>NW_022681467.1:33798728-34425943 GCF_009764315.1 Trachypithecus francoisi
GTGTGACAGACTGTGGTGTGTGGCAGAGGGTGGGGTCTGGAGCCGGGCACAGGAGGGAGATGGGGAAGAAGGAGGTGGGGCAGGGTCAAGATCTTGAACGCCATGCTGGGGATGTGACTCTGTCCTGTGAAGAACACAGGATTGCTCGGGAGTGACATGGTGTGATCTCAGTTTTACAAAGACCTGCTTGGGTCCCCCACCCCAGATTGTGTCGTTCGCCCTGAACTCCCATTACCTCAAGAATAAAATCAGCCTCCTGACCGCGATCCACGAGGCCCTTCTGGTGTCACCCCTGCCCACCTCTGCAGCGTCCTCTGCACCCACAGGCCCTGCTCCCTCCACTCCAGGCACACTGGCCTCCCTTCCTTCCTCAAACCTGCCAAAGTCGCTCCCTTCTCAGGGCCTTTGCACAGCTGTACCCTCTGCCTGGAACGCCCTTCTCCGGCGTACCACCTTAGGGAGCCCCTCAGCCCCTCCCCGAGCCTGGTCCTGCGGTTCAGCACTGTCACACCTCGGGTTCCTTCAGAGTGTGCACCGTCATTTATGACTGTCTGCTCGTTCATATGGTATTTTGGTTAGTGTCTGTCTCCTCTCCCCTACCCTCTATAACACAGTCTCCGTAAAGTTAGAGATCACACAGGACTTGTACACGGCTGTCTCCCCAGTGCCTAGGACACAAGTGGTACTTGATAAACATTCACTGAAGAACTGAATAAATTAATTGCTCTGGGGGACCTCATAGCATCAGCCTCATCTGTGTAAATCATATCTTTCCAATGTAAGGTCTCTTCCTCGAGACTTACCCATCTCCTGGGTCCCCCCACCGCGCCCAGCACAGTGAATGGCCTGTGTCTCCACTGCGAGGGAGAGGCCTGCGGGAGCTCCCTGTGGGCCCCGCCCCAGATGGCCCTGCCACTCACTCACCATGCCGCTCACCACCCGGCCCACGTAGACGGGGCTGCTGCGGCGGGAGCAGTCACGGCCGGCGTTCTTCAGGAACTTGGGGTTGACATCTAGAAGGATCAGGCAAATGTCTAGGATCCCATCTTCAAACTGTGTCAGAGGAAACAAGAGGAGAAAGAGGAAGCTAGGAAGGCACCTCCTTCAGGAAGCCTGCCTTGAAGCCTCCACTGTTTCCAGCTGTGCCCCACACAGCCGACTGGGAGGCTCCAGCTGAGTCTGCCAAATCCGTCTGGTGGCAGCTTCTCTTGACCCAGGAGGGAATGGAGTGGGACAATGACTGGGTGAGCCGTGAGTGTGTGACAAAGGGGGTGACAATCTTCATCCAGGACCTGGTTGAGGGGACCTGGGAATCTGGAGCAGGAGCCCATGGAGTGGGCAGCCCAGTGTCCCTGGGGCTCCCCCTCAGAGTCACCCTGGGCCCTGTCACTGTCCCTTTCTCCTCTTGCTCAGCCAAATCTCCCACTTCCCCAAGGTGTGACCCACCCTGCAGAGCTGATGTCAGCCCCTCATCCCCCTCCGACCCAGCCCACACACACTGCTCTGATGGGAACTGAGACAGATTCTAAATACAGAAATCCAGTCCCATCACTCTTCTGTTTCAACCGTATCCACAGTAAAACCCAGACTTCCCCGTGCAACCTACAACGCCCTTCACAATCTGCCCCCATCCCCTCTTTGACTTCATCTCTCACCGCTCACACCCATACTCACTCTGCCCAGGCTCACGGTCCCAGGGCCCTTGCATGTGCTATTTCTCTGCTCAGAATGCGCTTCCTGCTGTTCTCTGCAGGGCTCACATCGCCTCATCCTAGCCATTCAAATGTCATCTTTCTCAAAAGCAGGACCCCTTCTTGCCACCTTCCGTTGGACCATCCACCTGCAGAGGCCCTTCTGTCTGCTCTCTTCCCCCCACCTCTGTGGTCCTTTCCTGGGCCAGATCTCCCTCCAAGCTGCACAATAGCCTTCCATGGCATGAACCCTCTGTGGCTCCCTATTGCCATCAGCCTGATGTTCAGCGCTGTTCCACAACCTGGACACTGCTGGCTTCTCCCACCTCATCTCTTGGGGCTCCTTCACACACAAGGTATGCCCCAAGCTACAACGTACGTCTCAGGCATGACATAAGCTTTCCAACCTCTGAGCTTTCACTTGCATAGTTCCCTTGGCCTAGTATATCGTGCACACACCTCCTTGCATGGCAAACTCCTATTTGTTCTTCAAAGCCCAGCTCAAATATTCCCTACTTCAACAAGTCCCCCCGATCCCCATAGGCTGTTATTCCTTCCTTCCTCTAAGTCTCATCTTCCTGGACTGTGATCCCCTCCAGAAGCTTTGCAAGGGCCATGTTCCACAGCCCAGCACAAGCCCGGATACAAAACAGGACCCTGGGAAATAAAGGAAGAAATTGACTTTGTTCTCTTTCTCAGGAGAGAATAAAAAGCCATGAAAAATCAGAGCCAATTCATTTTCTGATGTATTTTATGTATCACGGTCATACCCCCATTTCATTTCTATCCCACAGCAGGCTATGGGGTTGCTGGGCAGAGAGTTTTGCAATTATCATGACAGTATTCAGATGAGAAAACTTTGGTCAGAGCCTGAGACCATACAGGGAAGATTTCCCTATGGTTTCAGGGTAGGACTCTCTAGGCCTGAACATTGAACCCTGCCCCAGAGGCTGCTGGGGAAAGCCTCAGGGTGAACCCCACCCCAGGAGGCCAATACCTCCTAACACACCAGGAGGTTGAGTGGCCAGGGGTACAATAGTTCTTGCTTCGTGAGTTTTCCCAGCAGAGTCTCAAGAATTTTTACAGGTGGCTGGATGATAAATCAAATTTATCATCACCGGTTTAGAGAACCAGCCCAGGCTGGCCGGCTGGAGAGTGAGAAACCACATGAAACAGATGAGCCATCGGCTGAGGCCAGCCAAGCCCAGCCTAGACAGCCATGCACGGCTGACCCATAGACTTGTAACAAATAATAAGTGATGGTTGTTTTAGTCCCTAAATTTCAGGCTTGTTTGTTTGCAAAGTATGGTTACTAGACAAGCAGCATCAGCATCACCTGGGAACTTGTTTGAAGAGCAAATTCTCACCCCCTAGTATTTTAACACTGTCTCTCAGTGATCCTGAGAACCAATGATCTGGGTGAGGGTTTAAAGCCCCTTCTTAGCACATGCCTAGCACACAGCCCTCTGAGTACTGCCTATTATTTAAATACATGAGCTTTACTGTTCCCTCTTCCCCCTCCCGGGATATCAACCAACTTCACAGCTCCCAAAGGCTCTCTTAGTTCTTTCCCCACCTTGAATCCAGGGCCACCGCCTTTGCTGTGTGACCTCAGGCCAGCCTTGGCCCTCTCTGAACCTTCAGCTGTTTCAGGGCCTTTGCATCCCTGACAGCATGAAGTGGGTGACTCTGTTACTCACTCCCACCTATGCAGCTTTGGCTGCCCCCAGACACAGGGTCAGGCACACAGACAGGCCTGAGATGGTTGGGAGAAACAGGGTGTTGCCCCTACCTGCCCAAAATTCCAAGGTATGCTCTTGATGAACTTGGCCGAGCCCTGGTAGATAAAGCCCTGCTGGGTGAGGACGTACTCCTGCCGCTCCTCTTCCGAGTCCAGGTACACAGCATCCGCTGCAGGCAGGAAGAAAGGGACCTCAGCTCTGGGTCTGCAGAGGCCCCAGGGTCCCTGCAAATCTGACGGTCAAGGGTGCCACCTCCCTAGGCCAAGCCAGTGTCTCAGAGATCCATCCTTCTTTTAATTAGAAAAAGTAACCATTAAGGAACAATCCCACATCAGTGAGATAAGGTGTCATCGGTTAGTGACAACAAAGGCTGCCGTTTCTCCAACTCACCATGTGCCGGGACCTGTGATAAATGTCTGACCTGTGTTAATAAATTTAACCTCCAGAAGAGCCTTATGAGGAATGGACCCTTGAAAGCCCCATTTTAAAGATGGGAAAACTAAGGCTCAGGAATATTTTATAGCTAGGAAAATCGAGACTAAAGACAGAGGAGCACCGGACCAGAAGTCAGGAAACTCCTGAGCCTCATTTGCTGTGTGACCCTGGGTAGGCTATTTTGCCTTCTCTGCCCACCTTAGCATCTCACTGTGTCAGCCCAAAATGCAGATCTGAAAGGTGCTTTGGAAACGAAAGCCCTGAGGTAGCGTGAGGGAGGCGCATGATTCAAGGGAGAGAGAGCTCAGTAGCGGAGGGGAAGGCCAAGAAAGGATTCCTGCAGCTCAGGAGAGGTGGGGTCCTGTCCAGCTTGAGGGAGTCACAGAGGGCTCCCTGGAGGAGGTGGCATCTGAATGCTGTCTTGAAAAATGATTCAGGTTTAGAGAGTTGGAACCTGGAGGGTGGCATTCTAAGCAGAGGACCAGAAAGAACAAAGTTTTGGCTGCTGGAAAATGCAGGGCATTTAGTTGTCTGTGGCCAGTGAGGTGAGAAGAGGGGGCTGAGGAAGTTGGGACCAGATGGTAGAAGCCCACAGATCAGGCAGGCTTTACTGACTCCACTTCACTGGTGAAGAAACTGAGGCCAAGAAGGGGCAATCTGGAGCCGCATTATGACTTTGGTGAGCCCCAGGCAGTCTTGACTTCATGCATTCCTTCCTCCATGAGAAAAAAAGTAATTGAACGTTATGACTGCCTTGGTTAATGACAGCTATCTCAGTATTACATATTGAAACCTATTGTTCAACTTCAATGTTCATTTTTTTCTTCTGATTTTAAATTAAATTAAAACATGTTCACGGGCCCCTAAAAGTTTCTCAGGCCCCAGGCACTGTGCCTGTCGGGTCTAATGGAGAAGGTGGCCTGGGAAGGAAGCAGCTGCCGGACCCTCAGACCCCTGAGCTTTGTCATGCCCATCTGCAGCGACCAGCAGCTCCCACTTTCATCACAGTCAGGAAAAATGGGAAAGAGGCCAAGTCTCTTGTGTATTCTGATCTTTGGCTCTGGAAACTTCTATAAAAATTAACCCTGAAGTCAATGAACTACAATGGCTCTGCAGCAGCCGGGGGATGTGGGATAAAGAATGAAAGAGAAAGGACAAGCCACAGTGTTTCAACATTAGAATGAGTGTCAGCACTTGTGGAACTGTCCCCACCCCAGCTCAGGATGCCAAGACTGTGACGTCCCCAGCTCAGGTCTCCATCTGGTAAAGGTGGGGGCACTGGGGACGTGAAGCCTTGCATATAACTGGCACTCGATCTTATTGGTCTTGGAGCTGACGTACAGGAGGGTCCCATTTTCCAGGCAGATCCGGCCCTTTCCCACCCATCAGACTGATTTCCTCCCGTAACGCCCCTGTGCTTACCCCAGCCCAACTTCCTGGCTCTGCATCACCAGCTTTACAGCTCCCGCCCCGGGATGTGGGTCACTTTAGTCACTCTGCCGCTTGGCTGACCGCCACTCCAACCCGCCGGGTGAGGCCAAGCAGGAGGAAGGGAGCCATCCTCCAGAACCACGTTCCCCATTCCCTGAACTCTGAAACCCTGTGGTATGGACAAGGGTGGGGACACCGGCATGTTCCCGTCCTGTTGGCAGAGCTGCCAACTAGTTGCGACCCTCTGCAGTTGATTAAAATTCAAAACAAACCTATGGGGCAGGGGGATCCAGTAAGGCCACTTCTGTCCCGAGAAATTATTCCATTGGCCACAGGGTCTGAAGCAATGGTGCTCACTGATGCACGGTCCCTGCATGTCATGAGCCTCTGGGCACAACCTCTTGTCCATCAGTGGGGGCTAGACCATCCACATGGGCAAGACACAGGACACTTGAGGCCCTTGGAAAGAATGAGCAGATGTGGCCGGGCACGGTGGCTCACGCCTATAATCCTAGCACTTTGGGAGCCCAAGGGGGGCGGATCACCTGAGGTCAGGAGTTTGAGATCAGCCTGGCCAACATGGTGAAACGCCATCTCTACTAAAAATACAAAAATTAGCCTGGTGTGGTGGTGCATGCCTGTAGTCCCAGCTACACGGGAGGCTGAGGCAGGAGAATCACTTCAACCCGGGAGGCAGAGGTTGCAGTGAGCCGAGATTTCACCGCTGCACTCCAGCCTGGGTGACAGAGAGAGCCTCGGTCTCAAAAAAAAAGAAGAAGAAAATAAAAAAAAAGAAAGAAAGAATGAGCAGATGTATGCAGACCAATGTGGACAGATCCTCACAGTGTATTGCAAGGGGAAAAAACCAAGTTGTAGGTTAATGTATATGGTGGGATCCTTTTATGTTTGTGATAGAGAGACAGAGCCCTAAACAATACAGCAGTTTCTCCAGGCACATGCAGACTGGCCTGAGGAGGGGAGCCCCCGCAAAATATCTAACAATGGTGTCCCCCAAGGAGGAGGGGTCAAAGGGGGAGGCCGCTTCTCTGTAGTCTTGAAGCCCTCCCCTCCCCTGTTTTTGAGACAGAGTCTTTCTCTGTCACCCAAGCTGGAGTGCAGTGGCACAATCCTAGCTAACTGCAGCCTCAACCTCCTGGACTCAAGTGATCATCCCACCTTAGCCTCCTGAGTAGTTGGGACTACAGGTAGGTGTGTGTCATCACATCAGGCTAATTTTTATATTTTTTATAGGGATGGTGAGTTTCACCATGCTGGCAAGGCTGGTCTTGAACTCCTGGCTCAAGTGATCCCCCTGCCTCAGCCTCCCAAAGTGCAGGGATTACAAGTGTGGAATTACAGGCATGGGATTACACTGCACCTGGGCTTGAAGCTTTTCTAAAGAGAATGCTGTCATGGCCTACTGTTATACTGGGAAATAAAAGTCAAAATATGGAAAGGAGAAAAATTTTAAAAGCTTTCTGCTCAAATATAAATTGCCTCAAAATAGAGAAGAAAAAAGATAAAGCAGTGGGCCAGCAAGAAGGTGGTGGTCTAACAGCCAGGAGGCCAGAATTTCTGCCCTTTTGAGGAGGGACGCACGATTCCCAGGAGGGGCCTGGCTCGTGATGCTTGTCCCCCTGCTTTGTTTCATTAGAGCAGAAAGGAAACAGATCATTAGATCCGACTGCCTTGCTAGTTAGAGGGGAAAATCGAGGCCTGGGGAGGTGATGGGCAACCCCTGCCTCCTCAGTTTCCTGTGTGTGAAGTGGCGGCGCTGTCATGTCACCCTTAGGATTGTTGAGAGGCCCGACTGAGACAGTGCGTAAGGAAGCAGCCGGATGGTCAAACTGCTCCTACTCACCCCTCCCCCAACCCTCCCCCAACCCTCCCCCCAACCTCACCTCCCCGTTTCCCTTCCCCAAACCAGTCTGGGTGAGATTTAAAACAGTGCTGCCCACCTCAGCCAGGCACAGTGGATCACGCTTGTAATCCCAGCACTTTCGGAGGCTGAGGCGGGTGGATCACCTGAGGTCAGGAGTTCGGGACCAGCCTGGCCAACATGGTGAAACTCTGTCTCTACTAAAAATATAAAAATTAGCCAGGCGTGGTGGCACATGCTTGTAATCCTAGCTACTGGGGAAGCTGAGGCAGGAGAATTGCTTGAACCTGGTGGGCGGAGGTTGTAGTGAGCCGAGATCGTACCATTGCACTCTAGCCCAGGCAACAAGAGCAAAACTCTGTCTCAAAAAACAAAACAAAACAAAAAAAACAGGGCCCCATGAAACAGAACCAGGACATAGTGCCCAGGCCTGGGCATCAGCTGGGCACCCTTTTTCTGATGTGTAGCTTTTGAAGCCAAGTCACCACTAAGCCCCAGTTCACAGTGGTCTGGGAATACATAGGCCTCAAACAGCAAATGAAGTCCCTTGGTAAATATGTGGAATTGGGCATATCATTCTACTTCTTTGTATTTTGAGTTTTTTAGAGACAGGGTCTCACTCTGTTATCCAGGCTGGAGTGCAGTGGTATAATCACAGCTCACTGCAGCCTCGACCTCCTGGACACAAATGATCCTCCCATCTCAACCTCCCAATTAGCTGGGACCACAGGCGTGCACTACCACACCCAGCTACTGTTAAAATTTTTTTTTTGTAGAGACAGGGTCTTGCTCTGCTGCCCAGGCTGGTCTTTAACTCCTGGCTCACTCAAGTGATCCTCCCTCCTCAGCCTCCCAAAGGACCGAGATTATAGGCATGGATCACTAAGACCTGCCTCATTTTGTTTCTATAAACAGGGCTAACAGGAGTACTCATGTCTTGAGGGTTTTGTGAGGCTGGAGCACAGTGGGCCTCACTCAGCCCACTTTGATGTGTGTCTCTTATCCCCTGTTCTTCCCACCTCCAGTGGCCTCCATGGGCGGATCCAGCCCTGCCCACCCCAACGCTGTGAGTGGACGGCGTGTGGCTCACCTGGGCACCAGGCATTGAAGAGCAAGATGAAGTGGCCCAGCACAAAGCTGGATCCCTGGTAGCCAGTGGAGGCCTCCAGGCTGAGGCGATACAGGCCGATGGGGGCATTGGCTGGGGTGGTGAGCTGCAGCGAGAGGGCACAGTCTTCCTGGTCCACCACGGTGGCCGTCCAGTCACCCTCCTCCACAGCATCTCGTAGTGGAAAACGGGCCTTGGTCCCGGCCTCCTGGCTGGGGGCTGGGCCTGTGGAGGGAGAAGCAGTAGCTGTGAGCTAGGGGTGGCAGGGCTGGCAGGGCAGGGCACCTACCTGGGGTCCCCCGGTTTGGGCTCCAGGCCTAGTTCTGCCACTAACCACTGAAATAACTTTGGAAAGAAGTTTTGTCTCCTTGAGCCTCAGTTTCCTCATCTGTACAGAGGGGCTCAGAACCCCAGCCTTTCGGGGTGGTTTTGTGGGAATGGATAAAAAACCACAGGCATACACATATCCTCAATTAGAGAGTCCTCCTGAGAGAGGGGCCAGGCAACCCGGAGCCAAGGCTCAGTTCCACTGCTCTGCAGTGACGTGACTTGGGACAAGCCCATCCCTCTCTCTGGGATCACCTGGCTCATTTGTGCAGCATAGACAAGGATCAGGCAAGATGCCCCAGGGCCCTCCTTTCCTGCCTGAATCCTCTACCTGCTAGCGTCCCACTTTTTCTGTCAGAGAAGGAAGCCCAGACACTGAGCAGGAAGGGACCTCCTTCCTCTGAGAGCCTGTTGCTGTAGGCCAGCGGAGGATGCTGGCTGGCCCACACAGCCTCTAGGTGTCTGTCTCCCTAAGCCCCCGCAACTGCTGTCCCCCGCATCTCCATAGGCAGTTCTGAGATGCTGGTCATAACCACCCCTCTCCTTCCTACAGCCTTTTACACTTTATGAAGCACCTGCTTCCTCTGAGACCCCTTGCCCAGGTGAGAACACTGAGACTCAGAGCGAAGGGGGTCTCCCAAGGATATCCTAGGAGTTTGTGGCAAAGGTCGCATCTGAAGTGGGTCTTTAGCTCTCACTTGTCTTCCACGGTGCCTCTCCTTCCCAAACTGGATGCTCCCTGGCCGGGTTCTCAAAGGCACAGCGATGGGCACACTCTCAAAGTAGCTGCTTTTCCAGGTGGAGGGGAGGGCCCACCCCGACAGGCAGGTCTGAGTCATGGGCAGGGTGAGGAGGGGCCGGTCACTTTCTGGACATGGGTGGTGGAGAGGAGACAGAGGACGTTCTCTGCCTGGCTGGGCGGGTGCCCAGGAAAGTTTATTTTTATTCTTACATCTCCCTCCCTGCAGCTCTGCCCACCCGCTGCTGACATTATTGGGGCCTGCTCACCCTGGGGCTCCCTCCCAACCCCCAGCCCCCAGCCACCCCCGCCCCTGGCCAGCCAGCCCCACCCACACCCAGCTCAAATGTAACCATGAACTAACAGGCACGACACAGGCCTCTGGGGCCCTGCCCAAGTGCCAGGGGCCAACTGGAAACCTTTGAAAGCTCCCTGACTTCCAGAGCTGGCATTCAGGGAGGAGCCGTGCAGGCTTGGGGTCCCAGACCCACCCTAGGTCTGGTTCCCCCACTCTGCCCCTGAGTACTGTGTGACCTGGGCCACATCACCAGGCCTCTCTGATCTGCTTTCTTATCCAAGAAGAAAACAGGCTTAGGCTACATGCCTGGGAGGGTCCAATCTCAGGTTCGAAACTGGTTCTATGAACTTGGACAGGTTACTTAGCTTCTCTATGCCACAGTTTTCTCATCTGTAAAATGGGGCCAGTGGCAGTACCTCCCTATAAGGCTGTTATGAAGCTTAAAGAGCACAGGCATGCAAAGCATCCCACAAGGCGCCTGGTGTATAGTAAGTGCTCAGGAAATCATAGTTAGCCTTGTTCAGTTTTCATGAACGCCTCCTGGTTCTGTTGCGAAGGTTCCATGAGGGAGTTCATAGAAAGCATTTTGAACAGTGACCAGCTCAGTTATCATGCAGGAAATGTGAGCTATCGTCAGTGTTATTAGAAGGGGCCACTAAAAATCTGAATTCTCAGGCTAAATAGTAGATTATGAGAACTGGAGTGGAATGTAGAGATTGTCTAGTTCTATTGAAGAACTTCACAGACATGGAAACTGAGGCTGAGCGGGGTGGCTCTGGGGTGACCAAGCATCACAGTTTGCTCAGGACAACCTCAGTTTATGCCTGTGGCCCTTACTTAATTCTTAAGGGCCCTCCTTCCAATCTCAGAAATGTCCCCGCTTGGAGGATCAATGACCTGGTCTCTGTGGCATCAGGCCTGGGCCAGGTCCCATTGCCAATGTCGCTGTTGACATTTTACCCTCGGGGACAAGTCAGGGAACACATTTCCCTTTCTCTCTATCTTGGGACAGCCATGCACACACAGTCACACACACTCACACACCCCTTTCTTCCCAGATCTCGGGGGGACAGGAGAAGGACAGGCTGTCCCACGGTCCACCCGCTGCTCGCGTAAGCTGGCTTCACAAATTCCTTGGCTGCGGTTCTACACCATCCTCTTTGTGGAACCAGGGGCACCATGAGGACGACTCTGTGCCCAAATGACCACAGGAAGCCTAGGGTCCTGGCCACTATCCCAGACCATGGTGGCCGGGCTGGGATGGGGTGGATGAGCAGAACCTTCTAGAGTAAAGCCTTCTATTCGCCTCATAAGGGTTACTTTCACTCCTGCAGGCTGACTTCACTCCTACGGCCCCAGCCACACCCCCTCAAACCCAACCCCATCCTTGGAGGGAAGCAGAGCTTTATCCCTCTAACAAGGATGGCATTTGTCTAGTGTGGCCTGGACCCCAGAACAGAATCTGTCAGGTCTCGAACTGTCTGGGTGAAAACACACAACATCAGGAATGTGTGAGGTCAGGCCACACATCCACTTTCACATTCACTCAGCTCCATTCGCTGAGTGACCTTAGCCAGCTCTCCTGCTTCTCTGGGCCTCAGTTTCCCATCACAAGCTAGAATGTTCCCACAGAGGAGCAGAGTCACCTGGCCAGGCCTTGAACCGAGTGCTGACCCAGGCCAGGCCTGGAGTTGAGGGAGGGCCCCGTTTCCTGGTATTGTCCCTCAGGCTTCCCCAGGCCTCAGGAATTTCTTGGTTGCTTGGACAGGGAAGCTGTGTGCACTCTGTACTCAGAGATCTGGGCTCCTCTGTGGCTGCCTACAGGGACTGCGGAAGTGACCAGGGCAGGTTGGTTATGGTTTGAGATAAGTTGGTGGAGACTGGAGGACAGAGATTAGCTGGCTGGGGTGGGAAGGTCAGCGGCGGCCCTTCACCCAACCCCAAACTCAGGACCTTAATTACCTAACACTACTCTGCCCAGACAATTGGAGGAGAACTAAGAAAGGGGACATCTGGCCGGGCGCGGTGACTCACACCTGTAATCCCAGCACCTTGGGAGGCTGAGGCGGGTGGGTCACGAGGTCAGGAGATCGAGACCATCCTGGCTAACACAGTGAAATCTCGTCTCTACTAAAAATATTAAAAATTAGCCAGGCGTGGTGGCGGGCGCCTGTAGTCCCAGCTACTTGGGAAGCTGAGGCAGGAGAACAGCATGAACCCGGGAGGCGGAGCTTGCAGTGAGCCGAGATCACGCCACTGCACTCCAGCCTGGGCGACAGAGCGAGACTCTGTCTCAAAACAAAAAGAAAAAAAAGGGGGGGGGGCGGGGACAACTGGAGAGTAAAAGAAGAGAAAAGAAGGCGGCCTTATCCTTAGCGAATGAGCGCAGGAGCAGAAAACCAAATCCATGTTCTCACTTATAAGTGGGAGTGAAATGACAAGAACACATGGACGCATAGAGGGAAACAGCACACACTGGGGCCTCCTTGAGGGTAGAGGGTGGGAGGAGGGAGACGAGCAGAAAAAGTAATGCTTGGGTACTAGACTCAGTACCTGGGTGACAAAATAATCTGTACAACAAACCCCCATGACCCTAGTTTACCTACACAACAAACCTGCACATGTACTCATGAACTTAAAATAAAAGTTTAAAGAAAGAAAGAAAGAAAAACAAATAAAAAAGAAAGTAGAAATCATAGGCTGCCCAAGCCAGCAGCTCACCTACCACTCCATTTCATAGAGGAACACACTGAGACCTGGCAGGCACTTGCGATAAATGTGCCTGCTGCAGGGACATAGGGATGAAAAGCCTCACCCTGCGGTCAGGGTTTGAAGCCTTCTGTGTCCCTAACTCACTGTGTGACTGACCCTCCTGAGCCAGTGACTACCTTTCTGAGCCTCAGCTTTCCCATCTGCAGAATGGAGTCCTTTATAACTTCTAAGCTGCGAGGATTCAAGACAAGCATGCATGCGTTCAGCGGGTGTGCCATAGATGTTGTGATTTTCACTATCACAAGCCTGACTTTTCTCAGGCCACCAGATCCAGCCCTTAACTGCCACGTACCCTCACTTTTCACTTCGTAGAGGGGGAAATGGAGGCTGGAAAAGGACAGACTTGCTGGGGGCTCCTTGGCTCTGTTAGCAAGGGACCTACGGGGCCAGTGTGTTTATGGGGGAGGCCCTGGGCAATGGGTGTGTCTCCACCAGGAGGCCAGGGGCAGGAAGCAGACAGATGGAGGAGGTATCCGAGGCGAGCCTGCAGTCCCCATGATAAGCCTTATCAACGGCCTTCTAGGTCAATGCAGGCCTCAGCCAAGGAATGTTTGCTGCCATCTCTGCCCTCGGATACTGCAGAAAGAGCTGGCCTTTCCCACCCCGAGTCCTAGCCAGGTGGCCCCTCACTGACCTCAAGGGAGTGGCTCCCACCAGAAACCAGCCCCACTGATTTGGCATTTCAGGGCATTTTCCCAGGAATGGCCAACAAAAAAAAATGGGCACGACGCATCTGGGGATGAGATGCCTGGGGCCTTGGCATCCTTTACCTATCCCTGCAGCCCCAGTACGAAGATAAGCAACAGCTGCAAACATCCGCAGGCCCTCCCCAACAGCAGACACTTAAGAACCTTGCCATAGGACGGCTTTCAGATAATGAAACTCAGGTTCAGAAAAGTTAAGGAATTTGCCTAAGGTCACACAGCAGGTAGGCAACCCAGCCTGCGCTAGAATCCAGGTCTCTCTGTCCAGCCCCAGAGACTGAGGCAGCCGCCAAATGCTTGGAGAATGAACTGCTGGGACCCAGAACTGCTCATCTAGGAGGCTGACGCCAACTGGGCTCTTTCTCTGCCACTCAGGCCTGATTTGGGCCTGCTCCAGGTGCCTGGCTGGGTTGCATGGATTTCAGGCTGCAGAGGGATTAGAAAGTTGTTTTGCTATAGGAAAGGGCAGACAGGATCTTTTTCTTTTTTCCTTTGAGGTGGTGGCTTGCTATGTTGTCCAGGCTGGATTCAAAGACCTAGGCTCAAATGATCCTCTCGCCTCAGCCTCCCAAATAGCTGGGATTACAGGCATGTACCACCGTGCCTGGCTTGTGGATGGGATTTTTTTTTTTTTTTTTTTGAGACAGAGTTTCACTCTTGTTGCCCAGGCTGGAGTGAAATGGCATGATCTCGGCTCACCGCAACCTCTGCCTCCCGGATTCAAGCGATTCTCCTGCCTCAGCCTCCCAAGTAGCTGGGATTACAGGCATGCGCCACCACACCCAGCTAATTTGGTATTTTTTAGTAGAGATGGGGTTTCTCCATGTTGGTCAGGCTAGTCTTGAACTTCCGACCTCAGGTGATCCACCCACCTCGGCCTCCCAAAGTGCTGGGATTACAGGTGTGAGCCACCGCGCCCGCCCTGTAGATGGGATCTTGATCAACTTTCCTCGTTGAAGGCTGACCTGCAACCCTGGTGATAATAGGCTTTCAGAAGCTCAGGGGTCCAGAGGCACAGACTTGCTCACAAAGCTGGTGGTCTGCGTGACATCTTCTCCCTTTCAGGGCCTCAGTTCCCTCATCTCTAAAATGGGGCTAATGACAGGTGGCAATCTCCCAGGGAACAAAGAGGAGTAAAGTTATTTGTTCTGTTCTCTGTCAGGGGTCTGGGACATGTCAGGGTGGAGAGGAGGTGGTGGTGGTGGTGGAGTGAGGATGCAGGTACTCACCGGTCACGACACTGAAGGTAAGACTGTCTACACTAGCCTCGTAGTTGCGGCCCTCAAAGTGCAGGGTCAGCCAGAAGGGCTGGCCCCGTCGCACCACCAGCTTCTCCCGGCACAGGTCGGCCGTGTGGTGGTCTCGGCCATTGGTCTCCAGCTCCAGATCACACCTCTCCAAGACCAGATCTATGGAAACAGAAGGAGACGCATGAGTCTCGAGGGCAGCCTTCAGACCCTCAGCGATGCACCTGACCTCCCTAGACATGGGGGCCTGGTGCCCTCTTACTCCGCATGAAGCACTGCCATTCTTTCGACTGACCTCTCTCCCCAGCCCTGGTCACACAGGGGCTGGGTGGGGCCCAATCTCCCTAACCTTTTTTTTTTTTTAATTTAATTGAGACAAAGTCTTGCTTTGTTGCCCAGGCTGGAGTGCAGTGGTGTGATCATAGCTCACTGTAGCCTTGAATTCCTGGGTTCAAGGGATCCTCCCACCTCAGCCTCCTCAGTAGCTGAGAGGACAGGCGTGCAACACTAATTTCTTCATTTATCAGTAAGCTGGGACTATAGGTATGTGCCCAGATAATTTTTTCATTTTTGGTTTTGCCATGTTGCCCAGGCTGGTCTCGAACTCCTGGGCCAAGCGATGCTCCTGCCTTGATCTACCAAAGTGCAAGTGTGAGCTACAGTGCCCAGCTTCCCCTAAATCTTTTAATCACAAGGTTGTGACCCCCTGTGGCACTTCCTAGCTGTGTGACCCCCAGCAGCCATGGGGAACAGTAGTATCTACCTCCCAGGGCTGGTGTGAGCATGAAATGAATTAATGCATGTAAAATACTTAGTACAATGTCTGTTGTGTAATAAATACTCAATAAACACGAGCTATTCTATTGCTATCAGAGGGTTCTTTTGGTTTAAACAGGGGCAGTATTTGGTATAGGTCAATGACATGGGCTTTGCCTTTAGAGCCAACGTCCAATTTACAAGAAATACCCAGGGCTGAGGAACAAGTTAAACATAGAACCGGGATGTAATTGACAAACTTCATACACAGGGAAACTATGGACAAAGGGTCCGGTTTCTTTAATAAATAGATTGCAAGAAAGAAAATGAACAAAACATTGAAGAGAAAACCTATAAAGAGAAATTTAAACCCATTGTGATATATTGATCTTATTTGGATCTTGATTTCAAAAACGTGTTTTAAAACATTTATTACATGTACGAGACAACTGGACATTTAAATACTGATGGCATAATGGTGATATCAAAGAATTTTTGTTAATTTGTGTTAAAAAAGAGAGTCCTTATCCTTTAAAGGCATATACTGAAACATTGACAGATGACATGATGTGATGTCTGAGATTTCCTTGTGAATAACAGAGAAAGTGCACAAGGGCAGGAGACACCACGGTGGTCAGGGCTGGGTGACGGGGATATAGGAATTTATTAAACAATTCTATCTACTTTTATGTATGTTCAATATTCTCCACAACAAAACATTTTTAACATGATAGGAGCTTTGAAGACTTCCAGAGGTAGATTTTAGTTCTGCTGTGCTGCTGTGTGAGTCTGGATAAGTGTCTCCCCCTCTCTGGCCTCCTCCTCTGAAGTCTCAAGGGGCTGCTGTGAGTCTAGAAGACGTCTTGGGAACCCCCTTCCCCAGGGCCAGCCCAGGACAGAAGCTTGATATGTAAAAGTTCCATTTACAGTTTCAGATGGAGCAGAGGACCAGGGCACGGTCGGGGTGACAGATGTGTGGGGGTCTTGGGGGAAAACACATCTCATAAACCTTGGCGAGCTCAAGGTCAAGACTGGGAAGCCCTTAAGGTGGGAGGAGTGGGCAAGACAGACTCTCGGAGAGTGGGGCCATTGGACAGCATGTGGTCCAAGTGAGGCCCAGGGGCAGGAATTTGTTCAAAGTCACGCCGCAAGTTGGTTCTTGCAGTGGGAGAGCCCAGGTCTCCGGCTCGCCTTCGACTATTCCAAAAATGACATGCAAAGTGCCTTGTATGTGAATTATCTCAACTTAAAGCCCAAAACAACTCTGCTTACCTAGATGCTATCATGATTTCCATTTTGTAGACAAAGGCACCAGGTGGCCCCGGGTCCCAGAGCAAGTGGCTGCTTTGGGATTGGAATCCAGAGCTGTAGCATTCTGTAGGATTCTGCCCTGGGAACCACCTCACTACAGCTCAGTGTGTTCTCCAGCCCCTCTTACGACCCTCCCTTGCCATGTCCTGTGTTGTTCTCAAACCTGCGGGCAGATAGTTCTGCGCCACTGAAGTATCAGGGATGTCGGTCCCCGTGTAACCGCAACAGAAGAGACCTCAGTAGCCAGAAGGAAAAACTTCCTGCTGGCCTGTTGCGGTGAGAAAATGTTGTTTTTGGAAATTTCAGTCCCAGGGAGCTTGAGTAGGAAAGAGGCCATTGTTGTTCCTGTGGAAGACCCTGGAGATATGGCCAGTCTCTGCGCTGTGGGAGCTGGGGCCTTTTCTCCATCTATTGTCCGAAGAAGGGTTTCCAGAAATCATGCCCAACTCCAAAGGTGCAGAAACACTGGGGTCTAGAATTGTAGGATTTATAGGATTTCTGCACTGAGAAAAGGCCTAGGTCTTCCAGGCCAGTGAGACCCCTGTCAGAAGTGCTCACTGTGACATGGGGCTGGGGGCTCGTCATAACTGGCATCTCCAGGATCTCTCAGCCCCACTGAGCCCTGCTTTTGAGCACAGGGTAGGGGTGAGAAGATGCATTGAGGACAAGCGGCCACCAAAATGACACATCACAGTGTATTGGGAGCTGGGTCCGAGGGAGGCGGGTGGCTGAGATCACACAGCAGGGTCAGGCGGGTCCACAGTTCCTGCCACCCATTCCTGCTCCACCTGCCGCATGTCCCTGTACCACACCCCTTCCTGGGGGTTGCAATGGGTGCAGAAGCCATCCCCAGATGAACTTGACCCAAGAGCCAGCTGGGGTTCTGGGTCCAGCAGTGACATCCTCCATTGCAGAAATTCCTCTCGCTGGGACCCATGACAGTGCTGCTTGTGTTTGGGGGGATGTGGGGGGGGCGGTGCAGTTATGAAATTAAGCCTCTGTTCCACTCCTCTCCTTCCTCACAGATGCACCAAAGGCTGACACTGTTGTTCTTATTTTATAGGCGAGACTCAACAAGTGGCCAAGGTCTAGGGTTGCAGAACGTGAGGTCGGGAAGAACCAGCCTGGTTTCCGAAGGCTCCAGGATAGGATGCTGAAAGCTCCTCTCTGGCTGCTGGAGCCAAGGACTCAGCCAGGCTTGGCTTGCACACCACTGGGGTGGCATGCACACCACCTGGTCCTGGCTGGCAAGAACCACCCATACCTAAGTGTTCTGAGGCCAGGCCAGCACCCCCTGCATGGCTCCAGGCACACATCAGGGAGCCAGCCCCCACTGACTGACCGGGGACACGTGCCAGTGGTCCGCCAGGACAGTACTTTACAGTTTACAACACCCCTTTGCGTTCCATTGCCTCACCTGATCCAGGGAGGCAAGGGTTAATGGTTATGCACTGTGGAACGGGAAACTGAGGCTCCAAGCAGCATCGAGGCGCCTCCCCACCCAGCCCAGCCTGCCTGTTGCTCTCCAAATCAGGACTTGGGAATTCAGTTCCCACCAGGTCCTGACCCCCAATGCCCCGGGGCCCCTGAGTGACGGCTGCGCTGACTCTGATACTCACCCTCGGCCATGGTCGGGCGGGGGCGGGGGCGGTGGCTCCTTCCACTGGCGGCAGGACCCTCCAAATGCGACCACTGGCGGCTGGCACTGCCGAGGCGGAGAGCGGCGCTAATTTATAGCCCGCTTTGGGGCGGGCCGGGGGCGGGGCCCCGCGGGAAGGCGGCGACCTGGGAGGCCACCCAGTGCCCAGTCCCCGGCCCACGCCGCCAGCGCTGGGGCTTACCCAGGGGACCGGGGCCCAAGGGAGGGACGGCGGCCGGGCGAGGGCGCCCCCTGGGGGAGCGGACAGGGACACACAACTAGCCCAGGACATAGACACACCTGGACCCACAGAGTCAGACCTTGGAGACCAGACACCTGGACACATACACTCAGATACAGACACACGCAGCACCCTCACAGAAACGCACCACGGAACCTGGGTGCACCTGGACACATACACTCAGATACAGACACACGCAGCACCCTCACAGAAACGCACCACGGAACCTGGGTGCACCTGGAAACATACACTCAGATACAGACGCACGCAGCACCCTCACAGAAACGCACCACGGAACCTGGGTGCACCTGGACACATACACTCAGATACAGACGCACGCAGCACCCTCACAGAAACGCACCACGGAACCTGGGTGCACCTGGACACATACACTCAGATACAGACACACGCAGCACCTCACAGAAACGCACCACGGAACCTGGTGCACCTGGACACATACACTCAGATACAGACACACGCAGCACCTCACAGAAACGCACCACGGAACCTGGGTGCACCTGGACACATACACTCAGATACAGACACACGCAGCACCTCACAGAAACGCACCACGGAACCTGGGTGCACCTGGACACATACACTCATATACAGACACACGCAGCACCTCACAGAAACGCACCACGGAACCTGGGTGCACCTGGAAACATACACTCAGATACAGACACACGCAGCGCCCTCACAGAAACGCACCACGGAACCTGGGTGCACCTGGACACATACACTCAGATACAGACGCACGCAGCACCCTCACAGAAACGCACAACGGAACCTGGGTGCACCTGGACACATACACTCAGATACAGACGCACACAGCACCCTCACAGAAACGCACAACGGAACCTGGGTGCACCTGGACACATACACTCAGATACAGACGCACGCAGCACCCTCACAGAAACGCACAACGGAACCTGGGTGCACCTGGACACAGAGACGTGGGCTCTCAGGTCAGATCTGGGATCAAGAACATCTCCCCACACCCAACACACACGCACACTCACACACATAGTCAGGTACACATACACGGGGAGCAGACACAGACACACAAGGCTGTGGAGATACACACACGGACACAGATACACTCCCACAGATACACCAGACACAGCTGGACACACAGACACAGTGACATGGATACAACATCAGATTTGAATTGCAGAGACACACCAGGACGTAGATACAGCCTGGTACAGCCAGGTAACCTTGACTGCGAGCCACACACAGCTGTGGACACAGATGATCAGGTGTCCACAGGCACCTGGCGCACATACAGAGCCCCCGGACACCAAATGCCGCTGTTAGATGTGGATGCAAAATCAGAGAGGGCACCCACAGACACACAAATATGTGGCTACTCAGAGGTGGGCACACATGCAGGCATGGACTCAGGTACAGACATGCAGACACACCTGCAAAAACAGACACACCCGTGTCCCTTCCTGTAGCAAAACCCAGATAATCCTCCAATCTTACCCATCCTTGTATCCATCTAATCAGCCATCCATCTAATCAGCCACCCATCTAATCAGCCATCCATCTACCCATCCATCCACTCACCCTTGCATCACCTACCCATCCATCTATCCATCCACTCATCCCTCATCCATCCCTCCCTCCATGTTCTCTTCCCTCCCTCCCTCAATCCATCCATGCACTGAGCTTTCTTGAGGCCCCACTGTGTGCCAGAAAGGAGCACGGCCAACCTTCCAGGGACTCAGCCTAGGACTTCTCGAACCTGGCAGCCAGGGGGCCTATCTCTCATCCTGGTTTCTCTGGTCTCCTGATCTCCCGTGCTTCCAATCCACTGTGAGCCCTGAGCAGGAAGGGATCCTGGAGAGACAGAGGCCCACGGGGCTCCCCTGGCGCTTCTGCTGGAACAAGCTCTACATTCCGGAACAAGCTCTACATCTATTGATGAATTTGGACTATAGAAGCAGCCCCCATCTCCATTCTTAGGTTACACATGGAACAGGGAAATAAACCCGTGTTGCTTCAATGGGTATTTCTCCCTGGGTCAAATGGGCTCTGGCTGGAGTCTCAGTGAACAAACCCACAAACCGTGTTGGGCCCAGCTGACCTATAATTGCCCCATTTTATAGAGATTGTTGCAGAAACTGTTCCCTACAGTTGGTGGAAGCTTGGAGGAAACAGCAGGGTGAGGAGAATCACCTGACCGAGAGGGAAGTCGGTCAAGAGGCCAGGGTTCAAGCGTGGCCATGGGCAGGATTTTGACTCATTTTCTTCCTCTGCAAAATGGGGGCAAGAATCCGTCCCTCACAGACCTGAGTAAGACTCAGTCTAAATGACCAACATTGGGTGCCTTACATGGCGAGCATGCAATAACTGGGGGCCCTGAGACTTGGCATCGAAATAGCAAGTGTCCCAGAACCTGCCTATTTCAGGACCTCAAGGAGAGACAGGAGGCACAGGGACAGTCAGTTCTGCGGAAGGAAAGCTATGTTTCCACAGGTGTCAGCCCTGCCCCAAATGAAAGGATGGGTTTGGCCTTTTCTACCAGGTATTTTTTTCCTTCAAAACCCTCAGCCTGGGAGCTCCTTAGAAGACAGGGAGCCACCTAAGCATGTTATTTTTATTTTTTTGAGACAGGGTCCCACGTTGTTACCCAGACAGTGCAGTGGTGCAATCTTGGTTCACTGCAGCCTGCATCCCTCAGGCTCAAGCGATCCTCCTGCCTCAGCTCCCCTGAGTAGCTGGGACTACAGGAGTGCACCACCACATCCAGTTAATATTTCTAATTTTTGTAGAGATGGGGGTCTCACTGTGTTGCCCAGGCTGGTCTCAAACTCCTGAGCTCGAGTGATCCGCATGCCTCGACCTCCCAAAGTGCTGGGATTAGAGTCATGAACCACTGTGCCTGGCCTACCAGAGATTTTTAAACTTTTCTTGACCATGGTGTCCAGCATGGTGCCTGGCTCAGCACCAGCCCCCAAAAATGTCTGATTTGAGAAATCATCAATTCTATCAGCAGCAGCAGCTCCATTCTGAATATCATTACTGCCTCCTCCTGCAGGCCTGGACTTAGTTCATCACACAGAGTGGGTATGTCACGCAGCCCTGGGTTTAAATTTTGGCCTCCTCACTGTGTAGCCATGTCCACTACACAGCAAGTCACTTAACCTCTGTGCCTGAGTTTCCTCATTTGTAAAATGGGGGCCGTACTGGTACCCACTGCACAGAGTGTCTTGAGGACTGCCCCACTTCCTCTGCCACATTCCACAGAACTATGGCCACCTGAGTGACGCATGGCCTTGAGCAACCCCAGGATGTGACCAGCCGGGGGCAGGACTGGCTTCCAGGAAGGCTGCATTTGTTCAAAGGGACTGGGGAACCGTGCCCTGTCTTACCTCAGTGGTTGTAAAGGTTTCAAAATTCCACTGAGTCCCAGAGAGGGTAATTATGGGCTCAAGATCCCCAGACGCTGCAGTCAGGGTCCTTTGTCATCCATTCAGGGGAAGTGTTGTGCAATGCTTAGAGCAGGAGGGCTCTGAGGTCACTCTTGGCTGTGTGACCCTGGGCAAGTTACTAGGCCTCTCTGAGCCTCAGTTTCCTTCTCTATAAAATTGGCATAGTAAGAGTCTCTGACACTGGGGATTAGAGGTCATGTTTCTACAGTGCTTACAGGTCACATAGTAAGTACTCAATAAACATCTCCTAAGCTTTATGATGATGTCATCAAGAGTCAGGACTTTCTCCAGAAAAGGGAGAGTCTCTGTGTGTGGGTGAAGCAGGTTGCAGTCAATGTAGAATATTTGGTCGGTGTTGCTCAGAAAGACTGTCTGTCTCACAAATAAATCTTGTTCCCACAGCCACTGATGCCTAGTATCCCAACATTAGAGAGATTCAGCCCCTTCCCCAAGGATTCTCAGGCCTCAAGGTGGAGACAAACATGAATATTTAGAAACTTTGGAATAACCCACTACCAGTCAGACATTCCATTTAAACCTCACAGAATGATTCTTATCACTTGTTAAATGAGGAACCCCGGGCTCAGAGACGGGAAGTGCCTCGCCCAAGGCCACACGGTCAGGACGTGGGAAAGCAGGACCTGTGCTTGCTCCCGTGAGGTTCAGAGGTCAGTCCTGTCTCCCTGTGCCCTCCAGGGCAGTCCTCAGGGGCCTGGGCCATGTCCAGTTCTACAGCTTTCAGCAAGTGAGGCCTCCGAGGACTGCAGCCTGTGCTCCTAACGCATGGTGTGTGGTATGCACTGGGTGCTTAATAAATGTTTATGGCCTGAGGGAGGGATGAGTTACCACAGCTGGAGAAAGAATAGAAGGAAGGAAGGAAACACAGAAACAAGATGAAAGTTCAGAAAGGTTGGAGAAACTGCCTAAGGTCACACAGCATGACCAGGCTCTCAGGCCCTGGTTCAGCTCAGCCACTCCTCGAGGACAAGGTGCCTCCAGGCCAGAGACAGACGTGGACAGCTGATGTGAGAGGGAGGGAGGGTGGGGTGGGCAGAAGTGTGCCGGGGCATCTGGAGGTTTTTCTTCCAACTACTGACTAAGTGGGATGAGCAGTGTCTGGTGTGAGGGAGCACAGGGAGGGTGGGGCAGGCTCGCCTGAGGTGGGAGGGGGTGGGGTAGGGGTGTTAGGATGGGGACTTAAGGAAAATATCAGGAGGCAGGCTTGACCTTTCAAGCGCTTTGAGAGAGTGTCCTGTCTGGGGCGGGATCTGGGTCTCCCAGGCTGTGGGGAACAGAGAACACGGCATCTGTGTGGGGAAGGAGGCTTCTTTCAGTGTGTCCACTTTGCAGATGGAGAGACTGACCTGGTCATCTTGTCCTCAGTTCTGACTCCACAATGTACCACCCTCCAAGTGCAGTCCATCCCCCTTCTACTGTCCCTGCAGCTGGCATAGGGTCCCAGCCCCTTGAGCTTGATGGACCATGGGCAGGCACTTTTATTTACTTATCCGAAGTGTCAGTTTCTGTTTCTGTAAAAGTGGAAATCACATCCCAGACCTCACAAGGCACTGAAGGCCCCGCAGGGCTGACCCAGCTTACCCTTCTATCACATCTTCCACATTCCTCCCTTCCAGCCTCACCAGACACAGTACTCGCCCCCAAATGCACCCTGCAAACACCCACCTCCAGGCCTTTGCTCTAGCTATGCCCTCTACCCAGGCTGGCCTTCCCTCTTCACCTATCGAAGTTTAACCCAGCCTTTACTCATCCTCCTGAAACCCACCCAGAGACTTCCTCCTTGCTTTCTTGGCCCCACACCCACAGGACATAGTCACAGCCTACCTTGTATAAGTTCTAGTGTTTGTGTATCTCTGTCTCCCTCCACCCATCTGGCTCTCAGTAGCTGCTCAGTAAAGCCTTGTTGAATGAATTCATGACCTGCACCAGGGGTTCTAAGGAGGAGAGAGAGAGAACCAAGCCAGGTTCTTGAGGTTAGCCTGGGAGCTCTGTTTGATAGGATTTGTGGTGCCACTTGCCCCTGGTAGGACCAGGAATCAGGGTGAGATGCTGGGGCCTCTCTCAGCCTTTGTTGTCTGCACCAGAGAGGAGAGATCTGGGTCTGACTTACCCTCCAATCATATCTTCTACAATCCCAGGACAACCATTGGGAGATAAACAAAGGACAGATCTGGGGATGTGTGGGTAGCACAGAGTAGGAATATCCACTGCTGGGCCCCAGAGCGGGCACCAGCCTTTCCCCAGGCCACACTGCAAGTCAGGGCAGAGTCAAGGTGGGGCTTCCAAACACTATAGAAGTAAATAGTGGCCCTGTACCAGCCAGGACATTGCATGAGATATGATTCCACAAGACTGTTCAATTTCTATGGGAACAGATAAGTAAATACACATACAGTACATACATATAAACATACAGAAGAAGGTTTGGAAAAATCCACTCCAAATTGCTGGCAGTGGTGGAAGGAGATATGGGGGGCTATGACTGGGGGACACGCACTGGTAAGTTTTGAACTTTGAGAAAGCTGTTTTTAGGTAACTTGGAATTGGGTATTGCATTTAACAAGGAGTGCGATGGAAGATGAGGCTCAAATGCTAGAACCGGCAGTGAGTCCGTGAGGCAGGGGCCACAGCTCCAGGCTCCAGCTTGCCCTCCTCTTACTGGCTGTGGCCTCCTCTTCTTCAAAAAGGACTCAACACAACCGACACGCCATCCTGCTGGGCTCGAAGGATGAGATCAGAAGAAACGGGAGATAAGGAAAATAAGTCGATTCTATGATTGTTATTATGAAGTGGCTCCAGTTCTTAGCGATCCAGACACCCGAGGGAATGGGGAGTTTTAGGACTTTTTGGAGAACAGAGTTCTGGCCATCTCTGGCAGCAAGATTTGCTTTTCTCATAGGATCAAAACTGCCAACCGGATTATCCCTTCCTTGGCACACGATCCTAACAAAGACAGTCATCTGACATGACAACTCCAAAAGATGAGGAGACATTAGGGCTCAGGAAACACTAGAGGTAGGAGGTGCTGAGAGGGTCAGAAAACTGCAAAAGCAGGACCGGAGCTCTGACATTGACAACAGATGGGGCCATGTGGCGTTCGGATAAACAGTCCTGCTCTTTCTGTGCAGCTTCACAGGGCAATTGTCAGTGATTGCCGTGCTGACCCAGAGCCATCCTATGAGTAGAGAGACTTGGTGACCTGCACATTAGCCCCACAAGACACTTTTCACTCCCTTCTACGTTCTTCTAGCAACATCAAGGTTCAACTACGAGGACACGGGCCTGGGTTCAAATCCAGCTCTGCCATGCACTGTCCTGTGTGATCTTGAGTGAGTCACAGCACGTCTCCAAGCCTCAGTTTTCCCCTCTGTGAAATGGGGGTGATAAAAATAGTGCCTACATTACAGGATTTTCGTGAAGGTAGTCACCATTCTTGGTAGACAGTAAGCACTCAAATAAAGGTGGTTGATTACTCAGCAGTAGAAAGGAAAGATGCATTGACACATGCTACAGCAAGAATGAACTTCCAAACCATCATGCTAAGTGAACACAGGCAGTCACAAAAGACCACATATCATCTGATTCCATTTATACAGAACACCCAGAATAGGCAAATTCATAGATATAGAGGGTACAGCAGGGGTTGTCAGGAGCCAAGGGAAGGGAGAAAGGAAGAGGGAGGAATGAGGAGTGACTGCTAATGGATACAGGGTTTCTTTTTGGGAGTAAATAAAACATTCTAAAATTGGATGGTAGTGTTTGCACAAATCTGTAAATAGACTAAAAGCCATTGAATTGTACACTTAAATGCATGACTTTTTTGGTATGTGAAATATCTCTTGATAACATGGTTTTCAAAAATGTTTGAATGATTTAAAATAAAAAAGCCAGGACTAAAGCTCTGAAAGTCTTTGCAAATATTGTCTCATTCTCAAATTTAAAAAAAAATCTAACAGAAACTGCACATGTATGTGCCCAAGGAGATGCGTCGAGGAGGGGTCTTTACAGCATTGTCTGTTATGGCAAAAACCCATCACAACCTAAGTGCCCAGTAGAGGGGGATGGATAAAGAAGCCATGCCTGGGAATATTATTCAGCAGTTCTAAAAAAGAAGAGACAGTCTTCTGTGTGTGGGCATGAAAAGAATTCCAAGTCATAAGGTAGAGCGAAGAAAGCACATTGCAGGACATTCCATGAAGTACGATTCCACCAGGCTGTTCAATTTCTATGGGAACAGATAAGTAAATATATGCACAGTATGTAAATGTCAATATACAGAAGGTTTGGAAAAATCCACTCCAAATTACTGGCAGGGTGGGAGGGTTATGTTGGGGGCCATAACCGGGGGAAATACGGTGGTAATGAAAGGTGGTTTCAATATTCCCTGGAAGGTGAGAAAAGTCTTCTGTGAATAAATAATGTTATGTATCACTTAGGTAATTAAAGGTTAATTTTACAAACAAAAGAATAACCTGTTTTACATTTAGAATTGTGCTGTTATTAAAAAAGGAAATACTCCAAAATAAAGAAATTCTGGCAAAGTAGATAGAAAAAAGTATAGTCGAAGATAAAAGAGAAAGTAAATGTGCCCCCCCCCATCCACGATCAACCCCTAAAATGCTTTTGTTAATATTGGCACAGTCTTGCAGAACCAAACCCATAAGTAAGCACATGAATAAATAAGAAATTCAAGATGAGAATTGAATCATATCTAAGAAACGTAATTTTGAAGGCTACACCGAGTTTCTGTTTACTTCACAAACTGTTTATGTTTCTTTTTTTTTTTTTTTTTTTTTTGAGACGGAGTCTCGCTCTGTGGCCCAGGCGGGAGTACAGTGGCCGGATCTCAGCTCACTGCAAGCTCCGCCTCCCAGGTTCACGCCATTCTCCTGCCTCAGCCTCCCGAGTAGCTGGGACTACAGGCGCCTGCCACCTCGCCCAGCTAGTTTTTTTTGTATTTTTAGTAGAGACGGGGTTTCACCGTGTTAGCCAGGATGGTCTCGATCTCCTGACCTCGTGATCCGCCCGTCTCGGCCTCCCGAAGTGCTGGGATTACAGGCTTGAGCCACCGCGCCCGGCCAAACTGTTTATGTTTCAAAGTGCTCCTGCAGCACCACCCTGGAAAGTGCTTGAAAATCTTCTATTTTGTGATTTTGTATCAATGAAGGTTCAGAGAGGTGCAGTGTATTGCCCAAGGTCACACAGCTCAGAAAGGGTGAAGCAGGGGCGCTGAGAAGTGCTTGCTGGAATAGCATGCAAAGGGAATTAAGCCTGCATCGTGGGTGCCTGGCCAAGCTCCCATGGCCATGTGGGGCTGCTGGAGACACGGAGGGATGAAGCACCCGCATATACAGCATTCCCCTACATCCCTCCCAGGAGGCTGAGTCATTGGCTGTGTCTGCCTGGCACACCCAGTTCAGTCAATAAGAGTCAAACACACTTTCATTCATGGAAATGAATGACCCTTTGGGGGCGGTGGCGGAGCTCGTTTGACTAAATTGAACACATGTTTGGCTAAACTGACCACTTGTTTCTCCTGCCTGTTTGATGAGCCGCTTGAGTGACGTCTGCCTCAACTGAATGCCTGTAGGTCTGAAGGAACATTCAACTTGACCCAGTTAGTTTAAATCCCTATCTGCATCTGCGGAGGTGCTGCAGTCACCTCGCGCCAGCATCACAGGAGACTGAGGAGGTTTGGCCTCAGTCCTGGAAGGGCAGGGCTCGGTCTCCAGAATAATAAACCCCACACGCATGTACAGGCATCTCCAGCTGGTGGTGTCCTCTTTGTAGGCATAACGAGTCCTTTGTTTTGCCTCTGGCTGACTGCTCTTTTCCATAGTCTTGTTGATACTGTCAAACTGTCAATCAAGAGGCCCCACCCAACTCTAGTTAAGGGCAGGTCTGGGACCTAAAGTCAGCCAATCAGACGCTCTTCTGGGACTTTGACTCTTTCAACTCTGACACAAGTTCTAAATAATGGTTGAAATTTGCTGGTTCATGTCTAAAACTACTTCAGCTCTCATCTTTTCTAAAGATGGGCTTTTTAGCTGTTTACTTGATTTTTTCAAAGTCATATTTATGGAGTTAAAATTTACATATGATACAATTCACCCGTGTTGTATTACATACAGTGCAATTCACCCATAATACAGTTCTGTGAGTCGACAAATACAGTCGTGTTACTACACCACAATCACGATACGGAACATTTCCGTCACCCCCCACAAATTCCCCTTATGCCCTTTTGCAGGCAGTACTCTCCCCCTACCTTCCTTCCCTGGCAACTACTGATCTGGTTACTGCGCCTATGGTTTTGCCTTTCCAGAATGTCATAGGCATGGAATCACGCAGCACACAGCTTTTTGTGTCTGGCTTCCTTCACTTACCATAATGCATTTGACTCATCCCTGTTGTTGCAGATATCAGCGGTTCATTCCCTTTTATTATTCAGTACTATTCTGTCAAATGAATATACTACAATTTATTTGTACATTAACCTGGGACCTGGGGTTGTTCTGGGAGATTATGAATGGAGCTGCCATACACGTAGAGGTACAGCTCCTTGTGTGGACAGATGTCTTCACTTCTCTTGGGCAAATACCTGTGAGCCATCCCCACATCCTTCCAGTTAATTTTTTGGATGTGGTTAAGCTGCCCTGAGCCTCTTTTCATTCATGCAACCCAGCAGCTGAATGGGACAGTGACATCTCCCTCGCCTAATTCTCCCAGTGACTCTGTGGGGTTTATGGATTATTGACCTCATTTTACCAAGGAAACAGAGGCTTCGGGAGCCTAAATAACCTGCCCCAGACCACACATCAGGTACTCAAATCTAAATCAAAGTCACAAAGGAAGCCACAGCCCCCTTTCTAATTTCCCAGTCACCTTGGTGGGAGGGAACTTTCACAAGGAAGGTTCTAACGAGTGTTTATTGACTGATGAGTTATCGGATAAATGCCTCACTCCCTTTCTCTGGGCCTCAGTTTCCCATGTGTGAAATGACAAGTATGAACCAAGTAATGAATTTCTGATGCCCCTAGCGTCCGTGATGTTCACATGCGGTGGCTGTGAAAGTGGAGACATCAGGGCCTTCTTTTCGGATGAAGAATTCCAGGGAATGAGGCTGGTGGGGGAAGGGGAGCCCAGCACTTACTCCCCCATCCATCCCCACAGGCGGCCTCCTGAGCTTGCGCCCAGAACTGGTTGACCCCTAGAAGAGAAATTTGCACTTCCTGCCTTTCTGGCCTAAAAAAAAAAAAATGAAAAAAGCCCCTGTCACCTTGGATTAACATCACCCCCTTTGCTGAGAATCTACTAAGGGGTGCAGCCCCCTCTCTTCACCAATATTTTCAGAATGTCCAGTTTTCTAAACAAGACTTGACAGGCTGGTTTCTTTTTTAAACTTTTTAAAATAAAATAAATCACCCTGTGCGCGATCCTGGAAGCTTCGATTAGATTAACCCTTTGGTTTCCCAAGTGGCAGCCCCTGTGGGCACAGAGAGGTAGGTGGAGGGAAGCGGCGGGGACCTCACATATAAGCCTGACTCACCTGCTTCGCAGGTCACCTCCCTTCCCAGTGCTCACAGGACAGTACCCAGGCCCATCAGGAAGCTCAGAGGCACAGCAACTGGGGCTTCAAGGCCCAACAGCTCCTAGCTGTACAACCTACTGCAAATGTCATGTCTCTGACCTCAGTTTCCACACCCTGATAATGGGGGTAATGAGAGGACCAAACTCACAGAGTAGATAAGAATAAATGAGTTATTGCATGGTTTAGTGTTTGGCGCAGGGAAAAGCTGCAGATGTTGACTGTTTTTATTACTCTTATAATTACTTTCAAGGGCTTCAAAGATCTTGATTCCATCTGTGCCCCTGCAAGTCAGCTCTGAGGGTAGGTGAGAGAGGATGGTCATTGTTCACCTCCTGTGTGCCAGGCTCTGTGTAAAGAAGCTTTATGCATGTGATTTACCCCCCTGGCTTTTTTTTTTTTTTTTTGAGATGGAGTCTATTGCCCAGGCTGGAGTGCAGTGGTGCGATCTCAGCTCACTGCAACCTCCATCTCCTGGATTCAAGCAATTCTCCTGCCTCAGCCTCCTGAGTAGCTGAGATTACAGGCATGTGCCACCATGCCTGGCTAATTTTGTATTTTTCATAGAGATGGGGTTTCACCATGTTGGCCAGGCTGGGCTCGAACTCCTGACCTCAGGTGATCTGCCCGCCTTGGCCTCCCAAAGTGCTGGGATTACAGGAGTGAGCCACCGCACCTGGCCGTGGTTGCCTTTTGATTGTTTGTTTGTTCTCAGCCCCATCTGGCCGCACAAGGACCATAAGTTAATCCTTCTCCCAGGTAGTTCTATGTCTAGATGACAAATGGCTCCATCACCCAATTTCCAGATGTAAAGAGTAGGAGCCAGAGGCCAGGCACGGTGGCTCATACCTGTAATCCCAGCACTTTGGGAAGCCGAGGCAGGTGGATAACGAGGTCAAGAGATCGAGACCATCCTGTCTAACATGGTAAACCCTGCCTCTACTAAAAACACAAAAAATTCGCCGAGCGTGGTGGCGGGTGCCTGTAGTCCCAGCTACTCAGGAGGCTGAAGCAGGAGAATGGTGTGAACCCAGGAGGCAGAGCTTGCAGTGAGCCGAGATCACACTACTGCACTCCAGTCTGGGCAACAGAGCAAGACTCCGTCTCAAAAAAGAAAAAAGTAGGGGTCAGAGAGAGCAAGGAGCATGCCTCTGGTCACTGGAGCTGGGGTGGGCCCTGTGGTCTGTCTGGGTGGATTCACACTTGGTCTAATTCCTTCCCTGTCGGTCCTGGTCCCATGCTCTGGCACAGACTATAGATGCAGAAAGTGAGGCACTTGCCCAGGACCAGATCTGCCCAGGTCCCAAACCCATGCTTTTTGCAAAATACCGGCATTAGCTAAGGAGGGAGTAAGGATGAGAAGAGCAGCAGAAGGAGGTGGGTGGTACTGTTGTCCAGGTGAGAGAGGATGAAGGCTAGGCTGGGAGGTGGGAGGACCCTGCTCACACCCTGTTTGTGCATACTGTTTCTCATGCTTTTTTTTTTTTTTTTTTTTTTTTTGAGACGGAGTCTCGCTCTGCCGCCCAGGCTGGAGTGCAGTGGCCGGGTCTCAGCTCACTGCAAGCTCCGCCTCCTGGGTTTACGCCATTCTCCTGCCTCAGCCTCCCAAGCAGCTGGGACTACAGGCGCCCGCCATGTCGCCCGGCTAGTTTTTTGTATTTTTTAGTAGAGACGGGGTTTCACCATGTTAGCCAGGATGGTCTCGATCTCCTGACCTCGTGATCCGCCCGTCTCGGCCTCCCAAAGTGCTGGGATTACAGGCTTGAGCCACCGCGCCCGGCCTCTCATGCTTTTTTTATCCTTCACAGCTTAACTCCAGGATCACGTCTTGATGACAACCATCTCATCAACGACCGCTTGGCCATCATTTGCCAAGGGCTCACTGAGTGCAGGGGCCCTGAAATTTACATGCATCATCTTCAGTCTACTGACCATCCCTGACTTTAAATGCCATCTATGTGCTGAAGGCTCCCACATTTGCATCTTCAGCCCTGTCCTTACTCTTAAATCCCAGGTCCAGGTTTCTAATCACCTCCTCAAAATTCCTGATGTGCCCCACCCCCTATTCACTCCCCCGCAATATCCCCATCTTAGTGGACGCAAACGCCACCATTCCCTAGGCTCAGTCCCCAGGGTCGGCTTTGACTCCTCTGTCTCAGATCCCACCCCAATTTTTCAGGAAATCCTGGTTGCCCTGCCTTTAAAATATCTCTAGAATCTGGCCACTTCTCACGACCTCTGCCTCTGCCACTGCCACCATCATTCTGGTGCAAACCACCAGTTTCTTTCACCTGGACTAGGTCTCCCTGTTTTTCCCCTTGATCCCCACTTCCAATCTGTATTCCGCACAACAGCCAAAGGGATCTCTTTAAAACTTAAGTCAGCTCCTGCCACTCCTCTGCTCAAGACCTGCAGTGACTGCCCGCTTCACTCTGATTAAAGCCAAAGTTCTCCTCAGGTCCCCAAGACCTCCACCATCTGCTCCCATTGTTCTCAGACTTTCTCTCTAGCCACTCCCTGCTCACTTGGCCCCGGCACGCTGGCCTCCCTGCCATTCCTTCAGCTTGCCAGGCGTGTCCTCTGTTTAGAACTTTTGCACTGGTCGTTCCCTTGGCCTGGCATCCTCTTCTTTGAGTTGGTAGCCTGGATGTAGTGTGGCACCTGAGAAGTCTGTGCTGCATCCACACAGCAGGCTCTGGAGAGTGTGGAGGGAACTTGATGATGAAGGGACAGAGATTTGACCCACACACATTAGATGCTGTGTGACCCTGGAGATTGCTTAACTGTGTCTCAATTTCCTCTTTAGCCAAACGGCTCTAAGTGAGCTGATGACATTACTGGGGTCCCTGACTCATTGTAGCTTGTGGGGAGAAAGAGGTCATGCCCTCAGAAACTGTCTGGTCAACCTGCCGTCGTAGAACTGGGAACACTGAGGCCAGAGAGGAGTCCCAGTGTCCAAGGACCCATGAACAGAGACAGAACTATGGGATTTTTGAAAGATTAATTTACTTATTGGATAATTTATTTATTGAACGTTTATTGAGTACCTACTGTATGCTTAATTGTGAGTAAGACAGTTTCTGCTGGCAAGGAACTCTCAGCTCAGTGGACGAAACAGATGACAAGGTGCTCACTATGCAAATAGTAATTCCTGGCCTGGCATGATGGCTAACCCCTGTAATCCCAACACTTCGGGAGGCCAAGGTGGGAGGATTGCTTGAGCCCAAGAGTTCAAAACCAGCTTGGGCAACATAGTGAGACTTTATCTTTACAAAAATAAAAATAAAATACTAGCCAGGCATGGTGGCACATGCCTGTAGACCTAGCTACTTGAGGGAGGCTGAGGTAGGAGGATTCAAAGAGGAAATTGAGCCTAGGAAGCTGAGACTGCAGTGAGCCATGATCGTGCCATTGCATACCAGTGTGGGCAACAGAGTGAGATCCTGTCTCAAAACAGTAACAACAACAACAAAAAAAACAAGAACAACAATTAATTTTCACAACCTGTGTTCAGGGTCGTGGTGGAAGAAGGCTTGGGACCTAAGAGACCCCCAGATGAAAAAGGGATTCTCTCTGTGTGACAGATCAGGGCAGCCTCCATGGAGAAGGTGACACAATGTGGGTTTTCCAGTGTGAATATGAGTTTTGCAGATAAGGTAAAGAGGAGCATTTCACACTGATAGATTTTGGATGTTGTCCGCTCTAAATCTCATGTTGAATTGTAATCCCCAGTGTTGGAGGTGGGGTCTGGTGGGAGGTGATTAAATCATGAAAAGTGGATTTCTCTGCAGCCATAAAAAAGAATGAGTTCATGTCCTTTGCAGGGACATGGATGAAACTGGAAACCCTCATCCTCAGCAAACACCACATGTTCTCACTCATAAGTGGGAGTTGAACAATGAGAACACATGGACACAGGGAGGGGAACATCACACCCTGGGGCCTGTTAAGGGGTGGGGAGAAAGGGGAGGAAGAGCATTAGGACAAATACCTAATGCATGAGGGGCTTAAAACCTAGATAATGGGTTGATAGGTGCAGCAAACCACCATGACACATGTATACCTATGTAACAAACCTGCACGTTCAGCACATGTATTCCAGAACTTAAAGTAAAATTTGTTTAAAAAGTGGATTTATCATGAATGGTTTAGCATCATACCCTTGGCACTATCCTGAGTGAGTTCTAATGAGATCTGGCTGTTTAAAGGTGTGCGGCGTCTTCCCCCTCTCTCTCCTACTACGTAATATACCTGCTCCCACTTCACCTTCACCTTCTACCATGAGTAGAAGCTCCCTGAGGCCTCCCTAGAAGCCAAGCTAATGTCAGTACCATGCTTGTATGGCCTACAGAACCCTGAGCCAATTCAACGTCTTTTCTTTATAAATTACCCAGCTTCAGACATTCCTTTACAGCAACGTAAGAACAGCCTAACAGACATGCAAAGAGACTTGTCTGTGCACACAGGGGTAAAGTTACAGAAGTGAGTAATAGTGTGGAGAATTCACAGAAAGAAGGAGTCAAACAATATGGCCGGGGTTTGGGGGTACTTGGAAGGAATGTCAAGACTGGAGAGGTTAGTGGGGCTTGGACAACAAAGGTCTTTGTCTACCAGGCTCAGTTCAAGACACAGGGAGCCATGGGAAATTTTAAAGCAGGGAAGTGGCATAGTCAAGGCTGCATTCCGGGAAAATAGTGCTGGAATTGTTCATCATGGAATTTTATATCTTTTTTTTTTCTTTCTTTCATTTTTTTTTTAGAGGCAGAGTCTTGCTCTGTTGTCCAGGCTAGAGTGCAATGGTGTAATCTTGGCTCACTGCAACCTCTGCCTCCTGGGTTGGAGTCATTCTCCTGCCTTAGCCTCCTGAGTAGCTGGGATTACAGGCCTGCGCCACCACGCCCGGCTAATATTTTTTGTATTTTTAGTAGAGACAGGGTTTCACCATATTGGCCAGGCTGGTCTTGAATTCCTGACCTCATGTGATCCTCCCACCTTGACCTCCCAAAGTGCTGGGATTGCAGACATGAGCCACCGTGCCTGGCCAGAATTTTAGATCTTGAATTTAGTGATTATCATCATCCCTGGGCCCTTTTTAAAAGAAGAGCAAATTGAGGCCAGAAAGGGAAATGGCACCCACCGTTCATCAAGGGCAGAAGCATTTGCCCCCATCCTGGTCTCTGTAGGTGAGACTGAGCCTGATGCTGGGGTGTGTTTGCAGGTCCTGTGAAGTGAGCTGTTCCCAGAGGGACCAGTTCCCAGTCCTCTGTGACATCCCTCTCTCTGCTCCTCCCCTTCGGGCCTGCCCTGCAGTCTCTGAGTATGGTGGCTGATGTGGAAACTCTCTTGTTACACGTTCCTTTTCCAGTTGTGTGACCCTAGCTGTGTCCTTCCTCTCTGGAGCTTTGGTTTCCCCATCTGGCTAATGGGGGTGATCAGTGGAGTGATGGCTGGCACTGATTATCAAGCACTCGGGGATCTCCTCCAATTCTCCCAAAGGCCCTGAGGAAGAAGAGGGCCTGCCATTGTCAGTGCCCCATCCACTGGCAGAAAGCGTGAGGCAGAGCTGGTTGTGGAAAGCAAGGCTCATAATTTACCTCACTAGCCTGTGTGGTTCTGGATGGCACAGAGCCAACTGGGACTCTCATTTTTCTCATTCTGGTCCCTACTCCCCTCTTCGTGTGACCTAAAACCTTAACAGCTGTGTAAGTGAAAGTGGAACAAACAAAGCAACCCCTGAGAGACATCTCATGATACCAAGGGGCAGCCTCAGAGGACAGACCAATCCTCCCCTCAATCCCTAAAAAGCCTCTGCCTGACTGAGCACAGCTGGGAGCAGTGAGGTCAGGCCTGGCTTGGTAGATCAAAACAGCAATGGCCCCAGGGCCTGACGGGTGTACGGGAGGGGCAGGGCTGAGTTGTTGATCTAGCTCTTAAAGATCCTTGAGCTTGAAGTCACCCTGGGACAGCCTCAGCAAGCACTCAAGACTGGCACTTGGGAAAGGTCACATGGCTTTGGTACTTGGCCAGTTTTAGATGGGGAGAAGCACTACTATGTTAGAGTCTAGATTGTCTTAGAAAGCCAGCTCTACCCATAAGTTCCTGAAGAAAGACCCTGAAATCATTCAGGCAGCAAATGGAGGTCAACTTGGTCAACCTGGAGCCCACTCTGGATCCAGCTCTGTGCCTGGCCCTAGGAGAGATGAAGAAATGAGGCCGGCCTGCTTTTTCTCTGTGGCTCTAAGAACATCTGTGATTTCCCTGTAATTACGCGTAGTACATGCTCACTGTTTAAAATTTATAAAATACAGAACAGTGAAAAGATGAAAGTTAAAGTCAATCCAAATATCACCAACAAAGAGAACAAGTGTTAACATTTTGTTTTTTCTTGTTCGATGTTGCTACATCATATTTAAGTGTATGTGTATATACAAACTCACATAATTATGTATTTAATTTCTAAAAATGGAATCACTCAATTGTCCAGGAAGTATTTGTTGAACATTCACCCTGTGCCAAGCATGTGGCAGGCAGTGGACCAGAGAATGTGGTTCCTACTGTCATGAAAGTTGACTCTAAGCACAATTTTGTCCCTTGCCTTTTTTCACTGTGTGCCTAACATTTTCAAATCACATGTATTTCTACAACATATTTATTGGTTTTCTAGAATTTCATCACATGGCTGAATCCTAACTTATCAAGCCCCACTTTTCTTGCACATTTAGTTTGTTTCTCATTTTTTTCACTACTGCGAACAGTGCCATCCCTGCAGCCTTGGGCTCAGAAGGTGGATTGACTTATTCCATATCAATTTCAACCTCGTCTTATATGTCTTCCTCAACTGCAGGGGCTGGAAGGGTGAAGGCTGCATTTCCCAACTCCCTTGCAGCTAGGGTTTAGAGACCAATTAAGTAGTTCCCATTAAATGCACTTGTGTGAGGTTTTGAAGGCAAAAGTAAGAGAGACATCATCCTCCTGCTTTTGCCAGTTGTGAAGCCATTGAGACCTCCTACAGCTGTGTCTACAGTGCCTGGTCACCAACTCTTGGGTGTTGAGAAGTGGTGATGGGACATCAGCCACATCTGATGGCTGGAGTGAAGCTAAGGTGACAAATTCCTGAAGACAATAGTTCCCAAGTTTCTAGGTGGTGGCAGAAGCAGCATCTTTCCTGGGTAGGCCAGTTTAGTGGTGACATTCTAAGAATCAGTCCTAGAAGCCCAGGTCCCTTGCTTCAGAACTTTTCATGATTTTGCAAGAACACAACTTCTCGCATTAAATCTCCTTATGTTGAAAGTAGTGAATGTGGTTTCTGTGACCTGCACCTGAACTCTGGGTGATATAAGCTACATCTTTGAGCCTGTTGGCAACTATTTCCTTAGACTAAATCTCTACCATGGAACTTTTAAGTCAAGGATTTGTTCTTTTTGTTTATTTAAATAGTTTTACTGAGACATAATGAACATACCATATTTAAAGTGTACAATTTGATACTTACTGTATTCACAAAGTTGTAGATCTATCATCATCATCTCATTTTAGAATATTTCTTCACCCAAAAAGAAATTTCATACCCATTAGGAGTCAACTCCTTACCTCTCTCCCCAGTCCTAGGCAACCGTGAGCCTATTTCCTATATTTATAGGTTTACTTATTCTGGACATTTCATATAAATCAAATTATACAATATGTCATCTTTTGTGGCTGGCTTCTTTCACTTAGCATAATGTTTTCAAGGTTCATCCATGTCATGGCACATATCAGAATTATATTTCTTTTTATTGCTAGATAATGTTCCATTATATGAATGTACCGCATTTTATTTATCCATTCATCAGCTGATAGACATTTGGGTAGTCTCCACTTTTATTTTATTTTTAGAGACAGGGTCTTGTTCTGTAGCCCAGGCTGCAGTACAGTGGCACAATCATGGCTTACTGCAGTCTCAACCTCCTGGGCTCCAGCAATCCTCCCACCTTAGCCTCCTGAGTAGCTGAGACTACAGATGTGTGCTACCACACTTGGCTAATTTTTTCTTATTTCATTTTATTGTAGAGACAAGGTCTCGCTGTGTTGCCTTACCTGATCTCAAACTCCTGGGCTCAAGTGATTCTCCTGCCTCAGCCTCCCAAAGTGTTAGGATTACAGTCTTGAGCTACCGAGCCTGGCTTGTTTCCACTTTTAAATTCTTGTGAATAATGATACTGTGAACATTTGTGTACGTGTTTTTGTGTGGATGTATATTTTAATTTCTCTTGGGGAGGCTTGTGTCAGCGAAAGTCGGGGTGTTGGTCAGGGGCCGAGAAGGCTTTAGTGATACTTAAGAAGGAGAAGGAAGGGGAATGGAGGCTAACTGTAACATCCAAAACACATGATGATAAAATTGCAATTGGATTGTGCCTGCATTTCTTCTGGAAAACAAGACTTGAGTGCAAAGACAACACCAAACAAATCTATAAGAACAAGCCTCAACATGCAGTCTAACAAGATGGTTTCAGGCCCAAGTAATGTAATTGGTGGAACTTAGAGGAAGAATCCTTCCTTTGAAGTTTTTCTATATTGTTGTGCTGAGAATGCTTCATGGTATTCAGTCAACTGGAGCGTGTACATGGAATTTTGATATTGCTGTCTACCTTTGGCCAGCAGAACAGTTTACTCTTCCAAGAGCTCACTCAGGTGAAAAGTCAGGAATTTACTCAGACAGACATTCTGACACATGTGTCATCAAACTTAGAGCTTCCTCCCCCTGACGCTGATTTATTACAGTCTCTGGCTCCATCTATGTGTGGATGGAAGATGTCTGGCAAAGTCAGAGAAGCCTGTTATGAGTTTTTTCTCCAAATCCAAGGATTGATATTTTTGCCAGATTGGACTGCTTCTGTTTGAAAAAGAGGCCAGGCATGGTGGCTCACGCCTGTAATCCCAGCACTTTGGGAGGCTGAGGCGGGTGGATCACCTGAGGTCAGGAGTTCAAGACCAGCCTGGCCAACATGGCGAAACCCCGTCTCTACTAAAAATACAAAAAAAATTAGCTGGGTGTGGTGGCACACGCCTGTAGTCAGTTCCAGCTACTCGGGAGGCTGAAGCATGAGAATTGCTTGAATCCAGGAAGCGGAGGATGCAGTGAGCCGAGGTCGTGCCACTGCACTACAGCCTAGGCAACAGAGTGAGACTCTGTCTCAATAAAAAAAAAAGAAATAAAGAAAAGAAAAAGAAAGGGTGGTGGTGGGAGTTATTGTTGGTTGTCTCTTGGGACTTGTTTTCCTCTTCTTCTCTAATAAAGGAATTTTTAGCAGAGAAAAAAAAAATTTATCTTGGATATATATACCTAGAAGTGGAATTGCTAGATCACATGGTAACTCAATGTTTAACTTTTTCAGGGACTATCAAACTGCCTTCCAAAGTTCTTGCACGATTTCACATTCCCACTAGCAATGTATGAATTTCCAATTGTTCCATATCCTTGTCAACACTTAATATTGTCTCTCATTTTTGTTAGAGCCAGTCTAGTGGGTATGAAGTCATATTTCATGGTTTAGATAGACAGTTCCCTAATGACTGAAGATGCTGAACATCTTTTCATGTGCTTACTACCCATTTGCATATCTTCTTTGGAGAATTGTCTCTTCAAATCCTTTGCCCATTTTTAGGTTGAGTTATATGATTTTTATTTATTTATTTAGAGATGGAGTCTCACTCTGTTGCCCAGGCTGGAGTGCAGTGGCATGCATTCGGTTCACTGCAACTTCCACCTCCCGAGTTCAAGTGATTCTTGTGCCTCAGCCTCCCAGTAACTGGGACTACAGGTGCCAGCCACCATGACCAGCTAAGTTTTGTATTTTTGGTAAGACGGGATTTCACCACGTTGACCAACTTGGTGTCAAACTCCTGACCTCAAGTGATCCACCTGCCTTGCCCTCCCAAAGTGCTGGGATTACAGGTGTAAACCACTACATATTTATATGAGTTGCAAAGCTTCCTTGTATACTCTGGATACAAATCCCTTAATAAGATATGTGATTTTCCTTTTTTTTTTTTAAATTTCTGTGGGTTGTCTTTCCACTTTCTGGATGATATTGTTTGCAACAGAGAACTTTTTAATTGCGATGAAGTTCAGTCTTTTTTTCTTTAGCCATTTGTGCCTTTAGTGTTATATCTAAGAAGATTTAGATTAACCCAAGGTCATGAAAGTTTACTCCTGTGTTTTTTTCTAAGAGTTTTATACTTTTAACTTACATTTAGGTCTATGATCCATTTTGAGTTGGTTTTTGTGTGTGGTGTGGATGTGAATATCTAGTTGTCCTAGCATCATTTGTTGAAAGACTCTTCTTTCACCTGTTGAATGAATGGTCTTGACACCCTTGTTGAAAGTCAATTGGTCATAAGCATAAAGGTTTATCTCTGGATGCTCAATTTTATTCCCTTAATCTATATGTCTATCCTTAGGCTGGTACCAAACTGTCCTGATTACCTGAGCATTGTAGTTAGTTTATTTGGAGTCTCTTACAATTCCGTATGAATTTTAGGATCATCTTGTCAATTTCTGCCAAAAAAGAAAAGCCAGCTGGAATTTTGACAGAGATTGCATTGACTCTTTAGATGAATCCCAAGAGTATTGCCATCTTAACGATATTAAGTCCTTTGATCCATGAACATGGAGTGTGTCTCCATTTACTTAGATCTTTCATTTCTTTCAACAATATTTGGTAGTTTTATGTATACAAGTCTTGTATACCTTTTGTTAAATTTATACCTAACAATTTATTCTTGTTGATGCTATTGTAAATTAAGTTGTTTTCTTAGTTGGATTTTAGATTGTTCATTGCTAGTGTATAGAAATACAATTGCTTTTTATATATTGTTTTTACATACAGGTTCCACAACCTTGCTGAATTTGTTTATTAGTTTCAGTAATTTTCTAGTTGATTCCTTACCATCTTCTTGTATATAAAAGATTATATCATCTGCAAATATAGTTTTATTTCTTTCCCATCTGGATGCCTTTTTTTTTCTTATTCTTAACTAATTGCTCTGGTTGGAAGCTCCAGTACAATGTCAAATAGAAGTGGCAAGAATGAGCATCACTATTTTGTTCCTGATCTTTGGGAGGGAAACATCTAATCTTTTGCCAGGAAGTATGATGTTAGCTGTAGGTTTTTCATCGATGCCCTTTATGAGGTTAAGGGCACCTATTTTTTTTTGAAGGCTTTTGTTATGTTGTGTGAATTGTGCTTCTTTGAGATACCAATCATTCTTTCTTGGCTACTCCCTTGGCCACATAACTCCCATGACAAGCTGGGTCACTGTGAAGGAAGAGCTTTCAGAAATGACCAGAATTCTCCAGGTGATGAATAATCAGCAGAAAGGGGGAAAGGGGGTGGAGGAGGGAGGGGGGAGGACAGGGGGAACACACATCCTCTTCCTTGATCCGGTTACAATACTCCTGCTTGTGCAACCAAATGCAGAACTCGCCCTTTGGTGATTGTAATTAAAATGTGGGTCCCTGGCTGGGCACAGTGGCTCACGCCTGTAATCCCAGCACTTTGGGAGGCCAAGGCAGACAGATCACCTGAGATCAGGAGTTCGAGACCAGCCTGGCCAACATGGCAAAACCCTGTCTCTACTAAAAACACAAAAAATTAGCTGGGTGTGGCAGTGTGCGCCTGTAGTCCCAGCTACTCAGGAGGCTGAGATAGGATAATTGCTTGAACCCAGGAGGCAGAGGTTGCAGTGAGCCGAGATCACGCCACTGCACTCCAGCCTGGGAGTCAGAACAAGATTCCATCTCAAAAAAAAAAAAAAATGTGGGTCCCTTTATGAGCTTTCAACTAAATTAGTGGTTCTCAACCCTCAGTCCAAAGCACCCCCCATTTTAATCACTTTTTAATTGAGGTATAGCATTGTGACAGTTGATTTTATGTGTCAGTTTGGCTAGGCCACAATCTTTTTAAAGATGAAATTGGTATTTCAATCAGCCGACTTGAGTAAAGCAGATCACGGAAGTAAAGCAGCAGACAGAGTGAAGCAATCTGTCTACAGTGTGGGTGGGCCTTGGTCAATCCGTTGGAAGCCTTCATAGGAAAGGACTGAATTCTGCCAGCAGGTGGCCTTCAGACTTGAACTGCAACGTCAGCTCTTTTCTGGGTCTCTGGCCTGCCAGCCTAGCCTGCAGATTCGGGACTTCCCAGTCTCCAGTCATGTAAGCCAATTCCTTAAAATAAAATAAATCTCTCCCCTCTTCTCTGCTCTCTCTGTCTCTGTCTCTTTACACACACACACACACACACACACATATACACACACCCCATTGGCTCTGTTTTCTGTTTCTCTGGAGAACCCTAATATGAGCCTGTATACAGAAGAGTGCACATCACTGTACAACTTGATACATTTTCACAAACTGAACCCATCTGATCACAAAACAGGAACACGACCATCACCCCGGAAGTTCCCGTTGTGCTTCCATCCACCCTTCATCCCTCAAAGGTAATCACTCTCTTGCCTTCTAACAGCATGGATGAGTTGTGCTGATTCTAGAACTTTCTATAAGTGGTGTCATTCAGCACACACTCCTTTGTGGCTGGCTTCTGTCACTCAACCGCATGCTCACGTGAGACCCATCTGTACTGCTGAGTGTAGCTGTGAGTGACTGATTCTTCTTGCTGTGGGTGTTCCTTTGTGCGCCTCACCTCAGTTTATGTATCCATTCAGCTTGGAGATATTTGAGATATTCGTGTTGTTTCCAGTTTGGAACTATTACAAATGGTGTTGCTGTAAACATTCTTGCACATATCTTTTTTTTTTTTTATTTTTCAGACAGGGTCTCACTCTGTCACCCAGGCTGGAGTGGTGTGGCACCATCAGGGCTCTCTGCAGCCTCTACCTCCCTGGGCTCCAGCGATCCTCCCACCTCAGCCTCCCAGGTAGCTGGGACTACAGGTGTGTGCCACCGTACTTGGCTAATTTTTGTATTTTTTGGTAGAGACGAGGTTTCGTCATGTTGCCCAGGCTGGTCTCAAACTCCTGTGCTCAAGCAATCTACCTGCCTCGGCCTCCCAAAGTGTTGGGATGACAGGTGTGAGCTCCTGCACCTGGCCACATATCTTTTGATGAACACGTGAACACCTACTAGCTGAGTTTAAGCCCACAAGTATGATTACCCAAGCCCCCTTTCTCTATCAAATATTTTATGCTTTCTTTCATTTAAATGTTCTGAAATGAAACTTATGGATGATAATACATGCATACATCAATGCAATGTCTCTAATATAAAGGAGACATAAAATGGAAGTGATTTGTGATAAAAAAAATAAAGTATATTTCAATATGTTCTTGGGCGCAGCTACCCAAGAAGGCATAATGAAGGTGCCAGAACCCTGTATGCCCGTAATTAGTAAGTCTGGATTCCAGAGATGTAAGCAGACCAGATGCCATGACACAAAAGAAGTTCCAAAAAATGAAATGGCAGGAGATGAGGGTGAAGATTGAAATAAAACCTGCTCTTTGGGCAAGACATAACAGACTTGACGTATTTGTATGTGATAACAGAAAGAAAGACTTTAATTGGAGTAAGGAGAGTACCCCAAAGGCACGCTGTAGCCTGTCACTGGGGGAAATAAGGAAGGTGAGCCTCAGTGTGCAGTGACAAAGAACTCCCATTTTATGACACAGGCCAGGGTAGCTGTGTGGTCACCCAGAAAACACATCTTCCTTGAAAACCCCACCTGCAACAGAGGGGTGCATTCTGCCTTCAGATCCCTCATGAGGCAGAGGCGACAAGCAAATAGATCATGAAAGCAGCTTTAATCCAAAGTGCTATGGAGGAACCATGTGGGGCACCTGTGGAAACAATTTCCGAGCAAGACTGGAAAACAAATGGTGACCTCATCATCTCAATGTATCCTTTTCACAACAGAGATTTAAAATGATCATCCTATGGTCATTTTGTGAGATTCAGTGAGATTTCTTGCATCTCTACTAATTTACTAATATTTGTCTCTAAGACTGTAAAAAAGAGTCACACATCTCCTCTGTTATAAGTATCTGCAGTTGGTTTCACTGTTTTTGCTGTAACTGCATTCATGCCCTGGAACCCTTTTCCTCTAGATATGTAGTTGGCGATGGTCTAACACATTGACTAGACAGGCTGTGGGGAATGAGAATGTTATTCAATAATTGACTCACTGCCATTCCATTTATGTGTCCTTGTCAATAACAACCTTTTTCTAAGTGACTGAGTTTTTCACGGAACTTCTTGTAGAAACCTTTCAGTACTGCAATGTAGTAAAGGCTGACCAACTTACAGTTGTTGTAGGTTTGCATCTGGCGGACGTTTGAAAACTACAAAGGATATGGGGCAAATTTCTGTTGTGTGGGACTGTCCCATCCACTGTGGGATGCCCAGCATTCCCTATTCTTGCCCTGTAAATGTCACTAGAGCCCCCAGTGCAAAGACGACCCCATGCATTATATAAAATGTCCCCTAGAGAACGACCAATTTAAACCCATTCCATCTCAGTCTTAACCTCTTCACCCCACCCATAGTTGTTGGCATTTGAGTCCAAGTTCGGGGGTTGGCAGTCACTCTTATTATATAGTTTTTAAATTTTTTTAGAGACGGGATCTTGCTTTGTCACCCAGCTTGGAGTGCAGTGACACATTCGTAGCTCACTGCAGCCTTGATTGCTGGGACTCAAACAATCCTCCCACCTCAGCCTCCTAAGTAGCTAGGACTATGGGTGGGTGCCAACACGCCCAGCTAACTTTTTTGGTGTGTTTTTTTGTAGAGACAGAGTGTCTCTGTGTTGCCCAGGGTGGTCTTAAGCTCCTGGCCTTAAGTGATCCTCCATCCTCAGCCTCCCAAATTGCTGGGATTACAGGCACAAGCCACTGTGCCTAGTCACTCTTATTATATTTTATTTGCTTATATTCTGCTCATCGGTCCTGCTGGTCAGGATCTTTGGACATCCTGGTTCTGATATCCAATGCCTTATTGCCCCTCCTAGCTATGCTGTACTGGGCCATCTTCCCACCTTAAAATGAACTATAGTCCTGTTGAACAGGTGGGGCTGGGGGCAGAGCCCTGTGACATTCCACCATGGACCTTTGTTAAGGGCAATGGCAAAAGTTGATCGTTGATATCTTCTGGCTTCTGGTTCTTTGTCAGCCTCATAGGGATACAGTCCAGGCTCCATCAATTTGTTCTTCCAATGCCTAAAAGTTAGAACTCCATGCAGATGGAGAGAGTGTATCTCAGAAGAGAGAAGTGACTTGCCTAGGCTCACTCAGCAAGTCAGTGGCAGAGCAGGGACAAAGTAAGCAGCCTAAGACTGACCCACTCCAGGGCTTGGGGGATTTAAATTCCTCTGATGGCTACTCAGCAGCTCAGAGTGGACCATGCACTGCTCTGATCTAGCCTAAAAAGGGGTGGAATCCGAGGGCCTGCCCCGGCCAAGCACACAGTGTCCATTAGCCTATTTTGGCATCGGGTCTGACTCTGGAGAATGGGCAGGGAGCCAGTGCTCTGCGGAGAGGGTGGGTTGAGCAGACCCATCTGATGAGAGGCACCAGCAGCTGCCCACTCAGGCTTCTGGGACTGAGTGATGGACAGAGCCCCCAGATGCTCTGTCCTTCAGACCTAAGAACATAATCTCTACCCTCTGGGCCTCAGTTCTCCTACCTGTAAAGTGGGAGCAATCCTTCTTCCCTTGCTTACTTCCCAGAGGTATTGTAAGGAACCAACAAAGAGGACAAGACTGCTTAGGCCTTCTGGAACATTCCAAAGACATTGTCCTTTGCTCTGAGAGAGATGGGAGCCACTGAAGGAGTTTGAACAGAGGAGAGAAGTAATGTGCCTTTGATTTTTAAAAGGATGTTCCAGATACTGTGTGAGGAACAGATCACCTTACAGGGAAGCTTGGAGCTGCCGGACCAGTAAGGAGACTATTGAAATAATCTAGGCCAGAGACAATGGTGGAGGTAGGGGAGCTGGTGAGAAAGGGTCAAGTTCTGGATACATCTTGAAAGCAGAGCCAACGTAATTTGCTAACAGATTGAGTGTGCGTGTGAGAGGGGTGTCAAAGGTGATTCCAAGGGTTTTGACCTAAGTAGGAGTTGCCATTGTCCGGGATGGGAAGGTTGCAGGAGTTGCTGGTTTAGTGGGGCGAAAGCAGAAGATTTAGTTCAAGACACATGAAGTTTGAGTTGCCTCAGACATCCAAATGGAAATGTCAGGTCTGTCATCATTAAATAAATAAGTACTGCTGCCTCCTGAGGAGCACATGACTTCAACACCTTGGACTCAGCGTTCTAAGAAATGGCAGCTTGGTCAGACATGAATGTCAGCATTCGAGCGCCTACCCCTGGCCACTGTTTTCTCCGTCTGCTCAGCTTCTTAATCTACTCGCCTCATCTCCCATGTCTCCCCTGGTGCCTCAGTTCCAGCCCTACTCCATGGGTAGTTGCTTTTTCTCTGAGACACTCTGGGTTGACCTGGAAACCCCAAAAGCAAACTCTGAATACTCGAGGCAGACTGTATTTAAAATCAGATCATCCCATCTCTTTAGCCCAGGAGTTTGAGACCGCAGTGAGTGATTGCACCACTGCACTCCAGCCTGGGCAAGATCTCATCTCTTAAAGAAAAAAAAAAAAAAGAAAAGAAAAAGAAAAATCAGATCATCCCAAACGAACACCCCCCAGTGTGTAAAAATCTACGCAGTTGTTTTTGTGCACTGCAGTGACAGATATGTTTATTTCCTGTAGGTGGATTATTATGCACGCAGGAGAGCTCTGAACCCATCCCTGCCACAAACAGGTGGGGAACTATTAGTGAGTCAGCCTTTGAGCCTGCGTCCTCATCTGTAAAATGGGCACAAGGGAAGTGACAAGCAGAGCGGAGTTTAGGACCACATCTTCTGCCCACTGACTCAGCTGGGCCCCTGAGCTGGTCTTCTGGGTTCAGCCAGAATCACTGATTGTTCTGGAAGCAACTCCTGGAGACCAGATGGTTCCAAGAAGGAGAGGAAACTCAAAGCTTAGAAATGGGCAGTGGCTTTCCTATGTCACACAGCAACACAGGTTTGAACTGGGGCTAGGACCCAGGCTCTCCTGAGCTCAGTTCAGGGGACTGCCCTCACTCTGCCTCCTCACTGCATACACACACTCCCAGGGTCTCTGAACTTAAAGCAGCCCACTTCCTAGCCAAAGAAACATTCCTTCCACTGCAACTCGTGTTCTACTTTGCCAGGGAGCCTCCCTTTTTTCTCATTCCTCCCTGCCTGGACATTCTCTCTAGCCCCCCATGAATTCAACCTTCAGAGAAAAGTCGAGACTTCTGGCTTCTATGGGTCCATGGATCCAAGTATAAAGTTTATAGAGCATTTACTGTGTGCCAAATACTGTTATGAGCAATCAATCACTTACCAATCCTCTTAGCAACCTAAAGACATTGATACTGGTGTGGTGCGGTGGCTCACGCCTGTAATCCCAGCACCTTGGGAGGCTAAGGTGGGTGAATCATGAGGTCAGGAGTTCGAGACCATCCTGACGAACATGGTGAAACTCCGTCTCTATGAAAAATACCAAAATTAGCTGGGCGTGGTGGCCTGCACCTGTAATCCCAGCTACTCCGGAGGCTAAGGCAGGAGAATAGCTTGAACCCAGTAGGCGGAGGTTGCAGTGAGCCGAGATTGCACCACTGTGCTCCAGCCTGGGTGACAGAGCGAGACTCCATCTCAAAAAACAAAACAAAACAAAACAAAAACCAGCATTGATACTATCATTAGTCCATTTTACTAAGTAAACTAAGTCCCAGAAAGGTCAAAAGGCAGAGCTGGGATTTTTAAAAAGTGGCCATCAGGCCCTTGACCACCATGCTCTGGTGTCCAGAAATCTTGCCCTGATCAATTTCTATGGTCACTGCTTCAGGCAGCCCCTCAGCTCTCACCACTGCCTGTCCCTGGTCCAAGAGAACCAGGCATTGGGAAGTAGCCTCCAGGGAAGGTATGTCCAGGCTAAAAAGCAGGGAAGGCTAAAGTGGGGCTGGGTCAGTATCGCAGAGGGAGACGGGCCAAGGGAGGCTCACCCTCAGTACCACCCACCCCTAGCTGAGCTTGGCTCTGCCAGGGGCTGGGTCAAGCCCTGCAGGCCAAGGAGGAGACACCCCCAGGGAAGGCCAGGCCCTGAAAAACAAGCCTCCTTCTTCTGCCAGCTCAGCCTGCCCAGCCCTGCTGGAGGCCTCAGTGGCAAAGCCGCCATCCCCAGGGCCAAGGCTGGGCTTTCAGGACATTCAGGCCCCAAAGCCTGAGGCCCCCAGCCCTGCCCTAAGCTCCAGCCTTTTTTTCTGAAAAGAGATCTCTGTTCTCTCCCTGAGCACATATTTCAACCCTTTATTTTCCGCAGAGGCAAGAAGCAGGGAGAGGAGCCCCTGAATACCTGTAAGGACGTCTAAGCTGTCCATTTAACAGCTGGGGAAACTGAGGCACACAGTAGGGAAGTGGCTTGCTAAGATTAGTCTGCTGGTAAAGTGGTGGGCCTGGGACTAGAACTCAGATCTGAGTCACTCTCAAGTCTAGCCGTCCACCGCACTGCAGGGCTTCAAAGAGAAGGAGAGGAGAGGCTTGGGAGAGTGCAGGGTATGCTTGGAACACTCCCAAAGAGGAATGTGTCAGCCAGATGCTCCTGTGATGCCAGGGCCCACACTTTCCTGGTAACAGGAGAGTTAGGACAGAGCCCCTCAGGACTAAAACTGTTTCCTTAGAAAAGGGGAAAACCAAAAACAAAGCAAAAAATAAAAACACACACAGTGAAACCCACAGTGAGCGGTCATACTCATCACTCCCTGACATGGGGGAACAAACTCAGATGGAAGATCGGGAGGTGGCTTGGTGTCTCCATCCATCCATCCATGCATCCATCTATCCATCCATCCATCCATCCATCCATCCATTCATTCATCAAACATTTGTTTACCCACCTAATGTATTCCAGGCCCTATGCTGGGTGATTGGGATTCAGCTTTTCACAAACCAGCCTCAATTCTCCTGGAAACAGACAAGACAAGAGGCAAGTATCAATACGCACAAGTGTAGCCAGCTCCATGCTGTTGGGTCAAGAACAGAAGATGTAGGTGCCAAAAGAGGGCACCAAACCCAACCTGGGAAAGCACATGGTCAGGGAAGGCATCCAGGAGGAGGTGATGTTGGAGCTATCCTTGAAACGATATGTAGGAGTTAGCCAGGTAGGCGAGTGGGAACAGCAGGAGCCAAGGCCTGGTGGAGCAAGACAGCGAAGCCTCTTTAAGGAACTGCTGGGAAGCCAGTCACCCTGAAGGAGGCTTGAGGAAAGACGAAGCGGGGCCAACCCACGTGGATTTTCTGGGGCTTCCCCAAGCCCTGATATTTAGGTTTCTGCTCTGACAAGGGTCAGGAGGAGGTTATTGAGATGCTGGGGGCTGGGCCAAGAACACGGAGCAGAGGCGGGGAAGCTGGAGACCGGGCAGATAATTTGGAACTTCCTGGAATAAGACCTCCAAGTTCCTGGCATGTCCACGGCTCAGGACCAGGGTGCTTGCTTTTCTGAACATGCGTTTCCCATTGGAGGCTCAACAGGTGGTGGACTCCTAGATGCTTACAGTTAGAAAATGATGATGATGACGATGACCACTTACCCCTGGATAAGGGCCTGGCCTGGATCAGGTTTCTTACAAATACTGGTTCTAATTGTTGCCACACCATTTGCTGTGGAGGTCAGGGAGGTCGATGAAGTTTCACCCAGGATCCTGCTCAGAAGCAGAGTTGGGATTGGATCCAAGGGTATCTGACTCAAGCTTCAGCCAGGTGTGAAAGGGGTCCTCAGTGGGAGGGGCTGTTGCAGGTGGGACCCTGAAGCAGGCCCGGAGACAGGATGTGTGTGAAAGTGGCTTATTAGGGAGTGACCCCAGGAAACACCAGAGCCAAGTAGGATGCTGGGTAGGGAAGGGAAGGAGGCCAAGTACAAGAAACACCAGAGCCAGGCGGGATGCTGGATAGGGAAGTGAAAGAGGCCAAGTATAGGGATGTCAGCAAGGTGAGTCCTCAGGCAAGGCAGAGGAAGAGGAGAGCTGGAGTCTCTATTGCCCCTGCCCTGGCAGTTGTTGGGTAGTGGCTGCACCCCCAAGGGAATGAGAGGAGGCATCAGTTTTCGGGCACTTCCAGCCTCCCCCATGCCCAGGCAAAGGGAATTCTGGCAGCTGGGGCAGCCCACGAGAGACACAGGTGCAGGCTGCTGGGGCTGAGTGCATAGCAGGAGCTGCTGTGCTGGAGACCAGAAAGAGATTCCTAGGCTCTACAGGTGCCCAGAGGAGCTGAGCAACCATCCCAGGACCTGGCCAGTTTCTGTGCTCACCTCGTTGTCTGCAAAATGCTTCCGCACTTTTTCGCCTCCACACTTTTGCACATGATGTGCTCATTCATTCATCAAATAGTCCTCAAGACGCTACTACGCACCCACTATGAGCTAGGCTCAGGAGCAGGGCGGTGAACGGAACAGCCTGGCTTGGTCTTTCCCCTTATGGAGCTTAGAGGCTGGCTGGAGACAGACATCAGGTCATCACTGCAAAGAGATGTGAGCTCTGAAAGGAAAGAGGGAGGTTCTCTGAGAATAGAAAAACTGAATGTAAACTGAGGGCATCAAGGAGAGCTTTCCTGAGGAAGTGGCATCTGAGCTGAGGTCTGGTGGGGGAAGAGACACAACACAGACAGTGGAGCAGCCAGCTGCCCAGAGCTTCCCTGACGAGGCTCTCTCAGCCCCAGGAGCTCCTGGGGGAGGCCAGTCTTGTTCAGGAGACTTGGACAAGCTGAATCCCTTCATCGAGCCTCAGTTTCATCATCTATGCAAGGGTGCAGAAGAAGCTTGGACTTCCAGCTCTGACCTTGGCTCAAAATATCCACTGAGAAGTGGGCACAGCAGCTGTCTCAGGACTCTCAGTGACCTCTGGCCCTGTGACCCCAGAGCCTTCCTCCTGGTGCCCTCTGTGGTCAGACTGTGACCTCTGGGGCTTATCAGCCTGGCCCCTAGGGTACCCCACGGATGATGCCTGAGTTGCAAAACAATTGCCCAGTTCCCTAGAAGGCTGCTTGAGAAATGTCAGCCCTCAGGGGAAGCTGACGTGGAGTCAGCGCTTTCAGAGCTATTGCAAAAACAGCTCCATTTCTGGAGAAAGCCCAGCCTGTGCAAGACTGGCTGCTAGACCCAGAGCTGGCAGCGGCTTGGTGTGCATCCCTGGGTAGCCTGTAACCTCACGGTATCACAGCCTATCCTTTGGGGACCTGCAAACCTTCCATACGTGTTCATTCATTCAACAAATATTTACTGAGTACCTGCTGTGAGCCAGGCAATGTTCTAAACACTAGGGGAGACAGCAGTAAACAAAAAACAGGCAAAAGAGCAAAACCCAAAACTTAAAGGCCTGCCCTTATGGAGCTTACATTCTGCTAAGGGAGTCCAACAACAGACAAATAAACAAACGTGTATACATAATAATGGCCGGTGATAAGTACTTTGCAGGAAAATACAGAGGGACAGAACTGCTAAATAAGACAGTGAGGTCAAGGAAGTCCTCTCCCAAGAGGTAACGTCTGAGTAAAGACCTAAAGGAAGCGAGAGAGGAAACTATGTGGATATCTGGGGAATGAGTGCACCAAGGGTATACAAAGCCAAGGGAAGAGTAAGTGCAAAGATCCCGGGGCAGGAATGCACTTGATGTGTGAGAAATGGCAAGAATGCCGGTGTGGCTGGAGTCCAGTGATGGAGATGGTGGATGCACTGCACATTGGGGTTACAAACCTGGGTGCATTTTGTCAATGTGTTTGCATATGTGTGTGTGTGAAAGAGAGAGAGACAGAGAGGAAGAGAGATGGACAGAAACAGAGAGAAAGGAGACACAGAGAGAGCTGGAGACTCCTAGTTTCCTTTCTTTCTTCCACCACCCCCTCCCCATCTTGGCATCATCATGATTCAGAGAGGGGAAAACACAGATGATTAAATGATTTAAACGTGCAAGTAAAGTAACACCTCGGTGAGCACATTATGCAAATCTATTTAATTAACATCCTAAATGAGGTGAAGCCACAAGGGCCGAGGAGCTAATTTCCCTGGGGGCTCCAGCTCCTTTCTTGCCCTCCCTGAATGCCGGAAACTTGTGGGTGGAAGGAAAGGGGGTGGGCAGGGGCTCACAAGAGGGCCTGCTGCCTGCTGGTACTTGGGCGCAGGGGGGCGCTTTACCCTAGTTTACTCTCAATTAGCAGGAACAGTTACTGCCCTGTTTTGTGGAAGAGAAAACTGAGGCTTGGAGAGGGCGTGGAGATTAGAACCCAGATCTCCTTAGAGCTCTTTGCTAAAAAAATTTTCAACTTGTCCCCTGGAGAGGTTTGAGCTTTTAGAAGGGACTGCAGCTTCCTTACATCTTTAAGGCAGGAATTATCTGCAAACCTTTTCTGTAAAGGGCCAGACAGTAGGCTTTGTGGGCCAGAATCAACTGTGTCTTTGTAGTTCAAAAGCAGCCACAGATAATCTATCAATGAATAGGCATGGCTGTGTTGCAATAAAACTTTATTTACAAAAACAGGTCCCGAGGCCAATCGACAGGCTGCAGTTTGCTGATTGCTCTAAGGGATCTGACTGGATCAGAGCTTCCCCTGTGCAAAGCAGTTAACCACGGAAGGCCGTGAGACTCTAGGCAAGTCCCTCATCCCTCTGATCCTGTTTCTTCACCTGGACAATGAAGGAATGTTCTGGGTGAGGTCCAGTGATGAGAGGGGGGTGAAGCCATCCCTAGGAAGGGAGAGGCTGCCCTGAACTTTGGGTGGGGTAGGCCCTGGCAAGACACTGTTTGGCTGCTATCACTGCATCGCAACTTTGTGGTGTAAAACACGCAGGGTCCTGTGGGTCAGGAAAGCAGGCATAGCACAGGGAGAGACAGTTTGTCCTGATACGTGATGTCAGCTGGGAACACTTGAAGGGTGACTCAATGGCTGGAGGCTGGAATCATCTGGAAGCATCCGTACTTGCAGGTCTGGGGACTGACACTGGCTGTCAGCTGGGAGTTCAGCTGGGCCGTTGCCAGAGCACCTCCATGTGGCCTCTCTGAGGGGTCTCTCCACGTGGGCTGTTTGGCTTTTCCCACAGCACAGCGGCTGGGCCCCAAGCCAGTTAGGTGGAAATGCATTTTTATGACCTAGCCATGGAAGCCACATGTTGTCACTTCCGTCACACTCTATTGTCAAGGCAGCCACAAAGGGGAAGGAACATAGAACCCCACTGCTCAACAGAAGGAGAGTCAAGGTCACAGCGTAAGAAAACTATATGGGATGGGTGATGTGGCCAACTATGGCCAATACAACCTACCCCATGCTCATGGTGGGAGGCCCCCACGTGGAGTCTGGGCCTGAAACCTTGCTTCACTGATTCAAGGCAGCATCAGCCCTGTTACTGGGAACCCAAGCTGTTCAGACTCCTCCCTCCAGACCCATCCAAGCCTTTTCTGGTCAAAACCAGCCCATGCTTAATCCTGGGTCTCCTTCCAAAGTAACCCTGAGCCATTGCTGCAGTAGGACTGTATTCACAGTCAGAGTTAAGCCTTTTTTCTTACAAACAATAAGGACGGCCAGGTGCATGGTGGTTCACACCTGTAATCCCAGCATTTTGGGAGGACGAGGCGGGCAGATCACGAGGTCAGGAGTTGGAGACCAGCCTGGCCAACATGGTGAAACCTCCTCTCTACTAAAAATACAAAAAATTAGCCAGGCATGGTGGCGGGCGCCTGTAATCCCAGCTACTTGGGAAGCTGAGGCAGGAGAATTGCTTGAACTTGGGAGGCGGAGGTTGCAGTGAGCCAAGACTGTGCCACTACACTCCAGCCTGGGCAACAGAGTGAGACTGTTGAAAAAAAAAAAAAGAAGAAGGAAACAAAAGCAAACAGCTCCCACCCACACAGCAGCCCTGGTGACCCCAGCATTTGCAGTAGAGTTGGCCAAGCACATGGGGAAATGTTGAGACAAAACCAGCTGGGGAATGCCTCCCAAGCCACAGGATGTGATTATGTGTGGTGGGCTGGAGGGTGGAGCTGGGGCCCTGGCACGGACCCCCAGAGCAGAGGCCTTCAGAGAGCAGCTGGGTGGAATGGGGTCCCTGCCAGAGGCTGGGGTGCACCAGGGTCACACGGCTGCCACAGATGATTGCAGAGTGGAAGGAACCACTGAGGTCAGGGTTGCTGAGGCTCTGCGGTGAGATCTGAAAGCCTGAGCAGCCCCGTCAAATTAACAATGGCTCCCTGATCTGGCTCATTCTCAAATCCACCTCCTCCACCATCTGATCCTCTCCCCAGCAATGAGAGTGAGTTGGAGGAGGACCTCTGGACTCAGAGACAGGGAGGGACTTGCTGGGGTCTCACAATAAGCCAGAAGCTGAGCTGAGACTAGAACCCAGGGCCCTGCCTCTTCCACTGAGGCGGTCCAGCAGAGGCCTCTGGGGGTTCAGAATCCCTTGTATGTAAATGGGTCTATACCGGCCACCGTGGCTCACACCTGTAATCCTAGCACTTTGGGAGGCCAAGGCTGGTAGATCACCTGAGGTCAGGAGTTCGAGACCAGCCTGGCCAAGATGGTGAAACCCCGTCTCTACTGAAAAAAAAAAAAATTAGCCAGGTGTGGTGGCACATGCCTGTAATCCCAGCTACTTGGGAGGCTGAGGCAGGAGAATCGCTTGAACCCAGGAGGTGGAGGTTGCAATGAGCCGAGATAGCACCATTGCACTCCAGCCTGGGCAACAGTGAGACTCTGTCTCAAAAAAAAAAAAAGAGTCTAATATTAATAATCATGCCACCTCCCACTCATGGCACTCACATGCCAGTGCTTCACTTCACACAACCCCGCAACAGCGCTAGAGGGTAGGACTCCTCTGTCACCCCCATTTCCAGAGGAGGATATGTGACTTAGAGAATGAATGGTGGAGCTGGGACAAGACCCCAAGCCTGGCACTCACGCTCAGGGGCACGTTTTGTGGGTGGGAAGCGGCCTTCCCTGAAAGTGCTGGCATGCTGGCATACTCCCAGCCCTGTTCAAGTGCTTCGAAGCTTCCTGGCCCAGGCCACTGGCAACCAGAACTCCCAGGGCCCCTGGCTGAATCCGGCTGTGCTGTCAGGAGTTCCTGGCAAGTGTGGAAGCAGGTGGGCCCTACAGACTTCCAGCCCCAGCTCTCCTAACAGCTGCAGCCAGGATAATTGTCCCCATTTCTTTGCGGGGGAGGGGGGGAACAGAATCTCACTCTGACCAGGCTGGAATGCAGTGGTGCGATCTTGGCTCACTGCAACCTCCACCTCCTGGGTTCAAGCGATTCTTGTGCATCAGCCTCCAGAGTAGCTGGGATGACAGGCATGTGCCACCACGCCCGGCTAATTTTTTGTATTTTTAGTAGAGATGGGGTTTCACCATGTCGGCCAGGCTAGTCTCGAACTCCTGGCTTCAAGTGATTCACCCGCCTTGGCCTCCCAAGGTGCTGGGATTACAGGCATGAGCCACTGTGCCCGACCAATTGTCCCCTTTTTAACAGATAGGCAAACCGAGGATCAGAGAGGAAACCAGGCAACCCTTTCCAGAGGGGTTGAGGTGAGAAGCAGAAGCTGCAGCTGGATCCTAGCTCCTTCCCCAGGGTGAGCTGGACACATGGGAACCGTGGAGGAGCAGGCACGAGTGAGCGGCTTCCTCCCTGCAGATCTCAGCGGATCAGACAGCCGCCGTGACTCATCCCCACATCCCATCGGCCCTCAGGCTGCCCTGGCCTGGGACTTCCTAGCCCCCGTCTCGTTGCTCAGCGGTGTGGACACCAGATCTACACTTCCTCTCCACCCAAGCCTGGGGAGACATTGTTCTTAATGAAACACAACAGATGGGTGGGGTGACCATGTCATTTATTGGCCAAACCAGAACACTTTGGAGAGCTATTAATAATGATGTGGTGATTGTTGGCATTAACCAGTTCTGGCCAAGACAAGCAGGGATGTCTGGTCTCTCTACTGAATAGACATTGCCTAACTCCAAGTACTAGACGCACCAACGTCAGTCGCTCAGGCATTGGCCACAGGTTAGGGCCAAAGTGTTCTGGGGCAGGTATATTTTTGAGGATTCCTCAAGTCAGGGGGCACCCCTAGGGGAATTCAAGTCTACATGTAGGACATACTTTGAAATGAGACTGCTGAGTTTGCATCCTGGTTCTACCACGTAAGGGCTATATGAGCTCAGACCCATTACCTAATCCCTCTGACCCTGAGTTTCCTGATCTATAGAACCAATTGACCCCTGTAGAACTGTTGGGGGATTAAAATGAGATGACGCAGGGTAAATGACCCACAATGCTGGCACAGCATATATGCTCAGTAAATAAGAGGTCATTCATATTTTGTATTAATGTTATTATTAACTATGCTGAAAAAGGCAGACCTCACACTTTCAGATATGGCCTTGCCCTGGGGTTACTCACAGTGTTGCAGGGAATGAAGGCCAGGCTAAGGGAGTGAGTGCTGGGCATGAAGGACACACTGAGGGTTGTGGGGTTCAGAGATGTAGGAGAGGTTTGGGTAGGGGCATCAGGGTGGGCTTCCTGGAGGAGGTGGCCCCTGGGCAGGGTCATAGTCATGTCAAGATTAAGGTCCGGCCGGGCGCGGTGGCTCAAGCCTGTAATCCCAGCACTTTGGGAGGCTGAGACGGGCGGATCACGAGGTCAGATCGAGACCATCCTGGCTGACATGGTGAAACCCCGTCTCTACTAAAAAAATACAAAAAAACTAGCCAGGCGAGGTGGTGGGCGCCTGTAGTCCCAGCTACTCCGGAGGCTGAGGCAGGAGAATGGCGTAAACCCGGGAGGCGGAGCTTGCAGTGAGCTGAGATCCAGCCACTGCACTCCAGCCTGGGCGACAGAGTGAGACTCGGTCTCAAAAAAAAAAAAAAAGATTAAGGTCCTAAGAAACACCTGTTTCTAAAGAGTTTATCATGCTCCCTTTTCTTAGTATAACTACAAACATAAAAGCTCACTGAAGTTCAGCTTTTTATCTTCATGACAACTTCAATGGTCTTTTTGAGATGTCAAACATCAAGTTCTTTCCCCTAAAAAGTTCACTGAGCTCACATTAAATCTGCTTATTGTTCCACCCAGGCGCGGAACAGAAGCCCTAGAGCTTGCCCAAGCATGAATGGAGGATGGAAGAGGAGGGTTGGAGCAGGGTGGTGACCAGGGGAACCCTAGTATGCAGGGCAGCCTGACCTGGGGGTGGAGGGAAGGGCCTGAGCCCAGAGCCAGGGCCGCTGCTGCCTCTGGGCCTCTTGAGTCTGGCTCCGAGCCTGTCAGCTTTTGTTTTTCCTCAGTGGGGACCACCTTTCTCTTTTCTACGGACATAGCTGGACACAGCGGTCCTCCGAACATGCTCCCTCCAGAACCTACCTAGCATCTCTGATTCCCAAAGCCAAATCCTGGGAGAAAAGAATCTTATTGGCTACCTTGAGTCACGTGTCTATCGCCGCACCCAGTCAGCCTACAACCAGTGGCCGGTGGCACGGTAGAAACAGAACTGATGGATGGAGGTTGTTGGACATTTACTATGGGTAGGTAATACTTTGACATGTAGAAAAGGGAGAAGGCTTTTTTCCAGGAGGAGCGTACAGCATGGGCAAAGGCTTTGGCAGCGGGGAATTGGGTGCTTAGTGTGGAGAACACTAAGTGGCTAGGTTCCTATTAGCCTTCCTGTGGCTGCTTGAAGGGCAGCTCTTTTAGCCACATTCCTGCCCCTGTGCCTGGAGCCACAGACACGGCCTAGAGAGCGCAGTCCAGTGAATCAGCACCAGAACCCGAGCTAAAACTCCCACCTCCTTTTTCCCAGCCCAGGCTTGAGTGTCTAAGGCGTAGGAGGGAGTAGGGGGAGAGGAACAGGGAGAATGAAATCAAGAAATAACAGGCTTCACAGGAGCGGTAATGACATTTTAACTTGAAAATTGCAAGGAGATGGGAGCTGCGAAGGTGTATGCAAATTTCATGTAGATGAGATGCAAACGAGCCTGCCTGCTCCTGCCTGGCGCACCTGGATGTGGCTCAGTGACAAATCCTAACGGGCACTGCGTGGCTGTGTGATTGATTAGCAAGGCCAGCTGGGATGACAACTGCACTCCTGGGAGCTGGGGGAGAGGTGAGACTCTTGTTTCTAGGCAGACCTGAACCCTCTCTGATAGGGGACCCTGAGGTGTGGCTCTAAATTTACTTCAAGGACAGCAAATTTAGGGCACATCTACTACTTATATCCCTGCTGGCACCCATGGCAGACATCATTAATCAACCATAGAATTCTTCCTTACTGAGCCAATCAGGTGCTGGAGGCAGCCCCTACTAATCGAAAAGATCTGGCATTCATCCATTCGTTCAATTCATCTGACAAACTTTGTGAAGTTTCTTCCCTGTGCAAAGCATACATTGAACAGGTAGACTCAATTTCTGCTCTCATGAAACTCACAGTTTAGTAGGGGATATAAGCATTAAATAAAATATTGCAAAATGACAATTGAGATACATGCTATGAAGAAGAAGTACCTGGTTTTTAACAAAAGAGGATTTTGACCACTTCAGAGTGGTCAGGAAAGGCTGAACCTCTTGCTGGTATCTGAAGGATAAGGAGGGCTTAGCTAGTTGAAAAGGTTGAAGCCTTGAGATGAGAAAGAGCTTGTAGCAGACACTGTCAGTGCTACACCCAGATACCCTTAATATACAGAATATGTAAAGAATCTCTGCTACAACAACAAAAAAATACAACCCAATTACCAAATAGGTAAAGAACTTGAATAGTTATTTCTCCAAAGAAGTTGTACAGATGGCCAACAAGCACATGAAAAGATACATCACCAGTCTATAGGGAAATGCAAATCAAAATCACACTAAGGAATGTTGTGCTTCCCTCCTCTGGCTTCTGTGTGTGTGTCTGTCTGTGTGTTTTAAACAACTTATGTTGAGATATAGCCAATTCACCATGCAATTCACTTATTTAAAGTGTACAATTCAATAGTTTTTAGTATATTCACTGATATGTATAACCACCACAGTCAATTTTGGAACATTTTTATCATCTCAAAAAGAAATCCTGTATCCTCGAGGGATCACTGCCGTATCTCCCACCTCCCCTATCCCCAGCCCTAAGTGACCACTAATCTACTTTCTCTGTATATAGATTTACCTATTCTGGACATTTCTATAAATGGAGACATATAATATGTAGTCTCTTTTGACTAACTTCTTTCATTTAGCATAATGTTTACAAAGTCATCTATATTATTACATGTATCAGCACTTCTTTCCTTTAAACACTTTTTATTGTGGTAAAATATATATAACATTTACCATTTTGTTTTTAAGTGCACAATTCAGTGACATTAATTACATTTACTATGTACACCCATCACCACTATCTCTTTCCAAAAGTTTTTCATCACTCCAAACAGAAACTCCCTACCCATTAGGCAATAACTCCCCATTCCCACCGCCTCTCAGCCACTGGTAACCTCTTATCTACTTTATGTCTCTATGAATTTGCCTATTCTAGATATTTCATATAATGGACTCATACATATTGGTCCTTTTGTGTCTGGCATATTTCACTTAGCATAATCTTTTCAAGGTGCATCCATGTTGTAGCGTGTATCAGAACTTCATTCCGTTTTATGTGGCAGGATAATATTCCATTGTATGTGTGTGCGTGTGTATATATATATATAAAACAAAATGTGATTATATAAAACAAGTGGGATTATGTGTGTATTTTGTTTATTCATTCATCTGTTAATGGACACTTGGGTTATTTCCATGTTTGAGCTATCGTGAATAAAGCTGCAATAAACACTGGCATACAAGTATCTCTTTGAGTTTCTGTTTTCAAACGTTTTGGGTGTATAACTAGGAATGGAATTGCTAGGTCATTCTATGTTTAACTTTTTGAGGAACTTCCAAACTGTTTTAAACAGCAGCTGCACTGTTTTACATTCCCACTAACAATGTATAAGGGTTCTAATTTCTTCATGTTCTTGCCAACATTTGTTATTTTCTGCATTTAAAAAATTATAGCCATCCTAGTAGCTATGAGATGGTATCTCATTTTGATTTTGATTTGTATTTCCCTGTTGACTGGTGATGTATCTTTTCATGTGCTTGTTGGCCATCTGTACATCTTCTTTGGAGAAATAAGTATTCAAGTTCTTTACCTACTTGGTAATTGGGTTGTATTTTTTTGTTGTTGTAGTATAAATTCTTCACATATTCTGTATATTAAACTCTTATCAAATAGACAATTTGCAAATATTTTCTCCCATTCTATATGTTGCCTTTTCACTTTCTTGATAATTTCCTTTGATGCACTAAATATTTTCATTTTGATAAAGTCTAATTTATCCATTTTTATTTACGTTGATCATACTTTTGGTGTCATATCTAAGTATTTATTGGCAAATCCAAGCTCATTAAAATTTACCCCTATGTTTTTTTCTACGATTTTTTTTTTTTTTTTTTTGAGATGGAGTCTCGCTCTGTTGCCCAGGCTGGAGTGCAGTGGTGCGATCTCCGCTCACTGCAAGCTCCACCTCCTGGGTTCACGCCATTCTCCTGCCTCAGCCTCCCGAGTAGCTGCGACTACAGGCGCCCACCACCATGCCCAGCTAATTTTTTTGTTTTGATTTGTTTTGTATTTTTAGTAGAGATGGGGTTTCACCGTGTTATCCAGGATGGTCTCGATCTCCTGCCCTGGTGATCCACCCGCTTCGGCCTCCCAAAGTGCTGGGATTACAGGCGTGAGCCACTGCACCTGGCTTTTTCTGTGAGTTTTATAGTTTCAGTTCTTATATTTAAGTTGTTGATCTATTTTTAGTAATCTTTTTTATATGGTGTGAAGCAGGGGTCCAACTTTATTCTTTTACATTTGGAAATCCAGTTGTCTCAGCTTAATTTGTTGAAGAGACTATTTTTTCTCCATTGAATGGACTTGGGATCCTTGCCAAAAATCAATTGGCCACAGATGCACGGTATTATTTTGGAATTCAAAATTCTATTCCTTTGTCCATACATTTATCTTTATGGCAGTACCACACTGTTTTGATTACTATACCTTTGCAGTAATTTTTGAAATTGGAAACTCTGAGTCCTCCAACTTTGACCTTCTTTTGCAAGATGTTTTGGCCATTTGGGGCTTATTGCAATCTGTTTTAAATTTGAGAATTGATTTTTTATTTCTGGACAAAAAAGCAGTTGAATTTTGATAGGATTACGTTGAACCTATATATTGCTTTAAGTGGTATTGACATCTTAACAACCCTATCCATGAATATAGTGTGTCTTTCCATTTATTTAGGTCTTCTTTAATTTCTTTCAGTAATGTTTTGTAAGTTTCCATGTATAAATCTTTCATCTCCTTGGTTAAATTTATTACTGGGTATTTTATTCTTTTAGTGCTATTGTAAATGAAATTTTGCTTTCTTAATTTCTTTTTTGAATTGTTTGTTTCTGGTATATAAAAACACAACTGATTTTTGTGTGTTGATCTTGTAACCTGAAATTTCGCTGAATTTATTAGCTGTAGTAGCTTTCGTGTGGATTCTTTGGGATTTTTGAGATATAAAATAATGAGATCTGATATTTTAAATATATAAATAGTTTTACTTCTGCTTTTCCATTTGGATGCCTTTTTCCCCTTTTTCTTGTCTAATTGTGCTGGCTAGAACTTACAGTAAAATACTGAATAGCAGTGCTGCAAGTGGGTATTCTTGTCTTCCTCCTGACCTCAGAGAGAAAGCTTTTAGTCTTTCACCATTGAGTTTGATGTTCATTGTGGGTTTTTCATAAATGTCTTTTATCATGTTGAGTAAGTTCACTTTTATTCCTATTTTTCTGAGTATTTTTATCATGAAAAGCTATTGCATCGATTGAGATGGTCATGTGGTTTATTTTCCTTCATTCCATTAATTTGGCATATTACACTGATTGATTTTCTTATGTTTAGCTATCTTTGCACTTCTAGAATAAATCCCACTTGGTCATGCTGTATAATCCTTTTAAGATGCTGTCATGTTTGGTTTGCTAGCATTTTGTTGAAGATTTTTGCATTTATATTCATAAGGTATATGCATAAGGTTAGTAATTTTCTTTGTTATGTCCATATTTGGCTTTGATATCAGGACAACAGTGGCTTCATAAAATGTTAAGAAGTGACTCCATTCATTTTTAATAGCTAAATAATATTTCATTATGTGTACATACCATATTTTAAAAATCCATTCAATAGCTAATCAACATTTGGGTTGCTTCTACTTTTTGACTATCAGGAATAATTCTCAATAAGCATTCATGTATAAATTTTTGTGTGGATATGTTTTCATTTCTCTTGGGTATATACCTAGTAATGGAATTGTTTGGTCATATGATGACTTGATGTTTAACAGTTTGAGAAACTGGCACACTGCTTGCCAAAGCAGTTGCACCATTTTACATTGCCACCAGCAGGGTGTGAGAGTTCTGATTTCTCCACATCTTCACCAACACTTGTTATATGTCTTTTTATTATAGCCATCTTTGTGGATGTGAAACAACATCTCCTTGTGGTTTTGATTTGCATTTCCCTGATGGCCAGTAATGTTGAATATCTTGTCATGTGCTTATTGGCCATCTGTGCATCTTCTTTGGAGAAAAGCCTATTCGGGTCCTCTGTCCAGTTTAAAATTTATTATTAGTAGTAGTAATATTTAGTTGTGAGAGCTTTTTACATATTATTGGTGCAGAATATTATCTTTTATGGGCCCAAACTTGCAACTTTCTTCCAAGGTCTGCCCTGGAACTATCACACTCTGCTTTGTGCCACATGATTCTGCAGAAAGCCTGAAGTGCCTTGGAGGTGTAAAATATCCTCCAGAGTTCCCCCAGGCAGTCAGGCAGAGGCTGGGACTTGGTCTGAAATTGCACCTTGACTTCCCTCCCTTCCCCATTCTGCTTCCCTTCCTGGTTCCTCTTGTGATGGCCTCTTCAATGAATCACCTGTACCTGAATCCTCACCCCAAGGTCCACTTCTGGGGAACTTGACCTCAGAAAAAGCTTGGAATGGCTGAGGAACTGAAAGCAAGTTATTGTTTCTGGGACTCAGAAGACATGGAGATTGAGATGAAGCTGAAGTGGAGGGTAGAGGCTGACGACACAGGCTTTGTAGATCACAGGAAGGTTGGGTTTTCTATCTGGAGAGCTATGGGGTGCTACTGTTCAGGGTTAAGCAGGGCTGACATTATTTTACATTTTGAAAGATGCCTCAGTTTCTGGGTGGAGAACAGATAAAGGGGATCCAAGTGACTGCAGGAAGACCACTGAGGACCCTGTTATAGTTGTCTGGGGCTAGAGGATGGAGGCTGGGATGAGGGTGAGGACGATGGAGGGAGAGAGAAGTAGAAGATATCAGAGAGATCAGGAGAGTGAATTTAGGAGTTAAGGGGAGGTTTGAGGACAACTTGCAAGTTTCTAGCCTGGGTGCCTGGATGGATGGTCAGTGCACAGAGAGGGAGGCAGGATTGGGAGGGCAGGTCAGAGGTTTCACATATAAAACAACACCAATTTTCCTTCCCTGGTCTGACCGAATCCCTCCATTTCACAGATGGGGAAAGGAGGTCCTAAGGAAGAACATGGCTACCCCGAGTTCCCCAGCATGCCTCAGGCAGAAGGCAATGGGACTCCCGGAGTCCTGCTGCCTATCCAGAGCACTAGCTCTGCAGGGGACTCTCTGGCCTCAGAGCGCTATTTTCAGCTGGGGTTTGGGACCAGGCAAATCTGTCCTGGGCTGGAGGCCAATTCACAGCCCCTGGAGAACAGGACGTCTCTGCTTTATGGGGTCAGACTGTATTCTGACCCCAGCCAGCCACCCTGTCTGGATCTAAAGTGGGTGTGACAGCCACCCTGTCTGTGTCACAAGGGTGTGAGGGGCCTACCTCAGAGTGGCTGACAAAGCACAGAGTCATCCACAATCCTGGATTTGGCATTGATCCAGAACCAGGCCGAGACCCTGTACTTTCCCCTTCTTGGCCCCTTTCCTGGCTGTGTGACCTTGGGCAAGTCATTACCCCTCTCCAGGCTTTAGTCTTCCCATCTGTAAAATGGGGCCATCTCAGAGTATGACCTCTGTGACTGAAAGGGTTGTAGTAAATATCAGATGGGAAACAGATGGACAAAAAAGTATTTTGCAAACTGTTAAAGTGCCTAGACTTCTGTTTGGGCTCAGTCCTATGTCTGCCCCACATCACTGCCCAGCAGTGAAAAGTCTTTTCAAAGCTTTGTTCCTTCACAAGATGGCTACTCCTCTGGAAAAGAAGAAGGCTTGGTGCAGAACACAAGGATCCAGAGATCTTATTTTCCTGACCCAGCAGGCTTGACAAATCCCGTGAACAGATGGGAAAACTGAGGGGCACCTGTCTATTCACAGGCACTAGGCTGTTAATCCTGGATTCAAAAGCAGGGCTCTCCAAGATGAGAAAGATCCTCACCCATCCAATGCCTCCATTGGAAAGATGGGGTAAACTGAGCACCCGAGAGAGGAAGCAACCTGCCTCGCGTGACCAGGCCATCAGCAACAGGGAAGAGTGGCACCTGAAGTGCCTGACTTCCAGGCTGTGCTCCTCCTTCTGCCTCTTGCCTACCAGCCCCTCGAGCTTGAAAAAAGTGTTCCTATCACAGTGGGATGTACACAGTCACATCACTAGCTGACTTGGGGTCCCTTGAAAGCCCATCTTCTTCCATCAGAGCAGGCTTCAAACTTTGTTTAAAAATCCCATGGAGGGGCCCTGTGGCCTCCGCCTCCTCAGAGCAGCCTCTCAGGGGCCGAGGCTTTGCTGATTCAAAGCTATGTCATCACTCACAGGGAATCTCTAGGGGGGGCCATGCCATGCCTCTACTGTGGGCAGGCTTGGGCAAAGCCAATAAACTAGGCCCAGGGAAAGTCCAGCTCTGCCCCTCATGGTGGCACTGGGCAAGGTACCTCCAAACCTCTCTGAGTTTCAGCTTCATTCTCAGTAAAATAGGGTGGAATCACTCCTCACAATGTTGTAAAAAAAAAAAATCAACAAGTCCTGTAAAGTTTTTAAAGGATTTAGCTCAAAGCTAGGCACAAAGAAAATGCAAAAGAAACATTAGCTGTTATTATTTGTTGTTTTTATACATTGTTACTCATTATGATATTTCATTTCTGCATTCCCTTCTTCCCCAGGGGATGCGGTGAGGGGAGAAATTGTTGGGGTACAGTTCTTTCTGGGGATAGGATGCACAAGGTAGCCTTGGGGACTCCTCCTGCCCAAGGATTCTTAGATTACCTATGTCCCCTTTGCCCCCTTCCTTCTAGCAGTAGCTGTGGTCTCTCACAAGTCAGTTTCCATCCCAGCACCCCAGGTTCCATGGCTCCCTGTCTGTGGTCCCCACTGGCTGGATGCTGTTGCTATGGCAACCACATTTTAAGAGCCTTCGGACCTCTCTGAGGCGACAGGCATTGATGGAGACGGGCTAATCCCACACCTCATGCATCCTTGGGCCTGTCTGGATGGAAGGCAGGGAGTGAAATGCAAGAATCAAAACTGGCTTTGGGTGGGGGGCTCAGGCCCCAGCCCTGGGTGTTCCCCCAAACGCACCCCCACTTTGCTGAGTCACACAGGAAGAGCACTTGGCTACAAACGCAGATTCCAGCCACCTGCTGGCCCCAAGACTCTATTTTAACTCTTCTGTAGGAAGCCCTAGCAAGCCTTTTGACCGGCTCTGCTCACGACTCTGAGGCAGGCAGGCCCTAGACCACGCCTGGGGAAATCTTCAGTCTCAGAAGATTCCTGAAGCCATTTTAAGTATTGAGTGTGCGACTCTTGGCTGAGACAGATCCTGAGAAGCCCTAGTTGTCCTCCTATGCCTGGCCCAGGCCTGCCTCTCTCCCCTTCACAACCTCATTGTGGGGGACCTGTGCCCACCAGCCTCTTTCTGGAGCCAGGAAAATTCAGAGCTAGGTGACCAAGAGGCCACTTCAGTAATGCATCCTACTGCAGAGGCAAGGCAAACACTTTCAGCTTAATGAGACTCCAGGGAGGCACTGGCAGGGACCACTTGGGGCAGTATGAAGGATGCCCCATCTAAGATCCGACAGATAGGACCCTTCTCACGGTCCCCAACCACCAGGACCCAGTCACCCATGGAGCCCCAATGGCACTGGATCACAGAGGCTGAGCCTAGAGAGGTGGACGTTGGGCAGGGAAGGGGACAGAAGACATTGAGTCCAGGGAGGCTTGGTGGGGAGATGAGAGAGAGAAGGGACCTTGAGGGTGGAAAGGATTCTCTCTGGAGGACAAGGACAAGATTCCACAGGGTTCCTTGAACTTGAGAATGAAGGTCCATGCCTATCGAAGGGGCCTCGTGAGACAGGGAGCACAGAAGACATGTCCTTCCCTTCTGAGCACAGGAACTGGCCTCTGGCTCCATGAGGCAATTCTCTTTGCCAAGGCCAGTGGAGCTGGCTGTGCATGCCGTCTACAAGGGCCAACTCCTGAGGGTTGGCAGATAAATGCCCTGGATGCCTCACCCCTCAGGGGGTGTTTGAGGATTCCATGCTGTCTTTCAGAGATCTCCAGCAAGATCTAGCTCCAGTTGCCAACATGGAAATTTGTTTGAGGGTGGGGCACAGTGGCTCATACCTATAATCCCAGCACTTTGGGAAGCTGAGTCCACAGGATCGATCGAGCTTGAGATCAGCCTGCCTGGGCAACATAGCGAGACCCCATGTCTACAAAAAAATAAATAAATAATAAGCTGAGCATGGTGGCACATGCCTGTAGTCCCAGCTACTCAGGAGGCTGAGGTGGGAAGATCGGTTGAACCCAGGAATTTGAGGCTATGATTGTACCACCGCACTCCAGCCTGGACACCAGAGTGAGACCTTGTCCCTGGGTGGGGAGGTGGAGCAGGGGGAGGCAATCCCAGCACTTTGGCAGGCCAAGGCAGGAGGACCACTCGAGCCCAGGAGTTTGAGACAAGCCTGGGCAATGTAGTGAGGCCTCATCTCTAAAAATAAAATACAATGAATTTTTAAAAATTAAAGAAAAAAAAGAAAATTTGCTTGACAACGTCTTCTTTATTCCCTTTGCAGACTTACCTCCTACTCCCTCAGCTGAGGTTCCTGGATCAGCACCAAACACACTGATCCTTAAATCCTCATCTCAGGGTACATTTTCCTGGAATCCAAGACAAGGAACCACTCCCGAATCTCCCCAAAGATTCTGTATGAGGGCAACGCTGGACTTCGTGGCCGAGAGGAGAGCTGTGTATGTTCCTGAGCTACAGGTGGGTGTCTGCCTGCCTGCCAGGGAGACCTCTGGAGGGGTCTGTGCCAACAGTTCTTTCCACAATGAGAGCCTGGAGGGATGGAGCCAATCACATGCTTTATTGCGCCCTGGTTCTGACGCCCACTCTCGCTACTCTGCATGGGTGAGGATCGGGTCTTCCAGGAGTTTTCTGGAGCCAGAGGCAGGTCGACAGTTCTCACCGTCCCAGCAGAGGCAGAATGTAAAACCAGTGCTCCATGGCGACGTCTCACTGGGACTGACCAGAGCTCCCAGCTACCCCTCCAGCTGGGCCCTGTCCCAGTGCTCCCGGAGGCTGGTGCCACTGAAGAGGGCTCTCAGCTAGAGGGAGGCAAGGGGACTTGTCTGGGGTGAGTCCTCAAGGGATGTCTGCGAGTCTGTCCCCTCTGAGGAGAAGCTGCCCCCAGTGGGGCGAGGGACCTGGCTCTGCCTTGGGGGCTGCTGCCAGAAGAAAGTGGTGGCAAGCGAATGCTCGCAGGCAGGGTCAGGGAGCTCGTGGGCGCCTTTGCCGTCTTCAGCCTCTGCAGCCCGGCCAGCTTCCTGGGATGGAAAGCCTGCCTGGAAAGTTCTGTTCTGTTCCCCTCTGGGGGCCCCAGGAAGCCAACAGGACTTTGGCAAACGGTCCATGCCCAGTGAGTCTAGTGGGGGCTGGTCCCACCTCCCCTTAGAAGCGACCTCTACACTCAGACCCTGGCCCTTGGCCGCCGCCCCTCTTCGTTCTGGTCGCACTGAGTGAGCAGTGGGAGTCTCTGGGCAAGAGCAGTGGGTCAGTGCCTTCTCCAGGAGTATCCGGATCTCCTCATGCCTGATCCGGGCCTCCTCCCAGAGCTCCTGGCCCAGGCCCACCCGGCTCAGGGAGGCCACCTGCAGCCCCACGGCTGCGAGCTTCTCAGCAGGGAACTCAGATGCCAGTCGCTGCAGGTAGCGGTGGAGGCGGCGCTGGTCCCCAGGACTGACCCTTGAGGCCTTGTCCAGCCTGAGCTGGGCCATCAGGTCCTGACAGTCCATGTGGAACCAGGTCATCTGGGGGACAAGAAGAGAGGGAGGTGGGGACTCAGGCTAGAATTGGGACTGTGGAGGACTGAATTAATACGTGCCCCATGCCAGGGCCTCGCTCGGCTTGGCCATGATCTTCTCCACTGACCATGATGATCCTGGTTTCCCTCTCTTCCCTGGGGTTCACACACCTGCCATCTGGAAACAGCCCCCAAGCACCCTGAGGATCATCACTTTTTTTTTTTTTTTTTTGAGATGGAGTCTTGTTCCATCACCCAGGCTGCAGTGCAGTGGCGTGATCTTGGCTCACTGCAAGCTCTGCTTCCTGGGTTCAAACAATTCTCTTGTCTCAGCCTCCTGAGTAGCTGAGGCTATAGGCACCTGCTGCCATGCCCAGATAATTTTTGTATTTTTAGTAGAGATGGCGTTTCACCTTGTTGGTCAGGCTGGTCTCGAACTCCTGACCTCAGGTGATCCATCCGCCTTGGCCTCCCAAAGTGCTGGGATTATACGTATGAGCCACTGTGCCTGGCCCATCAGACACATTCTAATAGACCTACGGGCCAGCAGGCACTTAGCTCTCTCTGGGGCTCAGTTTCTTCTTCTGTAAAATGGAAGTTGCAGTAAATGATCATGAAAAGCCTTTTGAGAGGTGAAATTCCTATCCGTGGTTGTATTAACCCCTGTGAGTGCTGTGAGGGAGAGTCTAGCTAATGTTTATTGAGCGCTGACTGTGTGCCAGGTTGTGTGTGTCTCAGGCAGGATCGCACTGAACTGCACCAGCAGCCCATTTCACAGAGAAGAAAACTGAGGCTCAGAGAAGTGAACTCACTTACCCTAGGTCACACAGCAAGTCAGGGAGGAGCTAGGATTCCCAGATCTGTCCTCCAAGCACCTCAGTGGGCAGAAGGAGAAACGGGCCAGGCAGGGGTATGCCCTCACCATCACACCTCGAGACTGTCAGCCACACCAGGCCTGGAGGCCCCCTCCCTCCAGCCGAGCCTCTGCCCCATTTTGTGAGTCTGTCTGTCCCCGCTTCCCCCACAAAATGTCTGCAGACTGCAAAGAAGCCAACACATTCCCAGCAGCTCGTGAAAAGCATAATCTTTCTCTCCATGAATTTAGAACCCGACAGCGAGCTGTTAGGCTGTAGGGATTGGAGAACCATTTTCTCCGAAGAGACCATCTTTCCACGGATTAAGGGAACTTGTCTTTAGATAAATGGCTTCATATTCGTGCAAGCACACGGAGCTCATGGCCGGGAAAGAGCTCCATAAATCTCCGTTAGTGGCACCATTGTGTTATTATTATTTAGGACCAAAGCTGCTGCACAACGTTCCCCACCAGGGGCTGAGCCTGATGCTGGGCTGTCCCATCATCTGTCTGTCTGTCCAGGACTTGACCTTCCAGGCTAAGCTGGACAGAGATGGATAGCACCTCAGAAATCATCTTGCCCAACCCCTTGTGGAACGCATTGAAATTCAGGCCAGAGAGGAAACAGGGCCAGCCCAGATCCAACAGCGAGAGTTGGACTCAAAGTCAGGGTTGCTTCCTCCTCTGCATGACTTCTAGGCCTGGCACAGACACCACCTCCACACAGGCCATCCCCAGGCTTCCAGCCTATCCTGACTCCCTGCACAGCCTCCCTGAGCCCCTGTGGGCCAAGCCTGTGCCAGGAACCATGGATAGAACTAGGACCAACTCGGACCCAGTCCCTGCCTCAGGGAGCTCGCCTCGCGGACACCATGCAAGAGACAAGTGAGTGACAAGCACCAGGACAACTTCAGATCAAAGTGAGTGCCCAGAAGTGACAAAACAGGGTGATGAGAGAGACAGGGGTGGGTGGTCAGAAAGAGTGTCTGCAAGGAGGGGACGTGTGAGCTGAGAACAGAAGAAAGACAAGAAGCCAGCCGGTAAATGGGAAGAGCTTCCCAGGCTGAGGAAACAGCACATGCAAAGGCCTCAGAGCTGGAGCACGTTTGATTGATCCGGGAAGGCCAGTGGGGCTGGAATTGGCTGAAAACAGTGGGCAAGGCAAAGAAGCTTCCAGATGTCCTTAACCCTGGAGGCACTACTCCTCTTCCTCCTCCTCCTAATAATAATAATACTGATGTTAATAATCATTCTGAATTTGAACAAAGCCCTGTGCCAGGGGTTACTTCCATTGAAATCTGTCACTACTTGGTAAGGCTGGCAGTAGAGCCAGGTGGTCTGGGTTTGAATCTCTGCCCACTCGGTTAGCTGTGTGACCCTGGGTGAGTTATCTGACCTGTCTCTTTCCTTATGTGGAAACGGGCATAATAGTAGTACCTGCCTCATAGGATTGGGGTGACAATAAAACAATATGTGAAATGACTAGAACAGGGCCTTGCTCATCATAAGAACCACACAACCATTAACTATAGTCTTAGCAAAGAGCTGAGGCCTAGAGCAGTGAAGATGGTGGTTGAGGTCACAGAACTCACTCAAGGACATGAAGCCCCGGGCTCCAAGGCTAGGATTCTGCCTGTATCGTGCTCTTAACTGTGCACAGCTGGAACTGGGGGAGCCTTTTGCTGCCACTGCCGACACCTGCCTCCCTTGCCTGCTGTCCCAAGCAGACAGAGAGTGCCCTGTCCTCCCAGGACCCCAGGTGTGAGTTGACCAGAGTCCTTCCTGCTGCCCTCTGAAGCAGCCTGTGACCGCTGTGGCCTGCACGCTGGGCCGGCCTGACAGCTGGGAGGCTGGGGCAGGTCTTCCTCATACTCTGTCCTTGGTGGCAAGTGCAAGGGGCAGCTGAGGGCACTGGGCCTGGGCCAGCCATGGGGGCCCTGTCCCAGCTGGACCACACTCTCCCAGCCTGCTCCTTTGTCCCCACAGACCTCAGTTTTCCCATAAAAAAAAATTTTTTTTTTAAGAGAGATTTAGCTACATGAATTTAGGATGGGTGGCAGCTCTTAAATCAAATCCTCCTTCACCACTGCCCTCTTTGGGCAGTTTTCTCATCTGTAAAGTGGGAACAACATTGGTGTCCTGTCATCAAAGAGGTACGGGTAAGAACGAAGTCAAGTAAGGTGTGTGAAGTGCTCACAGGAGGGTCTGGTGTGGTGTACACACTCACAAATGTGCACTACCCTCCCAACAACCCATCCTCATCATCATCGTCAAGTCTGCTTGGAGAAGGGACTCTGTCATCATCTCTTCTCTCTTTGGGGAAGCATATAGGGCATGTCACGGGGCACCACGGATACATCTATGTTCAAATCTCAGCTCTTCTCCTTCCCACTGTTTTTTTCCTGTTACAAGACTTGGGAGTGAATCACAAAGAGCCTCGGGCTGTGCCTAGGTACCCCTGTCCCCGCTGTGGCCCCAGCCAGGGGATGGGGGTGGTGTCTGTGCCAGTGGGCGGGGGGGCTGTGCCTAGGTATCCAGGGGATGGGGGGCTGTCTATGGAGGTGGGCCATGGGGCTGTGTCTAGGTATCCGTGTCCCCACCATACCCCCAGCCAGGGGATCGGGGGGATCCGTACAGGTGGGCCACGGGGCTCACCCTCTTGCAGAAGCGGTGTAGGTGGAGCAGCGTCTCGAGGTCTGTGCGTTGCCGCTCGGCCGCCATGTAAAAGTGGGTCAGCTTAGCCTGGAAGGCCCGCTGGGTAGAGGCAAACGCTGCCAGCTCTGGGAACTCTGCTCCTTCTGCCCTCCCAGTCCCTCCGGCTGCAGCTCCCAGCTGAGCGGCCTGCTTGGACAGCTCCAGGCCTCGGCGGTACTGGGCCTGAGAGGGGGGAGAAGGGGGTGCTGACTCAGCTCCCGCCTTGGCTGGGGCCTCCCTCAAAAGTCAACAACCTCCAGCTGCCCTGCTGCCAAGCCAGGAGACTTCCTGAGCTTCGGTTTCCTCATCTGTAGAATGGGGACCCTAACAGCACCCACCTTACAGGGCTTAGCTCCTGGTGAGGGGTGAACAATAAAGAGCAGTTATCATGCTTCTGGAAGTCTCCAGGCCCTCGCCATGGCAGTTCACTTTGCCTAGCCGGGCTCTGCTTAGATGTCCCTTCTGGAAAACTTCTCTGACTCCAAAGGCTCCTGCTCTGAGTCCCCACATTCTCCCTTTCTGTGCACGTTTCCCTGTTTGTCCCCATCCCCGCCCTCACTCCTCACTGGCCTGGGAATTCCTGAGCGCTGATACGGGGCTGAATCACCTTGTGGTCCGGAGCCTTGTCACATTGCATCATGTTGATGCAGCTTCCCTGCCCCTCAACCCCCGGCTCTGTGAGGCTGAGTTATCAGGTCTAGGGTGAGGCTCTGGAAATGGCATTTTAAGAAACCCTCTGGGGAATTCGGAATATTCTTTGGGCTTGGCCATGTGGTAAGAACCCCTGAGGGAGATAACATCTCAGCTGAACTCTGCAATCCAAGCTGGTTCCCTCACTGTCTCTGGAACTTTCCTTGCTCTTTCCCCCCTCCACAGCTTTGCCCTGGCAGTGCCACCCCCTCTAATGCCCTCTCCATCTGCTCCAGTCCTGCTCTGCTGTTGTCTGGAACGCACGGCAGCCTGGAGGAAGAAGTTCTCAAACTCTGCATGGGCTTTCTCCACTGTCTCCAAACTTCCATCCTTGGCGGTCAGCGTTTGCAGGCACCGACTTCCTTCCTGCTCCATCCAGTCGCTGACCTGGGGCAGGAGAGGCAGATTTGGACATGACGGGCTGCTAGGCGACCTCCCTTGTCCAGCTTCCCCATTTCCTTGGAGGCTGAGGTCTTCGGTCCTCACTCATTCAGTGGCTAGGCCTGTGGCCACTGGCTCAGACTGACACTCGCCCAGTTCTGGGCATGGGAAGAAATGGCTTGCGGAGGGGAGTGCGTGGTCATGTTCTTCAAAGTGGGACCCCAGAGGGCCTCTGGCCTGGCCAACGCCCTCAGTGCACACTGTTATCTGAATGAAGTCACAGGGTGGTGAACTTCAGGCTACTCTAACCACTCAGTGACGCCGGATCATAAAAGGGGTGGCCTCAGGGGTGATGAGCTCCCTGTTCCTGTGTGTGTGCGTGCGCACGCGTGTGCACAGGCAAACAGTGCTGGAGAAGAAGCTGCAGGCTGCAGAGGAAAGTCCATGGGCCTGCTGGAAACTCACTGTGTGAACATGGTAAGCCACTCCTCCTTTCTGGGCCTCAGCTTACTCAGTGGTAAAATGGGGTAGACATAAAGATTCAATGAGGGACAGTGGGTACATAATGGCTCTCAACCCCCTGAGTGAAAGTTCCTTTCTTATTCTGGGGCATCTTAAAGAGCCTATTCACTCACTTTATCCTCACAGATCCAACGTAGCAGGTGCTAATATTACCCCCCATTCAACAAATGAAGATACTGAAGCACTGAAGAGTTAAATATCTTGTCCAGGACCACACCATGAGTAAGCGCTGGAGCCAGGAATGGACCAGTGCGGTCTGATGCAGGAGCGCGCCGTGCCCCGCAGCTCCAGGCAGAAAGGAATGTGTTGGTTCTCAGCACCCGCAGTCAGATGAAGCCACACAGGTGCAGGTTCCAGAATCAGACTCCAAGATATGCAACCACACACAGGTGACATAATGTCTCCCAGCCTCAGTTTCCTTGTCTGTGCAATGGGTGAAATCCTAGCACCTTCCCCAAGATGAGTTTGGAAAGCAATGATGTTCACAACGGCTTTGGCCCAGAGCTTGGCACAGAGTTGGTGCTCAATAAATGCAGCTCTTGGGGCCATGTTCTCACTCATTGAGCACTTATTGAGCACCATGTCATGTGCTATGCCCCAAGGATGCCTGCCTGGCCTTTGAAGGACTGCCAGCCTGGTGTCCTTTCTCCAGAACAAAGCACCTGGCTAGGGCCGGGCCCAGAGTCGGGGCTTTCCTGTGGAATGTGGCCAGGCAGAATCCCCACACCCCAAGCCAGACCCCCCTTTCACCTGGTGAATGGCAGCTTCCAGGCGGCCCAGGCGGACACGGAGCTCCAGCTTCCCCAGGAGGCTGTTGGATGCGGTGACCAGAACGTGAAGCTGCTCGTCCACAAGGCTGTACAAGGCAGTGGCTGCAGCCAGATGGCTCCTGGGAGGTGGGCGGAGGTGAGAAAAGGCCTGTGTTGCCCTCTTCACCCTGCTGTACTTCTGCCCCACATAGGCCTGTCCCTCCACCTCTGTGGCCCCAGCCTGGGTTTCCAGCTAACTTGCTGTGTGACTGTGGGCAGGTCCCTACACCTTTCTGGGCCTCAGCCTTGGTCTTCCATGAGACTGGGAGGACAAGAGAACACAGTAGGAAGTGAAATGACCCTCCCCTTTCCCTAGAAGGGTATGAAGCTGGCCCGGACAGGGTTCAAAGCCCAGCTCTGCTTCCTTCTAGTAGGAGGCTCTGTGCAAATTTCTCAACCTCTCTATGTCTCTGCTTTTTCTTCTGTGAGGTGGAGATAATCACAGAACCCATTTCATAGCATGGTTATAAGGATTAAATGATCTAACGCCCTGGCCCTCAACTCCAGCTATACATTATAACCTGCCCTGGGAGCTTTAACAAATCTTAGTGCCCTGCCCCAGGCCAACGAAGTCAGCAGACTCTGAGTGCAGCCAACACACTGATGTTTTCTTTTTCTTTTTTTTTTTTTTTTGAGATGGAATCTCGCTCTGTCGCCCAGGCTGGTTGCCCAGGCTAGAGTGCAGTGGCGTGATCTCTGCTTACTGCAGCCTCTGCCTCCTGGGTTCTAGCAATTCTCCTGCCTCAGCCTCCCCGGTAGTTCGGATTACAGGCATGCGCCACCACGCCCGGGTCATTTTTGTATTTTTAGTAGAGATGGGGTTTCACATGCTGGCCAGGCTGGTCTTGAACTCCTGACTTCAGGTGATCTGTCTGCCTCGGCCTCCAAAAGTGCTGGGATTACAGGCATGAGCCACCGTGCCCAGCTGGGACACTGATGCTTTCTAAAGCACCTCAGGCGGTTCCAGGGGCAGCCAGGGCAGAGAACCAGCGCTCAGCGTGCAAAACACTTAACACTGTGCCCAGCGCACAATGTTTGTCAGGTTCGCGCTATTTCTATTGCAACGGTGGGAAGTAGCTGCAACACGCCTGCCGGCCCTGCCTCCATTTCACAGATGGGAAAACTGAGGTCAAGGGAGGGGAACCGACTTGCAGATGGCAGCCTGAGTTGGAACTCGACCCGGGGCTGTTTCTGCACATAATTTTTTAAAATGCTCAAAGCCACAAGACACTAAGGAAGAAGTGTGGATGGGATTTCAGGCATAGCGATACTTGCGTGAAGGGAGGAATTTCAAACCCTGCTCTGCCCTCCTCTGCCTTCAGAGGGAAAATGGAAGAGAGAAGGTGGAAGAAAAGCTTTTAACTTCCTGAAGGGTGCCTTGCTCTACCTCGGCCTCCCCATCTGACTGCAGCTCCTCACGGGTTGCCACCCTTGCAGGGAAGAGGTGTGGGCCCAGGGTGCGTGAGTGGGATAGAGAATATCTGCCTGCCTGGAGAGGGAGGAACGGAGGGACACGGACAGCCTGGGGCTGCAGGGACCCACTGCAGAACAAACGCCTGCAGCAGCTCATGTGGGACCACAGTGCCCCCTGCTGGAGCTTCTGGTAGCTGTGGGTCTGCGGGGCCTCGGGTGGACAGGAGGAGCCTGGGCCTGGCAGGCAGGTGAAGGTGGAACAGGCTGAGAAGGCAGTGCCAGCCCCCACCAGGCACTGAGGGGCAGGGAGATGACCCCACACCTAATGCTGCCCGTGCGTCCATCTGTGTGATCCTGCTCTCAAGTCTAGTGCAGCTCTGGGTGGTTTGTTCAAGATTCTGGGGCCAGACTGCCTGGATTCAAGTCCGGGCCCCACCATATCCCAGCTGTGTGACCCTGGACTAATCACTTACACTCTCTGAGCCTCAGGTTCCTCCACTGTAAAATAGAGATAATACTTACATCTACCTCAGGAGTGAACTAAATGAGTTGGTATTTGTAAAGCCCTGAGAAAAATGCTGGACACATACAAAGTGCTATTTAGGTCTTGGTTCTGTAAATAAAATGTTCTTAAAAACTCATGCATACCAGCCCTTGACTTCGAATATAAGTGACTGTATTCTAAGAGGGTGAACATATTTGCAATTACTGACCAATTTAATGACTGACTTTCCCCCACCCCCTAAATTTAAGAAAGCTGGAACTTTCCAGGAATGTCTATAATTTATTCTGGCTCTGAGACCCCCGAGACACCATGAGGTTCTCACAAGTGTGTCTGAGCAGCCTAGTGGGAAAGGCAGGGCCGGGTAGGGGTTCAGTGCCCAGAAGACCTGGCTTCAAATCGCCGACCAGCTGCTGCCTAGCAGCTAGTTCCCTTCGCTGAGCCTCAGTTACCCATCAGCCAGATGGACAATGTGGACCTCACAGGGTTCTTGCCAGAAATAAATGAGACAGCTTTTGGAGGGGCTCAGCCTGGTGTGTGGGTCGGAGCAAGTGCTTTGTCCAAAAGGGTGACCAGAAATGGGTAGGCAACATCCTCCGATGCCCATCCCAGGCTCGAGACAGCTGGGGCTGAAGAAGGGGAAGCAGAGAAGGGGCGAGGAAATTGCCAGGGCTCAGGGTGGGTTTCTGTGACCAGGCTTCAGTCTGGGATACAGGCCCTGCAACTACTGCAAAGCTGGGCACCCTCAGGGCTTGGCTATGTGACCCCTAGGTGGTGTGGTCCCAGCTCCAAGCTCCTGGGCCAGAAACAGGAGGGGGTGGAGGAGGAAAGGCCTGGACGTCTGTACCTGATATCAGGGCTGAAGTCCAGCCTGCTGGCATCGCGCTGCAGCCTGGCCAGGGTGGCTCCACCTTCCCGCTGGAGGCCCAGGAGGCCCGGGTCCCTCAGCACAGCCTCCATCAGCTCCTTGGACTTGCTCAGGCACCTGGTGGCCTCCTGCCAGCGTAGGGAGGTGCTCTGAGGCTCCATCCCCACTCTCCCTTTGCAACCTTCCAAGGCTCCCCATACCCAGATCAAGTCCATCTCCCAGTTTGGCATTCAAGGTCCTCCAGAAAGTCTGTCGTTTCTGTCTCTAAAATATCCCCTGTAGCCATGCCCCCTCTCATCACCATGGCAACCTCTCTGGTCCACCCTCCAGTATCTCTTGCTGGGACACCCATTCCAGCCTCTTCACTGATCTCCCTGCTGCCCTCTGGCTCCCCCTACAGTCTATTCTTCACATGACAGTTGAACGGATCTCAGTGCAAATCTGATAACCCCTGGTTTAAAACTCTCCAGTGGCTTCCCTGCAGGCTTCAAATTGAATCTCAGACCAACTCTTCCTCAGTCCAGCTCCTGCTGCATCTAGAAGCTCCACTCGTGCTTCTCTCCCACTCATTCTGCTCCACATTGGCCTCCTTGCTACTCCTGAACACCCCAGGTATAATCCCACCTCAGGGCGTTTGCAAGTGTTTGCCCCCTGCCTGGAACACAGCCCCCCACAAAGGCAGGCTCCTTCTCAAACTTCAAGCCTCAACTTAAACTCCAGCTCTTCAAAGAGGCCCTCCTCCCTCATTATTCCCAGTCTTACTTCCACAGGACTTGACACAATTTGGAATGACATACCCATTTATTTGTTTGCTTTTTAAATTACCACTTCTGCCACAGCACCATGAACCCCGAGAGGGCAGGGACAAGTCAGTTTGCCCCAGGCTGGTCTCCAGTGCAGGGTACAAAGTGCGTGCCCCTCAAATATGAGTCAAGTGAATGATGAAAAACAGGGATGATAATGTCCTCCCCCTTTTCCCCAGGCTGCCCCCTTCTCAAAGTCCTTGGTCCCTGGAGTCTGGGATGTAGTGTGGCTTCCCCACCCACTGTGCTCCAGGCTTACCTGCATCCCGCCAGGGGGGTCGGCCTTCTCGAATTCCTCGATGGAAGCTTGTAGCAGGGAAGAGGCCTGCTGGAGGTCAGTAAGGAAAGGGTCCAGCTTCTGCAGGACAGAGGATCAGAGGGTGGGTGTCAGTCCAGGCCAATCCAGAGCATGCCTCTTCCATCCCAGGAGCGCACAGGGCAGGTGGGAAGCAGTGGCTCTCCAACTCCAGGTGCATCAGAAGCATCTGGAGAGCTGGTTAAAACACAGGCTCTGGGCTCTGCTCCTGAGTTTCTGCTTCAGTTCCTCTGGGGCGAGGCATGGTAGAAAGTGCATTTCTAATGAGTTCCCAGGTGTTGCTCATGCTGCTGGCCTGGGGGATCACACTTTGAGAACCACTGGTGTTGCATATGAGTGAGGGAGAAGAAAGGAGACAGGCCTGAGCGACTCCCAGGCCGGTGGCGATACCGTGGTTGGTAAGGGAAGGAAGAGGGCAGAGTTAGGGCACATTCTCAGCTGAGTCCCACTTCAGCCCAGCTCCATCACTTACAAGCTGTGAGGTCTTGGGGGCAAGTTACTTAACCTCTCTGTGTCTCTGCTTCCTCCTCTTTAAAATGGACATCATAGTAGTTCCTGCCTTATAGGGTTGTGTCAGGATTAAACCCATTAATATATGCAAGGCACTTAGAACACAGCCCAGCCCGTACTGTGTTTATCGTCATTCTCAGATCTATGTAGTGGGCCTATAGGTAAGATTTCATGTAAAGGAAGGGGTTTAAAGCTAAAACACAGTTCAAAAACCAGTGGATTCATTGGAGGCCTCTGGAAAGGGAAGCTAGGACCCTGGGGGACAAGCAGAAAAGGGAATTGTTCAGTAGGTATCTTTTTGTACCATTTGAAATGTGAATATACTTACTGCCTATTCAAAAACACACAATTAAAAAAAAATCACCTGGGCAAAAAGTAAATAAGCCACCATGTTAGACTGTTAGTATAGACCAGTGGTTCTCAATGAGGGGTGACTTTGCCCCCCGGGGACATTTAGCAGTGTCAGGAGACATTCTTTAATTGTCATAATTTGTGGGGTGCAAACAGTGGGTAGAGCCGGGGCTGGTCCCTAGCATGTCGCAATGCACAAGACAGCTCCCCACAAAACAGAATTGCTTGACCCCAAATGTGAATAGGTTACGGTTGAACAACCCTGGTCTAGAGAGAAGCCAGGGTCATTGACGGGCATGGGTTTTGGTGTGGTTTAAGCTCACTGAAAGGCACCCTCGCCCTGTGTGTCCTCAGGTACTGAATTGGGTATGAAATGCCCCTCCTGGGGCTGTGGGGAGGAGGGACCGCGATCACACAGGAAAGGAGCCCAGCAAAGGCGGCTGCCTTATTTCCTCCCTCTTATTGGAGGGAACCGGACCCTGAGCTTCTTGAGTTGTGTGGGTCCATAGAGCAAGTGCCTGTAAATTTTATTGTATTTATTTTATTTTATTTTATGATTATTTTTGAGACAGAGTCTCACTCTGCCACCCAGGCTGGAGTGTAGTGGTGTGATCTTGGCTCACTGCAATCTCCGCCTCCTGGGTTCAAGTGATTCTCATGCCTCAGCCTCCCGAGTAGTTGGGACTACAGGTGCATACCACTATGCATGGCTAACTTTTTCTTTCTTGTATTTTTAGTAGATATGAGGTTTTACCATGTTGGCCAGGCTGGTCTCAAACTCCTGACCTCATGTGATCCACCCACCTCGGCCTCTCAACATGCTGGGATTACAGGTGTGAACCACAGCACCCAGCCCTGTAAATTTATTTTCAGTTAACATAGACATAGCTCTTATGTGCCAGACACTCTTCTAAGCTCTTTGCCCATATTAACTAAATTAATCTTCACAAAAATCCCATGAGGAGGTACTATTATCCCCTATTTAGCTGATGCGGAAACCAAGGCTCAGAGAAGGTAAGTAACTTATCCAAAATCACACAGCAGAGTTGGGATTGCAACGCACGCAGCCTGGCCCCAGAGCCTGAGCTCTTAATCATTCTACTCTGTACCTTCATTGTAAACATTTGTTGAGTGACTGTTCATTTTTTAGCATAGCAGGGTTGAGGCAGAAGAGTGAAGAGAGGAAGAGAAGGAGTGCAAGTCAGGGGCTAAAGGCTGTGATGGTAAACACCTGGAAGAATTGCACCCACTCGGTGTGGCAGTAGGGGAAGGGGCCTTCCAGGGCTGCGGGCAGCTGGCTGGGGTCCACATGGTGGCTGAGGGCCTTCAATGAGGTCAGCACCTCCACCTGCAGACCAAAGAATCAGGAGAACCAGAGACTCAATGTGAGGACAGTCATTTTAGAAGGCCCTGCCCAGATCCCTGCCCCAGCACCAGTTCACCTCCCACAAGTAAGGCTGACTCCAGCTTTAAAAGTTGCTTTGTGGGCAACCAATCTTCTCTGGAAACTTACAAATCAAAATTCAGAACCAGACCCCAGTTAAGGAACGGCAAATAAACAGCACTCATACTGCCACTCTCCCAACCTGTGCCCAAGGCAGGCATCATTAATCAATCATAGCACTCACTCCCTCTGAGCTTAGCTCCTTCCCAGTACAGCTCTCCGGGCAATCACACAAAAGGATTGAAGCTGGCCCTTGTGATGAAACTTCTTTGTAATCCTTGCACAGCCACCAAGAGCTGTTTCCTTCTTGGGGCTGGTGAGAAAAGTCACTAAATCCCAACAGTGTCCCCTAAGAGATGGAAGAAGAACTAGGTGACTGCTTCTCCCAGGCAGAGAAATTTGAGGTTTATGCTGGGAATAGCTCCAGTACCTAGGCTTGGGATTTGGTGGATTCTGTGGTTTTTTTGGACCCACCTGATATTCCTGCTACTCAAAGTGTGGTCCATGGGCCAGCAGCACCAGCATCACCTAGGACATGTTGGAAATTCAGAGTCCCAGGACCCATCCAGAACTACTCAGTCAGAACCTGCACGTTAATGTATTTCCCCAAGTGATCAGTAAGCACATTAAAGTTAGAAAAGCACGTCTCCAACCCACAATGTGCCTCTTCACTCACCAGAAGGAAGGAGGGTTTGAAAATCACATCCCGAAGCAGGACAGAGGACTGACTGCCCATACTCATTATTGTGGTGTATGGCACTAATTAAAGGGAGCTGCAGGGCTCTTTCCTGCAAAGTCCCACTTCAGCTCCACATTTGTATTAATTAGGGTGAGAAATACAGGAAGAGCAGGTCTGACCGCAGTGTGAAAAAGGCACTGGAGTCAGGTAATTCCAGCTCTGCGTCTAGCTTGCTGTGTGGCCTTAGGCTTCAGTTTCCCCCTCTGAAAAGAAAGGGAGGAGGGATGGACCAGATGAAGCTTTTCAAATAGGTTCCATGCCATGTGCAATTCTCGATCATGTGGCAGCACCCACCAGGAGTTGCTAGGATAGCCAGAGAGAAATCATTTTGTGACTGATTTGACGATGCCTGCCACAGAGCTATACTGGGGAGTGGTAGCACTCAGGCCTCGTATTTATTGCCCTACACTAGATTATTTCAAGGTCTCTTCTAGCTCATGAATTCTGCAGTTCTCCCTCCCCTTAACCCCAGCTCAGCTAGAGCCCAACGGCTCCCCTCCTCAACTGCTGACCCTGAGTCCCCCTCACCTGGATGTCAGGTAATGTCTGCAGCTGAAGAGCCGCCTCCTTCTCCCCCAGGAAGAGAATAGCTCGGATGGAGGCTGGGACCTGAACCTGTCAAAGACAACCACTGCAGAGTTGCTCTGCCCAAGCCTTCATGAAGCCTCACACACTTTGATTTCCTCCTTCATCCCCTGTAAGATGCAGGCAAATGGGCCACAAGGACAGGATGGGGACCCCCCATGGCTGGGATATTTGTGTGATATGTTTGGACCGTGAATCATTGGTTGGAAGTCATGAGAGCAGTAGGTTCAAGCTGTGTTGCAAACCTTTCTAGATGACCTGCCCCTCTGGGCCTCAGTTTGCCCATCCACAAAACGAAGGAGGTCAGACCATAAGGTAAGCAGATGCAGAACCTCCATTGACTCTGCTACCCATAATGGCTGGATAGGAATCTCTTCTCTCCTCCCTTCTCAGCTCATGAGCTTTATGTGATCTAAGTCTAAGCCAATCAGTGTGTAGCATTCATGCCCAGGCCACAGGGTTGGGTGTGGAGGGACTCCTGAACCCACTGTAACTGAGACACAAATAAATGTTTGCTGAGACCTCTGGGAAAATGATCTCTTACTCTTTCCTAGTGGATTTAAATTAGAGACCATGTGAAGTCAGAGCTGCTGGGAGCCATCCGGCCACCAAGGGGCATGGGGTGCCAAGCGGGGTGGCTTGGCACCCTCCAAAAAGAACGGGGTCAGAAATGGAGAGAGAGGAAGCAGATTCTAGTGACAATAGCTGAGCCCTTGGATCGAGCCATATTTGAAACTGGACTTGGCTCCTGGACTGTCCAGTGACATGAACCAATGAGCTTCAAGCTTGTTAGGGCTGAGTTTTCTGTTGTCTGTGGTAAAAGTCCCTGCTTGAGAGTCCTGGTCCCAGCCCTAAGCACTCCTGGGCTCTGTGAATGTCAGGAGGCCCCTGGTGGCTTCCAGGACTTACTAGGCTAAGGCTCTCCACCTGCCACTCACCTGGGTGGCCTGCAGGGCACTGACCAGACCAGGCTGTGGGGGCTGTTTCCTGGCATCGATCAGGACCGCCAGCCCCTTGGCTTTATCTTCAGGCCTGTGGGTGGTAAACAGAATGGACGGTCTTGCTGGATGGCCTTGGACAGGGGGCAGAATCTAGTGGAAGGCGAGGGAACCTGGCTGCTAGAAACCTTGATTGACTGGTGAACTCTTCATCCTATAAGACCAGGTTCCAATGCCCCTTCCAGGAAGTCCTCCATGGTTCTTCTCCAGGCAGAGCCCTTTGCTTCCTCTTTGGTGCTCCTGCAATACCTCATACAGCCCTCGTTTATAGCCCTACTATTCCTAACTCTAGCAACTAACCCAGGTACAGTAAGTGAGTCACTTGGGACTCACCCACTTTTTTGTGTAGGCAGAATCCTTACTTTGTTCAAGAATCCAACTCCTTCCAAAAAGCCATGTTCCCCCAGAGCCTGGCTTCTGATTGGTTGAGGCCAATAGTAGTGACCTAATTCCTCTGGCCAGTGATTGGTTTAGATGGGGGAGGGTCATATGCATTTCTGGCCAATGAGATGTGAGGGGAAGTTTTCTGGGGAAAGGGGCTTCTGGGAAAGACATTCTCTCCTTTAGAAAGTTCTTATAAAGAGATACGAGGCAGAGCCATAGAATGATACATTTCCTTAACAGATAAAACATTTGAAATGGGAATTTCTGTTAATTACAGCCAAAACACTCTCCCTAGTTCAGCCACATTGCACTGAGCTTACAGTGGGCCACTTTTCAGTGACTATCTTAGAATTTTCCAAACTGGCCCAATTTTCAAGACTTGTTAAAATACAGATTCCTCACCCCTTTTCTTCCCCATCCCCACCCCTCTAGCCATCTGGCCAGTGGGTAAAGGGTGGCCAGGGAATCTGTGTGGTTCCAAGCACCTTGGCCAGTCTGATGATCAGGCAGGACTGAAAAACAACCCCTAACTGCCTTCAAGCCTTACAACCACTCAGTGCACAGGCAAAACCTGAGGTGGCCCAGTGGGAGGGTAGAGCTGTGGCGTTGCCATTAGTACCGTGTGATCTGGGCAAGTGATTTCATCTCCCTGAGTCAATTTAATAATGATAGTACTGGCCTTATGGGTTGTAGTGAGGACTGGTGAATTCATTCGTGTAAAGCACTCAGTGACTGCATAGAGCAAGTAAACGGAATGTAAATATTTGCTATGATTATCCTAGAAGGGGAAACTGAGCACAGAAAGGCCCAGTGACAGATAGTGACAGGAGGCTCTGGGAGGTGATTTCAAGTCTCTGGCTTTATGTCCTTGCCTCCCTCTGGCGATGCCCATGCTGGACAGTGATTTGTTTCCAGACCTGTCTCTGTACCAACGTGGAGGCCCTTAAAAGTCAGGGCCCGGTGTAAGGAGCCTCCATCCCTAGCACCATGTAGCATGAAGCCAAGCCCAGAGCAGGGGCCCAGCCAAGGTTCATTCAGAGCACAAGTGGAGAAAACCAGCCCAGCACACAAGCACCTGATGTGCACTGCACTCCACAGTTTACATCGTCCACACCCCCTCATCCCTGCCACTTGTGCCCAGCTTGGTCCTTAGAGCCCTCTTGGTCATGCCCTTTATTCAGGCGAGCCTTGGGGAGGGGACGTTATTTCCCGATGGTCACATAGCCAGTGGGTGGGATCCCAGAGCTCTGTCTACCACGCTAGTCACTTTCCACCACAGAAAAGGGGGTCCCATCTCCCACTCAGTCCAGAAAAGCCACTCCACCTTGGAAAAGAAGAAAAAAAATGTCAGTGACCAGCAGGTGGCAGTGATGGCTCCAGTGGGGTGGGATACATGAAGAAAGTTCCAGAGGGTTCCATCACCTTCCACCCCTTACCCCCAGCAGCAGACCTCTAGGTTGAGTTGGAGCTTATTAGCCAGTACTGAGCAGCGTCCCCTCTAAGACTGCCCTGGCTAGGGGCTGGGTCCCAGAGGAAAGGAGGGTGCCTCTTCCCCAGCCAGTCCATTCAGTCTGAATGGTAGTGGGGGTAGGAGTGTTAGGAGGAGCATTAGAAATCAGCCTGAGTCCACTCATCATTCACTCACTCACTCACTCATTCACTCACTCACTCATTCATTTACTCACTCATTCACTCATTCATTCACTTACTCATTCACTCATCATTCACTCACTCATTCACTCATTCATTCACTCACTCACTCATTGACTCACTCATTCACTCACTCACTCATTGACTCACTCACTCGCTCTTTCACTCTCATTCATTCATTTACTCATTCACCCCTTTCCTTCATTTATTCAAATATTTATAATTCAGATGACAGTTCAATTATCACCTCCTCAGGGAAGGCTTCCCAGATTTCCCAATTGAAATTAACATCCCCTATTCTTCTCACTCTACAACAGTGGTTCTCAAAGTGTGGTCCCAGACCCAGCATCTATTATCGCCAGGAAATTTGTTACAAATGCAGATTTTCAGGTCCCACCCACCTTCATCAACTGAATCAGAAAATCTGGGGGATGGGCCCCTGCAATCTGTTTTAACAGCCCACCAGGTGATTCTAATGCACCCTCATGTTTGAAAACCAGCCGGGCACAGTGGCTCATGCCTGTAATCCCAGCACTTTGGGAGACCAAGGCAGGTGGATCACCTGAGGTCGGGAGTTCGAGACCAGCCTGACCAACATGGAGAAACCCCATCTCTACTAAAAATACAAAATTAGCCGGGTGTGGTGGCGCATGCCTGTAATCCCAGCTACTCGGGAGGCTGAGGTAGGAGAATCGCTTGAACCCGGGAGGCGGAGGTTGCAGTGAGCTCAGATTGTGCCATTACACTCCAACCTGGGCAACAAGAGTGAAACTCTGTCTCAAAAAAAAAAAAAAAAATTCGAAAACCACTGATCTACAAACATCGCTCTTCTCTTCATCACAATGACACTCCTGAAAGTTTCTTGGCCATGGTTTGTTTCTCGCACTTTGTCCGTCTCTCCCACCAGCCTGACAACCCCCTGATGGCAGGGACTGAGGCTGTTTTGCTCTCCCCCAGCATCTGTCTGGGGACTGGCTCTGTGAACAGACGACTGGATGGAAGGATATGGTGCCTCTCCACTTAGTGTCTAGTCCAGGGCTCTGGGCCCAGAAGGTTGAGTTGGCGCTGGAGCAGTCAGGGTGGCCCAGACCCTTACCTGGGGATGGTGCACAGGTAGGAGAGTAGCTTGGTGACCTCTGAAGCTGTGCGCCACGGTGCCTCCCAGGCACCCTCTGTAGTTGATACCAGAAGCAGGGGCCGCCCAGCCCTGTCCCGGCCACCTGGAGGACAGAGGGCACACGTGAGCAGTGAGAACTTTGGTGGGGCCCTCTAGGGAACCTCTCCTGTGGACTTCACAACTTTGGCCATAACGGTTCCTTTGCCTGGAACACCCTTTCTCTCCTTCTCCTTCTGTGAACTCTGACTTCTACTCATCCTTTGAGACCCAGCTCAAATGTAACTTCGTGAGAAAAGGCTTCCCTGAATCTCCTCTGTGCAGAGCACTCCCTCTGTGTAGAGTATGCGGGCAGGCAAAGCTCATGGTGCGGGGTCACACAGAAAGGGGTCAAGTCTCTGCACTGACTCACTGTGTGTCTGTGGGCAAGTCAGTGCACCTCTGAGCTTCAGTTTCCTCATCAGCTAAACAGCGGGAATAATCTGCTGAGCTTATTAGGTTATTTCGAGGATGAAATCAGACAGCTCCTGAGAAGCACTTAACACACAGCAAGAGCTCAGTGAATGATTGAGTTGCTTAATCACTGGTCGTTACAACGATCACTGTCTCTGTTCTCATCTCCAGTCCAAGGGGTGGTGAGTGTGCAGCCCCGTGACCACCAGCTCATGATTTCTTCTTGCAGACTTTCAACCCTGGGTTCCCGACAGGCTATTTCCTGTTCCAGAAATCTAGGCCGTGTGCCTCACTCTCCCCACAGGGGTCATGAGGCTGAGGCTCCCGGAGCCAGTACAGCCCATCCTCATGGGAGGAAAGGGGAGGGGAAGTACAGCAGCGGGGAAAGAGGCCCAGGCTTTGGGAAACCACGCCTGTCCCACAGCCTGGACTCAGAGCCCTGCACTTCAGTCACCTCACTCCAGGATGCCCTGCGATGGCCACCAGCCACTCCATGTGGACACCACTCTCTGCAACGTGCAAAACCCTTCACAGCTCACGAAGCCTTGGACAAACCTAACCACCTTCACAAGTGCTGCCTCGCAGGAGTCCAACCACCTGGAACATTCTTTCACATATGTCTTAAAATCTGACATAATTTTTAAAACAATAAAAAAAAATTTGTATGTATGTAATTGTGCATCCATATATATCAATGTTATATCCTCTTGATATTATGGATTTGATCTTTTTCCTAATATTCACTTACAAATTTCAGAAGTAGGCCGGGCGCGGTGGCTCAAGCCTGTAATCCCAGCACTTTGGGAGGCCGAGACGGGCGGATCACGAGGTCAGGAGATCGAGACCATCCTGGCTAACACGGTGAAACCCCGTCTCTACTAAAAAATACAAAAAACTAGCCGGGCGACGTGGCGGGCTCCTGTAGTCCCAGCTACTTGGGAGGCTGAGGCAGGAGAATGGCGTAAACCAGGAGGCGGGGCTTGCAGTGAGCTGAGATCGGCCACTGCACTCCAGCCTGGGCGGCAGAGCGAGACTCCGTCTCAAAAAAAAAAAAAAAAAAAAAAAAAAAAACAAATTTCAGAAGTAAAGACATTTTGTTGGGGCTAAGAGGGGAGACTTGAATAGGAACTGCAAATTGATTAGTATGAGGACATTATTTTTCATTTTGGTAGGGGGCTGGGTGCAGTGGCTCATGCCTGTAATCCCAGCACTTTGGGAGACCAAGGTAGGAGACAGCTTGAGCTCAGGAGTTTGAGACCAGCCTGGGCAACATAGGAAGACTTTGTCTTTACTAAAAATTAAAAAAAAATTAGCCAGGAGTGGTGGTGTGTGCCTGTGGTCCCAGCTGCGCAGGAGACTGAGGTGAGAGAATCGTTTGCGCTGGGGAGGTTGAGGCTGCAAGAACCATAATTGTGCCACTGCACTCCAGCCTGGGTGACAGAGTGAGACCCTGCCTCAAAAAAACTTTTTTTTTTTTAAATCTGTTAAGTGTACTAATGGTATTGTGATTATTAGGGAATGCACTGAAATATTTAGGGGACAGAATATAAAGATTTGTAATATTTTTATAAATTCTTCAGAAAAAAATAGATGAAGCATGACAAAATGTTAAGATGTATTGAATCTGGGTAATAGGTACATGGGTATTCATGATACTCTTCTGTCTACTCTTCTATAGGTTTGAAATTTTTCATAATATAAAAGTCAAAAAGAAGGTGAAGTCATTAAACCATGAAAAAAAAATGCACAACTTGTGAAGACGGAGGTGCTGGTACAGGTCCCTCCAAAATCCTATCACAGCTGCTGGATCCCTTGGGTCAGGAAATGCTACATCACGTACCTAGGTCCATTTTGCTGACGAGGAAACGGCGGTGAGGAAGCAGCTTCCCAGTCCCCCATGGGCCTAGGTCCCCAAACTCTCTGCAAGGGTAGAGACCATGCCTGATTCACCCCTTGAATTAGGGGTGATGGTCTGCTATAAACCTGAGGCCTGGAACTCAATTGCAGCTCTGATGGTGCTGCACTCCCCTTCTCTATAACCTTCTATGGCTCCTTATGGCCTTGAAGAGAAACTGCAAGCTTCTGGACCTGGCACTGAAGTGTCTCAGGCCCTGCACACTCTTCCACCCTCATTTCATACACTAGCTGTTAGGGGCGAAGCTGTGACCCCCACCCCTCCAAATTTGTATGTGGAAGTCTTAACCCCCAGTACATCAGCATGTGACTGCATTTGGAGATAGGGCGTTTAAAGAGGTAATTCAGTTAAAATGAGGTTACTGTGGGCCCTAATAGAATATGACCAGTGTCCTTGTAAGAAGAAATTTGGACACAGAGGGAAGACCCCATGAAGACACAGGGAGAAGATGGGCATTTGCAAGCCAAGGAGAGAGGCCACAGAAGGAACCAACCCTGCCAACACCTTGATCTTGGACTTCCAGCCTCCAGACCTACGAGAAAATGAATCTCTGTTGCTTAAGCCACCCATGTTATGGCAGTCCTGGGACACTAATATACTATGTCTCCCCTTGCCACCAACGACAGAAGATACCACCCAGCTTTGTTCACCCTATTCCTTCTGCCAGGTATGCCCTTCTGTCCTATCGCCAACTGGCGAAATCCCCCTTATCGTTCAAAGACCAGCCAAGATGCCACCTCCTCCAGGAAGACCTCCCTACTGCCTTCCCTCTTTAGAAGTTCTTCCCCAGTCCCAGGTTCCCAAAGCAAATGTAGGCCTCTGTGAGATCCTGCAAGACTGAGAGCCCTTATGGGTGTGCACTGGGTCAAACTCATTGTTGCATCCCTGTGCTCAGCACAAGGCTGGATAATCAATGTCTGTGATTGATTCATGAAGGAATGGAGGGTTACAGCAACACCTCTCAAACTCTGATGGGCCTGGGGATCTTGCTAGAATGCAGATGCCAGTTCAGCAGGCCTGAGATTCTGCCTCTCTCCCTAGCTCCAAGGTCATGCCAATGTAGGTAGTCCCCAGACCTCACTTTGATCTGCAAAGGGTTCACACACTCAGGATATTCCACACCGGGACATAGTGGTCATGCGATTAGTTCACATGTCTGGTTCCCCACACTGCCTGGAACAGGGCCCTGCATCCCCACACCCAATACCAGCTGAGTTGATTACAGCAAGGGGCAGTTCTCCACCTGATTTGTCTTCAGCTGGGCCAAGGAGATCCTTTTGCCCCAAATGTTATCCTCACTTACCAGTTGGCGCCAGAAAACCATCATTAGCATCTCAGAACCTTGGCTTGAAGCTGTGCTGTTCACAGATATTATGAGCCTCAGGTGAAAATGAGGATTGCAAAATGAGGGTGGTGGGTAAGCCGGGGTTGCCCAAAGTTGCTGAAAAATGTGCTGTATCTGCCAGCAGCAAGAAGAGGCACTCCAAGTTTGGGGAGGGAGGAATGGTAACTAATTGAATTTGCAAGCAATTAGAAGCAGTTTTCATGTCAAAACAAGTGTGAATGTATTATATTTATGGATATTTAAACTGTATAGAAATTTTAAAGACAAAAAGGATTTCAGAGATCTGTATGGAGCAACTGAGAGCTCAGGGTGAGGTCTCAATCCCAGGGGCTCTGTTCGTTCTTTTCTGCATTAGGGATTTTCCAGTGAAAAGACAGGGAAGCCCTCTCCTAAGGCTTCATGCCTGTGGCCCCAAAGATGTCTATGCCCTAATCCCCAGAACCTTGAATATGTTACCTTACATGGCAAAAGGAACATTGCAGATATAGTGAAGGGCAGGACCTTGAGGTGGGGAGATTATCCTGGATCATCCAGTCTAATCATAGGAATCCTTAAAAGCGGAGAACTTTTCCTGGCTTTGGTAGGAGCAAGTGCCAAGATGGATGGAGGGTGAAGGAGACGCAACATTGCTGGCTTTGAGGGTGGAGGAAGGGGCCACAAGCCAAGGAAAGTAGTGGTCTCTAGAAGCTGGAAAAGGCAAGGAAATGGAATCTCCCTTAGAGCTTCCAGGAAAGAATGCAGCCCTGCAGACATCTGGATTTAGCCCAGCGAGATCCATGTTGGGCTTCTAACGTACAGAGCTATCAGATAATACATTTGTGTTGTTTTACATCACTAATTTGTAATAACTTGTTATGGCCACAATGGGAAACAAATACAGTGCCTATTAAACAAAACCCCATCCCCAGCATGGGAGCAGACATTCACATCTGCGTGTTGATCAGTTTCTTTCCTGAGAACAGATCTTTATGGGAATTTTATGGGGAGACCTGCTTCATGGGGCTGGCTTGGAGCAGATCTAGATCTTGAAGCACAGGCTCTGGGGACTATTTGCGCTACAAGGAAACTCCAACAGAGGCCAGTGTGGACGCAGAGACACCAGCGAGGAGACCACTATAGCAGGCAAGAGACCACACTGGGTTGGACTTGGGTGGGGTGAAGTCAACAGATTCTGAATACAATTTAATGGAAGAGTTGACAGTTAAATTGAATGTGGGGTGTAAGAGAAAGAGAGCAATCAAGGATGATGTCATCATCTTTTACTGCCATGAGGAAAGACTGGAAAGTTGGGAAGTGCAGGGTAAGGGAATGTGAAGTCAGGAGTCCATATTTGGACATGCTAAGTTAGAGATGCCTGTGAGTCCTCCACGCAGAGACATCAAGGAGTAAACAGCTGGATGGATAAGTCTGGTGTTCATGGCCAGGACCCAGGTTGGAAAAATCAGTGTCGGGGTTGTCAGTGTGGAGAGAGCATTTACAGAAAATATTCCGCCTCCTGGATGAGATCGCCTAGGAAGTGAGTGTGGATGGAGAGGAGAAAGAGACCAAGAACTGGGCTTTGGGGGCCCTCCAGGATTTACAGGTTGTGGAGATGAGGAGGAGACAGGAAAGGAGGCTGCAAAAGGGTGGCCAGTGAAGTGAGAGGAGTTACTGGGTGACTGAAGATCTAATGGCAAGTGAAGAAAGCCTTTCAACAGGCGGAAGTGGCCATCCATGCCAAATGCTGTGGAAGGGTCAAGGGTAATGAGGACTGAGAATTGACCCCTGGATCTAGAAACATGGAATACAATGACAACCTCGACAAGACCTGTCTCAGCGGCACAGAGGGGAACGGGTTCTGATTAGAGTGAGTGGAAGAGAGAAAGTGTGGAGACAGGGAACACAGACAACTCTTTTGTGGAGTTTTAATGTACAAGGGTGAGGGTGGGAACATGGGGGCCTAGAATGGCTGGTTTCAAACTGGGCAATATTGTAGCATGTTCTCAAGCTGATGGGAATGGCCCAGAGCCAAAGAGGGAAGATGATCCTGTAGGAAGGAGAGGAGAATCTTGCTGGAGGGATGTATTTGAAGAGGTAGAGAGGAACAGAGCACTGGTTCAGGGTCAGCCTCGGGCACATGGACCATTCATCCGTACTAGAATGCTGAGCCTGTGGGTACAGACGCCAGCAAGCAGGTGAATGTGGTTCACAGAGAAGGAGTTCATAGACTTCCTTCCAATTGCTTCTGCTTGCTCAGTAAGACCAGAAGGAAGGTCATCAGCTGAGATTTAAGTTGGGGAAGGTGGTGTTGAAGGTCAAAGGACAGAGAAGGTGTAAAGTCATCACACAGGACTGTGGGGGAGTCATTCAGGACTCTGGAGGTGAAGTAGGATCCACCAGCACCACTGGGACCCCCAGAGGTCAGTGGTCAGGAATCTAACACAATTAGCCTGCACAAATGTGTGGACTTTTCCATCTTTGTTCAGCTTGAGGGTGCAGTTGGATCTTATGGAGGCTGGGATTTCTCCAGGTAAGTGTGAAGGTGGAAAAGAAAAGCAAGCAAGTGAGTGTTTGAAAGGAAGTGATTACAATGTGAGCCTGGAATCTAAGCTAGGAAGAAGGGATGTGAGGATGTGACAGAAGGTAGGGGAGACATAATGATGGAGAACGGATGTGATTGGGGTGGGGAGACATGATGATGGGGAACGGATGTGGTGGGGGAGACATGATGATGGGGAAGGGATGTGGTGGGGGACATGATGATGGGGAAGGGATGTGGTGGGGGAGACATGATGATGGGAGGGATGTGATGGGGGAGACATGATGATGGGGAAGGGATGTGGTAGGGAGACATGATGATGGGGAAGGGATATGGTGGGGGACATGATGATGGGAGGGATGTGGTGGGGGAGACATGATGATGGGGAAGGGATGTGGTGGAGGAGACATGATGATGGGAGGGATGTGGTGGGGGAGACATGATGATGGAGGGATGTGGTGGGGGAGACATGATGATGGGGAAGGGATGTGGTGGGGGACATGATGATGGGGAAGGGATGTGGTGGGGAAGACATGATGATAGGGAGGGATGTGGTGGGGGAGACATGATGATGGGAGGGATGTGGTGGGGGAGACATGATGATGGGGAAGGGATGTGGTGGGGGACATGATGATGGGGAAGGGATGTGGTGGGGGAGACATGATGATGGGGAAGGGATGTGGTGGAGGAGACATGATGATGGGAGGGATGTGGTGGGGGAGACACGATGATGGGAGGATGTGGTGGGGGACACATGATGATGGGGAAGGGATGTGGTGGAGTACATGATGATGCAGAAGGGATGTGGTGGGGGATATGATGATGGGGAAGGGATGTGGTGGGGGAGACATGATGATAGGGAGGGATGTGGTGGGGGAGACATGATGATGGGAGGGATGTGGTGGGGGAGACATGATGATGGGGAAGGGATGTGATGGAGGACATGATGATGGGGAAGGGATGTGGTGGGGGAGACATGATGATAGGGAGGGATGTGGTGGGGGAGACATGATGATGGGAGGGATGTGGTGGGGAAGACATGATGATAGGAAGGGATGTGATGGAGGAGACATGATGATGGGGAGGGATGTGGTAGGGGAGACATGATGTTGGGGAAGGGATGTGGTGGGGGACATGATGATGGAGAAATTATGTGGTGGGGGAGACATGATGATGGGAGGGATGTGGTGGGGGAGACATGATGATGGAGAAATTATGTGGTGGGGGAGACATGATGGGGAGGGATGTGGTGGGGGAGACATGATGATGGGGAAGGGATGTGGTGGGGGAGACAGGACGATGGGGAAGGGATGTGGTGGAGGAGACATGGTGACGGGGAAGGGATGTGGTGGAGGGTGGGAAGACATGATGGGGAAAGGATATGGTGGAGGGTGGGGGAGACATTATGATGGGGAAGGGATGTGGTGGAGGGTGGGGGTGACATGATGGGGAAGGGATATGATGGGGGGAGATGTGGTAATGGGGAAGGGATGTGGTGGAGGGTGGGGGGAGACATGCTGGGGAAGGGAAGTAAAAAGGTGGTTGAGCCAACAGGTTCAAGGTTTTAGGAGGCCTGAAGATGATGAAACGTGGGGCAGTGGGTGAGCTGGAAAGAGAAGCAGTGGTAATGAAGGAGTGGGAGCCTTAACATGAAAACCCAGCTGGGAGAAGTTGGTTACAGGGGATGCCATGGGGGGAGTCATGTGGGGGAACAAGGACAAGATCACTAGAGAAGAGCAGGACAAAAAACGGACAGAAGGAGCACGCGTGTGGACGTTGCTCATTCACGCAGCAAATGCTTTTTGCACATGTACTACGCATCAGGCATGTGAGAGCTAACAGTGCATGTTGCAATTCCCAAGAATTACAAGAGTAACTGAGAAAAGAGTGACAATGAGCCAGGTGCTATCCGCCTGTTCTCCTCCTGAGGAGGCCAGAGAGGGCAGTGACTTCTCCAAGGGCACACAGGGAGCTAATGACAGAGTTAGAACTAAAACAAAGGTCTTCTTCCTCCCACAGCAGAGCCTTGCATGCACAAAATCTGAGCCCTTGGCACATAACAGCCCTAAGAGGATCATGAGATCCTTTGTGTTCAACTAATATAGGAACAAACAGCAGGAGCCTCAGCAAAGATGACCAGGAAAAGGACAGATAAGGTCTCCTGGGAGCTGCAAAAAGACAGGGCAGTGCCCAAGGTCCTGGAGAGATGTAGAAGTCTGTAAAGTAAAATAGTATTTCAGGACAGTCAGTCTCCAGAAAGCACTGTGGTTCTCTTGCCTCTGGACCTTTGCACATGCTGTTCCCTTTGTCTGGAACACTGTTCCCAACTCTTCACCTGGATAATTCCTATTCATACCATAGGATTAGGCTTTCCGTTACTTCCTCCAGGAAGTCTTCCTTGACCTCTACTACTCTAAGCCTCAACAAGGGGACTCATCTGTACTTCCACAGCCCCCTGTCCCTCCCAACTGTCACACTTTGTTTACACTGGGTTGCAATAATCTGTTGTGATAATCTGTTGGCTTTTCCCCACCACTAGAATATAGGTTTCCTGAGAGCAGAGAACACATCAGACTTGTTCTCTTATGAATCTCCAGTGCTAAACCCAGGACCCAGTAGACGTCTGTTACAACAATGAGGAAATATTAAATAGGAGTGATAAGACCTTCTGTATTGGATGCTGCTAGTACCCCAAACCCAGATCCCCTTAGCAGGCAGACAGCCTATCCCCAGAGTCTGGAAGTACCAGCTGTCAGTGGCTCACAGATGCCCCATCTGAAGAAGCGCCCTGGACTGAACTGGATCACTGGCTCCCCCTGCCCCACCCCATTCCAGGATTAGCCCGCAGTTCCTGCAGTTCATTAATGACGGACAGACTGGGGATCAGCCCACAGTTAATGACTGACAGACAAGGATTATAAAAGGCCAGTCCCCTATGCCTTAAGCTGGAGCCAACTCTGTGGGGCGGGTCATGCCCCAGCGCTCTCCCTGGGGTCAGTCCACAGCCTTGCTTGGTTCCTTCCCCTGCCCTGACCCTCTGTCCTTCTTCTCAGAGCCCTCCTCCAATAAGTCACTTTCCCAAAAATCTATGTCTCAGGCTCTGCTTCTGGGGAATCTGATATCCACCTTGGCTGCCTCACTGATGGATAGACAAGTAGACAGACAGACAGACATATAGATGGGTGGATGGACACCAACAAATTGCTTTCATCTATTCCAGTTCTCCCATGGGAAAGATGAGGAAACTGATGCCCAAGGAGGCTTTGTCTAGAACCTAGGCCTCCAGGGCTTTCCCTGCCTCCCCTCCACCCACCAGCACCTGAGGATGCTCTGGGGCCCCCAGCTCCCTCCCCACCACCCCCTGCTTGAATCCCCTGGAACCTGGCAGGCATGCTATCCTGGAGCGGAAAACCCTGACACCTAGAGCCCCAATCCTGGGCTCAGGCTCTGGGGGCTCCTCCTCCAGGGTGGGGCCATCTTCTGGGGAGCCTGCAGAAGCTTCTAGGAAGGTAGCCTTTTCCTCAGTCAGTGGGCTGGAGGCAGTGGCTGGGCCAGATGTTTTGGTCTGAGTTGTTCCAGCTGGGAAAAAGCAACAACAAAGAAAAGGATGTTAAGCAGAAGATGGGCTTTCTAAGGGGAAAATGTTTCCTCTTTCTCCTTCTGACTAATAATAGCTTACAACTACTGATCTCTCCCATGTGCCAGGCATTGCACTAAGCCCCTTACTTCTAGTGTTACCCCTCCCGACACCTCACTTTTTTTTCTTTAGAGACAGAGTCTCACTCTGTTGCCCAGGCTGGAATGCAGTGGCATGAACATAGCTCACTGCAGCTTTGAACTCCTGGGCTTGAAAGATCCTCTTACCTCAGCCTCCCGAGTAGCTGAGACTATAAGCACGTACCACCATGCCCAGCTTTTTTTTTTTTTTTCCCTTCCCTCCCTCCCTCCTACCCTTCCTTCCTTCCTTTCTTTTTTCCTTCTTTTCTTTCTTGTAAATTCCTGGCCTCAAGCCACCCAAATTCTCCTGCCTCAGCCACCCAAAGCACTGGGATTACAGGATAAGCCACCACACCTGGCTTCTCATGTCCCTTTGAGCCCTTAAAATAACACTGTGAAATAGGTGACATTCCCATTGCACTGACAGGGAGACCCGGACTCAGAGAAACTCAGTACTTGGCCAACATCACACATCCAGTGTGTGGCAAAGGTGGGGTGTGAACTCAGGCAGCTGTAACACAGTCACAGTGCCTTGCTCAATTCCAGACATATGAGACTTCAAGCCCCTTAACATGCCACACTGCATACTAAATCCCTGAAGCTGAGCCAGCCCAGGTGGTCTCTGTCGCTTACAACCAAAACCACCTGAAATGTGATCTCAACCAGACAATAACCTCCCTGTACAGCTGAGCATGTGGGCATCTTACCTTTCCCCAAAGATTTGGCTCGGTTGGGTTTAGGAGAGTAGAGGGAACACAGGACTTTCCAGGGCCCATCGTGCTGGAGTGAGGCTTTCTCCGGAGTCACAGAGGGTTGCCTCTGCCCTTTCAAGAATGAGAACTTGACCCCAGGAGTGGGGGACTCAGGGGAGGAGGTGTTTCTCCTAGGGCAGGGCATGGGCTTGGGAAGTCTCCCATTTCTCTGTTTGGTCTTCACCTCCATCTTTATTTCAGAGGCTGGAGCTGGAGGAGAAGCTGGGGACAGGCAGGGAGAGGAAGCTTGTCTTGGTCCAGGCCTGAGCTGCACCATATTCTCTGGGTTTCCTAGAGGTCCCTGCACCTTGGAGGCAGCTGGCTCTTGTGAAACACCTGCCCTGAGGCCAGAGGCACAGTCCAGTGGGTCCTCAGGGACATTCATGTAGGAGCATTGGGGTGGCCTTTCTGAGTCGTGGGTGGGTTCTTTATGATTGACCTTTCTTCTCAAGCCCAAATTGCAGGGCTCCTCCTCAGAGCTTTCTGGCTTCGTGCAAGCCCGATTTCCCAAGGAAGGTCCTTCGTTGGCCTCTGAGAGAGGCAGTATCTTTTGAGATAAGGGAGTTTCCTTAGTTCCAGATATCTCCTCTAGTGCCCCAGAAGTACACCCACTGGATGTGCCCACCTCTCTACTGGGAGACTCTCCTCTGCTCTCTTCGGAAAAGCCTAGGAGAGCCACACAGTCTCCTTCAAAGTCCTGGCTGACCACCTCACCCATCCTGAAGGCCATCTCCCCACGCCGGGCTTGCTCCACCTTGATAAGTCCTGGATATTTGCTCCGATATGTCCTGCCCTTACCCTTGGCCAAACTCTGGGCGAAAAGCACCCGGTTATCTGGAGAGCTGGCCTGGTGCAACTCTTGAGGGCTGCTCAAATCCAGTGCCTCTAATGGAAGGGCCCCCCAGGCTGGGCAGAGGGCATTCACTACTTGAGGTTGGTCATCCACAAACTCTGGGCTGGTTATCTTGGTCCAAGGCACAGAGGCAATTCCATTTTCTGATGCTACCAAGCAGTTATGTAGGGGACTTCCCTCAAAGTCGCTGTTGATGGACTCCAGCCATTCTTGGGTGAAAAGTATAGGATAGGCTGGCTCAGGAACAGGCTTCTTCTCCACTGTGCAGAGGTCCAGGGAGAGGCATTTGATCATAATGCAGACGGACTGCTCCTCCTGGGGCTCCACTTGGAGGTAGAAGTCACCCTGGCGCAATAAGAGAGGGTTGAGGGGAGCCAAGTGGACCACAACTTCATCCCTCAGACAGAGTGGCCAGCCCTCATGTAGGAAGAGGCAGTGGGAGTAGGGAGCCTGTGGAGAGAAGGGGATGGCATCAGAGAACCTGGCCCTGAAAGGCTCCACCCTTGGATCTGCTCCATTCCCTCTCCCACGTGGAATCTGGAACAGGTCAGGAACTAGCATGAGGCAGCATTTAGGAGGCACTCACTGTCAAGGTTGTGCAAAGGTTGCCTCTTCTGCCCTACCCTCGTCCTGGCCCTGACCTTGGAAATTCTTGCTAGCCTACTGACCTAAGAGAGAAAGCTCAGAGCACCATGCACTAGTTAGCAATCGGCTTTCCCAAGTGGTCCCCTTGCTTGGCTTATGCTCCCTTTCTCTCCCCATCTATTCAGAACATCTCCCAACCCAGCTCAAGCCTTAGCCCTCCATGTGAAAGCCAGGGAGACATGGTTTAGACAAAGGTCTATGTCACTAATTTGTGTAAATTGCTTAACTTCTTTGAGCCCCAATTTCCCTATCTGCAAATAGGATAATAATACATGTCAGTATTACTGGGTTGGTATGAGGATTAAGTGAGATTATACAGATATGCCTCGATTTATGGTGGGGTTACATCCTGGTAAATCCACCATAAATTGAAAATATCGTAAGTCAAAAATGCATTTAATGTACCTAATCTACAGAACATCATAGCTTATTTAGGCTAGCCTATCTTAAATGTGCACAGAGCACTTACATCAGCCTATAGTTGGCCAAAATCATCTAGCACAATGCCTATTTTATAATAAAGTATTGAACATCTTATTGAATTTGGATAGTGTACTGAGGGTGAAGTAGAAACAGTATTGAATGAAAAGTCAGGAAATCTGACCCTGCCACTAACTTACTAGATGACTGTCCAGTTTTTCCTGACCCAAAGGTTATTCTGGGCCAGAATATTTATTATTTATTTGTTTATTTATTTCTCATTAATGGCTAACAACATGAAGGTTTGTTTATTGTTTATTTATTTCCCATTAATGGATTACAACATGAAAGTGAAGCAAAACTGAAAAAAAATTTTTTTTTAACAGGAGTTGCCAGCAATTCCCTGTATAGGTGGGCATAGCAGGTCATGCTGGAACAGGCTGTGACCCAAGTGATCAGTTGAGCCTCTCCACTGGGCTGTGCGGGACCAGTGTTCAACAGTGACACCATGTGGCAACAACGGAAACAACAGCTCCACTGGGCTGACAACAGGTCTTTAACTGGCTTTTGGAAAAAGAGTCTGAGTTCTTTGGATTGAGTAAGTCCCAGACAATCTTATATAATTTGGATGTTTGTGTGGGAGATGTACAGAGAGTGAGACTGAATTTCCTGCTAATGAAGCAGGTATTTCCTGGAATTATTGATTGGGGAAATAGTGAGATCTGACCATAGTTATACCTTACGTTGATAAACCCATTTATATCAGTTATATTGTAGATTGGGCTGCCTCAGAGAAGCTTAATATCCATTCTCGACCCTTTTAACTTAGCCCTCTTGAATTTGCAACACGCTTTCTCTCTCACCTTCTCATTGAATGAGAAAAAACATCCCAGCCATTTTTTTGCAAACAGCAAAGCACCATAGTGATGATGGCTTTGATCATCTCACTTGACTTTCACAGTAACTCAGTTTGGTGTAGGCAGTTCAGGCATTATTATTCTCATTTTACAGATGATGCAACTGAGGCTCAGTGTGGTAAAACATCTGGCTCATAGCCACACAGTGGATAAGCATCATGGACTTGGACCTACGCTTTCACATTTGAAGTCAGCTGTATCTGTCTCCAAGCCCCATCAGACTTTATGTGAAGGTGGTTGCCTCTGGGTGATGGTGGCTGGAGAGGCAGACTTTGAGGCTGCCATGCTCTTATTTCAGATGGAGAAACAAGGAAGTGGGATAGTGATAGCCAATAGCTACTGGGCACTTGCTGCATGTCAGAGTCTGCCCTAAGCCACGTGTGTCGTCTCCATGTGTTAGGTGCTGTGTTATTAACGTTTCTGCTTGACACATAAGGAAACTGAAACTCAGAGAGGTGACATGGATCTCCCAAGTTCACAGTGATGAGTTTGGATTTGAACCTGGGGCATCTGACCCCAGAAGCCATCCCGTTAATCCCACATGACTTCCCACTGCTCTGAGGTTGACAGATATTTGCCTATTGTTACAATTAGATTAAACTCACCTACAAGGAAAAATAAAGACATGGAAAGGTTACCTTGAGGAAGGGGCCAGTGCAAATGAAGTTTAAATGGCCAAATAAGGGAAGTGGGCAATTGTGTAGCTTGTCAGGGAGAAGAAATAAAGATAGGAGAGCATCTGCATGAAATAGTGTCATGTGAAAGTGGCTGCAAATGTTTCCATGAGAAGCTCCGTTCTTCTCCAATACCAGTTCCCGTGTATTGAGCTATTTCTATGAACCAGGCTCTGTGCTAAGCAAGTAAAATAGATTATCTCATTTTCCTTCTGGTTCCTAACCCTGGACTTTTAGCTGCCACATTCAATTTACTTGTACCACTGAAATGATGCACACAGTCCCCACCCTTCCTTGTTGCTTCTGATGAGCTGTGTCCCTGACAGGCAGTGAGCAACTCAGGACAGGCTGATGGGACCTTAGAACCTCATTGTGATTCTTGAGGCTGGGGTAGCAGGAGGGTGAGCATTAATAACAATAGGGCAGGGAACAGTCGGGAAACCCATGAAGGGAATGGCAAGTTCCTGCGGTGGACATTTGAGGGCTTGGTCTCCTCAGGCTTCTCTCATCCTTTCCTTTTCTTTTTTTTTTTTTTTTTTTTGAGATGGAGTCTCACTCTGCCACCCAGGCTGGAGTGCAATGGCATGATCTCGGCTCACTGCAACCTCTACCTCCTGGGTTCAAGCGATTCTCCTACCTCCGCCTCCCGAGTAGCTGGGACTACAGGTGTGTGCCACCACACCCAGCTACTTTTTGTATATTTAGTAGAGATGGGATTTCACCACCTTAGCCAGGCTGGTCTCGAACCCCTGACTTCTTGATCCGCCTGCCTTGGCCTCCCAAAGTGCTGGGATTAGAGGCATGAGCCACCACTGCCAGCCTTCTCATCCTTTTCTTAAAACAGCTCCACCCTCTGACCACAGAGGTAGACACATGACTCAAGCTTTGTCAATCCTGGTTCCCCACTCCTCTGGCCACAGTGATTGGTCCAGGAATGAGCATATGACCCAAGCCTGGCCAGTCAGGATCCTTCCTTGAGATTTTTCTATGTGCAGTGGATGGGAAAGAGTTTATTTTCCTCTCTAGGGTAGAAGATAAATCCTTGAGCTTCCCTGGGTTCCAGCCTCGTGGGACCACTTAGCCTGGAAGAATAATGCCAACAAGCAGCGCGAAGGATAGACTAGGGACAGAAAGGGTCTTCAAGGGGTCTGATCAGTGGGTCAACCTGGGCCTGAGGCCTGATCCACCCTTCCCTGGTCTGAGTGAGGATTCTGTCGTTGCAGCCAATGAATCTGGCTAAAACAGTTTTCTCTCCACTTTGCCTTGGCAGAGGCCTCCCTGAGATCTGAGTTTGAAGAGGTCACAGGGGAAGAAGCAAGAGTCCTGATGCCTCAGGGGCTCGGGGGAAGCTCTAGGACCTTCTCTGCTATTTCCACTGAAGCTGCCCCACTTCACCCAAGGCACTTGGCAATGCCCACAATGCCAGGTGCAGGGCAGGCTCCCCAGGACCAGGGAGCCCCCAAGGACGCCTTTATTCAGGCCTTCTTCTCTGCTGGTGACAGTACAATGTAATGAACTCATAGATGTCACAAGGTAAAGCCCCCTCGATCTGGGGGGCTGAAATCTCCCCTTGGGCAAGCAATGATACTTGGAAAGTCCCCACACACTCAGTTCCCCGTGAAACAAGACACATGGCAGCCCAGCTCCTTCTCTGCCCGCCTCTAGCCCCAAGACTTTCTGGGATAGCTTTTCCCCTGGCCCTGTTTCCCTCTCGACTTACGCAGGCTGCTTCTCGCACTTGCTCACACAGGCGCTTGGCAGGGATCAGGAAATCCAGAAGGAAGCTCAGTCCATCCCCCTGGAAGTCAGAGTCCAGAAGACGGAACACCTGACCCAGGACGGTGGGCGCTGTGGCCTCGAAAGGAGGATAGAGGCCCGCCAGGGCATGCTGGACAGCTGTGTCGAGGGGTGGAGGGTCCTGTGGGGGACAGGAGGAGAGGGTGATAATAGCAATGATAATAAGGACAGAGGCCACTTCCCGTGACCTTCCAGGCCCCATATGCCTAAGGCCCCTGCTAACTCTCTGACCTCCTCTCCTGCCCCACCCCCCTCACTCACCACTGCCAGCCACACTGGCCTTCTTTCCTGTTCCTCAAACACACTAGGCACAATCTCACCCCAGGGCCTTTGCACTGGCTGTTCCCTCTGCCTAGAATGTGCTTCCTCAAGACAGCCTCATTCCCACACCTCTTGCAGGTCTTTGCTCAGATGTCATCTGCTGATCCAAGGAGACGTGTAGGAATAGGGGTCAGGGGTAGGCATTCAGGTCAGGGTCAAAGAGAAAAGATTCTGGCATTGCCCCAGTCTGACCGCCTGGCTGGCCTGCAGGCCTGTAGCCTGAAGCTGAGCCACAAGGGAAGACCAGCCCAGATCAGACAGCCCCAGTCCACATGCAGACGGGAGAGTGAGAACAAGTGATTGCTGTTTTGCCACTGCGCTTTGGGGTCATTTGTCACTCGGCAATAACTGATACAAGTCCACGGCTGTAGACCGTACAGCCAGCTGCCTCCCATGGACCTCCTAGATGCCTCTCTGCCACCAACCGCTAACACATCAGACCCAACCTGGCAACTTCCCAAACCTGCTCCTCCCCCAGTCCTACCTCAGTGATGACCCCACCACCCAGTCAGGCTCCTAGGCCAGAAATCTGCTCACAACACTGCTTCTCCTCCTGCCTCCCGACCCACAAACAGCCCTCATGTGTCCCACACCACTTCCCCTCCACCAACAGCTCTCCAGCCAGGTACTCTGCTCTGTCCCCTGCTCCCTGCCCTGATCCAGGCTTCACCGCCTCTTCCAGGAAGGGATCCAGAAGGCAGTCAGCCCATTCCCCTGGCAGTCAGAGTCCAGGAGAAGGAACATCAGGCCCAGGACCCAGGATCACCTGACTCCTCTCCTTGGCTGCCAAATTCTCGTCTTCCTCACCCCAGCCAGTTTCCACCAGGACCCCAGAGTGACCTTTCTCAAACACAAACCTGACCTCATCAGTCTCTGCTCCAAACCCCTCAAAGGTTCCCACTGTCTTCAGGAAGCATTAGCCTCCGGTCATCCAGCTCCCCCGAGATCTGGCAGCTGCCCTCCGCCCGCCTCCCCTCCAGCCTTGCCACCCCTCTCCATGCTTCGGCCACAGTGGCACATGCCTTCCCTCTTTCACCTCCAGGCCTCTGCACATGCAGTGTCTTCCTGCTAGAACGCGCTTCACTTGCACCCCTCCTCACCTGGCCAGCTCCTCATTCAAGACTCAGGTTCAGCCGTCACCTTCTCCAGGTGATTTTCTTGGGTGCCTCCCACTACCCAGTGAGATCAGGTGTCCCCTTTTCTGGGCTCCTATAGTGCCCCTATTACAGCAGTTCCCATCTAAAGGCAGGTGTAATGGGTAGAATGACCTCCAATGATGCCCACATCCTAATCTCTGGAACCTGTGAATGTGCTACCTTACAAGACAAAGGTGAGTTAAGGCTACTGATGGAATTAAGTTTGCTAATCAGCTGACTTTAAAACAAGGAGACCATCCTGGATTAGACAAATGGACCCAGTGTAATTGCCAGGTGGAAGAGGATGCAGAAGAGGGAAGGGTAAGAGGAAATGTGACTCTGGGCCAGGGGCGGTGGCTCACACCTGTAATCCCAGCACTTTGGGAAGCTGAGGTGGGAGGATCGCCCGAGGCTAGGAATTTGAGACCAGCCTGGGCAACTTAATGAGATCCCATCTCTTATTACATTAAAAATAATAAATAGGCTGGGTGTGGTGGCTCATGCCTGTATCCCAGCACTTAGGGAGGCCGAGGCAGGCAGATCCCTGAGGTCAGGAGTTCAAGGCCAGCCTGGCCAACATAGCAAAATCCCATCTTTACTAAAAATACAAAAAATAGCCAGGTGTGGTGATGCGTGCCTGTAATCCTAGCTACTTGGGAGGCCAAGGCATGAGAATTGCTTGAACCTGAGAGACCGAGGTTTCAGTGAGCCGAGATGGCGCCACTGCACTCCAGCCTAGGCAACAGAGCAATAATAAATAAAATAAAATAATAAATAAATAGCGGAAATATGACAACAGAAGCAGGATCAGAGAGATGTTATGTTGCTGGCTTGGAACACAGAGCAGGAGCCAAGGAATGTGGGCGTCTCCTAGAAGCTGGAGAAGGCAAGCAAATGGATTCTCCCCTAGAGCCTCCAGAAGAGAAACAGCCGTGCAAGACTTTGTTTTTGGCCTAATGAGATGCATGTCAGGCCTCTGATCTTTTATTACCTGCAAGATACTACACTTGTGTAGCTTGAAACTAAAGTGCATGATCATTTGCTACACTGGCAACAGGAGGCAGGTACAGCAAGCACTGGCTTCTTTTCCTCTCTCTGGCCTCAGTGTCTGCTCAGGACCCAGCACAAACAGGTGCTTCATAAATTTTATGGCAGAGGGAACAAAATGTCCCTCTCTGAACCACAATTTTTCTTTTCTTTTCTTTTCTTTTTCTTTCTTTCTTTTTTTTTTTTTTATTGAGAAGGAGTCTTGCTCTGTTGCCCAAGCTGGAGTGTAGTGGCCCCATCTCTGCTCACTGCAACCTCTGCCTCCCTGGTTCAAGCGATTCTCCTGCCTCAGCCTGAATAGCTGGAATTACAGGCATGAGCCACCATGCTCAGCCTTTTTTTTTTTTTTTTTTCAAAGACAGGGTCTTGCTCTGTCACCCAGGCTGGAGTGCAGTGGTGCTATCTCGGCTCACTGCAGCCTTGACTTCCTAGGCTCCAGCAATCCTTCCACCTCAACCTGCTGAGTAGCTGTGGACCACAGGTACCCACCACCACACCTGGCTAATTTTCATATTTTTGGTAGAGATGGGGTTTCACCATGTTGCCCAAGCTGGTCTGGAACTCCTGAGCTCAAGCTATCCACCCACCTTGCCTTTCCAAAGTGCTGAGATTACAGGCATGAGCCACTGCGCCTGGTCGGAACTACCATTTTTCTGTCAAATAGACAAGCTGGACTAGGCCAGAGGTTTCCACCCAGGTATGGTCTTAGGACCCATGGGTCATGAACCTCATGGGGGCCCTTCTAGTTGCCCCAGCCTGGTTGCAAGCTCCAGGTCCACCTGCTGCCCAGGGGCGCAAAGGGAGATGAGAATAAATAAGGACCCCACTCAAAGGGAGCTTACTTAGGAAGGAAAAATCATTTTAGTAAATGAGGCCCCTGAAGAAAGAGAAATACAGTAGGAACTCTGAGGAGAAGGAGGGTGGCATTTCTCAATGCCAGCAAGATTCCAATGCCAGGACGCTTTTACGGAGGACCGAGGCTCCCTCCCACCTGTAGCCCACACAGTGCTGGGCGCAGGGAGCCGCCATCACTATTTGTAGAATGAATGAGTGAATGAATGACTGTCCATAGCCCGTTGTGACGGAAATAGGGTGCAGGCATTGCCACAGCCGTGAGCTCAGACAGGATGATGGATCGACAGGCACCTGGTACTGAAATCACATGTACCCAGGAGGTTTTACACTGAGGTGGGGGGGAGGGACCTTCAACTTGGCAGAACAGGGGAAATCTCCTCTGGCCTGGTATCCTCTTCTAATCCCCCCCAACCCCCACCAATCATGGTCAAACCCTGACATTTCCCACCCCATGCAATCCTGGGAGCAGTTCCTTCCCCTGCCGTGTGCCCTCCCCACTCCCTCTCTCCTCTCTCCTGAGACGTGGACTCTCCTGAGACGTGGACTTTCTGTTGAGACGTCAGCTCCGGCCTCTCTGTGCAGCCTTGAGTAGGTCCTTTCCCTCTCTGGGCCTCTTTCCTTGTGTAAATAAAGCATACTGAGCTGGGCTAAGCTTGTTTTGTTTTGGTTGTACAAATTTAATCATTCATGATGACTTTTATGATTTTTAGCATCTCACATCATGTATACTATTAGCACTTACTCTTTTTCAAATCCACACACTTTTTCAAAACGTACATAATTGTGTTTTTCAATGAGACTCTATATCATACAGCAGTTACGCGAGTGCAGCCAGACTGCCTGGGTTCAAACTCTGGTTCTGTCACCTACTGGTTGTGAGTACCTGGCAAGTCAGATTTAACTCATTGTGCCTCAGTTTCCTCATCTATAAAACGGAGACTGTAATTACACCCACCTTAAAGAGCTGATCAAGATTGGGTGAGGTAATACATGCTAATTCTCTGCACAGGACTAGCATTTAGTAGGTGCTCATTAAGAGCCATCACTACAATTTCTGTGGTCATATTATTATTGTAAATATTATTTTGTGGTCTTAAGAAGCAGAGAGTGGCCGGGCGCGGTGGCTCAAGCCTGTAATCCCAGCACTTTGGGAGGCCGAGACGGGCGGATCACGAGGTCAGGAGATCGAGACCCTCCTGGCTAACACAGTGAAACCCCATCTCTACTAAAAAATACAAAAAAAACTAGCGGGGCGAGGTGGCGGGCGCCTGTAGCCCCAGCTACTCGGGAGGCTGAGGCAGGAGAATGGCGTAAACCCGGGAGGCAGAGCTTGCAGTGAGCTGAGATCCGGCCGCTGCACTCCAGCCTGGGCGACAGAGCGAGACTCCGTCTCAAAAAAAAAAAAAAAAAAAAAGAAGCAGAGAGCTTAATAAGCAAGAAAGAAAGAAGGAAGAAGAAAACAGCTCCTCCGTATGGAGACAGAGGAGGGGGAGATTCTAACAGAAAATCCCGTGTGCTGCGGGAAAAGTGGCTGCTTATATAAGGAGGCTGGAGGAGGTGGTGTCTGATTTGCACAGGGCTCAGGGAATTGGTTTGACCAGGCATGTCACTCATGTAGCCCATGAAAATACTGGCCTTCCTACCCTAGCCTTTTAATATGCAAATGCAGGGTGCCATGATGTTCTATACACGTGGGGATATGTGGGGGCGGCTCTGTTACCAGGCACATGTCAGGGCAAGGACAAAAAGAAGAAGGTAGGAATCACCATGTTTGGGTGGATCTGTGGCAATATTATAATTGTTGTTACATCATCACTGTAAATGGAAAAATAACTGTAAACTGGCGTAAATAGAATGTAACTCTAAAAATAAACTGATGATGCATTGGATGGTTTTTATATTATTTCATTTATAAAAATATATTTAAATATATTACTCATATAAGGTTTTTTTGTTTACTGTTTGTATTTCTATGAAAATAAACTACTTTAAAAAAATAAAAGTAAACAATGTAAATGAACAGTGCCATTAAATTCTAGGGACATCTGGTCACCTCTTGGATCCTAAGGGTGTCTTCTCCCTCGCTTTCTCCCAAATGCATCAGGGAGATGTTAAAGACATCTTATCACCAGAGGAAGGCTTTCTCCTTAGGACTGGAGAAGCTCAGAGAATTTGAAAGGAACTGACTGTCTCATCACTGATTCCATGTCATTTAGTTCCAGTCTGTGACGTACCTTGTGTCTAACCAGGCCCGCATTCCTGGCCCCTATACTACGCTCATGACCTTCTGGACTGACCCAGGGAATCTTGCAGGTGCCGAGGGACATAGAAAACTACTTGCTCAGAGTGGTTATATCTGGGCAGTGGAGTGGGAGTGTGTGTGTGTATACTTCTATTTCAGTGTCTTTGCAATGAGCCACTGCTATTATAATCTTTTTTTTTTTTTTTTTTGAGACAGAGTCTCACTTTGTTGCCCAGGCTGAAGTACAGTGGTGCAATCCTGGCTCACTGCAACCTCTGCCTCCTGGGCTCAAGCGATTCTCCTGCCTCAGCCTCCCGTGTAGCTGGGATTACAGGCACCCACCACCATGCCCGGCTAATTTTTGTAGTTTTAGTAGAGATGGGGTTTCACCATGTTGGCCAAGCTGGTCTTGAACTCCTGACCTCAGGTGATCCGCCAGCCTCGGCCTCCCAAAGTGCTGGGATTACAGGCATGAGACACCGTGCCTGACCCCATTATAATCTTAAGTATCATTTTTGTCAAGTAAAATAGACAACTATAAAGGGCACAGGTTGATGCCTTTTTAACCTATGTATGAGTCCCTGTAACCACTTACCCAGATCAAGAGACAAAAGATCTCCATACTCCAGAAAGAGGCCCCTTGCCAGTTATCTATGTCATCACTGTGATCCGCATCCTAACCTCAGGGAAACAGTGAGGTAAACTATCTTTCCCTGATGTACCTCAGTTTCCCCTTCTGCACATAGATGGGATGCTGATTACTATCCTACCTAATTCAGATGATCATTCTAGAGACACAAGGAGCTAGTGGATGTAGAGGGTCTTGAGGAAAGTCAAAGGCATCGCCGCTGCTGTTATTGTTATTCATTCTTATTTACTTTTATTCATCCTGTCAGCCCAAGCTTAAGTCCCAGCCTCTGTGTGAAGCATCACCCCTCTCCTCGTCTCTCCCTGTGTCCACTGCTGTCACTGCAATTATAACAACAGTCTCCAGGTGGCTACTGTGCCCAGGTCCCCTACTTGCATTCTCTTGCTTAGCCCACACGACGATGCCAGGAGCCAAGTAGGAATGACCCACTTTGCAAGTCAAGAAACCAAGGCTGATCTTGCCCAAGACCACAGAGGAGAGAAAGACAGAGCCAGGATTCAATCCAGATTGGGGCCTGCCAAGTCTGCCCAGATCCTGCCCTGTCTCCTGCCACCCCCTCTGCCTGGGGACCACCAGCTGTGGGGACTGATGATCCCAGCTGCCTGTCCTTCCCGGTTTCTAGAGGAACCTGAAGAAACTGTTTACCTCTCACAGAGCAAGGCTCAGAGACTGGGACGCCCTTGGCTTTCACAAATTGGCTCGGTTTGCCACACACTGTTACCATTTCAGGGGCAGCCAGTAAAAAGGAAGAATGTTCCAAGTTAACAGGGCTTCGAGCTCTTGGCCAGCACACTACCCACTACAGGCCTGAACCCCAGGGCCTCATAAGCCATCCAAGTATTGGAGGAAGCACACCGTGGTGGGTGTGGGGGTGCCCACGCGGCTGCAGGAAGGAACGCTAGCCACTCTCTCTCCCAATCCACCCGGCAGCCCAGCCTGGGACCACAGGAACCCAAACACCAGACGTGGGCGTCTCAACATGATTTCCATGAAACTTAATAGACATGTTTCCATTCCTTCCCAGTGAGCACAGCCCGCAGCCCGCCTGGGCCTTTAACTGTTCCCAGGCAGGAGCCAGCGGGTGTGAGGCTGAAAAGGAAGAAGGCCAGACGAGCCACAGCCCCCTCCCCTGCAGCCCAAGGCCAGAGAAGGAGTTCACCAAGGGGACAGGCAGAACCAGGCCTGCACTGCTGGCCCCTATACCATGCTCATGACCTTCCAGACTGACCCAGGGAAGCTTGTAGGTTTGGAGGGACTACTTGCTCGCAGCAGTTATACCTGGGCAAGGGAGTAGGGGCGTGTGTATACTTCTATTTCAATGTCTTTGCAATGAGCTACTATTATCATAATCTTAAGTACCATTTTTATCAAGTAAAATACACACATATAAAAGGCACAGGATGATGCTTTTTTACCTATGTATGAACCCTGTAGCCACTTACCCAGGTCAAGAGACAAAAGACCTCCACCACTCCAGAAAGAGGCCCCTTGCCAGCCAACTCTCCCACCCCTGACTATTGGAATTTTTTTTAAAGAAAACAGTGTCATACAGTATGATTTATAGTAGGAGTAAAACCACGTAAGCCTAGAAAAAAGTCCAAGTAGACATTAAGTGTTAACTGCAGTTACCCCTGAGGACTGTGCGGGGCAGGGGCCTTGTAAGGCAGCCTTTTAATTTTCTTCATAGTTTGCCGGATTTTCCAAACATTTCGTAACCAGCTTGTATAGCTTTTATAATCAGGAGAGGAAAAAATAAAAGTGTGAGTGTATGTGTTTTTAAGGCTGGTTCCCTTTGTAAATGCTCTCACCAGATGTTGTTAGCTAGACCTTCTGAGATGTGAACTAAGCCTTTCTTTTCTTTTTCAAGACAGAGTTTTGCTCTTACTCCAGGTTGGAGTGCAATGGTGCAATCTCAACTCACTGCAACCTCCGCCTCCTGGGTTCAAGCAATTCTCCTGCCTCAGCCTCCCGGGTAGCTGGGATTATGGACACCTGCCAACACGCCCAGCTGATTTTTTGTATTTTTAGTAGAGATGGGATTTCATCATGTTGGCCAGGCTGGTCTCAAACTCCTGACCTCAGGTGATCCACCCACCTTGGCCTCCCAAAGTGCTGGGATTACAGGCGTGAGCCACCGCGTCCAGCTGGCCTGAGCTTTTCTTAAAGGTACAGATTTATCCATTTAATGAAACGGGCAAAGATTTTAGTATCACTTACCATCTGCCGCCTCCTTACTTGGGAAGAGAAGACTGATAAAAGCTAAAATGGACAGAGTCCTAGGACTACCTTCAACCTCTGCCCTCTTCCTTGGGGGGAAAAAATGCCTAGGGAAGGTGAGATTCTGCCCCTGACTCGCTGGGTGACCCTTCCCCATCTACAAAAGGGAGGCACTGGGCATATCTATTTCCAAGAGCCCTTCCAGTAGGGGCATTCTAGAATTCAAAGTATAATCAGGGGCCAGGTGCAGTGGCTCATGCCTACAATCCCAGCACTTTGGGAGTCTGAGGCAGGAGGATCCCTTGGGGCCAAAAGTTTGAGACCAGCCTAGCCAACATAGTGACAGCCTGTCTCTATAAAAAAGAGAAAAACTTAGCCAGGCATGGTAGCTCATGGTAGTCCCAGTTACTTGAGGCACCGAGACAGGAGGATCACTTGAGCCCAGGAGGTAGAGACTGTAGTAAACTATGATCACACCACTGCACTCCAGCCTGGGCAGAGCAAGTCCCCAACTCCAAAAAAAAAAAAAAGTATATTCGAGTTCAGGAAGGTTTGGAGCTGGGATGTGGTTTCTAAATGGGGTCAGTTAATCCTCAGTTGGTGAGAAGGTTTAAAAAGATCTGTCTTGGCTGGGCATGGTGGCTCACGCCTATAATCCCAGCACTTTGGGAGGCTGAGGCAGGCAGATCACCTGAGGTCAGGAGTTCAAGACCAGCCTGGCCAACATAGTGAAACCCCGTCTCTACTAAAAATACAAAAACTAGCTGGGTGTGGTGGTGGGTGCCAATAATCACAGCTACTCAGAAGGCTGAGGCAGGAGAATTGCTTGAAACTGGGAGGCAGAAGCTGCAGTGAGCAGAGATCTGGGCCACTGCACTCTAGCCTGGGCGACAGAGTGAGATCCATCCCAAAAAAATCTGTCTCATTCATCTTCCTGCCTCAGGCCTAGGGAGAGTCAGTCTAAACCAATAGCCACAGGTATAAATAAATGCTTCCAGGGGCCTGACAGGTAACATGAAGACAGACATTGGCTGAATGTGAGAAAGCACTCGCTTCCACCCTTTGGAGATAGTCAGCCTCAGCACCAGAGAAGCAATAGGGAATAGAGGGGCTTGGGGCACACACCCCTTCTCATCCGCATCAGCCGAGTGTTGCTTTGGCCCAGCACCACCTGATCTACTGATTTTTCAGTAAAACCTCCCAATTTTGACAAAGTTGGCCAAGCCAAACACATTTGTGAGCCAGATACGGCCCAGCGGGTGTCAGGTTGTAACTTCCAGTCTCAATGACCTGGGACACTCCTCCTGAACTTCTCCAGGCTGGGGATTCTAGAACCAGCATTCCGTGGCTCTGGCTGCCAGGAAGTTCTTGCTCACTTCCAACTAAAACTTCTGCTTAAAGTCCTTTTTATTTTTGTGTGGGTGGAGGTATGAGTGAGTATTGGCTCGTACAAAAAAACTTTCAGAAACTGGAAAAACAGCCCTGATGCCGTGAATCGAGAAGCGAGTGGGTGTCAGAAGACCCACGTTCAAGTCCAGTTCTGTCTGTATCATCTGCATGACCTCGACCCCCTTCCCCTCACTCAGCCTTAGTTTTGTATTTGTTCCTTTCTCTCCCTCTCCCCTTTCCCTCTGCCCTGGGCTCACCATCTCCCCCAAATCACATCATGATCACAATTGTAACCAGAGCTGCTTCCTACTGTCTTGTGTGTTAGGCCTGTGCTAAGCATTTTCCATTAACTATTTTATCTCAATAATTCTATGGGCTGGGTATTTTTATTCCCATTTTACAAGTTAAGAAACTGAGCTGAAGGCTCTACGGCTAGTAAATGGTAGAGCTGGTGTATGACCCTGGGCACATAACCACCAGCTGTCCTGTCTCTTTCCCCGGGCTCCCTGCTACCACGCCAGGCTCCTCTTAGCCATCACAGTGGGCTTCCTAACACAGAGATCCAACTGTGACCCTCCACTGCTCAACAACCTCGGGTGGCTCCCTATTGCCTTAGCAACTCACTGGCCTGGTGCTGTGGCCTGTCAGTCAGTTCCCAGCTTACCTTCCCTACTTCTTCTAAACATACTTTATGCTGTAGCCCAGGGCTTTCCAATCATCATGGGCCCCATTCATGAGGTTCTTTCTGCCATGTTCACATATTCTAATTTGTTATTGGTTTAATATTTTTTATTAATTATTATTTACTTAACGTTTGACTTTTTGTCAATTCTTTTTCAACTTAAATTTAGTTTTTGACTGGGTGTGGTGACTCATGCCTATAATCCCAGCACTTTTGGGAGGCCAAGGCAGGAGACTTGCTTGAGCCTAGGAGTTCAAGACCAGCCTAGGCAACACAGGGAGGCCCTATCTCTACAAACAATAAGAAGTTAGCTGAGCATGGTGGCACACACCTGTAGTCCTAGCTGCTTGGGAGGCTGAGGTGGGAGGATTACTTGAGCCTGGGAGATAGAGGCTGCAGTGAGCTATGATCATACCACTGTACTCCATCCAGCCCAGGTGATGGAGCGAGACCTTGTCTCAAAAAAAATTATTTATATTTATTATTATGTGTTTGTGCTGTTTAAATTACTTCCTAATACTCATTAAGATGAAAAGCTGTAAACTAAAAAATGTTCGTCTAAACGCCATCTAAAATCTCCCCTCCTGGAACCCTTGGTGGATGCCCCACCTTGAAAAGTGCTGCCTGGACACACATCTCTGGATCTCTGCTTCCACTGCCCGCTCCCTGGACTGGGCAACCTCCTGCCCACCCTTCAGAGCCCTTCCAGACTTGCCTCTCTTCTCTTTGCTTTTCAGGACACATGTGCTTGAGGGATGGACCCCCACCACCCATCAGATACAGCCTAGAATTATCTGTGGATGAACCTGCCTTCTCCATGGACTGCCGGCCCCCAAGGCAGGAACCAGGCTGGAGTGCAATGGCACAATCTCAACTTACTGCAACCTCCGCCTCCCAGGTTCAAGTGATTCTCCCGCCTCAGCCTCCCGAGTAGCTGGGATTACAGGTGCCTGCCACCATTCCCGGCTAATTTTTGTGTTTTCAGTAGAGACGGGGTTTCACCATGTTGGCCAGGCTGGTCTTGAACTCCTGACCTCAGGTGATCCACCCACCTCGGCCTTCCAAAGTGCTGGGATTACAGGCGTGAGCCACCACGCCTGGCTTAGTTACCTCCTATTTATGACAATGGATACTGATTTTTTCATGGTCGTGATATAAAATTTTCTATTTAGATGTATTTTTCAGTGTACAAAGTAAGTTGATTTAAAGAAAAATATTGAGCAAATAATAAGTAGTAGATTTTATTATTTTCTTATAAATTTTATCCAGTAAGTGGATGTGTAAAAGTTGTTCCAGTGATGCTAAACTTTGGGAACCATGGGACAGGATCAACCCTAAGCCCCTGTGCCATAAGATTATCTGACATGGGGGTGCCCCCAAACACTAGACAGCTATTAATCAAATGCCCCACAAAAATTACAGCTATGATGGGTTATCATAAAGGAAAGATACATGACATGCTAGAGTAAGAGTCAGAGAAATCAGGGAAGGCTTTCCTGAAAAGGTGACATTTGGGTGAAGATTTACTGGGTGAATAAGAATTCATTAGGTGAAGGTATTCCTCCAAGCAGGAACAGCATGTAACAAAGGCCCTGGGGCAGCAGGGAGCGTGAACCATAAGAGGCTCTGAAGCAAGGCTGGAGCCGCTGGAGCACAGAAGTGAGGCCAGGGAGGTAGGCTGGCAACAACCTTTATTATTTAAAGACAGGCAGGGGAAGGAAATCTGCACGTTGTTCCCAATCTGGAAAGAGTTGCTTACCCTTTGACAGGGGACAGACCAGTGCCTGACCCTTGATCTGAGGGTCTGGGGTTCAGTGAGGGATTTCTAATAACTAGGTTAGGTGTGAAGCCAGGAGAGGCTTGGCAAACACCAGGTGCAGGCTGTGGCCCTGGAGTGACCGTGACCGCTGACTGCAGGCTCAGAATTCAGACTGTCCTAACTTGCACTTTCTAGTTGGAGTGACCTTGGGCAGCTACTTAAGTTCCCAGAGCCTGAGGTCCCCATCTGTTGGAGAGAGCAGCAGGTCTAATCTTAGAGTTGGTATGAGTCACCGACTCCTGGATGTAAATCACCTAGCATGGGGCCTTGACTGTAGGGAGAGGTGCATAGCCATTGTCTTATGAGAGCATTTTCAAACAGCTCCAAGAGCCATGTGTGTGTACACCTGTCCCGCCAGTGCATGGATGTAGGTGCCTGGTTTTGTAATATGTCTGTGGTGTGTATGCCAGTGTATGTCCATAGTTTAGCGGTATGGGGGAGCAGGTGGAGAAGGCATGGGTGTATGAGAAGGCGTGAACATGTGTTCAGCCGTGTGAGTCAGTGGGAGCATTCAGGTGTGCTTTGTGCGTGCATGTGTACATGTGCATGCATGTGTACGTGTGCGTGCATGTGTACGTGTATGTGCGTGCATGCGTTTGTGTGTGTGAGAGAGAGAGTATGAACACCTCTGTATGGAATTCTTCTGCTTGTGGAGATGCATTTCTGTGAGTGAAAACCCATACAAATTCAACATGGTTGGTCACAGTCACGGGGTTAAAGCCTTGGCCTGTCTTCACAGCTTTTTTCAAATCCTTACAGCCCCCGTGAATCTGCCTGAGGCTTTTGTATCTGTCTGGAGCTGGGCTGAAATCCTCTGAAAACAGACTTTTCTTTCATTCCCTGTTGCCAGATACTGGCACAAACGCATCCCTGACACACACACACACACAACACACACACACACAGACACACAAATTCTTTCAGAATGTCCCAACTTTTTCAAGGTTCCAGCCCCAAAAGTCCCTTCCTCTTCCCTCTCCCCAGCCAGTTCCCATGGAAGCACCCTGTGTTCAATGTGTCTATCTGACTTTCCATAGCTGAGTCTAAAACAGCAAAAGCATCCCAAGTTTTGGTAAGCGGTTCTCTCCTTTTCACTCTGGACCCTTAACCCTCCTCGCTCTGCACTGCCTGGCTGGCCTGGGAGGGGACTTTAACCCCCACCACCACTCTCCCCCATCCAAACTCCCTGCCGGGACAATGTGCATTATCACAGTCAGTTCCACAACTAATATGCAAAACTACCCCGTTTCAGCCCTCAGATTCAGGCTCAGGTCTAGGGGTTGGGGAATATTAAAGTTTACAAGTCCAATCTTACTCCATCCATGCACACACATGGAGAAGCCGGGAGAGGACGCGGCCAGAGATGGGCTCCTGTCCCTGAACACCTGCTGGGGTGGAAGCAGGTAAGCACAGCCTTGCGGAGGCACTGAGGGTCGTCTCAGCGTAAAAGGCCGGGGCCACCCGGGGTTGTTCTGTAGGGAATGCGGAGGGCTGTGCCCGCTGAAAGGGGACAGAGCGAGGTGGTCCAGGCCTTGGCGCGTTACCATGGTGACGGGCTGCCAGCGGCGGGCGGCGCGGCTCCTCTACTGGGCGCGTGGTCTGTGGGTCCGCGGGTTCGTCTGTCTGGGGCAGCCCTCGGTCCCGCCTAGCCCTGGAGCCAGGGGAGAGGGCAGGCCCGGGGCACCGACCCCGGCGTCATCTCGGAGGAGCGGCCGAGGGGGACAGGGAGAGAAACAGAGAGAGAGAGACAGAGAAGGACTGAGGCTGAAGACGGCGAGAGACACAAGAGAGCCATGGGCGGCGCGGTCGCGCCACCCGACCGGGGGCGGCAGCAGAGGCGGGGCGGGGCGGGGCGCGGCGCGACAGCGGCCCCTTTGTGCCTGCGCCCTCGCCCCCAGCCCGCGCGCCCCGCCCCCACCGCCCCCCTTCCCTCCGCCCACCCCCTCGGCCGCCAGCTGGAACCCTAGGAACCCCAGCCCCCACCCCGCCGAGTTTTCCTCCTCGCTCCTCGCCCTTCCCACGGCGCGCCCGGCCCAGACGGCCCCATTGTACAGAGGGGCAGAGCGAGGCCTCGAGGCGCAGCAGCCGGGTTAAGCGCCCGCGGACCTCGCTGGCAGGCCCGAGTTCGAGTCTCCTCCTCATCCACTTCCCAGCAAGTCACAGACTCTCTTAAGCTTCAATTTCTTCATCTGTAAAATGGAGTGGGATGATGATGATGATGATGATGATGATGATGATAGTGCCTGCTGCTTAGATTTGGTCATGAGGAGTAAGCATCTGTCCCAGTGTCCTTGAATTCTCCCACATTAGGCCCGATCATGACGGCCTAATTCAAGACTTTGAGGTGATGACGGCTGTGTGCGAGTTCTGTTCTTGACTCTCAGATAATGACCTTGGTCAAGTCGGTATTTACTCCTGAACCTCAGCTTTGGAGTGACACTAAGAAACTAGATGACTGCTAGGGTCTATATGTGTGTGTCCCCTCCCAAATTCATAGGCCCAAACCTAATCCTCAGTATGATGGTGTTAGGAGGTGGGGCCTTTAGGAAGTGATTGGGTCATGAGGACAGAGCCCTCACGAATGGGATTAGTGCCTCTCTCTCTCTCTCTCTCTCTCTATATATATATACACACACACACATATATGTATGTATATATATAGGGACTAATATATAGGCATCCACACACACACATATATACATATACATATACACACACACATACATATTTGAGATGGAGTCTCACTCTGTTGCCTACCCAGGCTGAAGTGCAATGGCATGATCTCAGCTCACTGCAACCTCTACCTCCCAGGTTCAAGCAATTCTCATGCCCCAGTCTCCCAAGCAGCTGGGATTTTAGGCACTCGCCACCACACCTGGCCAATTTTTGTATTTTTAGTAGAGACAGGATTTCGCCATGTTGGCCAGGCTGGTCTCAAACTCCTGACCTCAGATGATCTGCCTGTCTCACCCTTCCAAAGTGCTGGGATTACAGGTGTGAGCCACCATGCCCAGCCTAGTGCCCAAGAGGCCCCAGAGAGCTAGCTGCCTTGCTCCTTCCACCATGTGAGGACACAGCGAGAAGGGACTGTCTATGAGCCAGATAGGCCCAGAAACATAAGGTCCAGAAAGAAGGCTCTTACCAAACACCCAACTTGCCTGTGCCTTGATCTAGGGCTTCCCAGCCTCCAGAACTGTGAGAAGAGAATTTCTGTTGTGTGTAAGCTCCTCAGTCTAAGGTATGTTGTTACAGCAGCCCAGACTAAAATAGTGACCAAAGTTATTCCTGGTTAGATGACTCGGGGATTTGTCCATTTATTTATCAAACACTGTGCACTGAGTCAGCCTGTCTCCCCCACTAGACTATACATTACTTGAGAGTCCCTGCCCTCAAGTAATGTACAGTCTAGTGGGGGAGACAGGCAAGGAACAGATAAACAGGAAAAATAAAAAATTAACTGTGATAACTGCTAAGAAGGAAGCAAACAAATGTTGACATTGGGAGCTGTAGAGGGATCAACTTATAGCTGGTGGTCTAGGAAGCCTAGATCTGAAAGGGGGAAAAGCCTAGATCTGAAAGGGGAGGAATTAGAAGAGTGGAGACGGGGAGATGCAGAGAAACCAAGTTCTAGGCAGAGAGAACAGCATGTGCAAAAGCTCTGAGGCAATATTCAGCTTAAAGGAACTGGGGAGTAAGTGAAGAACTGAAAAAGACGAGTGTAGTTGTAAGGGTTACAGTTGAGACCCAAGCCTTATCCACAGCCAATCTCCCTCCCCATACAGGTTAATCAGTCTTTTAGCAGAGAAAACCTGACCTAGGAGCCATCTTATCCCAACTTCTCATAAGTTTTTTCACATCCCCGACCTTCACTTGCTTATCACTAATTTGGGACTATTAATCCCCCCGAATAGTTCCATAACGCTACACAGCCCAGCAATCAAGTAAACCCTCTCTACAGGAGACGGTCTGGATGGTTTTAGTATCATGACTCCAGATGTGAATTAAGGAGAGAACAGACTTGATGTCCAGTACTGAATTCTACTGAGAGTTGGGGGATCACAGCTTGAAGGTTTTAGAGTCCCAGGTTGCCATGAGACAGAATTGACATGACAGCCAGCGTTCTGGGGTTGCAGGCAACAGAAACGGGTTCTGAGTTAATTAAGCAGAAAAGAATGGATCGGCAGTCAGAGAATCAATGAGGAGGCTGGGGTCTATCCTCTGGAAAGCATTGGAGTAAGTAGGATGCTCCAGGGGTCTTGTTATCAGGAAAGAGTTGGAAATGTTTGAACACATGGAATTACATTAAGACAAACAAACACACCAAAGTAGAACTTTATATGTGTCAGGTACTTTTCTAAGTATTTAACAGTTATGAAGAAGATTCTGTTGTCCTCACTTTACAGATGAAAAACTGAAGCACCGAGAGGGTATGTAGCCTGCCCAGTGTCAGACAGCTAGTAAACTGTGGATTTTCGAATTGGACACAGCTATCCAATTCCGTAAGTTATGTTATTAACCACTTTGCTACACTACCTGAATAAATCCCAACCATTCTCTCTGCCCTCGTGTTCCTCACTGATGGACTCAGAACCTCAAAAGAGCCAGGCATGGTGGCACGCTCCTGTAATCCCAGCTACTTAGGAGGCCAAGGTGGGAGGATCACTTGAGCCCAGGAGTTCGAGGCTGCAGTGAGCTATGATTCACCATTGCACTCCAACCTGGGAGACAGAGTGAGAACCCATCTCTAAAAAACAAACAAACAAAATAAAGCCTTTATAGAGAAATTCTAACTGGGTCATGTGCCCAGGGCCTCACTAAGACTGCACCTGCACATATCAGGAATAGTTGGTCACCCAAAAGGAAATTAAATTGCATAAAAAGGAGAAGAAATGAATATGAAATTGTCCATAAACAAGTGCAATTACAGACTGGACACAGTGGCTCATGCCTGTAATCCCAGTACTTTGGGAGGCCGAGGCGGGCAGATTGCCTGAGCTCAGGAGTTTGAGACTAGCCCGGGCAACATGGCAAAACCTTGTCTCTACTAAAAATGCAAAAAATTAACCAGGCATGGTGGCACACACTTGTAATCCCAGCTACTGGGAGGTTGAGGCAGGAGAATCACTTGAACTTGGGAGGTGGAGGTTGCAGTGAGCTGAGATTCACACCACTACACTCCAGCCTGGGTGACAGAGTGAGACTCTGTCTCAAAACAACAACAACAACAACAACAACAAAAAGGTGCAATTACAGTCTACCCCTTGGGCCTCTCAACATACTTTATATCCTTGTTCACAGGCATGTTCTTCCAAAACTTTTCTCTATTGACACGGTATAGCAATTCCATATGCAACCAACAATGTGCACACACACACACACCCCTATGGTTTGTAGTCATACTGTGTATGTCCTCTGGGAGGTTCACTTTTCTGAGCTTCAGATTCATCTTTTGTAAAAGAGAGAGAATCATACTTCCTCAATGGACTGTGGTGGAGAATAAGTTAATGACTGTAAAGTGCTTTGCACTGTGTCTGGTACATAGAATTAACATGCATCTTATAAAATAGTGCTGTTATTCCAAAAAATAGGGAGGACAGAATACTTCCAAACTCATTCTATGAGGCCAGTATTACCAAAACCAGACAAAGACACATCTAAAAAAGAAAACTACAGGCCAATATCTCTTACGAATATGGATGCAAAAATTCTCAAAAAATACTAGCAAACTGAAATCAGCAATACATTAAAAAGATCATTCATCATGACTAAGTGGGATTTATCTCTGTGATGCAAGGATGGTTCGACATATTCAAATCAATCCATTCTGTTGATGTAATACATCACATCAACAGAATGAAGGACAAAAACCATAGGGTCATTTCAATTGATACTGAAAATGCATTTGATAAAAGTCAACTTCCGCTCAGGATTAAAAACCCTCAAAAAACCAGGTATAGAAGGAAAATACCTCAACATAATAAAAGCCATATACGACAGACCCATAGCTAGTATCATACAGAATGGGGAAAAACTGAAAGCCTTTCCTCTAAGATCTGGAACACAACAAGGATGACCACTTTCGTCACTGTTTTTCAACATAGTACTGGAAGTCCTAGATAGAGCAATTAGGCAACAGGAAGAAATAAAGGGCATCCAAATTAGAAAGGTAGAAGTCAAAATATACTTGTTTGCAGATGACATAATCTTATATTTGAGAAAGCCTAAAGACTCCACCACAAAACTATTAGAACTGATAAACAAATTCAGTAAGATTGCAGGATACAAAATCAACATATGAAAATCAGCAACATTTCTATATGCCAACAGTGAACAATCTGAAAAAGAAATTTAAAAAGTAATCCCATTTAAAATAGCTAAAAATAAAATTAAATACCTAGGAACTAATTTAACCAAAGACATACAAGATCTCTATAATGAAAACTATAAAATATAAAATGAAAGAAATTGAAGAGGACACCAAACAATGGAAAGATACTCCCAAAGCAATATACAGATTCAATGCAATCCCTATCAAAATACCATTGACATTCTTCACGGGAATAGAAAAAACAATCCTAAAATTTATGTGGAACCACAAAAGACCCAGAATAGTCAAAACTATTCTAAACCAAAAGAAGAGTGGAGTAATCACATTACCTGACTTCAAATTATACTTCAGAGCTATAGTAACCAAAACAGCATGTTACTGACATAAAAACAAATTCATAGAACAATGGAACAGAATAGAGAACCCAGAAAGAATTCTGCTTACCTACAATGAACTCATTTTTGACAAAGGTGCCAAGAACATACATGAGGGAAAAGATAGTCCAATAAATGGTGCTGGGAAAACTGGATATCCATATGCAGAAGAATGAAACTAGACCCCTATCTCTTGCCATATACAAAAATCAAATCAAAATGAATTAAAGACTTGAATCTAAGACTTTAAACTGTGAAACCACAACAATAAAACATTGGGGAAACTCTCCAGGACTTTGTTCTGGGCAAAAATTTCTTGAGTAATACCCAACAAGCACAGGCAACCAAAGCAAAGATGGACAAATGAGATCACATCAAGTTAAAAAGCTCTTGCACAGCAAAGAAAACAATCAACAAAGTGAAAAGACAACACACAGAATGGGAGAAAATATTTGCAAACTATCCATCTGACAAAGGATTAACAACCAGAACATATAAGAAGCTAAGACAACTATAAAGGACAAAATCTAATAATTTGATTTTAAAACATGCAAAAAAATTTGAATAGACATTTCTCAAAAGAAGATGGCATACTAATGGCAAACAGGTATATGAAAAGGTGCTCAACATCACTGATCATCAGAGAAATGCAAATCAAAACTACAATGAGGTATCATCTCACCCCAGTGAGCATGGCTTTTATCCAAAAGACAGGCATTAACAAATGCCAGCAAGGATGTGGAGAAAAAGGAACTCTCTTACACTGTCGATGGGAATGTAAAGTAGTACAACCACTATGGAGAACAGCTGGAAGGTTCCTCAAAAAAACAAACATAGATCTACCATATGACCCCACAATCTCACTACTAGGTCTATACCCAAAAGAAAGGAAGTCAGTATATGGAAGAGATCATCTGCACTCCCATGTTTGTTGCGGCACTCTTCACAATAGCCAAAGTTTGGAAGCAGCCTAAGTGTCCATCAACAGATGAGTGGATAAAGAAAATGTGGTACTTACACACAATGGAGTACTGCTCAGCCATAAAAAAAAGGATGAGATGTTGTTATTTGCAACAACATAGATGGAACTGGAGGTCAGTATGCAAAGGGAAATAAGCTAGACACAGAAAGACAAACATCACATGCTACACTTATGTGTGGGATCTAAAAATCAAAACAATTGAATGAATGGAGACAGAAGTAGAAGGATGTTTACCAGAGGCTAGGAAGGGTAGTGGTGGGGGGGTGGGGGTGGGGGTGGGGGTGGGGTTGGTTGATAGGTACAAAAAAAAAGTAGTAAGAATGAATAAGACCTAGTATTTGGTAGCACAACAGGATAACTATAGCAAGTAATAATTTAACTGCATTTAAAAATATCTAACTGTATAATTGGATTGTTTGCAACACAAAGGACAAATGCTTGAGGGGATGGATACCCCATTCTTCATTTTGTGATTATTATACATCGAATGCCTGTATCAAAACATCTGATGTGCTCCATAAATATATACACCTACTATGTACCCACAGAAATAAAAATAAAAATAGAATAAAATAGTGTTATGTTAGGGGCTAGGGGTTGTGAATTCACCCTTCAAATACACAGGCTTAACTGCTGGACTGGACTTGGTTCATCTCTCTGGGAATTTCCAGTGGATCTTCCAAGGGCTTCAAGTGTTCACTTCCTCCCTCTCTCTCTCTGGCAAACAAATAACTGAATCATGTGCCAATTGCTGCACTAAATTTTGAGAAATAACAAAATCCATCACTGGTCTTACATATATGGTGGAGTGAGAAAATGGGGAAGGACTGTGGAAATGGGCTCTGCTACTGGTTCACTGTGCAGCTCTCCGCATGGGGCCACGGTTTCCTCAGCGTAAAATGGTGATTATATAATCTCTCCTCATAAGGCTCTTGTAAGAATCCGGTGAAAGAATGCACTGAAAGTGTTTAACACAATGCTTGGCATATAACAGGTTCTCCGCAAATGGAAGCTCTGCCTGTGGTTTTGAGATTCCCAGGCCCAAGTGTCAGGACACCTCACCAGGGGACAGGCTTACTTGGGGGAAGGGAGTTGCCTAATTTAAGCAGGATGTTACGGGATTCGGAATGCATTCATTCAATCGTTTAATAAAAATGTATTTGCTCCTACTATGAGGATGCTAAATACTTGGCATGTGTGCACATACTCACCCCTCCCGTACCCATGACAGACATCACTAATTCATATTGGAACTTTCTGCTAAACCTAGAAACTGCCCCAGAGTCCTCCTCAACAGAAAGTGCAGGCAGCTGCTACCAATCAATACATATTGACATGAAGATGATGCTTATTCACCATCTGAAGTTCACAGTGTGTAAGGAAATGGGCTCCAGAGGCAGAAGGCTCCAGAGACAGAAGGCTTGGGTTTGCATTTTGCCATAGGCCCTTATGATAATGTATAGGCACTAAGAGAGCGTATCAACCATAGAATCCACTGAGATCTCCCAGAATCCTCTGAGATCAGGATAGATTGTGTGAGCTGTAGATATCTTCAGGATCTGCTTCAGGTTTTGAGCTGAGGCCACCTGCTTCCTGGGCAGCTTGCAGCTAAGCACACTGTGAATGAGGGTTCATTATTTCTGCCTAATATAGGATTTCTCTATGAATAATCTTTGTGCCAGAGTCCCCTGTTGGGCTGTCCAAGACTGTCTAAGAGATGCACCACAGTCTGAAGCTCTTTCTACCCAATCCTTCTTCCTTCCCCGTCTCCTTTCATAGACCTGCATCAATGTCCAAAGGCTCCCATTTTTTCTCCTGCTCCCTCTCCCCATTATCCTTTGCAGGCATTACCCTCATGGATCTCTTGGCATTCTTAACTCTGTCTTTGGCCTCTGTTTCTCAGAGGACACAGGTGACATTAGCTGTGAGCTGCAGAAGACTGGGCTGGAAAGGAGTGATCCTCATCTTCTCTAATGGGGAGAATAGGGGTGGCACAGAGATTATTGTGAGTGCTAGGGGCAAAGAATGACCCAGGACAGGGAGGCTGAAGGGCACCTCCCTCAGCATGAAATTGGCCTTCCCCATCAAGGACTCTTATTTTTATTTTTGAGACAGAGGTTTTGCTCTTGTTGCCCAAGCTAGAGTGCAATGGTGTGGTCTCGGCTCACTGCAACCTCCGCCTCCCAGGTTCAAGTGATTCTCCTACCTCAGCCTCCCGAGTAGCTGGGATTACAGGTGCCCACCACCACGCCCAGCTAATTTTGTATTTTTAGTAGAGATGGGGTTTCACCATGTTGGCCAGGCTGGGCTCGAACTCCTGACCTCAGGTGATCCACTCACCTTGGTCTCAAAGTGCTGGGACGACAGGCATGAGCCACTGTGCCTGGCCAAGGACTCTTGATTGCAAGTGACAGAAACTCAACTCAATCTCAAAGTAAAAAGGGACTTTAAGCGCCTTATAACAGAGAAGTGGTGCAGGAGCTCTGTCATCATTCTAATAGCTTCTTCTCTATGACTAGAGAAGTTGGCCTCCAGGCCTATAAGGTCTCAAGCTGGCAATCCTAATATAGAGACATCATCAAAATAGTAATCTCAGGGAAGACCCTGATTGGCTTTGCTTGGGTCACATGTCAATTCTTGAACCAATCACTGTGACCAAGGTAATGAAGATATTCTGATTGGCTGGAATAGATTCTATGCCCACCCTTGGGTGGGAGCACATGATGATGGGTCTACCAGGGCTGCATGGAGAGAGAAGCTCTCCAAAACAAACAGAAGGAGGGGGATGGGAACACAAGGTAAACAACAAAACCTTTCATTACCCACTTCAGAAACACTGAGGAGGAAAAAGACAAAAAAAGACAGCTTCTTCTCTCAATGACCTCCTCTTTTCACAGGGGGAAAATCTGATGTTTAAATGTTTCCTGATCAGGTCCTAGGACGGGCTTTGGAGAGCGACCTGTGGGTACATTAGGGACCTCAGACACTGTCTCACCCTTTCCTAGGGTGCCCACAATCTTGGTGGGAAGGATGACATGGAAATGACCTATGGGAATAAAACCTCTTAGAGCTCCTAAAAAAGACTGAAAACTTACCTTGTTTAACTGTCCTGATTTATGCCAGGGAGCTTCACGTAGGGAGGCATGACTCACATGGTCACACTGTCCAGCCAGGACACCAATCTGTTATACTTCATCTGCCCCTAAAATGGCCTCCTGATGGAGAAGCCTGTGATGTATAAGCAGAGACCTTGGAATTCAGGTCCCTCTGCGCCCACTAACTCCTTGAGACATCTTAGGGGTTTGCCTGAATTCTCAGAACCTCAGTTTTCTAACCTGTAAAATGGAACCCATAACCTCAGCTTTGCCTCTTGCCCCCGTCTGCTGTGAGGCAACAACACATGCATATGTCACGTGTCACTAGGGATGGAGGTCACGAGATGCATTTATTGAGCGTCCAGTCTGTGCCAAAGACAGCGTGCTGGATGCTGGCCATATCAGGGTGAACATGACAGACAGCCCCTGCCTTCATGTAGCTCACAGTCTAGAAGAGAGTCAGATCTTAATAATGAATGCCTCATACAAATGGTGGTAAGGTCTTAAAGGGAAAAAAAGAGCACAAATCAACGGAACCCAGTGGAGGTCCAGGAGGGTGGCCCAGAGGGCTTAAGCTGAGATTCAAAGAGAAAACATAAGAAGTCAGGGAAGGTTGGATTTGGTGGCTCACGCCTGCAATTCCAGCACTTTGGGAGGCCGAGGCAGGCAGATCACAAGGTCAGTAGATAGAGACCATCCTGGCCAACATGATGAAACCCTGTCTCTACTAAAAATACAAAAATTAGCTGGGTGTGGTGGCGCATGCCTGTAATCCCAGCTACTCGGGAAGCTGAGGCATGAAAATCGCTTGAACCAGAGAGTCGGAGGTTGCAGTGAGCCGCGATCGCGCCACTGCACTCCAGCCTGGTGACAGAGCGAGACTCTGTCTCAAAACAAACAAACAAAAAGAAGTCAGAGAAAAGCATTACAGTCAGAGGGAACAGCACATGCAAAAGGCCTGTAGCAGGAGAGCATGTTGGAGGCAGAAAAAAGCCAGAGAGTGATGGGACAGGGACACAAGAGGAGGTGGGAGGCATGGGCAAGGCTCTGTATACCAGAGAGTTTGAATTTTCTCCTTACAGTCATGAAAACCCATGGGAAGGAATTCAGGAGGGAGTAATGTGATCAGATTAGGTTTTTCTTGCCCCTACCTCCCTTCAAAAGGTTCCTCCAGTACTGAGTGGAGGAGACCATGGGAGGGGCAGGGGCTGCAGGGAGACCCACTAGCAAGGGGGCTGACATGAGGGACTGGAGAAAAGTTTGGCTCCAAGGGTGGTGGAAGCCAAAAGTCAGGGCTCTGGGGGGCCTTGGGGCTGCAGACTCCAAGGCAGGGGGCACAGAGGGCTGTGCAGCTCCCCCTAGCACATCCTGGAGCCCCTGGAGAGGTCTGCACCTCTGGAGTTTCTCTTTCCCTCCCAGTCCAGCCCTTTCTTGTTATTGTAGGACAGACTCCATCGATGACTCATTCAGGACTTGGATTTCTTGTTCCAGCAGTCTCCCTTCCCCTGATTACTTTGGGCTCCTCTGTGGGGGCCTGCAGGCCTCGCCCCTCATCATCTGGGGAGGCAGCCAAGAACCTTGGTGGCTGGGTGAGCTCTGTGGAGGAAGGAGCCGGGACCCTCCCAGCTTCAGGCCCCACCCATGCTTTCCTGTCTCTGGTTTTGCTCTCCTCTTTCCCCCACCAGGGGACCCCTGTTCTGCAAGTCCTGTTCCTCCTTCCAGGACCGCCTCCCTTGGGAAGCCCTGCCAGGTGGCCAGAGACAATCTTTTCCACCCTGTCTTTTTATTCAACCCCCAGGAGCCCACCTTCTGGTGAGTGAGGCAGGGGTGCATTGATGGAACTGTGGACACAAATATGGTAGGAACCTAGAGGAGGGAACCAATAAAACCCCTAGAGATTGGGTCAGACGAGGTTTTCTAGAGGAAGGGACATGTACACCTAGGTTTTGTAGGAGAAACAGAAGTTCACCGTGGGGAGAAAAATAAGGCGTTCCAAGCCAAAGAAACAGCGTGTGCAGGGGGTGATTGCAAGTTATTTCTGTAATGTGTGAAAGGGGCCCAGTGCATGCAAATGTTTGTTGAATGAATCAATGTTTGGGGGAACATTGAGAAATTTGGTGTGGCTGCATCAGAGCTTGCAAACTGCCAGTGGATAGGCCAAATCAGGCAAAGAGAAGGTAAAAAAAAAAAAAAAAAAAAAAAAAGCAAAGAAAAAACCATGAAAATGGAATTAACTGTCAACATCTAAAAGCTGGGAGGCTTCACAGATACTCTGGAACTGGGCAGCGCCCTCTGCCTTTATCTAGGCACATGCTATCCAGCTCACCAGAGTCCTCACCTGGCTCAGTTTACTCATTCATGCTACTTCCTGAACCCTGTGGACATTTGAATCTGCACTCCTACCTAGATGTTATACTCCTCAAGGTTCTGGACTGTGAGCTATTCACAGGGCCAGGCACACAGTAGGTGCCCAATAAATCTTTGTCGGCTAAGTGGATAGATGGTGTGATGATTTTAAAATATATCCCCAAATTTCTTAACACTCCGGAGCCCCCTTCAGTGTGGGCTGAACTCAGAGACTCCCCTGTAAACAGCCACATGTAGAAGAAGTAATAACTTGTGATTTCAGAGACTAGGTCACAAAAGACACTGTGGCTTCTGCCTGGCTGTTTCTTGGATTGCTTGCTATGGGGAAAGCCAGCTGCCATGTTGTTAGGATACTCAAACAGCCCTGTGGAAACACCCAGCTGGCAAGGAACTGAGGCTTCTTGTCAATGGCTGGCACCAACTTGCCAACCATGTGAGTGAGTCACCTTGGAAGTGGCTCCTCCAGCCCCGTCTGGCCTTAGATGATCGCAGCCCCAGCTGACAGCTTGACTGCAACCTCATGAGAGACCCTGAGTTACAACCACCCAGTGAGGCTGCTTCCAAACACCTGATCCACAGAAACTGTGTGAAACAATGTTTATTGTTGTCTCAGATGCTGAGTTGTGAAATGATTTGTTATGTTATGCATCAATAGGTAACTAATATGGGTGGATGACTGGATAGCCGGATGACTGGATGGATTTACACAGAGTGCACTAGGTAACGGGGGAAGTCCCCTGGAAAAGTGAGGGTCAGAGCCTGGAGAGCCAGAAGAGGTTTGTAATCCCTGGTCATCTCTAAGCTTTAGGGAGGTTATTCAGGCAGCCAGAAGAGGAGAGAGTTAGTGAGTTTTGAAGCCAAGAGGTCATCAGAGGCTAGACCACTCATCCTGGGGAGACAGGCTGCCCTGTGTCTCCAAATCCAGCTTCCTCAAGCAGCAGTCCATACTAGTCCTTCCTACCCTGAGGTCCTGGCTCCATCATTCCTTGGCCCCAGCTGGCCCTCGGAATTGTGGAGGAGGTCAAGACTTCAGCATTTTTCAGAAGCCAAGTCATCCTCCTCACTCAGAGTCTTCTTTGTGTGGAGGAAGCAGTTTTTCAGCTGGTGGGGGACTCAGGGCAGGGTCAGTAGCCTGCAGAACGAGAGGAGGGTATTGAGAAGCTGGGACCCTCTGTGGAGACCCTCCTGGCCCCAAAGGCATGGTGGAGAGCCACAGCCACCAAACATCCATAGGATTAGGTCAGCCCTAAGATCCAGTGTATTGGAGTTGTTTGAAATGACCCAACACATGTCCTCGGGAAACGTATGTACAATGGGCCCGGCACATACGAGAATTTTTTAAGTAAATCAAAACTGCACTGAAATGCCATTTTTCATCAATCACATTGGCAAAATTTCAAAAGCTTGACAATACCTGTTGGTGAGGCTTTGAGCAAATAGCTACTCTTATAAATTTTCAGTAATGCCTGTTGGCAATAAACCTAGGAAGGAATTTGTAATATAGACCAAAACAGCATATGCATGTACTCTTTGACCCAGGATATTTACTTCTAGGATTTATCCTAAAGATGTAATTCCACAAATATGAAAAATGTATATGCAAAGTTATTTATTGAGGAATTATTTATAATACAAAATGTTGAAAATACCCAAAAGCCCATCTGTAGAAAACTGGATGAATAAACTATGGTACCACATGAGAGAATGTTATGCAGCCGTGAAGGCAAGAAGGAAGAGCTCTATAAACATACAGGGAGTCATTTCCAGCATATATTGTTAAACAACAAAATAAGATAAAAGCAAAATAAAGGACTACCTATACTAAGCAAACTTTTAAGAAAATAACAAAGAAACATTTCTGTATTTACATACATATTTAAATAATTATGCAAAAGAAACCCAGGAAGGATAAATCAGAAACTTATTGCAAATGGTTACTCTTAAGGAGTTACCGGGAATATCAATGGAGAAGAAAGAGACGGGAGTGAGATTCCTCTGAATATATTTGTACAGGATTTTTGACTTTTTAACTATGCAAATATTTTACATTCTCAAAAATAAAATTAAATAAAAAGACAAAAATGTAAACTGTAAACTTGTAAACAAAGAGAAAAGAGATGAGCTTAACTGAATGTCAAATCATAATATAGCCACACAAAGAAAATAAATAAGTTTAACCACAGGTGTCTAGGTATTTAGTGTTATAATTCTAAAACTACTATCTCTGTGTTGTATGATGGAAGAAATGAGTAAACGTGCTGATGTTTTGGGACTCAGTGTTCTCACTATGGGGAAAGGAAGTAAAAACGTGGAGTGGAGGAAGAATCTGTGGCTATGGCTATGAGTGTTAATTGGAGACATTGATATGAGCAGACCAGGGAAAAGCAACATATCTATAGCAATTAGCACGCTCAGGGTCCAGATCTTGTCTCCTAAATGCCTTCCCCACTAAACAGAACTAGTGTCCTTAGAGAAATGGCTGATTCCAGGATTGGGCAGGGAAAGTGCACGGTGAACCTGAAGCATCTCATGTCAAAATGCAAGGAAACACTCAATGAATGATGAGGCCAAGTCTAAAGGAGCCAACTGAAAGGGGCTCCCACTAGCCAAAGTCCAGACAATTTGATTCTCAAAAGAAGAATGATGAGGTTTCTCACCGTTGGAGTGAGAAATGACCAGCAAGCAAGGGGCTGGAATGATCCATGTGGCAATGGATTTGAGTTGGAGACAGTAGCTTCCCAGTGCAGACAGGTCAGTTGATAGTTGCATACAGAGATGTTTATAGGTATGTGTATATACAAAAGTTCATATATACATATATTTCCTTGTTCTATCAGCTGAGAGTACTTAGAAGTATCGATATTGTGGTAGTAATAAGCACACTTAACACCAGATTTTGGTGTCTGATTACATCCCTGGAGAAATGGCAGATTCAGGCTGGACATGGTGACTTATGCCTGTAATCCCAACACATTAGGAGTCTGAGGCAGGTGGATTGCTTGAGCCCAGGAGTTCAGGCCAGCCTGATCAACATGACGAAACCCTGTCTCTACAAAAATTAAAAAAAATCAGCTGGGCATGGTGGCAGGTGCCTGTAGTCCCAGCTGCTCAGGAAGATGACATGGGAGGATGGCTTGAGCCTGGGAGGCAGACGTTGCAGTGAGCTGAGATCACACCACTACACTCCAGCCTGGGCAACAGAGCGAGATCTGTCTTAGAGAGAGAAAGAGAGAGAGAGAGAGAGAGAGAGAGAAATTTAGAGAGAAATGGCTGATTCAAGCAAGGACTGGGTTAGAAAATGTACAATGTACAAGATGAGCCTGGAGCATCCTACAAGGACAGAAGGTAAGAAAATGCCTAAAACATCAAAGAAATCCACAATGATGGAAGGATGTGAAAGGGACACAGAAAACAACTGAAAGAGCTTCTAATGACCAAAGCTGGATGGAACAACTTGAACAAGAAAATAAAGCATACACTGATATAAATAAATAAGGGCATAAATAAACAGTCACATGTCCCTTATTGACAGGAATACGTTCCGATAAATGCATTGTTATGGGGATATGTTCTGATAAATGCACTGTTAGGCAGTTTCGTCATAGTGTGAATGTCAGTGTACTTACACAAACCTAGGTGGTATAGCCAGCTACACATCTAGGCTATATGGTATAGGGTACTACTCCTAGGCTACAAACCTGTACACTGTGTTATTGTACTGAATACTGTAGGCAGTTGTAACATAACAGTAAGTATTTGTGTATCTAAACATACAAAAGGAACCGTAAAAATATACTTACCATGAATGAAGCTTGCAAGACTGGCAGTTGCTCTGGGCGAGTCAGTGAGTGAGTTGTGAGTGAATTTGAAGGCCTAGCACATTACTGTACCCTACTGTAAACTTTATAAACGTTGTACATTTAGACTACATGGAATTTATAAAAATATTTTTCTTTTTCTTTCTTTTTTTTTTTTTTGAGACAGAGTTTTGCTCTTGTCACCCATGCTGGAGTGCAGTGGCACAATCTTGGCTCAACTGCAACCTCTGCCTCCCGGGTTCAAGAGATTCTCCTGCCTCAGCCTCCCGAGTAGCTGGAATTACAAATGCCAGCCACCATGCCTGGCTAATTTTGTATTTTTAGTAGAGGCGGAGAGTCACCATGTTGGCCAGGCTGGTCTTGAACTCCTGACCTCAGATGATCCACCCACCTTGGCCTCCCAAAGTGCTGGTATTACAGGAGTGAGCCACCATGCCCGGCCCTAAAAATATTTTTCTTTCTTCAATAATAAATTAACCTCAGCTGTAATTTTTTACTTTCTAAACTTTTTAATTTTTAAAACTTTTGACTCTTGTAATAACTTAAAACACAAACACATTAAGCAAGTATACAAAAAAGATTTAAAGAAAGATTTATATATATAAGCTTTATATATAATTATATATATTTATATATAAAGATTTATATCTTTATTCCATAAGCTTTTTTCTATTTTTAAATTTATTTTAATTTTTAAACTTTTTTTGTTAAAAACTAAAATGGAAGGCCAGATGCAGTGGCTCGTGCCTATAATCCCAGCACTTTGGAAGGCAGAGGCAGGAGCATAGTTTGAGGGCAGGAGGATAGTTTGAGGCCAAGAGTTCAAGGCAAGCCTGGGCAACATAGCAAGACTTATCTTTTTTTTTTTTTTTTTTGAGACGGAGTCTTGCTCTGTCGCCCGGGTTGGAGTGCAGTGGCCGGATCTCAGCTCATTGCAAGCTCTGCCTCCCGGGTTTATATGCCATTCTCCTGCCTCAGCCTCCCGAGTAGCTGGGACTACAGGCGCCCGCCACCTCGCCCGGCTAGTTTTTTGTATTTTTTAGTAGAGACGGGGTTTCACCATGTTAGCCAGGATGGTCTCGATCTCCTGACCTCGTGATCCGCCCGTCTCGGCCTCCCAAAGTGCTGGGATTACAGGCTTGAGCCACCGCGCCCGGCAAGACTTATCTATTAAAAGAAAAATTAGCCGGGCATGGTGATGCATGCCTGTAGTCTCAGCTACTCGGGAGGCTGATACAGGAGGATAGCTTCAACCCAGGAAGTGAAGACTGCAGTGGGATCCCTCCACTGCCCTCTAGACTGGGCCACAGAGTGAGATCTTGTTGCTAAAAATTAAAACAAAAAATAAAAATAACTAAACTGCAAACATGGGCCGGGTGTGGTGGCTCACACCTGTAATCCCAGGACTTTGGGAGGCCAAGGCTGGTGGATCACCTGAGGTCGGGAGTTCGAGACCAACCTGGACAACATGGGGAAACCCCATCTCTACTAAAAATACAAAAATTAGCCGGGTGTGGTGACATATGCCTGTAATCCCAGCTATTTGGGAGGCTGAGGCAGGGAAGTTGCTTGAACCCAGAAGGTGAAGGTTGCAATGAGCCAAGATTGTACCACTGCACTCCAGCCTGGGCAACAAGAGCAAAACTCCATCTCAAAAAAAAAAAAAAAAAAACAAGCAAACACACGTATTAGTCTAGGCCTACACTGGATCCGGATCATCAATATCACTGCCTGTCACCTCCACATCTCGTCCTACTGGAAGGTCTAGGCAATGGGAATTTCTCAACTCCATTATAATCTTACGGGACCACCATCGTTGTTGATGGAAGTATTATTATGCGGCACATGACTGTAAGTGGGAGAGATTAGGCAAATTTCCCATGCAGAAGAATTCCAAATAGTTTATGTAGAGATACTTCACCCCCAAGGCGATAGAGCATAAACAACTTCCACTCCTAAAGTGTGGACTGCACATAGTGACTTCCTTCCAAAAGTTACAGTATGGGAAAGAGGAGAAGAAGTAACTTTACCGTGGAAAAATCTGACAAATACGACCTCGGCCAGGTGATCAAGGCCAACATCAACAGTAATAAATTGTGTTAATACTACATAGTCTTGATATGCTGTGTAAGGATGGGGCGCTTCAGATACAGGCTGCCTTAGGCGTCTCTATTCTGCCCCCACCTGCCTTGCAAAGATGTCCTCAGAGAGAGTGTAACTGTCTTCTCCAGGGCCACACAGCATGCTGGGAGTGGCAAACACCTGACTGGCCTCTTCACAGCATCATCAGAGTTGCCGCACCTGTTTCACAGAGAAGGTAAGGGGGACCCTGAGGGCTTGTGCAATTTGCCCACATCCTCTTAGAGTGGTCCAGCTGCAAAAAAAAAAAAAAAAAAAAAAAAATAGTAGAGGGGCTCCACAAGCCACACACACCCCAAACAGCCACAGCTTAGCTCAGCCTCCTCCCATCCCTGGGTTCTCAGCACTGAGATATCTCCCTCCCCAACATTCTAGCTTCCTCTCCCTCCTTTCCCACGGGGACGGGCCCTTTCCCTCTATGGCCTCACTTCAGAACTCTGGGGCCACCCAAGGACACCCCAGGCCTCTTCCTTACAGTATGAAAAAAACTGGGCAGATGCTATGGCAGTGGCGCCACGGAGGGGGCCGGGGTCATGCTGCGGCCTCACCCGACAGGCGGCTGGGAACTTAACTCACGGTGAAAGAGCTAAATTGTCCTGTGCAGCTGTGCTTGTTTTTCTTCCCCCTTTCAGTCCGCAGCCCTGATAGGGAAGGGGGTAAGCTGGAGGCGGCCACTTTTTCTCCTGCCTGAGTTCCCCATCCCAGGGAGTCCTCCAAGACTGTCCTCCAGGAGCCCACATGTGCTCCTTTCACCTGGTTTCTTATAAAGCAGAGTCTGAGGTCTGCAGGGTGGGAACAGGTCTTCATGGATCCAGCTGTTGCCACATCAGAATGACCCATGGGGATGCAATCCAGGCAGACATCTGCCTCCCCCAATAGGATTAGAACCCCAGGGGCTAGGAGACCAGAATTGCAGTGTTAATAAACACAGATGGTTAGTTAGACCCAGCTTGACTATACAGATTGAGAAAAACTGGGTCCCAGAGAGGGACAGAGATTGTTCAGGGTCACTGAATAAGACCTATGGCCAAACCCAAGCTAACTCCATTCATTCATTCATTCATTCATTCATTCATAAAAAATCCACTCAGCATTGACTACTTCAGGCCCTTTGCCAAGGGTTTACCAGGTCGGAAGTTTGCTCACAGGATGCTCACAACAAGCAAGCATGTAAACAACAAACATCCTTCAAAAGTGCAATGATGAGTACTGCAATTGAGATGTCTGAGATACTGCAGGAGCCCAGGAAGGGTACTTGACCAGGCAGAGGGGAAATAGTCAGGGAGGGATGCCTAGGGGAGGTGACAACACAAGTAGAATCCTAAAGGAGCCATAGAATATGCAAATAACCAGGCACTACGGCTCATGTCTATAATCTCAGTACTTTGGGAGGCTGAGGCTGAAGGTTGTTTGGGAGGCCAGAAGTTTGAAACCAGCCTGAGCAAGGAGTTGGTTGAAATTGTTTGTTTGAGACCAGAGGAGCAAGACCTCATCTCTACAGAAAATACAAAATTAGCTGGGCATGGTGGTGTGCACCTACCTACTTGGAAGGCTGAGGTGGGAGGATGGCTTGAGTCTAGGTGGCTGAGGCTCCAGTGAGCTACGACTGTGCCACTGCACTTCAGCCTGGCAACAGAGTGAGACCCCATCTCTGGAAAATATATATACAAATATTTTTTTAATTAAATGAAAATTTGAAAAACAAAGGAGGAAGGCCCCTCCAGGCAGGAGGAACAGCGTGGGCAGAGACTTGGAGGTAAGAGTGGTGTGGGACGGCAGCAAAAAGCAGTTCAGTGTTGCAGGAGCCCAGATTTGTGTGGCAGGAAGAGGCAAGAAGTTTATCGCACCTGCTGAGTGTTTACTGTATGCAGGGCCCTATTCAGGCACTGGGTTAAGCACCATGAGCAAATGTACACAAAGTCCCTGCCCTCATGGCTCTTCCGTTCTAGGGGAAAGAGGAGAAAAACCAAACCAATAAGCAAACCAAGGCATAATATTCATGAGGAGGTAAGTGCTGAGGGGAGAAGTAACATGGAGTAAGGGGCTCCTATTTCATGACATGTAGCCAGAAAAGGTCTCTTGATGAACATATCCTTAGTGGAGACCTGAAGGAGACAGGGCAGTGAGTGGCAAAGCATCTGGGTAAGGTACGCTCAAGGAGGAGGGAACAGCGAGCACAAAGGTCCTAAGGCCTGAGCAAGGTGAGGCTGGAGACAGGTTGGCAGAGGCCAGTTCAGAAAAGGACCTTACATGACATGCTAAGAATGATCTTTCCTCTTCTTTTTGTAAAGTGTAAGAAGCCAGCGTTGGGGCTTTGTTAGTCCATTCTCACACTGCTATAAAAAAAATCCCCAGCTGGGTGCAGTGACTCATGCCTATAATCCCAGCACTTCGGGAGGCCAAGGCAGGCAGATCACTTGAGGTCAGGAGTTCAAGACCAGCCTGGCCAACATGGCAAAACCCCATCTCTACTAAAAATACAAAAATTAGCCAGGCATCATGTCACAGGCCTGTAATCCCAGCTACTTGAGAGGTTGAGGCAGAAGAATCGCTTGAACCTGGGAGAAGGAGGTTACAGTGAGCCAAGATCATGCCACTGCACTCCAGCCTGGTGATAAAGTGAGACTCTGTCACAAAAAAAAAAAAAAAGAGGAGAGAAAGAAAGAGAGGGAAAGAAAGAAAGGACCTGAGACTGGTAATTTATTCAAGAAAGAGGTTTAATTAACTCACAGTTGTACATTGCTGGTGAGGATTCAGGAAACTTACAAGCATGGCAGAAGGCAAAGGAGAAGCAGGCACCTTCTTTACAGGGTGACAGGATGAAGTGAGTACCAAGTGAAGGGGGAAGGGCCCCTTATAAAACCATCAGATATCATGAGACACACTCACTATCATGAGAACAGCATGAGGGAAACTGCCCGCATGATCCAATTACCTCCACCTGGTCCTGCTCTTGACATGTGGGGATTATGGGGATTATAATTCAAGATGAGATTTTGGGTGGGGACACAGCCGAACCATATCATTCTGCCCCTGGCCCCTTCCAAATTTTATATCCTCACATTTCAAAACACAATCATGCCTTTCCAACAGTCCCCCAAAGTCTTAATTCATTCCAGCAATAACCCAAAAGTCCAAGTCCAAAGTCTCATCTGAGACAAAGCAAGTCCCTTCTGCCTATGAGCCTGTAAAATCGAAACCAAGTTAGTTACTTCCTAGATACAATGGGGATCCAGGCATTGGGTAAATACGCCCATTCCAAATGGAAGAAATTGACCAAAACAAAGGGGCTACAGGTCCCATACAAGTCTGAAATCCAATAGGGTAGTCATTAAACCTTTAAGTTTACCATGTAAACTTTAAGTAAACCAAAATGATCTCCTTTGACTCCATGTCTCACATCTAGGTCACACTGATGCAAGGGGTGGGCTTCCAAAGCCTTGGGAAGCTCTGCCCCTGTGGCTTTGGAGGGTATAGCCCCCCTCTCAGCTGCTTTAGTTGACTGGCATTGAGTGCCTGTGGCTTTTCCAGGTGCATGGTGCAAGCTGTCAGTGGATCTACCATTCTGGGATCTGGAAGACAGTGGCCCTCTTCTCACAGCTCCACTAGGCAGTGCCCCAGTGGGAATTCTATGTTGGGGCTCCAACTCCACATTTCCCTTCCACACTGTCCTAGCAGAGGCTCTCCATGAGGGTTCCACCCCTGCAGCAGACTTCTGCCTGGACATCCAGGCATTTCCATACATGCTCTGAAATCTAGGCACAGCCTCCCAAACCTGAACTCTTGACTTCTGTGTACCCACAGGCTGAACACTAAGTGGAAGCCACCAAAGCCTGGGGTTTTCACCCTCTGAAGCAATGACGTGAGTGGTACCTTGGGCCCTTTTAGCCACGACTGGAACTGAAGGAGCTGGGACACAGAACACCATGTCTCAAGGCTTCCCAGAGCAGGGGGGAGCCTGGGCCCAGCCCACAAAACTGTTCCCCCACCTAGGCCTCAGGACCTGTCATGGGAGTGGTTGCCATGAAGGTCTCTGACATGCCCTGGAGACATTTTCCCCTTTGTCTTGGTGATTAACATTTGGCTCCAGGTTACTTAAGCAAATTTCTGCAGCAGGCTTAAATTTCTCCCCAGAAAATGGGCTTTTCTTTTCTATTGCCTCCTCAGTCTGCAAATTTTCCAAACTTTTATTCCCTACTTCCTTTTGAATACTTTGCCACTTAGAAATTTCTTCTGTCAGATACCCTAAATCATCTCTTTGAAGTTCAAAGTTCCACAGATCTCTAGGGCAGGGGCAAAATGCCACCAGTCTCTTTGCTAAAGCATAGCAAGAGTGACCTTTACTCCAGTTCCCAAAAAGTTCCTCATCTCCATCTGAGACCACCTCAGCCTGGACTGCATTGTCCATATCACTATCAGCATTTTGGTCAAAGTCACTCAAGAATTCTCTAGGTAGTTCCAAACTTTCTCATATCTTCCTATCTTCTTCTGAGCCCTTCAAACTGTTCCAGCCTCTGCCCGTTACCCAGTTCCAAAGTCAATTTCACATTTTTTAGCATCTTTACAGCAGCACCCCACTCCTGGTACAAATTTACTGTATTAGTCTGTTCTCACACTGCTGTGAAGAAATATCTAAGACTGGGTAATTTATAAAGGAATGAGATTTAATTGGCTCACAGTTCCACATTGCTGGGGAGGCCTCAGGAAACTTACAATCATGGTGGAGGGCAAAAGAGAAGCAGGCACTTTCTTCACAGGGTGGCAGGATGGAGTGAGTGCCAAGCAAAGGGGGAAGAGCCACTTATAAAACCATCAGCTCTCGTGAGACTCACTCACTGTCATGAGAACAGTATGGGGGAAACCTCCACCTGGTCCCACCTTTGACACTTGGGGATTATGGGGATTATAATTCAAAATGAGATTTTGAGTGGGGACACAGCCAGACCATATCAGACTTAGAAAACAGAAATGAAGGCCTCAGAAGCGAGTTTCTTCTCTGACTCCCTCCTGCCCTCCTAGCTCTCAGTCCTATTCCTGAAGGCTAGCCATAGAAACTAGAATCGTTCTTCCACAACATGGGCTGTAGAAACCAGAACCTCTTCTCCCCAAAGCTAGTCATAAAACCCAAAAATACTACTCTAACTTTCCCTCCCACTTTCTGTATAAAAACTGGCCATAAAGAAATGATCTTTCCTTTGACTGTAGGTCATAAGACCCCCATTCCAGAAAAGGTCCTGCCCCATCCCCAGAAGGAAGGAGCACTGCTCAGAGAGACCAAGAAGAATCTAGACAGGCAGGCCGTGCTGGGTTTTCCCACTCAGTCTATCAGCTTTAGATCAGACCCTTTTTGTCCAGTCATATTTCTACATGGCTGTTTATACTTCATTGAAGGTAAGCAAAAAAAATGAACAATTTCCTCTGTATCTTTGGGTCTTCATTCTAAAGACTCCCATGAACACATGTTAAATAAATTTGTGTACCTTTTCTCTAGTTAACGTGCCTTTTGCAAGGTGATTTTTCAGAGAACCTTTAGGGGGCCAAGGAGAAGGCTCTCCCTTGGCCCCTGTGTCAGCAAAAGGTTTAAGTAGAGATGAGGGGCACGCCCCAGGTTAGATTTTGAAGTTCCTCTGACTTCCATGTGAAGAATGGACCAGGTGGCAGCAGGAGGGCCAGTGAGGCATCTGTTATGTGGTCTGGGCTGGAAGTGACGGTGGCCTGGATGGTGGATGGAGGGCATGGGGCGCTGAGGAGGAGAAATGGGGGTGCTGAACTAACTATCAAGGAGGCAAACCCATAGGGCTAGTTTGGTTGCTGTTGCTGGGTTGGTCAGGATGAACGGCAGGCCATGGGAGGAAGGCAGGCCCATCTCTTAGACAGAGGCAAAAACAGGGATGAGCAGGGCTGGGGAAAAGACACATTTAGTTTTGAACGCCTGAACCTGAGGCTCCTATGGGACATCCCTGTCTTGGGGATGACGATCTGGGGCTCCAGAGAAATCTGAGCCGGAAAGGAGGTTGAGGAGTTGTCATCATGATGGGGGGTTGGGAGTAGTGCCTGACCCACTCGTCATTTGCCGTGGCTTGTGACTATTGAACTGGGAGATAAGGAGGCCCAGGACAGAACCTCAGAACCCAGGAAACCCCCAGGGTTTAAAGGGTGGAATTGAAGCTCACAAGGAACCAGGGAGTTGTCTAGGCCCCAGGGAGAATGAGGAGAGTTTCAAAGGATGCTTCAATGGGAAAGAGACAGGCAATGTTAAGGTTTTCCCCAGACCTACTAAATCGAGGATGAAAATATGTTCCTGGAATGTTGGCAGGCAGTAAACAGAATGACACTTCTCTTAACAGACTAATGTGGATCTATCTGCAAGGTTGGCATGTGTCTGTAGTCCCAGTTACTAGGGAGGCTGAGGTGGGAGGATCGCTTGAACCCAGGGGTTTGAGGTTACAGTAAGCTATGATTGCACCACTGCACTCCAGCCTGAGTGACAGAATGAGACCCCATCCCTAAAAGTAAAAATTTAAAAGGGCCAAGCACGGTGGCTCATACCTGTAATCCCAACACTTTGGGAGGCCAAAGCAGGCAGATCACGAGCCCAGACGTTCGACACCAGCCTGGGTGACGTGACAAAACCCCATCTCTACAAAAAATACAAAAATTTAATAGGTGTGGTGGCACATGCCTGTAGCCCTGGCTACTCAGGAGGCTGAGGAGGGAAGACCACCTGGGCCTGGGAGGTGGAGGCTGCAGTGGGCCAAGATTGCACCACTGCATTCCAGACTGGGTGATGAAACAAGATCCCCCATCTCTAAAAATAAAAATTAAAAGAGGCCAGGTGCAATGGTTCATGCCTGTAATCCCAGTACTTTGGGAGGCCAAGGTAGGCAGATCACTTAAGCCCAAGAGTTCAAGACCAGCCTGGGTAACATGATGAAACCCCATTTCTATAAAAACTACAAAAATTAGCCAGGCATGGTGGTGCATGCCTGTAGTCCCAGCTACTGGGAAGTCTGAGGTGGGAAGATCACCTGAGCCTGGGAGGTTGAGGATGCAGTGCACGGAGATCACACCACTGCATTCCAGCCTGGGTGACAGAAAAAGACCCTGTCTCAAAAAACACAATTAAATTAAAAGAAAGGTTGTATTTGTTCCCTACTGCTAGGTACCAAATGACTCCCCAGCCTAGGGGCTTAAAGTGGCAATGAACAGTTTCTGTGGCCCAGGAATTCAGGAATGGCTTAGCTGGGTGGCTCTGGCTCAGAGCCTGTCGTGAGGTTGCAGCCACAATGCTGCTGGCCAGGGCTACAGTCATCTGAAGGCTCAACAGGGGCTGATGGATCTGCTTCCAAGATGGCTTACTCACATGGCTGATGAGCTGGTGCTGGTGTTGGCAGGAGGCCTCAGTTCCTCATCCTGCAGACCTCTCCCCAGGGCTGCCTGAGTGTCCTCACAGCATGGTGACTGGCCTCCCCCAGAGTGAGTGATCCCAGAGGGAGCACCATGGGCCACTGTGTCTCATGACCTAACACTACGGAGTGTCCACGGAGTTTGGAAAGAAGTTTTTTCATATATCCAAACCACAAATATTTGTGAAGCTCCTACTGTGCGCCAAGCTTTGTTCTTGGCACTGGCAATGGTGAAGGGAACAGAGCTTCGCCTCCCTCACGGGCTAGGTTCTTTTCCTAGGGCTGCCATAACAAAATGCCACTGATGGAGTCACATAAGCAAGAGAAATGTATTGTCTCACCATTCTGGGGGCTAGAAGTTTGAAATCAAGGTGTCAGCTGGGCCGGTTATATTGAGGGCTGTGAGAGGAGGGCCTGTTGCAGGCTGGCTTCTTAACTTGCGGACAGCCGTCTTCACGTTCAAGTGGCATCCTTGCCATATGTACGAGTGCCCACATTTCCCCTTTTTATAAGGACACCAGTCTATTGGATTAGGCCCTACCCTAATGACCTCATTTTAATGTGGGTTCCTTTGTAAAGACCATTTCTTCAAATAAGGTCACATTCTGTGATATTGAGGGGGTTGGGGATTCAACATAGGAATTTTCAGAGGGGGGACACAATTTAACCCGTAACCTGAGTGAGGGAGATGATAAGCAAAGGGGTCTATAATACCTGAGGAGCCCGGGGAGATGGAGAGGCAGAAAGCAGCCCGGGGGAGGTCCATGATGGGCAAAGGGAGGGGTGGCCTGTAGGTAGAAAGTGGGGTGGGGAGCAGAAGAAGCGGATAGAGGATGGAGAGTCACCAGGAGACATGTGCAGCTTTGAGGAGCTTTGGCTGAGCAGGGAGTCCGGGGTGGTGGCTGGAGGGAAACCTGGGATCAAGAGGAGTCTTATCTGATTTTATGATGAAAAATCTTGTAAGCTGAAAAGACAAAAACAAAAATCAGAAAAGGAGGGCAAGGCCGCAGGTGGAGGGACAGGCCTCTTCTGGGTGCGGAGAGGAAGAGAGAGAGGGAGGAGAGGCAGGTGTGTGTTCATGGTGTGGGGTAGGAGACCTGTTGAGTGAGGAGGTGCCAGGCTGCAAGGGCCCTGAGGAGGGAGAAGGCTCAGGGTTTGGCTGAGGGACACAGGAAGCTTGCAGGAAGTCGGGGCTCCCAGCCCTCTCTCAGCCCCCAGACCTCCCTCCCAATCCCCAACCCATCCTGGCAGCTTCTGTCCTTCCGTTTCCTTCCCATCTCTCCCAGGGCCCCTCCTACGGCCTGTGGGTCTGTCCCTCCCCACAGCTGTCCTGCTGATCAATGGATGCTGTGTTCTCTCTGGCTCCCTTCCACGTGTCCCCGCCTCGCAGGGGCCATGGCCTCACCCCGGGGGTGCACAGGCCTGTGGTCAAAGCAATCTCCATCTGGCCGCAGGGAAGTTCCGCCTCCACATCTATGACAATATTTGAAATTCTTCAGAAGTTGCATTTTATGTTATCACACCCATTGGGTCCTGCCCACCTTTTGAAAACCCTCCAGGGACCCCCAACTGCTCAGAGAACAAAACCCAGACACTTTAAAGTGACCTCCAAGGCTCTGCATGCTTCAGCTTCTGCATTGCTTTGTAGCAACTTTTCATCTTGAAATAATTTTAGATTTACAGAAGAGTTGCAAAGACAGTATGAAAAATTCCAGCATACCTTTTCTCCGGTTCCCCTTACGTTAACATCTTACAACACCATGGCACATTTATCAAAACTAAGACATCAACATCGGTACAATGACGTGTTACTTTTGTAGGAAATGAAAGTAATTATAGATTTTTTTCGTTTTTATTGTGGAACATGCCATAGAGACAAAGGCACATATGTACAGTCTGAAGAAGAACAATAAATACCCTTGAACTCACCAATACATTTAAGAAATAGAATATTACTGTTACCTCTGACACTCTGCATGCTCCTTCCTGATCACACCCCCCTGCCTCAGTGATTGAAGCAGGAATGTTAATATATGGGGGTGACTGATATGGGGGTGAGAGAGAAAGAAGAATTCATTACTTCCAATTCCAAGACAAAGCATCACACAATGCCACAGAGGGCCACGGGGGCAGCACCAGGAAGCCGTGCAGATGCCTGCGTCATGCTTCCTGTGCACCCTGTAGAGTGTACACCCTTGGGTGAGGAGGTAGAAGCAGGGGCAAAGACAGCACCAGGTTGAGGCTTTATTGGAGTTTCCAGGAGAAAGGCAAGGAAAGGCAAGGCAGACTAAACATCGTGCTCTCAGAACGGTGCACAATTTAAAACTTATGAATTGTTTATTTCTGGAACTTTTCATTTATTTTCAGACCGAGGTTGACCGCGGATAACTGAAACCACAGAAAGTGGAACCACAGATAAGCAGGGCTGCTGTACAGTATATGATCGTCTTCATGTTACAATGTTTCTATTTTCTTTTTTGAGACAGAGTCTTGCTCTGTGGCCTAGGCTGGAGTGCAGTGGTGCAATCTCAGCTCACTGCAACCTCCACCTCCTGGGTTCATGCGACGTTCCTACCTCAGCCTCCTGGGTAGCTGGGATTACAGGTGTGAGCCACCAAACCCAGCTAATTTTTGTATTTTTAGTAGAGACGGGATTTCATCATTTTGGCCAGGCTGGTCTTGAACTCCTGACTTCAAATGATCCGCCTGCCCCAGCTTCCCAAAGTGCTGGGATTACAGGCGTGAGCCACTGCACCCAGCCAATGTTTCTTTTTTTTTTTTTTTTTTTTTTTTTTTTGAGGCGGAGTCTCGCTCTGTCGCCCGGACTGGAGTGCAGTGGCCGGATCTCAGCTCACTGCAAGCTCCGCCTTCCGGGTTTCCGCCATTCTCCTGCCTCAGCCTCCCGAGTAGCTGGGACTACAGGCGCCCGCCACCTCGCCCGGCTAGTTTTTGTATTTTTAGTAGAGACGGGGTTTCACCGTATTAGCCAGGATGGTCTCGATCTCCTGACCTCGTGATCCGCCCGTCTCGGCCTCCCAAAGTGCTGGGATTACAGGCTTGAGCCACCGCGCCCGGCCGCCAATGTTTCTATGTTTGATTGTTAATGGCTATCTGATTTCTCTCCAGGTGCACAATGCTTCTTTGAGTATCTCCGTATCTGTGGCTGATATCCAGATGCAAGGCTTCTTCTGGGCATCCCTGGGAATGGGAGTGCATAGACATGCATGGTCAAATTACAGCACAGCCTCTACACTTTTACTGAAAATGGAAACCTGTTTTCCAAAGTTTATTTGCCTAACATGATGTAACTATCATGCAAAAATAAAATTAAGAATAAAAATTTAAAAATGAAAGTTTACATGTTCACCAGCTCCCTCCAGACCCTCATCTGCCTTTGGTGCTGTCTGGCTTTATTTGTTTGTTTATTTATTTATAGAAATGGGGCCTCCCTAAGTTGCCCAGGCTGGTCTCAAACTCCTGGACCCAAGTCATCCTCCCAAAGTGCTGGGATTACAAGTGTGAGCCACCATGCCTAGCCTGACTTTAAAATTTTTGCCAATCCAGTGGGTATGTAATGATATCTCAGTGAATCTTAATCTGCACTTCTTTGATTGATAATGAGATTGAGCATTTTTTTCATGTTTTTAAATCATTTATGCTTCTTTTGTGAAATTCCTGTTCTTTTGTTGCCCAATTTCTATTGTGTTATTTATTAATCTTTTTCTTATTGTTCATAGGCGTTTTTCTATATTATGGATGCTGCTCTTCAGTTAGTCACATGTGTTGCAAATCTTGCAAATTGTGACTTATCTTTTCATTCTCTGAATGGGGTCTTTTCATGACAGGGTCCTCTAAATTTTAATGTAGTCAAATTTGTCAACTATTTTCTTTATGGGTTAAACTTTTTAATCTCATGTTTTTTAAGTTTCATTAAAGAGTCTTTTCGTAAAGATGCTCTCCTATATTTTATTATAAAGTTGTAAAGTTTTGCCATTTATATTTAAATCCTTAATGCATCTGGAATGGATTTTTAATGTGTGGGATGACATAAGGAATCATTTTCATTTTCTTCCATATGAATAGCGAGTTATTCTGGCACCGTTTCCTGGGAAGGCCATCCTTTTCTCCTGGATTTGTGATGCAGGCTGTGTTGTTTATCATCTTTTCATATATGCATGAGAAAAAAATGTTAAGGAAAAAACCAAGAGAAATAAAATGGTAGAGGCAACACTTTGGCCCAGCAAGTCTATGTCTAAGTGCTTATCCTAAAGAAATAACTGTAAATGAAAAAAAAAACAATGATCTCAAAGATATGGTTTATAAGAGCCAAAAATTAGCAAACAATTTCATTGCATATGCAACAAAAGAAATTGTTTAAATAAATTTTCTTACATCTATACAATGGAACATTATACAGTAACCTAAAAAGACATGGTAGATTTTAAGGTGGTGACATGGAAAGAAAAATTGAAAAGCACAGACTATGGAACCACATCCAGATACACTATAATCCTCACTATGTAATCTAGAGGTATGTTCTTAGACAAATTACAAAAGAGGGACGATATATACCAAACTGCAAGCGGTTTATCTGTATTATCTGGCTTTAAAAAAAGTTTGTCTTCTTAGCATCCCAGTATATTATATGAATTTTTATAGTGATATCAGGCAATCATAAATAAAACATAGTTCACTTTCTCCATGTTAAAAAAACATGATGTTGCATATGCTTAGGTTAATACCATAGGACCCAGCAACCCATTCCTAGGTATTTTCTTAAGAATCTGAGAACATTTATGTTGACACCAAAGCCAGTATGTGAAAATTCATCATAGCTCCATTCACCCAAAACTGGAGGCAACCCAGATGTCCTTCAACCAGTGCGTGATAAACAAGCTGTGGTTCATCCACACAATGGAACATTACTCAGCAACAAAAAGAAACACTATTGATGGATGCAGTGCCATGGATAAACTTCAGAGCACTGTGCTAAGTGAAAGGAGCCAGACCCAAAAGGCTACATACACTATGATTCCATTTATTATATGGATATTCTGGAAGAGGCACTCTTATAGGAAAACAAAACGGCAGTGTTTGCCAGGGGCGGGGACGGTGGGAGAGATTTACTATAAAGGGGCACGGGGACGTTTTGGGGGTGAAGGAACTGTTCTGTATCTTGATTATGGTGATGATTACATGACTATGGGTTTGTCAAAACTCATAAACCTACTAACTAGAAACTACCCACTAGAAAGGATAAATTTTACAATATGTAAATTACACCTTAATAAAGAATCGCAAGCTATAAAAGGTGTTGCAGGTAATACCTTTGTAAATTAAGATACAGCAACAATGTGAAAGCTAAAGAAAAATACGTGATGTAAGAACATTTAATGACATGGAAAAACTTTCACAGTATCATCAAATGAATATCCATGTTGCATAACGCTATAATACACAAGTCTGTGTACCCAAAGGCACGTATACATGTACACACCAGTAGAAAGAAAAAAACTGCTGGATAAACACCGCAAATGGTGTCCACAGGTCTCTCTGAGTGGAGGCATCACTGTTGGTCTTTATTTTCTTTTGCTCCCTGGGTTTTCTGTTTTCCCACGACGTTTCCCACAGTGTGTTCCCGCTGGCGTCCATGGCTGGCTCAGGGAGGCTGGGAGGAGGTGGCCACTCCACAGCTGGGAAAACCTCAGCCTCCGGATGAACCCTGGCTGACAACCTGTCTATGTTTACTTTTCCTCCCTGGGCAGACAAGGAGGGAGACTGGAAGAAGGGGCCAGAAATTCAGACTCAGAAGCCCCCTCCAGAGGCCACAAGGCACTCTGAACCAGTGGCTCCCACTCACTGGCCCCTTGTCTCTGCCTGGACTCCTGTGGATGAGTGGAAGGCCTAGAGGGCGCCCTCTGGTGCCCACCAGATCGACTCCCAATTAATCACTTAACTGTGTGACCGTGGGCCAACTATTCAACTTCTCTGTGCCTCGAGTCCTCCTCCAAAAATGGGGATAAAGACAGTGCTTGCCTCGTGGGGATGTTGTGTGTGTATACATGCATACACACATGTGCAAAGAGCTTAGAGCCCTGCCTGGTACCATTTTCACGCTCAGTAAATGCTTAGGAGGATTGTTGTGGCAACCCAGCAGCCTGATGTGTAAGCCTATGGTCCCATCTCAGGGCATGTGGGTGTCAGAGGATTGTAGTGGGTGTCACAGGATCGTAGTCCTGACGGCCCAAAAATAATGTTAAAATGACTCAAGGACTTCACTTGTGCTTCTGAGCTTCCTGAAGGAAATAGGCACAGTCTATAGAACTACTTCCCAACACTCCCTTAGTTCAACTGTCCACTTCCTCAGCACAGTCCCTGCCATGTCTTTGGAGGTCCCCCTGCTCCAGACTTCCTTCATTCAGCCAACAGTGTTTATTGGGCACGTGCTATGTGCCAGCTGCTGTTTTAGGCTCTTAGAATAAATCAGAAAACAAAATAGATGAAAAATGCCCATGACCCACATGTAGATTCTAGAGGTCTCCCCAGAGAAAAGCCCAGACCCTTGGCCTTCCTCTGACCTGCCCCTTTCTTCCTCGTTCTGCACCCAGAACCCAAGAAAACCCTGCAGCCCTTCCTGGGAGGGCGGTGGAGAGGAAGGATCTGAGTTGGCCAAGCCAGGCTCTCTAGTAGGCAGGGCTCCAGCAGAGGCTGGGCATGTTCGCTCATCAGCAACTGCGTCCCATTACCTGTGGAAAGCACCAGCCCTGGCCTGGCAAACAGTAGGAGTTCATCAAGGGTGCCTTCGTTGTACAGTGGTTGCCTTGTACCCAGATGGATTGGCAGCAGCTTCGGGGCACGAGGAGTGACTATTCACTCCTTGAGGAGCTTGCAGCACAGGGCAAGGTGCACAGTAGACACTTGGTGGCCGGCAGGGCCCTCTGGGGCACCCTATAGGTGAATCTCTTGCTGAGTCCATTGGAAGGCCCATGTCAGAATCCAGTAATGTGCTGGGGAGGCGAGCTGGGGTGGGGTTGGAAGTGGTGCTCACCAGCCCAGCCAGGGTTCCTCTTAAAAGTCACAGTGCTCAAAGCCAGCACAGTGCCTCACCTGTTTGTATACCCTCCCCTGGCTCATCTCCCATCCATTAGTCCTCAAGGTACATCTGTGAGTACCATTGGTCAGGTAGTGGGTACAATGGGAGGAGACGAGGGTGTGGACTTATCTTCAGATCCACCTCTTAGTACCTGTGAGACGTCAGCAACCACCCTAACCCTCTGTGTCTTCATCTGTAAAATGCACGTATTAGTCTCTTCCTTGGTGGAAAGGATTAAATGAGATGTTGCATATGGAGACATGTGGGGTTTTGTAAGTGCTCATTCTCCCTTTTCCCTCAGGAAGAAAGCCTTCACCTTCAGACTATCAGGCACTTGGGGACAGACCCCAGGATACTGCCTTTTGTGGCTCTTACCACCTATGGTCACCTCAGTTACTCAAGCCACACATGCATGTTCGTGTATCCCCCGCGTTTACACAGAAACTCACGGGCATTATATCAACCAGGGTTCCTAGTTGCAAGCAACAGAAAGAAACTATGACTGACTTAAGCAGAAAAGGAATTTCTCAAAAGGATATTATTTGATTTATGGAATCACAGGAAATTTTCCAGGTCTCCACCCGGAAGGCAGAATGAACCTTATTAAAATTAGTTGAGATGCACACTTAGCATTGTGCCTTGCACAGAGTAAGTGCTCAGTAACTCTTATCCAATAATAATGAAAGCACATCTTATGGTGTGACACCTCTGCTCAAAATCCTTTCTTAGATCCAATTGTCTAACATGGAAACCCTGGCCTCTGGGCTGTGGATACTTGTGATGGGGGGTGGGGGGTTGGTGCAGGTTCCAAATTCTTTCCAAGAGTCTGCAAACCCGCAGACCCATGAAGCATTGTCTGTAGGCCAGCACTCATCCTCCACCCGCCTGCCTGCTCCTCCGCTTTCCTAGTTCCTTCTCCCTCCTGTAGGAATTCAGCATTGCCACTCCGATTGGCTGGATTTTGGGACATTGATTGAGCCTTGTTTTCTAGTGGGCAGGAGGCTCTTTGGCTTAAAGGCCACGGGCCCAGCTGCCAATGAATCAGTACTTTGTTTCCCCAGGTAGAGTGGGGAAGAGGGGGCAGGGAACTGGCAGGGCAAGTTTGGGGCCTTCTGCTCCAAGGTCCCTCTGGCTAAACTTTATCAAATGTCATCCAACATGCCCCTGGCTCTCCATTTCAGATGTCTGTAAACTGGGGACTAAACAACGCAAATGTGTTTAAAAGAGTTGCTAAATTTTCAGTGGCTTTTTCTCAGTGTTTTGCAAATCTAACTACTATCATGGGAGGACCTTTGTACTTGAAAAACTTGGAGTGTCACCCACCACCCAGTACAAGACCAAAGCATGGCTCTCAGTGCCTTTGCTTAAACAGTTCCCTCCACCTGGCCTGCCCTTCACCCATGCCCCTCCTATGCCATCACAGATGCCAGCTCAGAGAGGCAGTTCCTGCTGGCTGCATGGTGTCCCACCTGGACTGTGACACCAGCCTCTTCACAGCCTCTAGCCTTTGGTGCTACCTACCTGACCCCACCCATACATCTAGCAGGCAGAGGGACTGGTCCAGAAATGCACACCTGGTCACCTTGATTGCACTGAGCCCTGCCCTGCAGCTAGTTACTGGGTTTTCCACCAGGCATCCATTTAGCTTAGTCATCTTCCTCTGGGACACTGGCCGTTTGATGGTGACAGACCTAGGCCTAGGTTTCTGAGAATCAAGAAGATGAAGCAACAGGCAAAGTAGGTTGAGCCTCACTTCATTCCCCTTCCACAGGAGGCTCCTGCCCTGGCTGACAGAGGAGGTGTGAGTCCTGCCATTTCCTGGCCTATAAGATGCCCCTCAAGGCTGGGCGCGATGGCTCACACCTGCAATCCCAGCACTTTGGGAGGCCAAGGTGGGCGGATCACCTGAGGTCAGAAGTTTGAGACCAGCCTAACCAATATGGTAAAATCCCATCTCTACCAAAAAAAAAAAAAAAAAAAATTAGCCGGGTGTGGTGGTACGTGCCTGTTATCCTACTCAGGAGGCTAAGGTGGTAGAATAGCTTGAACCCGGGAGGCAGAGGTTGCAGTGAGCCAAGACTGCACCACTGCACTCCAGCCTGGGCGACAGAGGGAGACCCAGCCAAAAAAAAAAAAAAAAAATGCCCCTTAAGTTTCCCAGGCTGAAATATGCTGTCACCTGAGCCACTGAGAGGCTCCCCCATGGCTCCAGTTAGTGGGAGGAACTGGAGTCTCAAGAGAGAAGGAAAACGGAACCCAAACCTTTGCAGACACTCAGACCGGCTACTAAGTGCCACGCACACATTTGATTACACTGACTCCTCTGGCAAGTCTTATAAGGCTGGTGTTACTATTCCATTTTACAGATCAGGAAACTGAGGGTGGCTGAGGTAGCGACCCTTCCTAATGGGTGGGAGTGGGATTGAACTGAGCCACACAGTCAGCATTTATCCCCTCAACAAAGAGTAATAGCTGCCTCCGTGGTCCAGGCCTGGCTTGCCAAAGGCTATACATTTTGTGTGGAATAAACCCAAGTTGCCGTGAGAGGGAGGGAGTTCAGGGAAGGCTTCCTGGAGGACGCAGTGCTGCATGCCAGATGGTGGGAAATGCATCTTCGAAGGCGTGGAGGTGTGACAAAGGTTCACATGTTCAAGGTTATTTCTCTAAGTTAGTGTTTCTTGAGAGGTGGCATCAACTGGGAACTTCCCAAGCCTTGTCGTCTACCCCGTACTCAGGATCAGGGCGTGGAGCTTGCTTTTGAAAATTGGCATGGTCACAAGCTCCTGGGCGGTTGTACTTCAATGTGGCAGTGCGAGAACCCGTGGGGTGGGATCTGGAGGGCCCTGTGAGCCTGTTAGGGAAGTGGGCCTTGCCCCTTGGTGATGTGAAGCAGAAGGGGGACGGTGCTGGTGTCGGCTTCAGAGAGATCTCTTCGGTAGGTGTAGGTGACCAGCTTGGAGCCTGAGCACCTGAGACAAGGCCAGAGAGGCCATCAGGAGGCCAGACAGCAGGAATCAAGGTCTGGACTTCAGAGTGGTCAAGAGGATAGAAAGAATAGAGAAAGAGAGAAGGAGGGCTTGAAGAGGGCTTCCAGGTTCCGGCTTTATGGAGGAGGTGACAGGGAACTGGGTTTGGAGAACTGGTGGAGCTGAGCCAGCACTGCAGCCCTTACACCAGGGCAGGTCAGGACCCCACAGGCCCTATGCCTCAGGGTGTCCCACACCTTAGAGTGCCTTCCTCAGAACTTCCTAGGTCTCACCTGGCACCTATAACCAGCTAGGGATAGCAGTGTCATCGGCGTGGGCACCCCAGGCCCGGAGTCAGGCCCCGATCTGCTGTCTCATTCCTCATTTATTCTCTATGGAGCACTTTCCAGCCCTGGACCCTGAGGATGGACCTGCCAGGTGCCCTGAGAGCTCTGGAACTCATCCTACGAGGTGTCCTGGGGCCCTGGAGCCAGGTCCCAGTTTCAGGAGGGTGCCTGGAGAGCTGATCATCCCTGCTGGCCAGCGCAATGTTACTTTGGTGGAGTCATGTGAAATTGGGCTGCCAGAATGGTCCTCACATGCTGATTTGAGGTGACTCCAAACATTTGCCTGCCCAGGGCTCTGCCTAAGGACAGCCATGGCTGCAGCCACACTTGCTGCTGGTTGGTATCTAGACACTGCCCTGAGATCCCTGGGTGCCTTCCTGCTACACCAGACGGGATGACTCAGGTGAGGTCCTTGGGGAGGCCATCCTGGCACCCACTGGCCAGTGACTCCCACCTGCTGGTCCCTCCTCATGTATTACACCTCCACCTTAATCGGAGAGTCAACGTCAATATCCCCTGCAACAGGACCGTTGAATGTCACATGACCTGAGGCACTGAGAAGAACGCAGCATCCCTTCTGTGGTTTCCTTGCTCAAAGGGCATGACCTGAGTCCAGTCCCAAGGAAACACAGCCAAACCCAAACTGACAGACATTCTGCAAAGTAGCTGGGTTGCCCTCTCCAAAAATGTAAGTCATGAAAACACCGAGAAACTGTTCCAGCTTAAAAGAGACCAAGAGGCTGGGCGCGGTGGCTCACGCCTGTAATCCCAACACTTTGGGAGGCAGAGGCAGGCAGATCATGAGGTCACGAGTTCCAGACCAGCCTGACCAACATGGTGAAACCCCGTCTCTACCAAAAAATACAAAAATTAGCCAGGCGTGGTGGCACATGCCTGTAATCTCAGCTACTTGGGAGGCTAAGGCAGGAGAATCGCTTGAACTCAGGAGGTGGAGGTTGCAGTGAGCCGAGATCACACCACTGTACTCCAGCCTGGGCAGTAAGAGTGAAACTCCATCTGAAAAAAAAAGAAAAAAAAAGAGACCAAGAGACATGAGAAGAAACTGCAACAGGAGGTCCTGGATTGGAACCTAGACCCACTCACATCATTATTGGTACCACTGGTGAAATGGGAATGGGGTTTGTGGATTAGCTGGTAATACTGTATTAATGTTTGTGCTGTGATAGGCCAGGCATGGTGGTTCACACCTGTAATCCCAGCACTTTGGAGGCTGAGGCAGGCAGATCACAAGGTGGCCATCCTGGCCAACATGGTGAAACGCTGTTTTTACTAAAAATACAAAAAGTAGCTGGGCGTGGTGGCACGTGCCTGTAATCCCAACTACTTGGGAGGCTGAGGCAGGAGAATCGCTTAAACCCAGGAGACAGAAATTGCAGTGAGCTGAGATCGCACCACTACACTCCAGCCTGGTGACAGAGCAAGATTCTGTCTTAAAAAAAAAAAAAATGCGCTGTTTGTGCTGTGATTATGCAGGAAAGTGTCCTTGTTTTTAGGAAATACAAACTAAAATATTATGCATGCATTTACACCCAAATAATTCTGAAAAAATATTTACATATATACATCTATACACATATATATTCATATATAGATACACCTGTAAAGGTAAGTTTAGTAAAACTTTACTAACTTGGACAATCTGTGTGAGGTAAATATAGGAATTTTTGTACTATTTTTGAAACTGTTCTGTAAGTTTGGTATTATTTCAAAATAAAAAATTGAAAGCAATTTTAGAGTCTTAACAACCACAAATTATAATAGACACGGCTACCATCATTGAGCATCTCATACGGACTCCAATGCGTTCGCTCGTTTAATCTAACATTAACAACACAAGGTAGATATTATTAATCCTGTTTTACAGAAAAGGAAAGAGTCTCAGAGTGGTTAGTGACTTTCCCGAGGTCACAGAGCTTGAAAACAACAGAGGCCAGAATTGAACCTAGGCCAAACTGGCTTAAGAACCCGTGCTCTCCATTTCTGAGAGATGGAGAAATGGGCAAGTAAACAGATAACAATAACACAGGGTGGCAACTGTGGAGACAGACTCTGAAGGGAGCCCAGAGAACCTGGAAGGCTCCCTGTAGGAGGCGATATTTGAACTGGGCCTTGAAGCTTGTATAGGAGTTTTCAAGTTATGGACAGAAAGTCTCCAGGTAGAAGAAATGGCATAGTCAACGGTGCAGAAGCTTGAAAGGATAGGTCCCTGGAGGTTGTTTTTCTGGGCCTCACCAATCTGTGGGTAAAAATGTGGTCACATTAAGTGTCACTGGCTTTTTGTCATTGCTTACAAAATACCCCTCATGCTTCTCCAGGAGTCCACAATCCACAGTCACCTCCATCACATAACACAACAGGAGGCGCCCCCTCCCCTCATTTTGAAGTCTTCAGCATCTCTTTCCCATCTTTCCGCTTGTGTGGCCTTAGGCAAGTTGCATAACTTTTCTGAGCCTCAATTTTTTCATCTGTGAAATGGAGCCAATGATACCTACTTTCAGGGTTAGAAAAGGATTAAAAGAGAATGTCAGCCAAGGGCTTGGCTTGGTTTCTGATATGGATTAAGCCCTTCAAAGATGGTGGCTGTTCTTATGAATGAGGACCCTAGGTCCCAGAAAGGGGCAAAGACTGGTCGAGGTTCACACAGCCAAGCAGAGGCAAAACCAAAGCTCCACCCCAGGCCCTGGTCCCCACTAACCTCCCCCTAACCCCAGCCTGCCAATGTTCCCAGCTCGTGCTCGCCCCAGGATAAGGCAGAGCCAGGCAGCGAGCAGCTCTCTACCAGCTGCCGCCAGCAGCTCTCTCAGGGCTCAGCCGGTTGGGGCTTGGCTAATTTCCTAATGTGGCTGAGGGGAAACAGCCCCAACTATCAGAGGCCGTTGCATATTTGGCAAGAGCCAACTGCCCCTATTGCTTTTCTTCCCGTGATCCTCCTTCGGGCTGGAGGAGGCCAGGCCTGCTGTGAGCCAACATTGTGACACAGGCGAAACACTCCAGTTTCCTGCGCAAAAGAAGCCGGGGGGCACCCTCCCGTCCACCCACCCCTGCAGAGCTGCTCCATCTTGTCTTCCTTTCCCTCAGCCTTCAGCTCATCCCAGAAACTGCCCTTTGTTCAGGGCTCAGGCCTTTAGTCTGAAAAACCACCCTCCTTCCATCAGCCCCCAGGCACCGAGGCAGACGCCTCTCACTGGAAGCCTTGGGGGTTTGCCAGGCCAGACTGAGCTTGTCCTTAGTCTCCAAGCACTTAGGGTCTGGAACTATGCTCTGACTCTTCTTTCAATATATTCACCATTGAGTATATCTTGTGTCCCACTCTGGGATTGCTGTAATAATAATAATGAATGTTAGTATTAATAATAATGAAGAAGATCAGCCCCCACCCAGTGCCCCTTGGAGGCTCATATCCTTCTGACCAGATTACTGAAAGGAGCCCGTTTATGAGAAGTGAAGCTGGGAAGGAGACAGTGTTTTTTTTAGCATAACAAAGCAGGAGAGAACCCCTCTTAAGCGTTTATGCCGTAATACAAAATGTACACAATGTTTGATTGTCTTTCTTTCATTTTTTTTTTTTTTGAGATGGAGTCTTGCTCTGTCACCCAGTCTGGAGTGCAGATCACAGCTCACTGCAACCTCCGCCTCCCAGGCTCAAGTGATCCTCCCACCTCAACCTCCCAAGCAGCTGGGACTACAGGCGTGGGCCACCATGCTGGCTAATTGTTGTATTTTTTGTAGTGACGGGTTTTACCATGTTGCCCAGGCTGGTCTCGAACTCCTGGACTCAAACGATCTGCCCACCTAGGCTTCCTACCATGCTGGCCTGATTGTCTTTTCCATACTGCACCTTGAGGCTGGATCTCCAGGAGGGCCTGCTCCTCTCCTCCCCTTCACCCTCCAGCATCTACCACAAGCTCCTCCTTCACCTGCAACCCCCACTCAGGATCAAAGAATGGCTGGCAGCATAGCCTGGAAGCCAGACACACGGAGGAAGGGGGGACCCTGGTGGGTGAGGGAGGGAAAGGGCTAGAGAATCAGAGCTGAGGGGAGGGAGAGTACAGGGCCTCAGGTGACCACAGAGGTGACCTCTTGTTAAACCCGAGCAAGACCTGTGCCTGAGGATGGAGTGTGGGGACAAACAAGGAAACAGGTTCAGCAAGTTTAAGCAGGAAGCTCACGGTCACAGAGTGAGGAAGTGGCAGAGCTGGGATCTGGACCCAGATTTGTCAGGTTCCAAACCACCCCTTAACAGCCTTGCTGTGCTTCAGGGGCTCACCTAAGGCAGGCAATGGCTGCTTCTCCTCGCAGCCCCTGGCAGAGTGGAAGGCTCACAGAGGCAATGTCAGCCACAGATTCCTCTATCTTTGCACCTGTCCAGTCCAAACCCAGAGGCCGAAGGGCCAAGAGCTCAGTTTCCAGTGCTGCTGGCGTGTTTTCCTGGGGGCTCTGAGGCTCTCCACTCAGCTAGTGATGAAGGTTGACTTATGATTATTTACTGAGCACCTTCTCTGTGTAAATCGATTCACACCTATTATCTCATTTCATCTTCAGGAACAACTTCCATGGGGAGCACTGTTTCCTCATTTTTAAATGAGGAACCCCGATTTCAGAAAGGTAGAGAAACTTGGCCAGGCTCACAGAGTAGGGTAGACTGGCTGGGACTATGAACCCAGGTCTGCCTGGCTCTAAACCCAATTCACTTTCTTCTGGAAAAAGTCAACAGCCTAAGGAGAGAAGAGCAGGAAAATAGACAGATTCAGCCCTTGAATTGACCAACTCTTGATCCACCCCATCTGTGAATTTCTACTGAGAATATATTTTCCCTATGATTTAAGCTGCGTCAAATTGAAAGAGCAGGAGAGAGTTTTGGGGGATGACAGGATTCTTCTCTATCCTGATTGTGGTCCTGGTTACAACACATAGCTATAGATGTATCAAAATTCCTAGAACTAAAAGGAACTCTAGGAAGCAAATATGGCAGAATGTTAAGGTTTTATAAACCCAGGTGGTCTATTCTTGTCCATAGGTTTGAAATATTTTATAATAATTTTAGCAAAAAGAAAAAACAAAAACCAGGAGGAGGAGGAAGAGGAAAAGGATATTTGGGGGAAAGTCTGTTTAGATGGGATGGCTGGAGCTGCTGCAGCCATCTTGCAACCATGAAAGAAGCCAGTGTAACAGCAAATCTGACACACGGGGATGGGAGAACACAGAGATGGAAAGATGATCCTGTAGATGTCTGTCAGTTGCTGAATCAATCAGAATCTCAAGCTGTCCTCCCTCTGGACTTCCTCTCTGCGACAATAAATTTGTTTATTGTTGAAGCAGTGTGAGTTGGTAGTTTCTGACACTTGGGTCGAAGACACTGTCACTAATACAGGATACGGGGTCAGATCTGAAGCAGTGGGGCAGCTCCATGGCCAGCAGCAGTGCTGACAAGGGGGTGGTGGAAAGTCACTGATGGGCTCACCTAGATTTGGCTGGGCATGAGACATTGGGGAAGCCAGTGGGTTGCTTGTTCAGAAACTTGCCAGCTGGTTTTTTTTGTTGTTGTTGTTTTTGTTTTGGTGGTGGTGGTGGGGTGGGGAGCACAGGGTCTTGCTCTATCGCCTAGGCTTGAGTGCAATGGCGTGATCTCGACTCACTGCAACCTCTGCCTCCTGGGTTCAAGAGATTCTCGTGGTGCTCGCTTCGGCAGCATATATACTAAAACTGGAACGATACAGAGATTAGCACGGCCCCTGTGCAAGGATGACACACAAATTTGTGAAGCGTTCCATATTTAAAAAAAAAAAAAGATTTTCGTGCCTCGGCCCCCTGAACAGCTGGGATTACAGATGCACACCACCACGCCTGGCTAATTTTTGTATTTTAGTAGAGACGGGGTTTCACCATGTTGGTCAGGCTGGTCTCGAACTCGTGGCAGTAAGTGATCCACCTGCCTTGGCTTCCCAAAGTGCTGAGATTACAGGTGTGAACCACCACCCCCAGCCGTCAGCTGGTTTTAAGATTCTAATTTTATAGCAATGGAGGTTGTTGTCCTGTGATTTCATCTTAATGTTCATTTCCTAGCTGACACCCTCACTGATACCACATCTACCTGGGCCTTGGAGAACTCAGGAACTTTGAGCAACTAAGAACTGGAAGTGTTCAAAAATGTGCAAGATAATTTTTCAAAAATCTAATTTTTGTGACAAGTCATCAATCTATGTGTTCTGGCTGCTAGTCTTCCTGGTACAGATGCAGACATCTGAGTCTGGGGGCTCAAATCACTTGGAAAAAGGGAGAGCCGAGGTGAGGGCCTACAGTCATAACTCCTCCTGGTACCTGCCTCAGGTGAGGGAAAATCTTCTCTCCATGAAAGGAGGAATGACCATGACAGTGATGTGATCACTGCATCTCAGTTTCCTTGTCTCCAAAATGGGGAAGAGGTCAGGCACAGTGTGGCTTGGCCTTAATCCCAACACTTTGAGAGGCTGAGCCAGGCGGATCACTTGAGCCCAGGAGTTCAAGACCAGTCAGGACACATAGTGAGACCCCATCTCTACAATAATAATAATAATATTAAAGCAAAATGAGGAAGAATCATCCCTCTTTCAGGGTTGTTTTTTGGCTTGGAGATGATGCGTGTGAAGCATCTGGCACACAGCCACTTCACACACGGCCACTGCTTTCATTCTGAAGCAAGCCAGAAGAATTCTAGCCGCTGCAGATGGAAGCAGGAGGGGAGACTCTTTTAGAACCAAACAAAAAGAGGAAGAAAAAAACTTTTAAGAAAAAAAGAAGAAAACTTCAGAAGATCTCACGTCCTCCAGGCTCAGCGGACTTCATTAGACTTTCATAAAATCCAAAGTCGGGGAGACAGGGCACCAGGGGGCTGATGAGGACCCAGCGGGAGAGAAGCCGTCTGGCCCCTCTGCAGCCCCGCCCCTCCTCTCATCACCATGGAGACAGAGCAGGCTGCCCGGTGGGGTTCCTGCCCACCCAAGGCCTGAGGCTGCTGCAGAGGGAGGGGCAGGGGCTGAGCAGACAGGGACCTGTCTAGAAAGCTGGGTTGGCGGTGGGGAGTGTCTACATCCCCCCAACTCCCAAGGCGCTGAGGGATTCGGGCTGGTGTGGGATGCATCTGGAGGGCTGTGTTTTGATCCTCGCTCTGCTAGCAGCTTGCTGAGTGACTGTGGAAGAACCCTTCCCCTGGTGAAGCCTCAGGTCCTACATCTGCCAAAGGAATGAGTAAAAATGTACAAAAACAGAAGCTTGGATAAGAAAGCTGTGGGATGAGGAAGCAATGAAATATTTAATGCTGGAGAAGAACATTCGCTACATATTGTTTATCGAAAAAAGGCAACTTTACCAAACTGACCAGGTGATCCTATATTCATTAACAAACAAACATGGACCCTCTACCTATGCTTACCAACAAAAGAGGGAGAAAAGAAATGCTCTAAAATACACTTTGGCTTGTCTCTGGAAGAGGGAGTTACATGTAATTTGTATTCTCTTGTTTCTTTCTCAAATTTTGGCCAATAAACATGGATTACTTTTGAAATTAGGGTAACCTTAACATTAAGTATTTGGATATTTATTTTGCACGGGCACTGTGCTAAATGCTTTACGTGGTTTTAAGCTCATTTGACCTTCTCCACAATCCAGAGAGGAAGCAGTACTATATATTTCTCTTCTACAGAAGAGAAAACTGAGGTTCAGAGAGGTTAAAGGGCTTGCCTGAGGTCAGACCACTAGAGAAATAGGGCTAAGATGTAAAACCACAGCCAAGATACTAGACTCTAAACTGTGAGCATTTAATCATTACCACTACTGCCTCTCAGGACAAGAAAACACTAAAGCATCTGTTTTCTTAAATGTTTTACTATCAAAAATACAAAAGAAATCAAAAGTAGAAAGAAAAATACGAATCCTTATGTCTATGCCACCCAGCTTCAAGGGAGTCGGTAGGTGGGGAGATTTGAGTGGGGGCACAGAACGGGGGATGGGGTGCTTAGGGAGGGGAACCAATCTGCACACACACATACACATATGCACACCCGTGCACACACAGGCATGCATAGATGCACATGCGAGCCTCCCAAGCTGCACTTCTCCCTGCCTGTGGGGCCCTAACCACAAAGGAAAACCACAGTTGCCCTCCCTCTCTCCCACTCCGCCAGGTTCCTTCCTCCTTTCCGCATTCTACTTACTTGCATTTCCCCAGTGGACTCCTTTATAGCTCCGTGGTCCCACCTCAAGGCCTTGAGGTCTTGGCAGCTCTGGAGGATGAGAGAGGACATGGCCAGGGGCCTTCACGATGCGCCGAGATGGGCATCCCTGCTGGTGCTGGTTGCCGTGGGCACCACCGTGACAGCGGCCGCCAACCCTGGCGTCGTGGTCAGGATCTCCCAGAAGGGCCTGGACTATGGTAATTGGATGCCTCCCTTCCCTCCTCTCCACCCCTGAGGAGCAATTATTGAGCATCTACTGTGTGCAGCCCTTTAGACGTATCACCTGGCATACTCATAGCTCCTCAGGGCAGGTCCCCTTGCCCCCATTTTATATATGAAGAAACCGAGGCAGAGCAAGTTGCCTAAGATCACAGGGCTGGGATGGTAGAGCTGGGATTGGAGAACTGGTCTAGAGGACTCCAAGTCCAGTGCTCAGACCCCTGAGGGTCCTCATGGTCCCCTCCTTCCCTCTTTGCAACCTCCACCTTGGACTTCTAAGCCCTTCTCTTCTTTCCAAAGCCAATTCTCAGCCTTGCCATTTGCTTCTTGATGCTGAGGAGGCTGAGCAGAGTCAGAGGGAGAGTGGGAGGACCTCCCCACCCCATGCTTTCCCTAGTGCAGGGGCTGGTGGCCATACTGTGCACAGTGCTCTGCTGGGTGATACAAAGAGGGTCCCTCCAGACCACTCACCCAGGCCCAGGCAGAGGAGAGAAAGGCATGAAACAGCCAATGCTGACCTGCTCTAAACTGTGCCAGGCATTGAGCTAGGAACTTAACACACACAATCTCATTTACCCTCACTTCAGCCTGGGTAAGAAAAACTGCTGCTGTCAACACTTACACGCGAGAAGTGGGCAGCCTGGATTTGAGCTCTGGTCCTGCCTGATGCCCCCGCGTGGGGTTGCTCGATGCTGCCTCTCGGTGGCAGAGAGATGACCTGCAGAGCAGTGGGTGATAGCCCCAGGGAAATCAGACCAAGGGGAAGGCAGAGCCTCTCCAGTTGGGGTGCCCTTGGGAAACAGACAGGACTCAGGAGGAGCTGGTATCCCATCCCTGAATTCCCACCCTAGCCCAGCAGGGCATCTCCGAATCCTAGAGCTGCAGACAGGAGGCCACACAAGACAGAAGAGATAGGAGGAAGGAGTATGGCCCTGAAGCCTGTCGAAGCAGAGGCTCAGTCAGGGTCTTTAAGTTCAGTGGTCTTCACGCTCCGTCATAGCAGCCTCAGTTTCCCCTTCTACCCAGTCCCTTTGTGCCAATCAGAGTGAGTTTTGTGAAATGCAGCAAATCTGCTCATGTCCTCCCCTGGCTCACATTCTCCGTGGCTCCCTACTGCCTTCAGAAGCTATCCTGACCCTTTGGCATGGCATTGGAGGCTCTTCGAGGCCTGGTCTCCGTCCACTTACAGATCCTGGACACCGCACATGTTTTTTCCCTCCACACGGTGACCAGCTATGTGTCATTTACTTTTGAACCCCCAGAAAGCCTTCTCTAGGGCATGGGCTCTGGGACCAGAAGGCCTGGGTTCAAATTCTGCCCCTTGTCAGCTGTGTGGCCCCTAGCAAGTCACGTCAGCTTTCTGAACCTCAGCTTCCTTATCTGTGAAATGAGGGTAGTGACAGGACCTACTTCCTAGGATTGTACAAATTCATACATGCACAGAGCCTAGAACAACGCTTGGCACAGAGTAAAGCTCAATACATTTCACTGATATTATTATTTCCTAACTGACTGCGAGAAAACCCAAAGTCTGGGCTCCTTCATCTTACTACTTACTCCTTTTCAGGTAATGTGTCTGCCTTTTAATTGGTTCTTTGATGCTGTTAGCCACATCATAACTGGTGGTAGAATTCCTGCCATTAGGACATTATTTATTCATCTAATAAATCTTTTCTTGTGTTGTTTTGAGACCGAGTCTCGCTCTGTCACCCAGGCTGGAGTGCAATGGCGCCATCTCAGCTCACTGCAACCTCCGCCTCCGGGGTTCAAGTGATTCTCCTGCCTCAACCTCCCAAGTAGCTGGGATTACAGGCCCGTACCATCACACCCAATTAATTTTTTGTATTTTTAGTAGAGACGGGGTTTCACCATGTTGAACAGGCTGAACTCTTGAACTCTTGACCTAAAGTGATCCACTTGCCTTGGTCTTCCAAAGTGCTGGGATTACAGGCGTGAGCCACCTCACCGAGCCTCATCTAACAAATCTTAAGTGCCTTCAAAGTGTCAGGCACAATGGGAATGTGGCGGACACATTAGTAAATGAAACAGATTGCTGCTGACCTCAGGGGGCTTACATGTAATAGGGGAGAGACATTAGTCAGAGTAATGTGAATAAGTGCATGATTACAAATGGTAACAGGGGCTCTGGAGGAGCCATCCACAGCATCATGAGAATAGCACAGGGTGTTGCTCTGATCTACTGGGCCAGGGAGGGTTCCCAGAGGAAGTGATGAATGAGCTGACTAGAGGCTGACCGGGTGAATACGGGAGGGAAGAATTTCTTAGGGAGAAGGAATAGCACGTGCAAAGGCCCTGGGGAGACAGCCCAAAACTCAGAGAGGTGGGGGATCTGGGGGGGGTGTAGCATAGAGCAAATAACAAATTAAGTATCCAACAAATACTAGTAGGATGCATAACTGGGTGTTTCAGGGGTGATATTTTAGACCAGGGGTCAGCAAACTACAGCCCTCAGTTTTTGCATGGCCTATAAGCCAAAAATGGTCTTAATATCTTTAAATGATGGGGAAAAATCAAAAGGGCCAGACATAGTGGCTCATGCCTGTAACTCCAGCACTTTGGGAGGCTGAGGCAAGAGGATCACTTGAGCCCAGGAGTTCGAAACCAGCTGGGCAACATGGTGAAACCCCAGGATTCTGCAAAAATGTTAAACAAATTGTTTTAAAGTTAGCCTGGTGTGGTGGCAAACACCTGTGATCCCAGCTGCTAGGGAGGCTGAGGTGGGAGAATCACTTGAGTCCAGCAGGTCAAGGTTGCAGTGAGCCGTGATCATGCCTCCACACTCCAGCCTGGGTGACACAGAGAGACCCTGTCTCAAAACAACAACAAAAGAAGAAAAATACTATCTCACAACATGTGAAAATTATATTAAATTCTCATTTCAATGCCAACAAATAAAGTGTTATTAGAATACAGGCACACAGAAGAACATGATATTGTCTATGGCTGTTTTGTGCAGTAACGGCAGAGCTGAGTATTTGTGACAGAGGCAGTTTGGTTTCCTATAAAGGGTCAGTTTACTATTTGGCCTTTTCTAGGAAACCTTAACTGGTCCCTGTTTTTGACCCTTCCAGTGCCACTGTTCATGCTATGAACAGGGGCCCAGGGTCCAGAGCCTGCCCTGCCCCTCTGTCACCTGCTCCAGGCCGTGCCTCTGACTGTCACCCCTGCCTTCTCCCTTCAGCCAGCCAGCAGGGGACGGCCGCGCTGCAGAAGGAGCTGAAGAGGATCAAGATTCCTGACTACTCAGGAAGCTTTAAGATCAAGCTTCTTGGGAAGGGGCGTTATAGCTTCTACAGGTGAGACCTGTCAGAGCTCAATCCTCGATTTGCAGGACTTGCAGTGTTCTGGGACCACCAAGAGCTAGAACGCAGAGCCACAAACTCCTCAGCTCACAGAGTTTCATATCCCAAAGCCTGTGTTTACATCATCCCAAGGAGAGGCAACCTCCCAGCTGAGCGTGGAGAAAGCCACAAAAACCACAACTCCCAGGAAATGTCATGAACCCCCAAACTCTGTGCCACATATCAATTAGAATGTGCCAGGTTTCAAGGTCAGAAAATCTTTCCCAAAATGGCTTAAGGCAGAATGCATTGGCTCACATGACTGAAAAGTCACTGGAAGAGTCTGGCTTCAGGTTCAGCTCGAGGCAGGCTTACATGCCACTGGGCCCTGTTTCCTCTCTTGCCACCTCTCAGCATCACTTCCTTGGACAGGCCTAATTGGCAGGCAGTGTGTCCCCTCCAGAGGCAAGACAGTCACCAGTAAGTCTCGCTAGATCTCCTGCTCAGCACTCTGAACGGAGAGCCCTAAGACTCACTCTGACTGGCCCACCTTAGGTTATGTACACAGCCCTGAGCCAATCACTGTGGCCAGGGAATGAAATACACTACTTGGCCGAGCCTAAGTTGCAAGCTCCACTCCCTGAAGATGGACGTGAGAGCAACTTTCTTTGGAGTGACATGGAACAGATGTGGGGAGAGGCTTCCTCTAAATAATCTAGTAGTTCTGTTATCACAAGAAGGGGGTTGTGCACTGGACAGAAAACCCATAAAAGTCCTCTACAGAGTTTTGTACACCCGTTCATTCACAGATATTTTGAGCACCCACTGTATGTCTGACACAGCAGGCTCTGGGGCTGCAATAGTGAAACAAGACAGAGCTATACAGCGCTCTCCTATACAGAGTTTCCAGTTAAAGGGCTTCCTATTTTATCTTCATTGATTGTCACACACCCTGCAAAATAGAGATCATTGTGCCCATTTTACAGATGAGGAAACTGAGGCTCATGGTAATTATGCCCAGGGTAACCCAAGAGTATATTAAAGAGCAGGATTTAAATGCAGGTTTTTTCTGACTTCAAAACCTAAGCCACTCCAGTTGCCTACATATTTGTCAAGGCTGCTGTCTTAGCTTTGGGCTCCTCCTGGAATGGATGGAGTGAAGGACCAGGTGGTGGGGGATAAGTCTGCATTAACCATTAACCAAGTCCTCATGTGGGCACCTAGGATTATATGAAATTATATGAAATTCACATTTCTCCTTTGCAGCATGGACATCCGTGAATTCCAGCTTCCCAGTTGCCAGATAAGCATGGTGCCCAATGTGGGCCTTAAGTTCTCCATCAGCAACGCCAACATCAAGATCAGCGGGAAATGGAAGGCACGAAAACGTTTCATGTGCGTTTCTGCGCTTGCGGTTTGTTGGGTGTGCTCTTGGTGGTATTTGGACAGGATTAGAGAGTCAGGGCCTCTGAAATGCCCAACGTTTGCCTTGTCTGTCACCACCTATCGCCACAGGGTTCCTCAGGAAATTCTACACATGAGAAGATTTTACATAACCCTTGGTTAATAACTGAGCATTTATCCACATCTCAGTGCAGGATACTGGCAAGGCTGAGTTGGTGCATGTGGCTTCCGGTGGAAAGCTAAGTGGAACCTTCAATTGCTTCTGTTTATCAGTTAGCTATTGCTGTGTAACAAACTATCCCAAACTCTGCGGCTTAAAAAAAACAATCAGCTGTCATCACTTATATATCTGTGTGTCGGCTGGAGCTCAGCTGACCTGGGTTGGGCTTAGCAAAGGAGGCTTGGCTCCACCTGTGTCTCCTTCTCCTTGGACCAGTGGGTTGTGCAGAGCATACTCTTGGTGATAGCAGAGGTGCAAAAAAGGAAAGCAGGAACACACAGGTCCTCTTAGGGCCCAGGCTCAGACCTTATATAACACTGGCCAAATCATTTCACGTGGCCAAGCCCAAAGTCAAGGACAAGCAAAGGCACCCTCCTCAACCCTGCCATGATAGGCCATGGCAAGGGTATGAATGCAGGGGAGGGTGAAAAATAGAGGCAAATAACCCAAACTACAACTCCGAATCTAAATCCTGGGCTCTCCCACAGCTACCCTGCCCACTAACAATAGTGGTTCAGAGTGACCATCGCTTTAGGAAGGTCTCCTTTGTGGGGAATCTAGGGAGGAAAATGGAGGAGAAACCGCCCTGGCGGATGAAAGGGCCGTGAGTCTGCCTGCCCTTACAAGAACTGCTCGGTGTGTCTCCTCCCCACAATAAGGATCACTTACCTCTCTCCCTGGGCCCTTTTGCATCTATCTTTTCCCTTGCTGATCACACACAAAACAAAAGAATGTCCACTGTCTTATCCAAAACCCATTGCATCCCTGAGGGAGCAGTTATTAACTTCATTACTGAATTAATGGGGGCATTAATTAATGAAAGTCATTGGCCCCAAACACCCAGCTTTTTAGTAGCAAAGCTGGGACACACACGCTGGTGTCTGACTGCTGAACCAGGGTCTGAGGGAGGAAATGGAAGCTCAGAGAGGTAAGAAACATGGCCAAGGCCACACAGCTGGGGTGGCAGCTGAGGCAGTGGTTAAGAGCAGGTTTCTGCCAGTCAGACATGAGTTCAGAATTCAGGTTGGAATCCTGACTGTCCCACTCAGCTGCTGTGTGACCTTGGGCAAGCTGCCTCTTGTCTCTGAACTGCATCTCCTCATCTGGAGTGGGGATAATAACAAAACCCGCCCTCCAGCACTGGGGTAAAGTTTGAATGGCAGTGGGAAGAAAGGATTTGTTCCACGTTCCTCTGTTTTTCTCCAGAAAAACAAGCGGCAATTTTGACCTGAGCGTAGAAGGCGTGTCCATTTCGGCTGATCTGAAGCTGGGCAGTAACTCCACATCAGGCAAGCCCACCGTCACCTGCTCCAGCTGCAGCAGCCACATCAACAGGGTCCATATGCGCATCTCAAAGAGCAGAGTGGGGTATGGACTCCCAGGGCTGTGGCTGGGAGGAGGGACCTAAAGAAGAACTCTCCCAATCATCCCTGTATTCCGAAAACACACCCAGAGTGCCACCTGCATGCCAGGCCTTGCTCAGAGGCCTCAGGCATGGCACGGGAGCCAGGGGTCCACAGATGAAGCAGACATTCTCTTTCTCAAGGCATCATTGGTTTATTCCATATTCATGCAGCAGACTTAACTGAGCACTTACTATGTCCCAGGCTCCTACTAAGCACATTACATATGTACTAAATTATATCGTCATCACAAATCTGCAGGCATTCATCTATCCATCCATTCAACAAATATCTAGTGAGACTCCGATCTGCACCAGGCTTGTGCAACGTGGTCAGGAAATGAGTGACCAATGAAAACTTAGTAAGAGCTAATATTTGTCAGAGGCTGACTGTGCCCAGCACTGATTTGAGCGCACTCATCTCATTCAAGCCACACCGTAACTCTGTGAGATCAGTCTATTATTACCCCGTTTTCTGGGGAGAAAACAAAGGCACGGAGAGAGAGGCAATAGCTTAAGTTGCTACAGCTGATGAGTGTTCAAGTGCAGGTCTATTTCACCCCAGACTCAGCCACACAGTCCTGTTCTCTTAAAGTTTTCAGCCCAGTGGGGAAGAAAATCATTAACCAAAGCATTGCATGAATGAGTGGCTCACACAGAATTACAAAAGGAGACAAGAATTAAGAAAAAAAAAGCTACAAACTTCTATGAACACAGAGAACCGGAGGCTCCGACCCCATCTGGGGGCAGGCCAATTCTTCATTGGCAAAATGACATTTGAACTGAGATGAAAGGATAAGTAGGCATTAGTGAGGGACGTGTTAGGGACCCGGGTGTTTTAAGCAGAGGGAACAGCATGTGCAAAGGCACGGTGGTGGGAGGACACACAGGAGAGAGGACATGGCAGGCCAGTGTGGCTGGTGTGCAATGAAGGAGGGGGCTGGTGAGGAATGAGACTGTGGCAGGGGCCCAGCCATGCAGGGATTCAGGAAATAGCCTCATGAACAGGTCACTAAATTGGGCGTCTGATGGGGTGTGTGCAGTAACAGCTCAGGGGCGAGGGTGCCAAGGCCTGTTTCCAGGAGGGAAGAAAGCTTTTGAGATGAGGCAGCCTCCTGAATCCAGCCCAGGGACAACCAAAAAGCCTCATCTATCTCCCTACTTGTCCATCTCTAGGTGGCTGATCCGACTCTTCCGCAAAAAAATTGAGTCTACGCTTCGAAACAAGTTGAACAGCCAGGTAGGAAGGGCTTGGAGCCCCATCAGCGAACAGAGGGGAAGGGCCCTCAGTGACCACACACCTCCCCCTTCTCTGGACACTCTGCTGTCACTCCAGACCCCTTGGTACTTCTTGTAGCCCTTTGAAACCACAACCCCAGCTCTAAAAGCCAGTCGTGTATGTTTTGCTGAAGAGTCCACCAAGAGACCAAGAGATGATCACTTCCCACACTCCCAGCAAACGTTCCCTCCTGCCTGCTTGGGCCACCTCTGCTTTTCCCCAGCCTTCCTCCTTGCTGAGAAAATGCCATTCTCTTCCTGCCTCCCTCTCTTCCCATACCCCTGGTAGACTCCTTCCTCCACCCCACCCCACCCCAAGTTCCTTCCTTGATGCTCCCCATTCAGAACAAATGCCATTGATGAAGCTACATTTCTGGGCTTTGGCCAAACCCCGGTAGTAGCCCATTCCCTGAGGCTGGGACTAATATAAGGGACAGGTGTCGGCCAGCACTCCTCCAACCGTGCCCACAGCCTAAATCCACAACCCAGATACTTCAGATAAGGGATGAGGCCATTCATTTGGCTGGTCTTCCATTAACAAATTATCAGTTTTTAAGAATCATCTAAGCCTGTCTCAAAAAGCAATGAGTTTTGGCTCTCTCCAGAGGGCAATGGAAGTCATTGAAGGTTTTAGGCAAGGGGGTGACCTGGCCAGATCTGTGCTTTAGAACAATCCTGTCCGCTGTGGGAATGACTGGAGGGGCCAAGAGTAGGGGCAAGGAGACCACTGAGGAGGCTCGTGTGGTCTTCTAGGTGGAAGACGTTGGTTTCCTTGTTAAAGACACTAAACAGGTAGGGGGGCATCAATCATGTGGGATCATCTATCTGAAGATACTGTGTCAAAAGCTTAAAAAGCAAGAAATCAATGCATGTTTGTCAAAATGCATAACATAGTGGACTGTAGAATGGGTTTTAGAGTCACATGGCAAGAATGGAGCCAGTGGCTCGGTTGGGATTAGATGGGACAGTTCCAATGAGCAGGACAATCCCCAGCCAAAGTCTCAGGGTAGCGTCTTGGGGTAATTTTTGGCCCTGGCTCCAGGGCTTAACTAGCTGTGTAACCTTGAGGAAATGACTTGACCTTCTTGAACCACAATTTTACCATCTGTAAAATGGGGACATTAGGCTGGGCGTGGTGGCTCACGCCTGTAATCCCAGCACTTTGGGAGGCCGAGGTGGGTGGATTACCTGAGGTTAGGAGTTCAAGACCAGCTTGACCAACATGGAGAAATCCTGTCTCTACTAAAAATGCAAAATTAGCCGGGTATGGTGGCACATGCCTGTAATCCCAGCTACTCGGGAGGCTGAGGCAGGAGAATCACTTGAACCCTAATACCATTGCACTCCAGCCTAGGCAACAAGAGCGAAACTCTGTCTCAAAAAAAAAAAAAAAAAAAAAAAAAAGAGGACATTAATACTTTCTTTACCAAGGCACTGTAAGGATTCATGAGATAATGCAGAAAATGTGCTCACTCACTAGGCTAGCTCACCCACAGTTCAGCTGTCTGTATAATCAAGTAATAGTCTGAGAAGAGTGTTGAGATAATATTTAACATTTGGAACAATTACGATTATTTCTTAGTACCATTTAAAAGTGGCCCCTCTATAGCAGCCAAGCTAATAAGTAGTAAAGCTGCTGCTACTGTTGATGGTGATGATGATGGTGAGGTTGATGATGGTGATGGTAATGGTGGGGATGATGGTGATGATGGTGATGGTGAGGATGATAATGGTGATGGTGATGATGGTGATGGTGAGGTTGATGATGGTGATGGTGGGGATGATGATGATGGTGATGGTGATAATGATGATGGTGGTGGTGAGGTTGATGATGGTGATAATGAGGTTGATGGTGATTATGAGGTTGATGATGGTGATGGTGGTGATGATGATGATGGTAATGGTGAGGTTGATGATGGTGATTGTGGGGATGATGATGATGATGGTGGGGATGATGATGGTGATGGTGGGGATGATGATAATGGTGATGGTGATGGTGGAGATGATGATGATGATGATGGTGATAGTGAGATTGATGATGGTGATTGTGGGGATGATGATGATGATGATGGTGATGGTGAGACTGATGATGGTGATGGTGATGGTGGTAAGCATATGCCCATTTAATAGGCATTTTCTTCCTCCAAGGCAGGAGCTCATCCTGGGCAGTTTCAATGGTGATAGTGAAGCTGATGATGGTGATGGTGATGGTGATGGTGGGGATGGTGATGATGTTGGCCCATAAAATATACAGAGTGTTTATAGTGATCTGACACTATGCTAAGAACTCTTCCCGTGGATTCCAGCATTTAATCCACACATTCTGACACTTAATCCCCTGTGAGAGAGATTCCATGATTATTCCTATTTTACAGGTGAGTAAACTGAGATACAGAAAGCGGAAGTAATAGTGCTTGGATTCAAATCCAGGCTCCCCTGCCTCAGAGATGAGCCTTGCTCTTAATCATAAGATCCGATTTAGAAGCAAGTACTGGCCTGAATGAATGAATGAAGGAGTGAGATGTCATGATACCAGGAGGGGCTGGAAATGGTGAGGAGTGAGCCAGGGAGTCTGCCCCTAGGGAAGACAGTGTGTAGGATGGGTGTCTGAGAGAAGGAAGAGCCTGTGTCAGTACAAAGTGTGCATGAAGGGAAGAGCAGGGAGGGAGCTGGGCTCCCATCAGGATTTGCTGTGATCTGGAGCCATCTGTTGGCCCTGATAGGTGAGCAACACTGGTGACAATGCCTGAGGTGCAGCTCAGGAGTTCAGCAGGGCCCCAGCTGCCAGCTGCGCGGCCCTCTGTTCCTGGGTCATTTGGAGAAGAGGCGCAGGTTCCTCGGAGAATGCCAGTCCAGGTCCTCTTAAGACTTCAAGAGCCTTATGTGGTAGAGACACACTTCAGGGAAACCAAATTTTCTCCTTCCCTCCTTCCCACTGATGTCTTCCCTCCTTCCTTCCTTCCTTTCCTTCTTCCCTCCTTCCTTCCTTTCCTTCTTCCCTCCTTCCTTCCTTCCTTTCCTTCTTCCCACTCTTCTTCCTTTCTTTTGTTTTGTTTTGTTTTGTTTTGGTGATGAAGTCTCGCTCTGTTGCCTAGCTGAAGTACAGTAGCACAATCTCAGCTCACTGCAACCTCCGCCTCCCAGGTTCAAGAGATTCTCCTGCCTCAGCCTCCCGAGTAGCTGGGATTACGGGCATCTGCAACCATCCCTGGCTCATTTTTGTATCTTTTGATAGAGACAGGATTTCACCATGTTGGCCAGACTGGTCTCGAACTCCTGACCTCAAGTGATCCACCCACCTCAGTCTCTCAAAGTACTGAGATTATAGGCGTGAGTCACCGCGCCCAGCTCTTCCTTTCTTTTCTTTCTTTACTTTTTTTCTACCTTCCTTCCCTTTCTCCTTTTCTCCCTTTCTTCCTTCTTTATCTTCCCCTCTTCACTCCTTCCCTTCCTCCCTCCATCCCCCAGGAAAAATAACTTGATTGACAGTGTAGAAGGAGGGATAGGGGAGGATAGAGGTGACCTCTAGGCAGATGGTGCAGCCAACCCTAAGGAGGAGTAAGAACCTGAGGAGTTTGGTTTGGGATGTGCCAGCCTTAGGGACCAGTAGAACACCCAGGGACAGTTGTCCATGAGTCATCTGGGTCCCCAGGCTAGAGCTAAGAGGTGAAGCCTGGGTTGCAAAGTAAGGCCTGGGTACTGGCTACATGTTGGGAGCAGTGGAGGTGACTTCACCCGGGCTCCCAAAGACAGATGCTGAGACAGGGTTTGGGTGCAAGTCATTTATTGGGAGGGGTTCCCAGGCAGCGCAGTGAGGAGGTCGGGAGGCAGGGAAGGGGCTTTACTGAGTGGGTTGCTGCTGTGGGCAACTGGGACTCAGTCCTGCTGGCAAGTCTCAGAAGAAGGATGGGGAGCACACCTCAGAATTGTTCCAGAAGTGGGAAGAAGGCTGGGGCATTTGTCTACCACCTCCTAGTCTTCTTTCGTTGAAGGCTGTTCTTAGAGACCTAACTTCTTGGCACTTCTGAGTGCAGTCCAGAGAGTGTGGGTGGGGCGCTGCAGCACCTGCCGCAGGGACCGTGGGGATGCCTGAAATGGCTCAAGAAGAGGGCCTAAGTGGAAGGGACAGGGAGCCAGGAAGAAAGCCCAGAGAAGCTCCCACACCTTCAGTGAAGGCGGAAGAGCTTGCAAAGGAGTCTGGGGAAAAGCCTGTAGGGGATAGGAAGAGAGCAGAAGGCCTTGGTCACAGGACTCTAGAAGGAGTGTTTCTAGAAGGGAATGGGCAACCACACAGGAGTACCCAGTAGTTGAGAAAGGCAGGGACTGAAGAGACTCTGCTGGATTACTGAGGGGAAGGTCATTCGAGAGCAACATCGGGAGAGGGAGGGAAGGAGCTTGTCTGACCACCAACCCCAGCCCCAGTCTCTTAGTGAGGGGAAGACTGTGGTTTAAATCCTATATTCCAGCTGTCTATTGCTTGAAAACAAACAACTGAAAATTTGGTATCATAAAACAACCACCATTGTTAACGTTCATGGATTCTGTGCATCAGGAAATCAGATGGGCATGACAGGGATGGCTGAGCTCTCTGCTCCATGAGATCTGGGGCCTCACCTCAGAAGACTCAAAAGTTCCATGTTAGAATTACCTGGAGGGTTCCTTGCTTCCATCTCTGGTGCCTGGGTTAGGAAGACTTGAAGTCTCAGCTCTGCTGGGACTATTGACCCAAGCCACTACCATGGCCCCTACATGGGACTTGGGCTTCTCATATCATTGAGTGGGTTCTGCATAGCCTTTTATGACCTCACCTCTGAAGTTACACAAAGGTGAGGTGTATTGTTGTGTACTGTTGCTTAGAAGCAAGTCGCCAAGCCCAGATTCTAGTGGCAAGTTCACAGACTCCATCTCTTGGTGGGGGTGTGGCAAGGCCACATTACAGAAGAGCAAATGGAATGAAAAATATAATTTGCCATGTTCCATTTTACAGATGAAAAAAGAGAGGTCTAGATAAATGGAACAACTTTCTCAGTGTCAAGGTCAGTGTGTGACCCAACACAGATCTTCTCAGGCTACTGTTTGTTCCATTGTGAGTCACTGGCTAGGGGACAGGGGGATGGGGTGGGGTGGCAAAGGCAGGTAGGGAATGGCTTCTCTGGCCATACATATCAAACGTGAGGGTGCCCACCTAGTTAAGTAGAAAGCCTGTCCATGCTCCCAGAAGCCCGGATAAGGGAAGGCTGGCCGTTGACTACCTCGTATTTGTTTACTACCTCATTCCACAAAGGACCTGAGACAGCAAAATCAAACAGAAACAAAAGAAATAACAAAACAGCAACAACAACAACAACAACAACAACAACAAATCACCTTATAAAATAGAAAACATAAACACCCATCAGGAAAGTTCCACACACAGGGCAGGAAATAGAATGCAGTTATGTAGGCCATACAGTCATATACAGTTATTATTGCTAAGCTACATGTTCAACTCTGAGCTTCCTGGTGGCCAAAAAGAAAAGGGAAACTTGATTGGCTACATAATTTTCAAGAAAACATTCAAGGAAAGCAAGGCATATCTGGCCCATTATTGCCAAGGGACATTTTTCACTATGGGAAGACCTTACTGATTACTTGTTTGGTTCTCCCCAGGTCTGTGAGAAAGTGACCAGTTCTGTATCCTCCAAGCTGCAACCTTATTTCCAGACTCTGCCAGGTGAGGGCTGGATGAGGATCAAGGATAGAAAGGAACAGAAAGGGGAGGGTGTGAGGACGTCAGGGTGGATGTGATAGGGCCGGCAAGTTTCCCAGACAGCCCTGGGCCTGGGTGGGAATGAGAAGAGTAGATTATTTTCAAGTGGCAGCTAGCATCGGATCAAGTCCTTGTGCTAGGTCCAGAAGTGAGGAGGACAAACAGCCCATACCGCCTCATTCCCTTAGCTCGGCAAGGGCCAAACAGCCAAATACCCCCAGCTCTCTAAGGCCAGAGACACATGACTGGCCTGAGATCTGATATTGGTCACTTCTTTTTGGATCTCAGTTTCCATGTCCTTAAAATGGGGACAATAATCTTCACCCCCAAGTACTTGGCAAGCTGCAAAGAACTGCGGCAGGCACTCAGGAAATTGTCCCCTCTCAGTCTGCCAACACTCCCCTGAGACAAGCATTATTCTCCTCATTTTTCACCCCACCCCCCTGTCCCCTAGCCCGTAACTCACAATGGAACAAGAGTAACCTGGCCAGACTCACGCCTGTAATCCCAGCACTTTGGGAGACCAAGGCAGGCAGACCACCTGAGGTCAGAAGTCCAAGACCAGCTTGGCCAACATGGGAAAACCCTGTACCTACTAAAATTACAAAAATTAGTCAGGCCTCATGGCAGGTACCTGTAATCCCAGCTACTTGGGAGGCTGAGGCAGGAAAATCGCTTGAACCCAGGAGGCAGAGGTTGCAGTGAGCCAAGATCATGCCACTGCACTCCAGCCTGGATGACAGAGCGAGACTCTGTCTCAAAAAAACAAAAAACAAAAAACAAAAAAACATGAGGAACCTGAGGCTCAGAGAGTAGGTGAGACTTGTCCAGAGTCACGAAGCCATCAAGAGGCAGAAGCAAGATGCAAATCTGCAGCTAATGTTCCCTTCACTCCAGAGCCGGGGCTTTCAGCTGCTCTCAGGACTACCTCGCTGTGAATGCTTGCATGGTTGGCACATAGTATATGCCCATTTAAGAGGCATTTTCTTCCTCCAGAACAGGAGCCCATCCTGGGCAGGTTCGATGCAGCTGCAGTGCCCAGGGTTTGGCCTCACGAGGCAGGAAAAAGATTTTGGTCTGAATCCCAGCTTCATCCCTCACCAGTCACTGGACAACTTGGATTTCTGAGCCTTGGTTTATTCTCTGCTGAGAAAAGGGATAAAGGAAGGGCTGATGTTTATTTAACTCTCATTGATTACCACTGGGAAACAGAGAAACTCTTCAGACTTGAGCCAGCCAGGGCTCAGCCTGGGCTATTACCAATGATCCTAACAATGATCCTCCCTAGCTTTTGAGCCTCTGCATGGACAGGACATTGGGCATCCACCTTCTCTCAAAACCCTCCCAGCATCTTTGAGGTCACTAGAATTCTCTCATTCTACAAATGACCAAAAAATGACTCAGAGAAGTGCAAGGACTTGTCCAAGGTCATCCAGAGTTTGGTTCAAGCCTAGGTCTCTCTGTGCCCTTGACCCTGTGTCTTAGCCACTCATCTCAGGGCTGTTGGAAGAAGAGAGTAAGGGGGTGTCTGTGAATGTGGGGTGTGGGTTCATTTTCCCTTAAGGCGAGCTCCCTTAAGGAGGGCTCCCTGGAGGAGGTGGGAATGGAACTTGCACTGTAGTTCTTGATCCAATTTTAGGGGATTCTGATCCTGCATTTCAGTTTCCAGGGATGCTGCCATGGGAGCTAACTCATGGTCCATCTTTCTCTCTAGTAATGACCAAAATAGATGCTGTGGCTGGAATCAACTATGGGCTGGTGGCACCTCCAACAACCATGGCTGAGACCCTGGATGTACAGATGAAGGTGAGTCTGACACTGAGAACCACACACCCTCACACTTCTGTCTCAGACACTCCAGGGCTCCCCAGTCCTTGGAAACAAATTTTACAATGTCCCCCACTTCCTATCTGACTCACCACCACCCTCTCTACTCTCCCCGCCTCTCCCTGCTCCAGTCACACTGGCCTCCCCGCTATTCCTGAAACACACCGTGCCTGCCCCTCCCCAAGGCCTTTGCCCTTGCTTTCTCCTCTACCTGGGTGCTCTTCCCCAGGTTTCCACACAACTCTCCCTTGCTTCCTTCAAGTCTTTGCTCAAATATTCCCTCCCTAGAGATGCCTTCCCAGATCACTCTCGCTGAAATAGCTCTCTCCTCTTCCCCCACATCCTGCTTTATTACCAATACACACACACACACAGTCTCAAGTCTGTCTCCCTCACTATGATGAGGGAGAAGGAGCTGCAACTGCTTTGTTCACTACCATATGTGCAGCACCTAGACCAATGCTTGGCACATAGTAGGTGCTCAATAAATTATTTGTTGGGTGGATGGATATATGGATGGATTGGTAGTTGGATAGGTGGATGGGTGGATGGATGGGTGGGTGGGTACACAGGTGGATGGGTAAGTGGATGGGGGGATGGGTGTGTTGGTGGATGAATGGATGGATGGATAGATGGATGGATGGATGGATGGATGAGTAAGTGGGTGGATGGGTGGGTGGATGAAAGAATGAGTGGGTGGGTAGGTGGATAGTTGAGTGTGTGGGTGTATTGGTGGATGGATGGGTAGGTGGATGGGTGGGTGGATGAATGGATGGGTGGGTGGGTAGATGGGTGGGTGGGTAGGTGGATGGGTGGGTGTATTGGTGGATGGATGGATGGATAAGTGGTTGGATGGGTGGGTGGATGAATGGATGGGTGGGTGGGTAGATGGGTGGGGGTAGGTGGATGAGTGAGTGTGTGGGTGTATTGGTGGATGGATGGGTAGGTGGGTGGGTGGGTGGATGAATGGATCAGTGGGTGAGTGGGTTGATGGGTGGACAGGTAGGTGAATGGGTGGGTAGGTGTATTGGTGTATGGATGGGTGGATGGATGGATGCATGGATAGATGGGTAGGTGGATGGGTGGGCAGATGAATGGATGGGTGGGTGGGTAGATGGGTGGGTGGGTAGGTGGATGGGTGGGTGGTGTACTGGTGGATGGATGGATGGATGGATGGATGGATAGATGGATGGATAAGTGGGTAAGTGGGTGGGTGGGTGGGCAGATGGAAGGAAGGATGTATGTATGTATGTACGGATGGATGGATGGATGGATGGGTGGATGGATGGATGGATGGAGTTTTATTGCATGCTGCTCCCTCCCTTACTCACCACCCTCCAACCAGGCACACTGGCCTTACACTTCCTCAAACAGGTTAAGCTTCCTCTCACCTCAGGGTCTTTGTCCTAGCTGTTCCCTCTGCCTGGTACTCCCTTCCTTCCCAATGCCCACCTCTACCCTGCTGGCTTCTTATAGTACTCCACGTGGGTCTTCACTCAGCTGTCACTCCCAGAGCAGCCTTCCCTACCACCCCAGCAAGGGTGGGTCCCACTCTGAAATTCATCCTGGATTGTGCCTCCTTTAGTCCTTCCACATTGGTGATTTGCCTCTTTGTTTACAGTTTGTTTGTTTCAAAACACATTCAATGTGAAAAAGAAAATTTAGAAACTGCAGAGGAATTCAGAAATAAATATAGGAAAGAAGGAAAAGAAAGAAAAAGAGAGAGAGGAATTATCCGAATCTACAACCTAGAGATAAGCACCATCAATAAACAAGTGTAGATCCCTCCAACCCTTGTCTTTGCAGAAACAGAGGAAGATACACACACACACACACACACACACACACACACACAGAAACAAATGTACACATATATAGGCATAAAAACAAATACACACAAAACCCACAATATAGAAACAGGAAAAAATGCACACGCATGTACTCACATACAGACAACAAAATACACACAGACATATATTTTGCATGTGTCATATTATATATTCTGCTTTACAACTTTAAAAAATCGATACATGTAATAGGAACATCTTTGCCATCCACAAAATATCCTCTTGCAGCCCTTTACTGGCTGCTTGGTTTTTCAGCAGACAGCTTGGGATAAGGTACGAGCACCGTGCTCCCTCCTGGGACACTTGGGCTCTCCATTTTTTTCTACAAACGTAACCAAAGCTGCAGTGATCATCCTTGCAATTGTGTCTCTGTCCATCCTTGAGCATTTCCTAGAAGTGGAATTGCTAGACCAAATGGCATACTAAGAAAAAAAAATGAATACCCACATATATCTAAGTGAAACAACAGAGTAAAAGATTAAAACAATAAGTAATTATCTTCAGTGAATAAGAAAGGTCCTGTTTATCTCCTGGGCTCCTGCCCAGAGTTGATCACTGACAACCATGGAGTGTGTTAACTTCCCAGGTCTCTGGTTCTAAGCACTCACATAAATGCATAAGAAAATCCATCTAGATTTTGCTGATGATCTACATGAATGGATACACACTGTTCTTCTCCTTGCTTTTCTCACTTAACAATATGTATTAAAGATGATTTCTAGTCAGTACATAGGTCCATCTTTATTATTATTATTTGAGATACAGTTTTGTCTTGTTGCCCAGGCTGGAGTGCAATGGTGCGACCTCCACTCACTGCAACCTCTGCCTCCCAGGTTCAGGCGATTCTCCTGCCTCAGCCTCAGCAGCAGCTGGGATTACAGGCTCCTACTACCACGCCTGGCTAATTTTTTGTATTTTTAGTAGAGATGGGGTTTCACCACGTTGACCAGGCTAGTCTCAATTTCCTGACCTCTGGTGATCCACCTGCCTTGGCCTCCCAAAGTGCTGGGATTACAGGCGTGAGCCACTGCGCCCAGTCCATCTTATTATTATGAAGAGTTGCATGTATTCCATAATATGGAGGTTATGTTTGTTAATTTTAAGTAATAAAATAATTATAAGGTACAGAGAATGCTATACACTTCCAAGTACCCAACATACAGATTTAAGAAATCTTACCATTTTGTCATATTTGCTTCTGATTTTTAAAAAAATAAAAAACATTGTAGAAATAACTAAGGAGGCCCCCTTGAGTACCTCTCCCCACACCCCAGAACCATGCTGATGATGTTGGTGTGTGTCCCTCTTGCCTGTGTTTTTATACTTTTTATGGGCCTTTAAATTTTACATAAGTGGTATCCTACCATATGTATCCATCTATAATTTGGTTTTTTAAGCTCAACATTTATTTGCTAAAAAATGATCTGCTTTTGCAACATATTGTCAACTTGCTTTTCAGAAACATAAAGAGCAACCCTAGAAGCTTATGAATGCTCTCACCAAACACTAGATAGCATCAGTTTAAAGCACACACAACACTCAAAACAATAGACCTCTTTTCCCATTTTGCTAACTTTACAGATGAAACAAACAAGATTTCACTGTTCTTTTCATAGGGCTTCTGTGCTTACTAGCAAGGTTGAGGTTGAGACAATGGAGTGGTTAGGAGAATGTTCACTGGACATTGGAGGCCTGGGTTCAATTTCTGGCTCTGCCACTTACCAGCTGTGTGACCTTGGGCAAGTCACTTCACCTCCATGTGCCTCAGTGTCCTCTCCTATACGATGAGCATAATTACACCTGCCTTCCCAGGACTGCCATGAAAAGCACTTAGAAACTAATGCCCAGGAGGCATTTGATGCTACTGTTAACTTCTGGTCATTGCTTTTTCCTTTGCGAGTGTACAAGTGGTGTCTTCAGCCCATTTTTTCCTGGATGGAGATACTGACTTATAATTCCTGAAGAATATCTGGGTTCACTCTGTTGCCTCTACCCCCAGGGGGAGTTTTACAGTCAGAACCACCACAATCCACCTCCCTTTGCTCCACCAGTGATGGAGTTTCCTGCTGCCCATGACCACATGGTATACCTGGGCCTCTCAGACTACTTCTTCAACACAGCCGGGCTTGTATACCAACAGGCTGGGGTCTTGAAGATGACCCTTACAGATGACATGGTAAGGCTGGGCTGTGGGTGGGTGTGGGAAGAATACTGGACCCAGAGTCCTGCAGCCCTTCCAAACAAATCTGGAAAAAGCTTTTCTGACATTGAGGGAGGTTAAGGTGTTGACTCTAGAGTCAGCTAGAGCTGAGTTCCAATATCGGCCCCACCCCTCTCCAGCTGGGTAGCCCAGGTCAATTACTCTACCTCTCAGAACTTGTTTTGTCTTCTGTAAAACACCAATAACTGGTTTTCTCCAAAGGGTGTCATGAGGATTCCATGAGATAGTAAAGCCTGATTAAATGAGATATTAGTCTATGAGAGGACCGAACACAGAGCTTTGAATGTAGAAAGTAATGAATCAAGAAACGAAAGGGCTACATTGATGAGTCCTTGTCAGACTCTGTCATCCAGTCCTAGCATCACGCTAAGGCAGAGGCAGACTCTGCCTTCGCCTTAATGTGGCATCCTATGAGATTGGTTTGAGGGCAGATTGGGCTTTCTCAGGAGCAAAAAGCAAGCAGGCGGTCACTGACCAGCTCCTAACCATTCTGGGCCAACTGCTGCAGAAGATGTGGCTTGGCTTCCAGGCTGGTTGCTGCAGAATTTGTGGGTCAGTGCTCTGTTGTCACATATGGGCTGGCCACTGTCTGTGCGTGCAGTCAGCCTCTCGCCCCTATATAGAACTCACCCCTCCACTCCGTCTATAACAGCATCCTCCAAGATCCTTTTCTCATCTCTTGCTACAGATTCCAAAGGAGTCCAAATTTCGACTGACAACCAAATTCTTTGGAAACTTCCTACCTGAGGTATGAAAGACCTTGCTTTCCTTTAGTGAGCCCGGGGGTTCTGGGAGGACAGGGCTTTGCTGAGTGGATAAGGAGACCCACCCCTCCACCCAACATACACACACAAGATCCAGAAGCAACCCAGCATGAAAGGGTAGAAACAGCTTCATCCCCAGAACAGAGAAGGGCTCCAAGTGCCCAGTTGATCAGGTGTGGGAGTAGATGCTGGCAGGTGGTGGAGGGAGGATCTTTCATGCAATACATTTCTATTGAATGCCCACCATGTGCCTGGGGCCCTGTGCTGGGAACCCAACAAAATAGGCCAGCTCCCTACCCTCCTGGAGCTCCCAGACCAGTAGAGAGAGAGAAAAATATCATCCAGATACCCAAAACAATAACAAAAATAATGTGTACTGTTACCAGTGAAGCCAACAGGTGGATGAGGTTACTTTAGACAAGGTGGTCAAGGAGGGCCTCTGTCTTTTTCTGCTCAGGCTACCATAACAAAATGCCACAGACCAGGTGGCATAAATAACAGAATTTATTTCTCATAGCTCTCGAGACTGGAAGTTCAAGGTTAAGGTGTCAGCAGATTTGGCTTCTAGTGAGGGCTCTCTTCCTGGCTTGTAGACTGCCTCCTTCTTGCTGTGTCCTCACAGGGCCTTTTCTCAATGCATGCATGGTGGTGGGTGGGAGAGCGCTCTCTGGTGTCTCTTCTTATAAGGACACTAATTCTATCCGATCAGGGCCTGACCGACCATTATGAGCTCACTTAACCTCAGTTACTTCCTTAGAGGCCCTTCTCCAAATGCAGCCACACTGGGAATTAGGGTTTTGACATATGAATTTGGGGGGACACAAACATTCTCATAGCAGCATCTCTGGTGGTAAAACCCCACAAATTTCTATACAGAGAAGCTCTGGCTGAGGGGAGAGGTGTTGCCGGTAGGGGTATCCAGGAGTGTTGTCTTGAACCTTCTTTGCATAACAATCACATCATTTTTACTCAGACTGTGGGTTTAACTGGGGGAAGATCAGAGACTAAGAGAGACGGGAAGAAGGTCATCAACCCCCTCCTTAGTTCCCCCTTGAAGCCGCTACTGCTGTCTGAGAAAGTAACATCTGCAGAGACCTGAAGGAAGGGAAAAAGCCGAGAGAGAAGAATGCGAGGAAAAGCATCTAACAAGGGGGAACAGAGAGTGCAAAGGGTTTTAGATGGCAAGAAAGCTTGTTGAATTGGAGGCACAGAAAGAGTTCCGTGTGGCTGAAGATGGAAGACAAGAGGCAGAGGCACATGTGGTGAGGCTGGCAGGGTGCCAGCTGGCAGACTGTGCAATCTTAGGATTTATTCTAAGAGCAACGGGAAGACAATGAAGGTATTTAAGCAGGGGCAGGCCAAGATAGGATTCATAAACATTTTAACAGAAACTCCTCCTTTCGTTGGTTGTCTCCACTGGGGGCTGCAGGTGGCCAAGATGTTTCCCAACATGAAGATACAGATTCACGTCTCAGCCTCTACCCCACCACATCTGTCCGTGCAGCCCATCGGCCTTACCTTCTACCCTGCCGTGGACGTCCAGACCTTTGCCGTCCTCCCCAACTCCTCCCTGGCTTCCCTCTTCCTGATTGGCATGGTAAGCTGTTCCTGGGTGTGGACAGATGAGGAGCCCCAGACAGTCCCAAGGGCACTGTCTTTGGAGTCAGGAGATCATGTGAATCCTGTCCGGATTCAAACCTGGACTGTGTCACTCCAGAGCCTGAGACTTGAGTCACTGTACTCAACGGTGCCGGCTCCTGAAGGTATTCATTCCCCCAGCCATTCACTAGTGCATCTGTTTACTTATTCATTCAATTATTCATTTGGTCAATTTCTCATTCATTCAATTATTCATTCCATATTGGCTTGAAATATGTGTACTGTTTCCAATTCATTCACTTGTATCTTTAGTCATTCAATTATGCATTTGTGTATTTGTTCATTCATTCAATTATTAATTCATTCAGTTATGTATTAGATTGTTGACTTGAAATATGCCTTTTCTGATTCCCACATGCATTCATTTATTCAATTATTCATTTACTTATGCCTTTGTTCAATTGATCATTCATTTGCATATTTGTTCATTTATTCATCCATCATGTATTCATTCATGCATATCTTTGTTTTTCTTTCATTCACATATTTTTTAATCATTCATTTGCCTCAGTTTTCACTCCATTGTTGATTTATCCATTCATCCCTTTGATCACTCCATCACGCCACAAAGATATGGTGGCACCCATACAGCCACTGAGGGCGTGGTTCAGACACTCTCTGCACCAGGAAGCATTTAGAGGCCTTAGGCAAGTCTACCTGGTCTCCCAAGCTGAGACCTGTTATTCTCACTTTGCAGACAGAATAGGTCCTGAGGGGTCATCCAAGGCCACACAGACTGCGCAGAACAGCTGAGGTGGGAACCTGGGACTTCCTCCTCATATTTTTTGAATGAATTGATGAATGAGGGATTGTGAGAACAGGGCTACCCTGGACTGCAGCCCTGAGGTCTGTCTTACGTAGCCCCTCCAAGAGTGGCCCAAGAACTCTGAAATGGTCCTGGAAGTAGAGAGAGAAAATGGAATTTGGCTGACAGTTTAGGACTCAGCAGCCACAAAGCCAAGGGAAGTCTCCCCACTCCTCCAGCTCTGCAGGCCTGACCCCACTGTGTGTGCTGCCCTGCTGAGCCGCTGTGAAGCTGGCCCTTCTCGGTTTGGAGGCTTGCAGCCAGGCGCCTGGGTCGGGGCACTTCACTCTGGGTTGTTGTTTTGGCAGCACACGACTGGTTCCATGGAGCTTGGTGCCAAGTCCGACAGGCTTGTTGGAAAGCTCAAGGTGGATAGGTAAGTGGGCCTGTGAGGGGAGGAGGGGGCTGCCCCTCTGTCTTTGGTGTCCATGGGATGGCAGTGGCCCTGTGATGCACAGAAGCACTGCATTGTGGCTTTCCTGTTGGTTCATCACATTAAAACCTCAAAGAGTGTGCAATGGTCACATTATCCCCATTTTGCAGACCATGAAACTGATGCTTAGAGAAAAAGTGACTTGCTCGAGGCCACACATTGTAGGTGACCAGCCATCTCAGCTTACCTATAAATGTCCCAGTTCTAGCAGTGACAGTCCTGTTTTCTGGGACACGGCCAGTCCTCATGGCTGGGAGGCGTCAGCTGATGATCCCCACTGAACCACAACAGCATACAGCTGTCCCATGTCCCTGGCTTTCCTTGACACTAGAAAATCCCACTTCAACTTCTTCTCACCCCATCCTCGGGACTTTAACCACCATCCTCTGCTGGGAGACTCTAGAATCCACCTGGCTCTGATTCGAGTCCCGGCAGGGGAGTTTGTGGTTAAGAGTGTGGCCCTGACATGAGGCTGCCTACGTTTGAAGTTCAGCTCACCTCGGCAAGCACCAAAATGCTGCCAACTTCAGTTCTCTGGCTGTCAAATAAGCCCAGTGAGGCCGGGCGCGCTGGCTCACGCCTGTAGTCCCACCTCTTTGGGAGGGAGGATCACCTGAGGTCAGGAGTTTGAGACCAATCTGGCCAACATGGTGAAACCCCGTCTCTACTAAAAATACAAAAATTAGCCGGACACGGTGGCGGGCACCTGTAATCCCAGCTACTGGAGAGGCTGAGGCAGGAGAATGGCTTGAACCTGGCAGGTGGAGGTTGCAGTGAGCCGAGATCATGCCACTGCACTCCAGCCTAGGAGACAGCGTGAGACTCCGTCTCAAAAAATAAAATAAAATAAAATAAAATAAGCCCAGTAATTACTTTGCCGACAGCATCATTGTGAGCTGAAATGAGGTATTAATATGTGTTGAAGTGTTTAGACCACTTCCAGGGACAGAATAAACACTCAATATGCAAGAGGGAAAGAGAAACAGAAATGCAGAAAGAGAAATACAGGCCAGGCATGGTGGCTCACGCCTCTCTCCCAGCACTTTGGGAGGCCATGGTGGGAGGATCACCTGAGCCCAAGAGTTCAAGACTAGCCGGGGCAACATAGTGAGACCTCGCCTCTACCAAAAAAAAAAAAAAAAATTTAATTAGCCAGGTGTGGTGGTGCATGCCTGGGGTCTCAGCTACTCGAGAGGCTGAGGTGGGAGGATCAGTTGAGACCGGGAAGTCGAGGCTGCAGTGAGCCATGTTCGAGCCACTGTACTCCAGCCTGGGCAACAGAGCAAGACCCTGTCTCAAAATAAATAAATGGATTTTTTAAAGTAAAAGAAATACAGAAAGGGAGGTTGAGACATAGAGAAAGAGACAGAGACACAGAGAGTGACACTCAGAGAAGGAGACAGACACAAAGGAAGGAAGGGAAGGGAGAGATGTAGAAAAGGAAAGGCAGAGACAGAGGGAGACGCTCAGAGAGACAGAGGAAGGAGTGGGGGGCAGAGAGAAGGAAACACCGTATGCAAGCAGATGTGATGGCCCCCCGCAGTTAGACCTGGCACCTGCCTCTTCAGCACGTTTGTGCTGTTTTCACACAGCCTTGACCCACATCCCTGCCCAGTCCCACCTTCTCCCTGGCACCGAGCCATCCTTCTTCACCTTGAGACGGGCCCCAGAGGTTTATGCGCGGTTCATTTCTCCTGGCATCGTGTTGACAAGCGTTACTGCTTCAGAAACGTATAGATTTAATTTCTCCTGAAACCCCCACGGGCCTCTCGAGTAAAGGAGCTGGAGAGGATAGAGCTGGGTGTGGGCTGAGCACAGGCTTTCTGGATATGCAGAGGATGGGGATAGGGTGTGAGAATCCATGGAGCAGAAATCCTGGGGCTACTGACTCTTGAGGAGCAAGGGCAAGTTTTCAAGCTTTGTACAGTGTTGGAGACAACCCGGGCTTTGCCTTCGAGGAGCCCTGTTTGAAACCTTTCTTTCTTTCTTTCTTTCTTTCTTTCTTTCTTCTTTCTTTCTTTCTTTCTTTCTTTTCTTTCTTTCTTTCTTTCCTTCTCTCTTTCTTTCTTTCAGAGTTTTGCTCTGTCACCCAGACTGGTGTGCAGTGGCATTATCTCAGCTCACTGCAACCCCCGCCTCCCGGGTTCAAGCGATTCTCCTGCCTCAGCCTCCCGAGCAGCTAGGACTACAGGCACCCACCACCACACCTGGCTAATTTTTGTATTTTTAGTAGAGACAGGGTTTCCCATGTTGGCCAGGCTGGTCTCGAACTCCTGACCTCAAGTGATCTGCCTGCCTCAGCCTCCCAAAGTGGTGGGATTACAGGAATGATTCACTGTGCCTGGCCAAAACTCTGCTTTATTACAGCCTGGGCAACATAGTGAGACCCCGTCTCTACCAAAAAAAAAATTAAAAATTAGCTGGATGTGGTGGCATACACCTGTAATCCCAGCTAGTTGGGAGGCTGACGTGGGAGGATCACCTGAGCCCAGGGGGGGTCAAGGCTGCAGTGAGCTGTGATTTTGCTGTGCAGTGCGGCCGTGACTACACTCTAGCCTGAGCTAGTGAGACCCCATCTCAAAGAAGAAAACAAAAAAGAAACCCTGCTTTGCTGATTGTTAGCTGTGTGACCTGGGACCACTGCTTGACCTCTGAGTGTCAGTTTCATCATATGTAAAAATAGGTGTAATGGCCCTTGCCTCTTGTAATGTTTCTGGGATTCAGTGGGATAAAGCACCCAACACAGCTAATGAAAGGTTGGGTTTCAATAAACAGCCATATGTTCCCCACTTCCTCTGAGATCACTGTTAAAAAATGTCATAAAGGCCATAAAGGGAAAATACTATATTGGCTTAGATAACTGAAAAATCCAAGGTTTTCAGGCAAGGAAAGACCCAGGTGCTCAAATGATATCCTTGGGAATCTGTCTCCCTCTCTTGGCTTTGCTATCCTCTGTGCTGGCTTCATTGCCCAGCAGGCTGTCACCAAGTGGCAGCAAAATAGTCACCAGGAGTTTCCTTATTTTCCCAGAGAAAAGAGAATACCTCATTCCCAATATTCCCAGCAGAAGTCCTGGGACTGACTTGCACTGGGCCGTCATAGGTCAGAGGTACATCCTTGCAGCAATGACTGTGGCAGGAGTGGTGGACTATGCTCTTTGGCCAGCATGGCCCAGAGCTCATTGTGGGGTCAACAGTACTAACAATGCAGGGAATGTATGAATTCTCCAAAGGAAACATCGGGATGCTGTGACCGGTGGAAGGGGAGTGGATACTGGGTGGGAAAACTGGGCAGTATCCACCAGAGTGGGTCTCTCCTCTCTAGAAAGTGGGTTCTCACGCTAGTCGGGCATCTGGTGGTCTCAGTCCCCCTCCCCCTCTCACAGGCTGCTCCTGGAACTGAAGCACTCAAATATTGGCCCGTTCCCGGTGAGTCTGAGGCTCTTGGTGGCTTCTTCCTCCTCCTGACCTGGTGGTGGGGAGAGGGACATGTCATAGGCTCGTGGCATTATTTAAGAAGCTACTGGCTCATTTGCATTTAATTTGGTTGTGAATTAATGGTTCGAGATGCTTGGTGGGCAGAGGGATCTGAGCCAGAATCCCTGCTCCGTGCCTACGAACTGTGAGACCTTGGGCAAGTCACTTCCCTTTTCTGAACTCCAGACCTTCCCCACCTAGGTAAGTGTAGAATGGTTTAAATGGGATTAAACATGCACGGTCTGGTAGAGAAAATCTGCTCAACAAGTATTTGTTGGATGAACAAATGAATTACTTTATCGAGCACCTATTATGTGCCAAGTACCGTTCCAAGTGTGGAGTAGGCTGATGCACAAGATGGGGAAGTGATGCCTTCTCAGAGCCTTACATGGCAGCAGGAAGACAGCACAATAAGAAATGAAAGGCCAGGCACAGTGGCTCATGTCCATAATTCCAGCACTTTGGGAGGCCAAAGCAGGAGGATTGCTTGAGGCTAGGACTTCAAGACCAGCCTGGACAACATAGAAGACCTCATCTCTTATAAAAAATAAAAATTAAGTGGGTGTGGTGCCATGCACCTGTAGTCCCAAATACCTGGGAGTCTGAGGCAGGAGGATGGCTTCAGCCCGGGAGTTCCAGGTTACACAAGCTAAGATCATGCTACACTGCACCCCAGCCTGGGTGACAGAGTAAGATTCTGTCAAAAAAAAGAGAGAGAGAGAGGGATCATTTCAGTACCAATCAAAGCTATAAAAACCAAAGCGGGGATGGGTGGAAAGTGGTGGTGGAGAATGAAGTCAGAGGATGTGATCAGGGAGGGCCTCTCCGAGGAGGTGATGTTTGGACTGAAGGAGAAAGAGCCCTGTTGTGGGGATAAGCTTGGCGTGTTTGGGGAATGAAGGGAGCCTGTGTGTCTGGAGCAGAGCGAGTAGGGGGCCTTGGAAGAGATGTGGCCAGAGGGGCAGGCATAGGCTGGCTCATTCAGGGCTTTCTGGGCTAGGCTAGAGGAGGGGAGATTGTTGTATTGCACAGGCAGTGAGAAACCAGTGCACTGTTTACTGCAGCGAGTGCTGTGAGTGGATTTATACCTTTGTAAAAGCTTCCCCTGGCTGGAGTGGGGGGATGGATTACAGACAAGGCTGGTGTGTTTGTCTATGTGAGGTGCTGGGGGTTGGGACTCAGCCAGGAAGAAGAGAAAGATGGTGGATTGGAGGCATATTTTGGAAGTATATTTAGACAGAACTTAGTGAGAGATGTGAGCCTCTTTTATAAGGTGCATTTAAATATTCAACGCATATCTGTTGCACACCTTCTTTTGCACCTAGAATCATACTAGGCACAGTGGGGTATAACATGTGGTCAATGTCTGGCAGATTTAGACACAGCACAGAAGCCTCCCTCATGGCTGTGTGGTGAGGGAAAGAATTGTCCAGGTGACTTCCAGGGTTTTGGGTGGAGCAGTTGGATAAATGGCAGAGCTACGTAGTGACATGGAGAAAGGGCTGGTAGGAGAGGGAGGAGCAGGGAGAAACTCGGCTCAAGTAGGTGGTTCCCCTGCCCAGGAATCACTGCTCGTCATTAAGTAGAATTGCCCCTGCTGCCCTCACGAGGGGCATTGATGACGAGTTGCCCCTGTTAGCAGTAAGTAGTCGCCCATGTTGTTCAACACCAGCCACACAGAGTGCCTGCCCTGTGTCTAACATCAGAAGCTGCAGTCTGCTGATCCTGCCCAGGGTCTTGCTACATTGGCCTGAATCTCCTGGTGGCCTCTGGTTGAATCCCAGTTTCTGCTGCTCTGGAGAACATTTCCTTAAATTACTGAGATGACCCCAAGGTCCCTACCAAGTGAGTGCCTTGTAAGCCCCCCACCCCAAAGTCATACCATCCCAGTGTCCCCTTCAAATCTGATAAAAATCCAGCCAGCCATTTCCACCGAATGAGATTCCAAAATGGAAGGACCAAATGCAACCTCACTGTATTTTCATGGACTTAGTGGTTCCAAGGCTCTCTTGGTGGCTTGACTAAGTCCATAAATAATTTCTACTTCTGTAGAAAATAGAAATTTAAAGTTCCCAGGATTCATAGGAAGGAGGGCACTGCATTTGGTGTGAGGCCAGGGAATAACAGGCCAGGAAAGGAGACTCAATTGTTCCAGAAACAAATATGTATATATTTACAAGTTGTAAATGTCACAACTACAGGCAAGCATCTTGAGGGTTTTACAGTATTTTTAAATCTTTTTATTATTGCTAAAGCAAAACACATGCACTATAGGGCAATCAGAACCTACAGATTTGGAAAAGAAAGAAAATAAAAACCATGCACATTTTCATCACTTAGATAATAATTTGGAGTATATCCTTCCTGACCTTTTGCTATGCCTATTTAATTAAAAAATGAAATGATGTGATTTCTATAGCCTGGTTTTCCTCACTCAAAAACATATCATGGTTATCTCCGTGTTGATACTTACATTTCTGCGATCTCATTATTAACAGTTGCGTAATATTTCCTTCTATTAAAGTATTACCGTTTCCACCATTTACCACCATTCCCCCATTGTTGGACATGGAGGTTGCTTTTAATTTATTGTTTTGGATACATTTGTTGCTTTGGTCAACATTCTTGCGTCCACATTTTTTCCTACACCCTACGTTATTTCCTTAGGATAAATCTCTTGGAGGAATGTTTGCTAGCCCAAAAGGCACACAGGGGTCTTGTTATGTTGCCCAGGTTGGTCTTGAACTCCTCCTGGTCTCAAGTGATCTTCTCGCCTCAGTCTCGCAAAGCACTGGGGTTGCATTCATGAACCACCGAGCCCAACCAGGCATACATAGGCTTTTGATGAACACTGCGCCAAATAGCCCTCAAAGAGGTTGATTCGATTTGCCTTCTTTTTTTTTTTTTTTTGAGACGGAGTCTCACTCTGCCGCCCAGGCTGGAGTGCTGTGGCCGGATCTCAGCTCACTGCAAGCTCCGCCTCACGGGTTCACACCATTCTCCTGCCTCAGCCTCCCGAGTAGCTGGGACTACAGGCACCCACCACCTCGCCCGGCTAATTTTTTTGTATTTTTTAGTAGAGACAGGGTTTCACCGTGTTAGCCAGGATGGTCTCGATCTCCTGACCTCGTGATCCGCCCGTCTGATTTGCCTTCTTACTGCAGTCTCTGAGAGGACACATTTTTTAAGCCGAGCTTTTCCCATTTAAATACTCTCTGATGACCTTCCTCATCATTGTCATGAGTTGTAAGGCCTTGCACCTTACAGTTGAGAACATGCTTTACATCTGGAACCATCGGAGCAAAAGAAAGCACTTCCACGACCTTGACTGGGCTGCCAAGTGTTCACATATCACTTGCGTCCACCTCTCAGCAGTTTTCCCAGCTGTGCGGGAAAACTGTTGCTGAGCAGCGCTAGGGGAAAGGAGGGTGACAGAGGTGGGGTGATGAGGACTGCTGGTCCAGCAGGGTCCTGGTGATGCAGGACCATCCTCCCATCCTTCCTCTGATTTCCAGGTTGAATTGATGCAGGCTATCATGAACTACATCGTACCCACGTTTGTGCTGCCCAGGGTTAACGGTAAGGAACTTTGAAGAAACGATTCATTTTTAGTCATGGGGGAAGAGGGTGGGGTTGATTACCTACAGCCAGCTAATACCTGGCCCCAGGTGTGAGGGCTGGGCAGTGGTGACGTCGAGTGAACCTCAAATGGCATCTGACCCAGAAACGGATGGAACAAAAAGGGAACTCACATGGGTTGACTTACTACACATGGGTTGATTAATTATTGCATGAATTTGTCCTTCCAAAACCCCCATGAGATGAAGGATAATTAACATCTCCAACTTTTATGGGAGGAAGTGGAAGAACAGAATGATTTAGTGACTTAGGTCACAGAGCAGGCAAGGGGTGGGGCATGAGTTTGATCCCAGCTGTGAAGACAAAGCCCATGGTCTTTTTCCAACTCTGGAAGAAGGATGAGGTGGTGCCCTGATAACCCCTCCCAGAGCTTAGATCACCACGCTGGTAAAAACTTCAGGCAGGCCTGCCTCTGACCTTGGAGAGCAAGGGGCAAAAGTACAAATAGAGGCCCATATAACCAACCTGTGACTAGGATATTTAGAACTTACCGATTAATCCAACAAATTATCATATGAAATATGATACATCAGTCCTGGGATCTGTCCTCCTACCTTGACAAATGTAGCTTTGTAATGACCTGGGAGGCCACGTTCTAATTTAGATTCCTCCAGAGTTCCATGTCAGAATGTGGCGGTATGTGGGGCACTTGCCCTGGCCACTGTCCGCCTCTGGCTTTATCCTTAACATTGAGGGGTTTCATGCACACATGCATTAAATACCCCTAATTACACACCACACTCTGTCGACACCATTGCAAGCAGCAGATTTTTGGTTTAGTGTACACCAGCGGTGCTGCACCCTCAGGAGGGCCATCATGGGGACGGAGTCCACGCAGGTCCTAGAGGTAGACTTGGGGCTGATGGACAACAGGTGGGAAGCACAGACTCCAGAGCAGCCTTCCTTTCAGGCTTGTATGCCCATGCCAGTCCCTACCTAGGGCCAGGCATGCCAGTTCAGGGAGGCTTTCTACCCAGGCTCTCTGGCCTTCCCTCCTCCCCTGCCCTTCTCTTTCTTTTCTGCTGGTCCTCACCGTTGGTCTCTGTCACAGAGAAACTAGAGAAAGGCTGCCCTCTCCCGATGCCCGCCAGAGTCCAGGTCTACAACATGGTGCTTCAGCCTCACCAGGTGAGTCCCGGGGTCTTTCCCACAAATCTCCCCTAATGATAGTGACCAACAGCAGCCCATGGCCGCAATGCTTCCTGCATGCCAAGCCCTGTGTCAAGTGCCTTCTACCCTTACAACAACCCTGGGATGTGGGTACTGTTAAAAAACAGAGAAGAAAGACCAAGGTTCAGAAAAGCCACACAGTGTTAAATGAAGTCCAGATTCAAAGCCGGGTTCCTGGCTTTGAACCATTGCTGCATCGTTCCCACGCTACACTCGGCAAAAATGAAATACATTTATTGGCCAAAGAACCTCTTTTATAAGGTGCATTTAAATATTTAGCACATATATGTTACATGCCTTTTGCACCCAGCATCATACGAGGCACTGTTGGGTATAACATGTGGTCGATGTCTGGCAGATTTAGACACAGCACAGAAGGCTCGCTCGTGGCTTTCACCCAGGCTGATCTCCATCTGCATTTGACACGATGCCTTTCCTGGGCATGCTTTCTTCTCTTAGTCTCCAGCACTCCCCTAGCTCCTGGTTGTCCACCTGCCACCTCCTCTGCTTGTTCTCCCACCCCTTCTCTGCAAGCTGGAGATCTCCAGGACCCCTCCCCAGGCCTCTTCTCTTCCCCCACCAGTGGCTGGCCTTCGTCACTCTCGTCAACCTCTTCAGGCTTAGCTGCCACGTGTGTGCCACCCAGTGTCCCAGACATGCTTCCAGTCTTTTTATTTTTTCCAAACTCTCAGCTTGTGCATTTGCAGGCTCCCTCAATGTCTCCACCCTGAGGCCTCTTAAACCCAGCATGTCCCCACAAAGCTGTCACCTCTGTAGCGAAACCATCACCCAGTGTTGCATTTGTTACCTTGGTCAAAGGCTTTCCTGATAACTTGTGGTCCTCATGGGTAGCCTCGCATCACCCAGATCCCGCCCTCTCCCTTTCCCCCAATATCCAGTCCATCAATCCTCAATTCTTTAGACCAGGGAGCTAATTAATGGGGCTGAGAGACTCTAGAAAAATAGCCAAGAGTGCAGAGGAAACACATACCGCATGTTCCCCACCTTTTACCAAGTTCATGCTTAAAAAAAAAAAAAAATGACCCATGGCACAATTTAATTTCTTCATTTCTAAAAGTCCTGAGTGAAGGGCACAAAGGAGCAGAGAGAAGTGGTTTTGCAGCCTTGATTGTAACAAGCACTCCCTTGAGCTGCCATGAGGCAGGGATGACAAATGAAGGCCTCTAAAACAGCCTGGGGGGTCTCTGTGTCTGAGAAGGAGGCAGCTTCCAGGGAAGCTGCTGACAGATTCGCAGGTGTTGGCAGCTGTTGATGTGTAGATCCAGGTGGCGAGACACTGAGTGACCCCCACTGGCCCTACCTTTCTCCTTCCCAATAGGCAGGCTCCCAAAATGTCCTTCTTAAAACTCCAGCAGCTGCACACTCACAAACAAGGGGTGCATCTTAAGCGGTGACGACATTCTCATCTCTCCCTAGAACTTTCTGCTGTTCGGTGCAGATGTTGTCTACAAATGAAGGCGCCAGGGGTCCCGGGGGCTGTCAGCCGCACCTGTTCCTGATGGGCTGTGGGGCACAGGCTGCCTTTCCCCAGGGAATCCTCTCCAGATCTTAACCAAGAGCCCCTTGCAAACTTCTTCGACTCAGATTCAGAAATGATCTAAACACGAGGAAACTTTATTCGTTGGAAAAGTGCATGGTGTGTATTTTAGGGATTATGAGCTTCTTTCAAGGGCTAAGTTTGCAGAGATATTTCCTCCAGGAATCGTGTTTCAATTGTAACCAAGAAATTTCCATTTGTGCTTCACGAAAAAACTTTCTGTTTTTTTTGTTTTGTTTTGTTTTTTTCCCTTTGGATTCTGTGTGCTGGTATTGTTTCTTGTTTTATGTTCATTTATTTATTATTCATTGGCTGTAACCAATGTGGCTGGTAGTGCCAATTTACAGCACAGATACAATCATCTCTTTTTATTTCTGTAATCAATCTCTTGAGTCCCCACAGCCTCCATTAACAGAAAGTCTCATTGTTCCAACTGTCCTTGGGATTTTCTTAGTCTAAATTCCTTTTTTTTTTTTTTTTTTTTTTTTTGAGGCAGAGTCTCGCTCTGTCGCCCAGGCTGGAGTGCAGTGGCGTGACCTCGGCTCACTGCAAGCTCCGCCTCCCGGGTTCACGCCATTCTCCTGCCTCAGCCTCCCGAGTAGCTGGGACTACAGGCGCCCGCCACCTCGCCCGGCTAGTTTTTTGTATTTTTAGTAGAGACGGGGTTTCACCATGTTAGCCAGGATGGTCTCGATCTCCTGACCTCGTGATCCGCCCGTCTCGGCCTCCCAAAGTGCTGGGATTACAGGCTTGAGCCACCGTGCCCGGCCATGTCTAAATTCCTAATGTCACACAGAGAGGGTCTGGAGAGTGGATCGGTCCACTATGCTGTTGTTCTTTCCATTACCACATGGTGTCGCTGTTGACTGGTCATTCTGCACAGCCCATTGTCCTGTGTAGTCACCCGTCCACTAGGACTGTTGCTCCCGTCACCACCACACAGTGTCGCTGTTGAACAGCTAACCTGCACAGCCCGCGTTCCCTGCCCCACATTTGGTTTCTATGGTGATGACCCCCACTTCATCCATGTTCTCCTGGCCAGCCATTGTCCCCAAAAGCAGAACACTAGGCCAGGTGACAGAGGCCATTAGGGTTTTCTGCTTCAGTCACATCTTTGGGTGCAATTAGCACTTCCCCATGACTCTCCCAGCCCTGGTGTGGAAGCCAGATCACCAGTTCAGACTGTCTTTGGAATTCTGGGGAGTTTCCTTGGGGGCTTTGGGCCATTTCCTGCCATGGGACATCAGAGGGGGCTATCTTGGCCCATTAGATGAGGTTTTATGGATTGTACTTCAAATTGATTGAGGAATCCTGGAAATCCTTTCTATACTGCTGACATTTGCTCTGAGACCAAAAGGATGAGTGACAACACACTGGAGGAATTTGATGCAGATGGTAGAGTGGGGGACCACATGACCCGATTTAGTTTTTAAAATGTTTTATCATGACTTCTGAAAGCATCAGAAGGACAAGAGTGCAAGGGATGGGCACAAATTAAGAATGTGTTGTTATTCAAGCTTCAACCAGTTTGGTGATGGTAAAACTGAAGAGAAGCATTCGTATCGAGCAAAAGCAGATAAAGGGTATTTATTTTTTATATGAAGAAAAATGTACACACTTCTGCTGACATCACTGATTCTCTGTTAAATGGAGGTAAAGTCTCTAGGGCCACAGAAGAAGAGAGGACCATTGATCAAACACTCTCAGGAGTCAAGCAAAGGGCATGAATGATCTAATTTAATCCTGATAGCATTCTTCATCCCCCAAGATGGGAACTGCTCAAACTTTTGGCTGCTGTTTTTGAGACAGAGTCTTGCTCTGTCGCCCAGGCTCGAGTGCAGTGGTGCGATCTCAACTCACTGCAACCTCTGTCTCCCAGGTTCAAGCGATTCTCCTGCCTCAGCCTCCTGAGTAGCTGGGACTACAGGCATGTGCCATCATGCCTGGCTAATTTTTGTATTTTTAGTAGAGATGGGGTTTCATCATGTTGGCCGAGCAGGTCTCGAACTCCTGATCTACCTGCCTTGGTATCCCAAAGTGCTGGGATTACAGGGGTGAGCCACTGAGCCGAACTGTTCAAATGTTTTAAATTGAGTTACCCTTCCCTGATCCCACAGCCAGCAGGTGGCAGAACTGGAATTCCCACCTTATCTATGCCCACACGTCAGAGTCCACGCTCTTTTTGCTCCTCCCAGATGTCAAAATCTTGTCTGTTCTGGGGGAGTTGGCATGTTTAAAGCAGAACTTCTTTGCTCTGTGGCATAGGCTGTACACTGTAAAAAGGTACCAGGTTGAGGAAACAAAAGTCTTTCTCTAATTTGTCCACCAGGAGGATGCATCTTTTTCTCCACTAGCCAGGGGCTGGTGGAGGCTCTGAATAGAAAGAGAAGAGCAGCTAGCAAGGGTGGAAGGAACAGAGAGAAGGGAAGCACAGTGTGGGATAGACTGGGAGGCCATGAGGACTGTTAAGGACTCTAGGTTTTGTTCCAAAAGAGAAGGCAAGGCATTGGAGAGTTTTGAGCAGAAGAATGTCACAATCCAATTCACATTTGTAAAAGAGCCCTCTGGCTGCTGGGGAGACTTGCTGGTAAGTATGGAGACACACCTGCCATCCCCCACACTCATTCTCTTTGGAGTTAGCCCCCTTCTACACCTGCCTTCTACTTTCTGTAACATACAGGCACCCCTGCTCCATGCTCTATAGAAAAAAAAAGGCAATTATTAGATTGGTGCAAAAGTAATTGCGGTTTTTGCCATTACTTTTAATGCAAAAACCTCAATTACTTACTTATTTATTTATTTATTTATTTGAGACAGAGTCTCACTCTGTCACCCAGGCTGGAGTGCAGTGGTGTGATCTTGGCTCACTACAACCTCCACCTCCCAGATTCAAGCCATTCTCCTGCCTCAGCCTCCCAGGTATCCGGGATTACAGGCACACGCCACTGTGCTCAGCTAATTTTTTTGTATATACATATTTTTAAATATAGACAGGGTTTCTCCATGTTGGCCAGGCTAGTCTCAAACTCCTGACCTCAAGTGATCCACCCACCTTGGCCTCCCAACGTGCTGAGATTACAGGTGTGAGTCACGGAATCCAGTCTTGGCCATTACTTTTAATGGCAAAAAAAACACAATTACTTTTCCATCAACCTAAATATTTCTTGGACCTGAAGATGGGTGCATTGTGCCTGGGAACTTCTCTGTAATGGTTGAGAAAAGGCAGTTGCTTGGGGGTTAGGGTTTGAGCAGCACTCACCAACACACTCCAAAGGCTCTGCCAAGTTGGCTATAGAACCACTGTTTGAGGCCGGGCGCGGTGGCTCACGCCTGTAATCCCAGCACTTTGGGAGGCCAAGACGGGCGGATCACGAGGTCAGGAGATCGAGACCATCCTGGCTAACACGGTGAAACCCCGTCTCTACTAAAAAAATACAAAAAATTAGCCGGGCGTGGTGGCGGGCGCCTGTAGTCCCAGCTACTCGGGAGGCTGAGGCAGGAGAATGGCGTAAACCCGGGAGGCGGAGCTTGCAGTGAGCTGAGATCCGGCCACTGCACTCCAGCCTGGGCGACAGAGCGAGACTCCGTCTCAAAAAAAAAAAAAAAAAAGAACCACTATTTGAGCAGCTTCTCCCTTCAGGCTAAGCAGTGTCTGCTGCAAATGGCTGCAAATGTGTGTTCGAGGTTTCTTTGGGTGGTGTTGAAAATGTTCTAAAATTAAATTCTGGATTGTACACTTTAAATGGGTTAATTTTATGGTGTATTAAATATATGTCAAAGTGGCAAAAAACAATTGAAGGGAAAAAAAGGAATTGCTCACTCTAAACCGCCTAAAAGCTCACCATCAGAGCAGCTTCCCTTCTGGGATAAGCATTGCCTTCTTGGGGTTCCTTTTGGAAATGCTGACTTATTAAATAAACATGAGGGAGGAGTACCCTATGCAAGGAGAGAAGGTGGGGAGGGGCACAGGAAGACTAAGCACTGTCTTCATCATTTTGCCATATCCCGCTAGCGGCCATAAGCAGCCCTGGCCCTGGGTCTGCCTCTTCAGGCTTATTATCCTATTTAATCCTCATGACAACTGCTAAAGGTAGACACATTGCCCTCCTTTTTCAGATGAGGAGTCTCTAGAAAAGTTGTGTGGCCTGCTAAGCTAACTGTTTGGAGCCGGGGCTCTGGAGTCACCTGGCAGTGGTTTCAAACATAAATCCAGCCCCCCCAAGAGCTGTGTGACTTTGCAAATGTTCCTTAACCTCTCTGGCCCTCTATTTCCTCCTTTAAAAAGGAGAGCTAAAACCTTGCCCTCTTCTTTGGCATGAGGTTATTGGGAAGAATCAGAGGTATGATTGATAGGGTCATGGCACAGTGGTTAAGACTATGAACCATGATCCCAAATATCTTGGGTTTAAATTCCACCTCTGCTATTTGCCAACTGTGTGGCTTTGGGCAGTATAATGAATTCTCAGGTTTTCTATTTCTCATCTATAAAGGGAACATCATAATAGTACCTACCTCATAAAGTTGTTATGAGAATCAAATACATGTCAAATCTGCGGTACAGGGGTTGACAAGAGTAATCCAAGTTTGCTCTAATTTGAATAAACACAGTTCTTACTATACTGTAAAGGCTATATCTGACCAAGTGCAGTGGTTCACACCTGTAATCCCAGCACTTTGGGAGTCTGAGGCAGGCAGATCACTTGAGCCCAGGAGTTCGAGACCAGCCTGGGCAACATGACGAAACCCTGTCTCCACTAAAAATACAAAAATTAGCCAGGCATGGTGACAGACACCTGTAGTCCCATCTTCTTGGGAGGCTGAGGCACAAGCATCACTTGAACCCAGAAGGCAGAGGTTGCAGTGAGCTGAGATCATGCCACTGCACTCCATCCAGCCTGGGTGATGCAGTGAGACTCTGTCTCAAAAAAAAAAAACAAAACAAAAAAACAAACAAACAAAAAAAACTCCATCTGGCTTGCTACAGTAGTATTCCCAACGCCTGCCACATAGTAGGTGGCCGATAAGTATTTATTTTTAAAACGATCTGGGATTTCAACCCACATCTGCATAACTCAAAACCATTATGCCAGTGATTCTCAAAGTATGCTTCAGGGCTGTCTGCCTGAATGGGCCTGACCCCAAGAATCAGAGCTCCTGGCTGGCCAGAAGTCTTAGTTTATCCTCCCCAGTTCAGCAATAGGCTCACAGTGTGACCTGGGCCAGTTCTCCCTCTCTAGGTCTCAGTTTCCCCATCTGTAAAATCAAGGGCTCTCTGGGGTGAGGAGCTGTTTATCCACATGGCCAGTCCTGCTCCAGAGTGCTCCAGGAGACATGCAACCTTCAAGCCACAAAGGATCGTCACTGACATTACTACTTTTATTTTGTAAGCCTGCATGTCTCAGGGCTCATGTGTGTGTGTCTGTGCGTGTGTGCACACAGGCACACATTCAAATCTGCAGGTGATGTGGCTTGGGGAGAGGCTGTCATAAATATTAAACTCCCAACTCCAAAGTACCCTGCAGAGATTCAGAACTGCAGGAATTCACAACATCATTCTCTTTCAAGAGTCAGTATTCTCGGGAGTGTGGGCACCGTCATAGAAAACTATCGAAAAGGAGAGTGAAGAGTTAGAGAACTGCTGAGCTCGGAGGGAACTCAGAGATCATTTAGTCCCTTGTTCCCAAAGCTTCAAGCATGATCCATGGTCAGCAGCATCACCCTCACCAGGGAGCTTGTTAAAATGCAGAGGCTTAGCCCCCAGAGGAACACGATGGATCAAGATTTGCATTTAAACAAGATCCCTGGGGGACTTGCCTGCACGTCTTTGTTTCTGAAAAGTTGTCCTAGTCCCCAGCCCTCATCTGCATTTGGGGGAAATGTGAGGATCAGAGAGGGGTGGAGTTTATTCCAGGTCCCCCAGTCCATTAGCAGCAGGGCCTTGACAAAAACCCGTGCAGACTCTGGAAAAGGATTCAAAGCTCTCTGCAAGAGGGAGGTGTTTGCACAAAAGATGAGTAAGTGCAGAAGAAATGCACAGTTGTTGCTAAGTGTGTCCATCAGGGTTCAGGCAGGAAAAGAGAATCCAACCGCAATGGTTCTTGGGATTTGAATAAAGTGGCTATTTCTAGAGTTGGGGGACAAGCTTGAGGAAACCAACCAGGGACTGTTATCCCTAAGGCTCAAGCAGCAAAGAAAAGCATCTGGGTATCCCAGCCCAGGGAGATAATGGGAGCCACGGACAAGGGCTTATCAGGAAGGACACAGCCAACTGCCACATTTGTGATCAAGAGAAGACAGCAGGGAAAAGTGGCCTGACATCTGGCCTCCTGCCATGCCACCGTCTGGCTGAACCCAACTAGAGATGAGGAAACTGAGTCACAAAGTGCCCAAAGTCACCCCGTGGGGGAGTCAGGATTCAAATCCTGGCCATCTGGCCTCAGAGTCCGTAAAGATAAACGTTAAGGTTTGTTTATTCCTTTGGCAATTACGTACTGTTTGCTGCTCAGTATTCTAGACACTACGGATTCCAAATTCTGGGTTTTTCAAAATCTTTTCAGTAACACTTTTTAGTCAGAACGGTGTCGGCGGCGGGTCCGCAGCACTGCCAGCCCTTGTCTTCTCAGAGGAAAGAATTCAATTGAGAGATGGAGGCAAGTTTCAAAGCAGAGGCAAAGGTTTATTGAAAGAAGCAAAGTACAGTTGAGAGATCAAGTGCCCCGCTCAGCCTTTGGCTCGGGGTTTTTATACACTGGCTTGGTTCTGGGGTTCCTTCCTTGGGCGGGCTGTTACGTCATCCCTGCGTGCGCAGTGGCCTGCCAGCCCTTGGGAGGGGCCGCACGCGCAGTGTGTTTACAAAGGTTGTGCGCATGCTCACTGGGGCGATTTTCCCTTACTGATCTGTCGCAGCAAGGGAAAGATCATATACAAGTCAGACTCCTCCATTTGCACTTCTGCTCATGCTTAAGACCTTACCAGGGAATTGTGGTTTGCTGGCTCCAGATGACGTCAACTATCTGTTAGGGAACTCCTCTCCCTCTCGGCGCCATTCGTAGCCACTTATGTCAAAGGGACAGTTTTATGATTGCCTGCCCATCATTTGATGCACTGCCATTTGTGGGGGCCCTCTCCTGCACAAGAACACAATAAACATCCTTGTTAAAAGAGTCCCTATTTCACTGCAATAAGACTGAGTGGTGGCCAGAGTGGTAGCAGCTGTTGCTTTTGTGGAATTGGATGGACAGCCTGGTAGGAGAAAGGCCCAGGGGTTCTGACCAGCACTGGGGTCATGCTGCTCCCTGAGGCCTCTGCTGGGTCCTGGGCCATCAGCAGGGGCCTTAGCCAGGAGTGGGAACCTGCAGGGGTGGAGGCTGGGCCTGGGCCACTTGGCAGCTCTAAGGTTGCTGCTGTGGGAAATTCCCAACCCTGCAAATGACCCCCAGCCAGGGACATCCTTAAACTGCGGCCAGAGGAAGAGTAACATCTGTGTCCCCATAAGATCCTTATGCTCCAGAATGTCCTCCCCCACTCTCCTCCACTCCTGGGCAGGCTGAGGTCCAGGAAGCAAAAGCCCCTAGGCACACTGGGGACGCACCTGTGAGCCCTTCCCTGCTCCAAAGCCTCCCAAAAGCTGGCTCCTTACCCTGAGGCCTCCGCTCAGCTTGTTGCCTCCCAAGAGAAGCCCGCCCTGACCAGCGTTTTGGAATGGCATCCCGCAGACCTGGACTTAAATTCCTGCTGGGTGACTGCGGCCTACATCACTTCACCCTGCCAAACCTCAGTTTCTTCATCTCAAGACAAGACTAAAATATGCACCTGGGGTTGCTGATGCAGGGATGAGAGGAGACGTGCAGCTTAACCAGCACAGCACCTGCACATAGTAGGTGCTCAATAAATATCAGTTTCTTTTCAATTCCTGCCAGGTGCTGCAAAGATCTCAGGAAATGGAAGACTCAGCCCTGCCCGCAAGGAGCCACCAGACTGGTGGGGTGGGGGCTGGGGGAAGGGACAGAAGAGGACCCCAATAAACCTCAGCCCCAGTGACAGGAGCAACGCGGTACAGAGGAACAGAGAGGCCTGGACTGTGGGGTTCCCTGGGTTTCATGTGGGACGTCCTGATCTTAACCTCAGTGCCTGCCTGTGCTGTTTGTGACCTATTGGGACTCACCCTGTTAATCCCACCACATTCGATTGGTTGAGGCCATCATGAAGACCTGCCCAATTTCAAGGGAAGGGGACAGAAACACTACCTTTTGATGGAAGGAGTATCAAACAATTCGTGGGCATATTTTTAAAGGACCACAATTACCAAAAAGCAGAGTGGTTAATGCTGTGGTGGGGAAAGCGCAAAGGGTTCTGGGACCTCAGGGGAGACCCTTTCTAGAATCCAGAGAAGCATGGGAGTGGTCAGGGAAGGCTTCCTGGGGGTGAGGGCAGAGCAGAACTCCCAAATGTAAGCAGGGCTGGGGCAAAAGTCTAAAATTTAAGCACAGTCCGTACTATAAATTTTGTTTTCCAGAATGAAATTTTACTATCTTTACTTACGACAAACATATGCCAGGGACCATACCCCCAAGAAAATAAAAATTTTAGAGGCTGGGCATGGTGGCCCAAGTCTATAATCCCAGTATTTTGGAAGGCCAAGCAGGAGGCTCACTTGAGCTCAGGAGTTCGACACCAGCCTGGGCAACATAGCAAGACCTCGTCTCTACTAAAATACAAAAAATTAGCTGGACATGATGGCTCACGCCTGTAGTGCCAGCTACTCAGGGGGCTGTGGTGGGAGGATCACTTGAGCCCAGGAAGTTGAGGTTGCAGCGAGCGATGGTCGTGCCACTGTACTTCTGCCTGAGCAACAGAGTAGACTTTGTCTCAAAAAATGAAAAAAGAAAAAAAATTTACATATCAACAAGCAAAAACTTTTTTTTAACACTTATAATTCTACCCCCTAACCAGAGACAAGGCCCCATGATATCTTTCTAAATATTTTCCAGATTGTTGAGTATGGAAGCCGATTTTGACCCCCCCAAAATAGAACCTTACTCTATGGTGCCATTGGAAACGGATGCCTCATGAGACCCCTTTCCTTGCCAAGAAATACCTTTATTTCTGCAGCCTCACTTTAAAGTGTGTGTCATAATTCATTTAACCAATGACCTTCTGTTGGATACATGAGGTTGGGTCTCACTTCTCCTGTTTCACACAGCGTAGCAATGGTATCTTAGAGCCGTGATTTACTGGCACACTGACGCAATTATGTGCTTAGGGGCAAGTCCCTGAAATTGAATTCCTGGGTCACAGGGCATGTAGCTATTTAAACATTTGCCAATTGCTTTCCAGAAAATTTTACCACCAGCAAGGTTTGAGAGAGGCTGTTTTCCCATGGGGGAAAACATTTATTTTTTAAATAAACAGAGCCGGTATATTAAAAAAAAAAAGAGAGAGAGAGAGAGAGTTTGGATGGCGCCAGATGTGGCTTCACTCTCAACCCTGCCGTCTGCTGGGTGTAAGATCTTGAGGGGACTATGTGGCTTCTTTGAGCCTCAGTTTCCTCATCTGCAAAACCAAGCCTTCCTAGCCGAGCTCTTAAGAGACTGGCTGAGATGAGGCAAGACGAATGGTGATGAATGTGAGTCTTTCTGTGGGGAGGGTGGGCAGGGATGATCATAGAAGCCAGGCTTCCTCATCCACTGATCTGGGCAGTGCAAACTGGCCTCTAAGTATGACCTTATGACTTCAGTGATGTCGCAAGCAGGTTCCAGTCCCTGTGCCTCCCCTTCCCGCTCCCAGGAGCCCACCCACCCTCAGGAACTGCCCCCAGCCATCGGACCTTGGCCACTTAAGGGACCTGGGCCCAATCCACAGCTGGGACAGTCCCAGCCCACTGCACTGGGAATCTAGGATGGGGGCCTTGGCTGGAGCCCTGCTGTCCATACTGCTGGCATTGCTGCTCACGTCCACCCCAGAGGCTCTGGGTGCCAACCCCGGCCTGGTCGCCAGGATCACCAACAAGGGACTGGAGTATGGTAAGAAGCCACGTCTGCTGTGGCTGCCCTTGGCAAACCCAGGCCCCAGGCTGCTCTGCGTACAGTGGGGACAGGGAGTGCGGACACAGACTAGACCCTCTCCCTGGGGCAGTGCCACCTTCTGGGTCAGGCAGCTCTGGCTCCGATTCTGGCCTCACCGCCCACCAGCTGAGTGCCCTGGGCACGTTATTTGTGGTAATGAGGTCCACCACCAGCCAACAGAACACAGCTTTGCGTGCAAGTGGTTGATCTGGGAAATGATTCCAGGAAACACTGTAGGGAATTGGTACTAAGATGAGGAAGGGAGGGCAGCCAGGAGAGAGTGTGCGATTAAACCAGCCACCGCCTCTGACGATGGGAACCACTCAGCTGGGAAAATTCTGCGTAAAGTTTGGAAACACATGCCTCTGAACTACAGGTCAGAATAGTGGTCACCTCTAGAGGCAGGCAGAGTCCCTGAAGGGCATGAGGGAGGGGAGCCTGCCAGGGTGCTAGAAGGTGCCATATCTTGATCCAGGTGGTGATCACAGGGCTGTATAAACATTAAAAGCCGGGCACGGTGGCTCACACCTGTAATCCCAGCACTTTGGGAGGCCGAGGCGGGCAGATCACAAGGTCAGGAGATCAAGACCATCCTGACTAACACAGTGAAACCCCGTCTCTACTAAAAATAAAAATAAAAATAAATTAGCCAGGCGTGGTGGCGGGCACCTGTAGTCCCAGCTACTCAGGAGGCTGAGGCAGGAGAATCGCTTGAACCCAGGAGGCAGAGCTTGCAGTGAACTGAGATCGTGCCACTGCACTCCAGCCTGGGTGGCAGAGCGAGACTCTGTCTCAAAAAAATAAATAAATAAACAAAACAAACATTAAAAATTATTTAGCAATATCTTTAAAATTTGTGCCCATTAGGTACTTTATGTATATTATTCCTCACTTTTAAAGAATGGGCAGGCCAGGCGCAGTGGCTCACACCTGTAATCCCAACACTTTGGGAGGCTGAGGTGGGTGGATAGCTTGAGGCCAGGAGTTCAAGGCAAACCTGGCCAACATGGTGAAACCTCGCCTCTACTAAAAATACAAAAATTAGCCAGTCATGGTGGCAGGCACCTGTAATCCCAGCTACTTGGGAGGCTGAGGCAAGAGAATCGCTTGAACCTGGGAGGCAGAGGTTGCGGTGAGCCGAGATCATGCCACTGCGTTGCAGCCTGGGCAACAGAGGGAGACGGTCTCAAAAAAATAAATAAATAAAAATAAAACAAAGAATGAGCAAAAGTAGGAATATTTCTTTTAAAATGTTGAAACAAAGCCTCCAGACTATCCAGGTGGCAAGGGAACTGGGATATTTATACACCACAGTGATTAATTGAGGGTTTCTGGGCTGGGGGTTTGTCAGCGCCCCAGCACTTCTGTCCTATTGCATGTACCTGCTTTCTGCAGTTCCAGGACAAAGAGCCTCAGGACATACAGGCTCAGGGAGGCAGACACTGGCAGCTGGGAGTCAACTGTCACTTACTGGAAAGACTCAAGGATATGGACAGGCACTGACCACATGTCTTCTCACATTCCCAAAGCCTGAATTGCCTTACCTATTAAATGAGATAACAACATTCCCTTAGGTAGGGTTGTTGGGAGCCCAGAGTGGCTCGAGGCAGGGAGAGGGAAATCAGGGAAGGATTCCAGGATAAAGTAAAATGGAAAAGACAGTGGGAATTACCCAGGGACAAGGGGTAGTGTTCCAGGCAGAGGGACCCCAACATGTGCGTTTGCTAGAGGGAGAAGAGCAAATTGGAAAGAGGTGAAAGGGGAGGCTGCTGGTCATCTGCCTACCCATGCCTGCCCTGGGGGCAGAAACCTGGGTCCCTCAGATCTCAGAACAGTGGGACCTGGTAACTGCTACTTGCATTGAAACCATAAATCAGGAGAGTTTGTCTTTTGTTCCTTTGCACTGTGCACACACACCATGTTTATGTAACCAGTCCTCTGAGGTTGGGCATTTTAGTCCTTTCCTTTTTTATTTTTATTTATTTATTTATTTTTATTTTATTTTTTTTGAAACGGGATCTCACTCTGTCACCAGGCTGGAGTGCAATGGCACAATCTCAGCTCACTGCAACCTCCAACTCCCTGGTTCAAGTGATTATCCTGTCTCAGCCTCCTGAGTAGCTGGAATTACAGGCACGAGCCACCACACCCAGCAAATTTTTGTATTTTTAATAGAGACAGGGTTTCACCCTGTGGGCCAGGATGGTCTCGATGATCTGCCTGCCTCAGCCTCCCAAAGTCCTGGGATTACAGACGTGAGCCACCGCACCCAGCCCCTTTCCATACTTTTAATAATATAAACCCTGTTTGCTGTTCCAGGCATTTACTGAGTGCCTGCTGTATGCCAGGCACAAGTTAGGAATGCTTGTTATCCTCCCAGCCATCTTGTTGCTTTGCATTCGATGCCAACCCAATGAGGAAAGTTTTGTTTTGTTTTGTTTTGTTTTGTTTGAGACGGAGTCTCACTCTGTCGCCCAGGCTGGAGTGCAGTGGTGCGATCTCGGCTCACTGCAATCTCTGCCTGCTGGGTTCAAGCAATTCTCCTGCCTCAGCCTCCTGAGTAGCTGGGACTACAGGCGTGTGCCACCACACCAGGCTAATTTTTGTATTTTTTAGTAGAGATGGAGTTTCACCATATTGGCTGGGCTGGTCTCGAACTCCTGACCTCAGGTGATACCCCCGCCTCAGCCTCCCAAAGTGCTGGGATTACAGGCGTGAGCCACCACACCCAGCAAATGTATTGTTGTCATTGCTATTTGACAGATGAACAAAGTGAAGGTTGTTTGGGGACTTTGTCAAAGTCAACCAGCTAGAAAGATGCCCCCTTTCTCTAGCCCCCAAATCCTTCCCATTTCTTCTACGCAGGCCAGATGCCATGGAGGACAAGAAGGAAAACCACCTGTCCAAGCGCACAGCACTTTTGCCCTCAGGGAGTTGTTGGCAAAGGCATTCCATTTCCTTGTCAGTAAAATGGGTATGAACCTAACAATGCCACAGAAATGCAGGGACGCCTCTGAATGTCCCTCATGCTACCTGGCACACAGAGGGGCTCATATCCTGTCAGTGTACTTAATGCTAATAACGATGTTGACCTCTCTCTTCAGGGCAGGTGGGAGCCACCGTAGGGTTTAGAGCAGGGGAGGAGGCAGGCAGATCAAGCTGACTCCCGGCTATTTCCTGTCCACAGCGGCCCAGGAGGGGCTATTGGCTCTGCAGAGTGAGCTGCTCAGGATCACGCTGCCTGAGTTCACCGGGGACGTCAGGATCCCCCACGTCGGCCGTGGGAGCTATGAGTTCCGCAGGTGGGGCTCTCCCTTCTGCTGGGGCTCCGAGGTGGCTGGAGCTGGCTGTGAGGGCGAATTGGAGAGTGAGGAAGAGAGAGCCTCAGGATTGGGCTGCGGAGGGATCTCTTTGGGGCAGACAGTGGCACAGTTCCCTGAAGAGTTCAGAAGGAAATTCTGGGAAGGAATTGAGCTCCTCCACTCATTCATGCAGCAAATATTGAGGAAGACCTTAATATCTGGCTGTGTGACCTGAGCCTCGGTTTCCTTACCTGTAAAATGAGGTTGATCTGCTTCCTCCTTCAGAGTGCTAATCTAAGATCCAATCTGGCCACTGGATATAGTTTGGAAGAGAAGATAGACCTTACACTTTAAATCTAGTAGCCCAATGGTTAGAGCTGAAGTTGGTGCTTGGGGGAGTCAGGGAAGGCTTCCCAGAGAAGATGGCATTTGAGCCAAGACTTCAAAAGATCACTAGACTTGAGCAGCTGATACTTTAAAATGGCGTCAACTGCTTTTCGAGGGCTGGGCAGTGAAGAAAGTACAATCAGGCCCGTAGCACATTGTACCCCTCCCCAGTCACTGCTATTGAGTGTTTCCTTCATTCCTGCCTTCTTTTATTCAGTCCATCAGCAAACATCTATTGAGCACCTACTGTGTGCCAGGCAAATAAAACAGAACTTGACCATTCTTTTCCCACTGTGGGCAACCTTGCTGACCCTTTTTGGGTCTTCTCTTTTTTTTTTTGAGACGGAGTCTCGCTCTGCCGCCCAGGCTGGAGTGCTGTGGCCGGATCTCAGCTCACTGCAAGCTCCACCTCCCGGGTTCACGCCATTCTCCTGCCTCAGCCTCCCGAGTAGCTGGGACTACAGGCGCCCACCACCTCGCCCGGCTAATTTTTTTGTATTTTTTAGTAGAGACGGGGTTTCACCGTGTTAGCCAGGATGGTCTCGATCTCCTGACCTCGTGATCCGCCTGTCTCGGCCTCCCAAAGCGCTGGGATTACAGGCTTGAGCCACCGCGCCTGGCCTTGGGTCTTCTCTTAAGGCTGCCACCATATTCCCTGAATCTGTTTCCCGCCTACCTGGATGTATTGGGAGAGGGGAGCGTTAGCAGGAGCTGCAAACCCAAAGAGATATGTCTACAGACCTCCTGAGGATGCCACCTGGGGTCGTTAGATTCATGGTTTCTGATGCTGACTGTAAAACTGCGGGTAATTGCATCCCTTCCTCGAGGTTCTATTTCCCCTTCTGTGGAAAGGAAACAAGAGCAGTCCTGACCCCCTCAGTGTGGCCCAGATGGCATGAAGAATGTAATGTGCTTAGCATGGACCCATGGTCGCTGCCTGGGACACAGCCGGTGCTCACCTGGAGCAGATCCTGCTGGTCTAGTCCCCACTGTGGAGAGGGGAGGCCTGCAAAGGTGGGAGCAAGGTCCCTGGTGAGGCTGGGTCCAGGCCCGGGGCTGACACCTCCTTCTGTGTCTCTCCCTTCAGCCTGAACATCCACAGCTGTGAGCTGCGTCACTCTGCACTGAGGCCTGTCCCCGGCCAGGGCCTGAGTCTCAGCATCTCCGACTCCTTCATCCGGGTCCAGGGCAGGTGGAAGGTGCGCAAGTCATTCTTGTAAGTTGGCCCTGCTCCCAGGCCCTGGAGCTCTTGGCCTTGGCCTTCGCCCCATCCTTCTTAGGTCCAAGATGTTCCTAGCTCATCAGAAAGGCCACGTGGTGGACAGATGGAGTCCAAGCCCAGAGGTGGCCTGGGGATTGAGTCCTGGCTCTTAGATGAGTGTCTTTCCTTCTCTGAGTCTCTACTTCCTCATCTCCCAAAGGGGACTGGCCTGCTTCCTTGATGGAGTCACGGGAGGGCTAAGTGCGATAATATCATGTCTCCTTGGTTTGCTTCCCACAGAAGCAGACCTTAGGGCAAGAATTCCAGTGCAATACTTTATCCTGGAAGTGATCTGAGGAAACCCACAGGGGAGTGGGGAAGTGAGGAAGGGAAGGGAAGGAAGTCAGCCTGGTGGGCAAGTGAAGCTCTGTCTAGCTGGGGGACTCAGGGACAGCGGAGAACACGCCTCTGAGTTCCTCCAGCCCCACCCTGTCACCCCTTCCTCCTGCTTCTCATTGGCCAAAGGCTGCTTCCAGGGGCTCTGGCTCTCAGGCACTTTGAACAGATCTCTGACCTCAGAGGCACTTGAATGGAAGGGGTGTTCGTGTGCTAGGGCTGCCGTAACAAACATAGACTGGGTGGCTTAAGCAGAAATGTGTTTTCTCACAGTTCTGGAGGCTGGGGGCCAAGGTCAAGGTTTTGGCAGGCCTGGTTTCTTCTGAGGCCACTCTTCTTGGTTTGCAGATGGTTGCCCTTTGGCAATTGTCGTCACGTGGTCTTCCCTTTGTGCTTAAGAAATCCCATTTCTGAGGCCATGCACATTGGTTCATCCTTGTAATCCCAGCACTTTGGAAGGCTGAGGCGGGAAGATCACTTGAGGTCAGGAGTTCGAGATCAGCCTGGCCAACATGGCGAAACTCAGTCTCTACTAAAAATAAAAAATAAATTAAAAATTTAAAAACTAGCCAGGTGTGGTGGCAGGTACCTGTAATCCCAATTACTCAGGAGGCTGAGACAGAAGAATCTTTTGAACTCTGGAGGCAGAGGTTGCAGTGAGCTGAGATCACTCCACTGCACTCCAGCCTGGGGGACAGAGTAAGAGTTCATCTCTAAAAAAAAAAAAAGAAAAGAAAAGGAAAAAGAAAAGAAACCCTGTTTCTCTCTGTATATCCTAATCTCTTTTTATAAATACACCAGGCAGATTGGATTAGGGCCCCCCCTAATGGCCTCATTTAAATGTAATCACCTCTTCAAGGGGCCTATCTCCAAATACTGTGACATTCTCAGGTACTGGGGATCAGAGCTTCAACATTTGAATTTGGGAGGCAGATGGTGACACAGAGCAGCCCATAACAGAAGGAACAGCCCAAATATGATTGACATGGCCATATTTATACTTCAGACCTGCACTGCCCAAAATAGTAGCCACCAGCCATGCCTTTACTGAGTACTTGAAAAGTGTCTGGTAAAAGTTGAGATCTACTCTAAGTATGCAACACCGAATTTGAAGATTTAGTATTTAAAAAAAGAACAACAACAACAACAAAAAACCAGCCAAGCATGGTGGCTCATGCCTGTAATCCCAGCACTTTGGGAGGCTAAGGCAGGTGGATCATTTGAGGTTAGGAGATGAAACCCCATCTCTACTAAAAATACAAAAATTAGCTGGACATAGTTGTACACACCTGTAATCTCAGCTACTTGGGAGGATGAGGCAGGAGAATCGCTTTAGCCTGGGAGGCGGAGGTTGTGGTGAGCCAAGATCACGCCACTGCACTCCAGTCTGGGCAAGAAAGTGAGACCTTGTCTCAAAATAAATAAATAAATCTCATTAATAATTTTTATGTTGATGACATGTTGAAACGATATTATGTATTGCTAAAACCAATCTCAGCTCTTTCTTTTTATCTTTTTAATGTATCTTCTGGAAAACTTAAAATTACATGTGTGGCTCACATTCTATTGCTTTAGAAAGATGCCCAGTTTATATGTCACCTACACACGCACATTCTTTCTAGTTCCATGAAAGGAACCGGCCACACTCTCCTACCCTGTCTTTTGTCAGTGAAATTATCTTAAATATCTCTTTATATGGGCATATGAAGATCTACCTCATGTTTTTTCACTTTTTTGAATGTGCTTTTAAAAATTGATATGAAATTCACAGAACATAAAATTGATTATTTGAAAGTATACCTTCAGTGGCATTTAATACATTCACCATATTGTGCAACATCCACCCCTATCTAACTCCAAAACATTTTCATCATCCCAAGAGAAAACTCCTTACCCATTAAACAATCATTCCTCATTTCCCTTCCCCCAGCTCCAGACAACCACCATTGGGGTTGGAGACCCCTGGAATAGACCACATTTTGACCCATTGTTTTCAAAGTCTGCATAACATGGGTGCCCACAACTTATTCAACCTGTCGCTGCTGGTGGACATGTCGGTTGCTTCCTTTTTTTTTTTTCTACTGCCCATGATGCTTCAGTGAGCTGTCCCACACCTCACATGTATCTTGGCAGGAAGAGCCACGGGATAAAGGCTTAGAAGTTAAACTACTGGGCCAAAGAGTATGTGTGTTAGAACGAGGAGAGATCTCACTGATTTGTGTTTCAGAAAGCTTGAGCCAATGTGCTCTCCCAACCACAGTGTCTGGGACTTCTGTTTACTCGTACATTCAATAGCATTGGGTATTAAAACTTCAAAAGTTTTTTTGAATCTGATAGGTGAGAACTGGTGTCATTGCTATTTTCATTTTTAATGACTTTTATATGCTTATTTTATACTGCATTTCCTGGTCATATCTTTTTTTTTTCTTTTGAGTTGTTTTTTCTTTCCTTGTTAATTTGTATTGGCTTGCTCTTTGTATATTAAGGAAATTAGCTCATATATTAAGGAAACTGGCTCTTTGGATGTCTCGTACTGCAATTTTGTTTTTTACTTTACATATGGCATTTTTTGGGTCCACTGGAGTTTTAGTTTTCTATGCCGACAAGTTTATCAAGGATTTCCTTTATGGCTTATGAGTCTTGGATCTTGCCTAGAAAGGCCTTCGTCCAGCCCTGACTGTAAATACTAGATCCGGGTTTTCTTCTAGATCTTTTATGGCTTTATTTGTTATTCTTAAATCTCTGCTCAGTTCCATCAATTTGGAGGTAAGAACTGAGACTTCTATTTTCCCCACAAGTGGTGGCAGACCCTGGTCTAGGAACCAATCATGGCTTCTCTTATCTCCTCCAGGAAACTACAAGGCTCCTTTGATGTGAGTGTCAAGGGCATCAGCATTTCAGTCAACCTTCTGTTGGGCAGCGAGTCCTCAGGGAGGCCCACAGTTACTGCCTCCAGCTGCAGCAGCAACATCGATGACGTGGAGGTGGATGTGTCGGGAGACTTGGGGTAGGTCTCCATCGGGGCACTGCCAGCTGGACTCCTGGTTGCAGCTCCTGGCCAATCCGGTGCTCAGCCTGGCCTCTGATAATTATAATGATCCAGGTGGCTTGCACAGGCACTTGAAGATCATTCTCTGGGGAGCGATGTTGAGATGAACAGACTTAAGCCAAGAATACTGGTGCATCATTGTCATTAAAAAAATAAACTTTCATTCACCTGACAAGGGGACCCCTGTCAGGTGAATGAAATCTGGCTATTGGAGGGACACCGAAACTTTGGTTGAAGGAGAGTTTGCAAAAAATATACAAGTCCTTGGACGAGTCATTTCATCTCTTCTAGTCTCTGTTTCCTTGATTAGAAAAGTGTGACCACATGTGGTAGCAATTTGAGAGGCCAAGGCAGAAAATCACTTGAGCTCAGGAATTCAAGACCAGCCTGCGCAACATGGTAAAACCTGTCTCCACAAAAAATACAAACATTAGCCAGACGTGATGGCACATGCCTGTAGTCTCAGCTACTTCAGGGGCTGAGTTGGGAGGATGGCTTGAGGTCAGGCGACAGAGGTCGCAGTGAGCTGAGATTGTGCCACTGCACTTCCAGCCTGGGTGACAGAGTGAGATCCTGTCCCTCGCCCCCTCCCAAAAAAGAAGAGAAAAATGTGGATTCTCAAGCTGCTTCCCCAAATCTACTGAATGTGATCATGCGATGGGGTGCCACAGGCGCTGGGAAGCCAGACACACCGAATCAGGCTGGATGTACTGGGACACAGCAGGGTGCCAGGAGGGGGTGGAGAGGGCTCCCTTTGTGGACTGGCCTGGCCAGGGACCCGGGCCCAGCTTTCCCAGGAACCCGGCCGTCCCCAAGTTCAGTGGCAGGCTGTGCTTCTCTCCGCAGGTGGCTGTTGAATCTCTTCCACAACCAGATCGAATCCAAGTTCCAGAAAGTACTGAAGAGCAGGGTAAGAAGGTCCAAGCTTCTGGCCTCCCCTGAGCTTGGCGAGGGCTGAATGGAAGACCTCACTGACCGCTGGCCCTGGACCAGGCCATTGGGGCTGGTTTGGATGTACTTGGGCCCAAGGCCGAGGGAGGGCAAATCATTTGCCCAGGTCATGGAGCTGTTGTGGGGCACGCTGGGGGCAAAGCTCCGAGTCCATTCAGTTGGGCAGAAAATGGTTAACTTCTTGGCCAAGAGTTAAACAGCAGGGGCTAAACAGAGACTCCAGCCCCTCTCTCTACTCAGCCTTGCTCAGTGTCCCACACTGCCCTGCATTCCACCAAGGTCCGAAAGGAAACCATTCCTCAGGTGCCTGCAGGAGACCAGGCAGGAAAGCTCAGCGAGGGCATGGGCCAGGTGGGAACTGGGCAAACTCGTGAGCACCAGCCCTGGATGGGGAGGCAGCAACACTGTCAGACTGGCCTGTTAAAAATGAATATGTGAAATCTTTGGAGTTTGTCATCTTTAACTAAATCAAAAAGATGTTGTGTTAACTTTCAGTTCCTCTAAACACTCATTCATCCCAAAATCCCATTTCTGAGATACTAGCCAAAGGGCATCTGTAGCAATGACTAGGAAAGGAGAAAGTGATGAAGGAAGAAAAGGAAAAATACACACAAACACACATACACACCCCACACCCCCCACACACTCCCCCTTCCACTACACACACACCGTACACACACTCTACACACACCCCACACACCACACCCCACACACCACACACACCCCCACACACCACCCACACACACTACACACATCCTACACACACACCCCACACACACCCCACACACATCCTCCCACACACACCTAACACACCACAACCCCCACACACACCCCACACACATTCTCCCACACACACTTAACACACCACATCCCCCTACACACATCCCCCACACACACCACACACCCCCCACACACACCCTCCCACACACACCTAACACACCACAACCCCCACACACACACCCCACACACACCCTCCCACACACACCTAACACACCACCCCCTCCACACACACCCCACACACACCCTCCCACACACACCTAACACACCACATCCCCCTACACACATCTCCACACACACCACAACCCCACACACACACCCTCCCACACACACCTAACACACCACAACCCCTACACACACCCCCACACACACCCCACACACCACCCACACACACCCTACACATACACCACACACACCAACCCCCCCACACACAACCCACACACCCTGCATCCCCCCGACACCCTCACCCCTCACACACCACACCTCCCCCCACACACCCCCACACACCCTCAGACATGTACCACACCCCACACAAACACACACACCCCACATACCACACACACACCCTACACACACACCCCCTACACACACACCACACACATCCTACACACATCCCCTACACACACACACCACACACCCCTACACACACACACACCACACGCACAAACACACCATCCACACACACCCCCACACGCACACACCACACACACCACAGACACCACACACACCCTACACACACACACCCTACACACACACACAAACACACCACCCACACACACCACACACACATGCACACACCCCCACCCCTCAAGTCTGTAGGTCCAACCTCTGGTTTGGCTTTGAGTGCCCCCTCGTGGTTGAAGCAGGAACCGCAGGCAAACCCTGCACTTTAGATGTGGTCAGTTGTGCTGTTTCTTTTCTGGTTCTGGGTCCCTGGGATTAAGTGACCTTAAGAAATATGCCAACCTACTCAGGCACCCTGTTGCCATATTGCTGTGCCTAGCAATAGTAACGTAGTACAATTATAGTTATCATAGTAGTCACGTACCATGATAATTATTGTTTTGATAAATGAATATAATTAATGCTGTACAGAATATATTATTGTATAACGATTCTGATTTATAACAAAAATGGCTGCTATTTCTTAAGCCTATGGCCAGGGACAATGGGCTCAGCACTTCGTGTGCACAGTCCCATTGGATTTTTTTTTTTTTTTTTTTTTTTTTTGAGACAAGAGTCTCACTCTGCTGCCCAGGCTGGAGTGTGGTGGCATGACCTTGGCTCACTGCAACCTCCACCTCCCGGGTTCAAGCAATACTTCTGCCTCAGCCTCCCAAGTAGCTGGGACCATGGGCACATGCCACCACACCCAGTTAGTTTTTTGTATTTTTAGTAGAGACAGGGCTTCACCATATTGGCCAGGCTGGTCTTGAACTCCTGACCTCGTGATCTGCCCACCTCAGTGTCCCAAAGTGCTGGGATTTCAAGTGTGAGCCACCACACCCGACCAGTCCCATTGGATCTTAACCTCAACCTTGGAAGGAGGTGCCATTTTCCACATGGACACAGGAGGCTGAGGGGTGGAGTAGCTTTCCCAGTGTCACCTTGCTAGTGAGAGGCTGAATCAGGATTGGAGCTTCCTAGGATGTGAAGCAGCTCATATCAAAGAACCTCTGGGGCTGAGTGTCTTGGGAAAGATGGAGATCTTACCTGACCCCTGATCCTTAGAGATCTTCAAATTCTCTTCCTTCCAGAAAAACTAAGAGCCTGGTGTAGGCCTTTCTAATTCCCCACTCAGGGTGGGATGTGGCACCTGGACCAGCAGGGCTAAGGAGAAGAACAAGCACTCACAAATGCTTGCTCTCTGGGTGATGTATACTCACTACCTCATTCCCCAGCTTCCCAAAATATTACCAGAAAGGGGTCCCGATCCAGGACCTCAAGAGAGGATTCTTGGATTTCGTGCAAGAAAGAATTTGGGGTGAGTTCATAAAGTGAAAGCGATTTTATTAGAGAAGTAACAACAGAAAAGAATGGCTACTCCACAGGCAGAGCAGCCGCATGGGTCGCTCAGCTGCGTATACTTGTGGTTATTTCTTGAGTCTATGCTAAACAAGGAGTGGATTATTCATGAGTTTTCCTGGAAAGGGGTGAGGACTTCCCAGAACTGAGGGTTCCTTCCCCTTTTAGACCATATAGGGTAACTTCTGGAACTGTCATGGCGCTTGTGGTCATGTCTTTTAGCATGCCAATGCATTTTAATTAACATATAATGTGCAATGAGGACGACCAGGTCGGCTTCTTTACCGCCTCCTGTTTTGTTTTTTTTTTTTTTTGAGACGGAGTCTTGTTCTGTCGCCCAGGCTGGAGTGCAGTGGCCGGATCTCAGCTCACTGCAAGCTCTGCCCCGCCTCCTGTTTTATCAGCAGGGTCTTTATGACCTGTATCTTGTGAAACCAGTCCTGCTGACCTCCTAGCTCATCCTGTGACTAAGAATGCCTAACCTGGGAACGCAGCCCAGCAGGTCTCAGTCTCATTTTGCCCCTGTTCAAGATGGAGTCACTCTAGTTTGAACACCACTGACAAAAACACGCTGGGAAGCACTTGGCCTTGCCATTGTATCTTGTGGGTAAGAACCAAAAAGCAGAGAGAGGTTCTGCAAAGATCAAACAACCATTGGGGACTGGGCAGGATTTGAACCCAAGTTTACCCGGCTCTCCTGCTGCACCCCCAACCACTACCCCAGCTACCTCCCCAGGAGGCCCTGCTGTGTGTCTGTGACTCAGGCATCCCATGCCTCCCCTGCCCAGGCCTTCGGGTCCCTAAAGACTGGGACATCCAGGTTCCAGGCTTTTGGGATGGTCTAATGGGCTGTTGTCCGAAAGAAAGGCAAGAAAGGAGTGATCTTCAGGGAGATGGGTGGAGTTTCCTGGTTCCCTTGCAATCAACCATGAATGTTCCTCACTACTCTTGACCTTGCTTTCTGGCAGCTCCTCACTGCTAAACTCCTGTCCCAGAAAGTGGAGCAGTTGCAGAGAGATTAAGATATAGTCCTTTGCTTTCCCAGCCCCCAGCATCGCCCTTCCATCAGCAACCCAGTGCCTGATGGATGGTGCCTGCTGACCCTTTAGCACAGAAGCCATCTGTGACCCCTGCACTAGGCCAGGACCCTGCATGTCCCTCTCCTTCACTGTATATGTGGATTTGTTGAACAATAGATGGTAGCTGGCTGACAAAAAGAGCTGTTTAAAGTGAGGACTTTCTCATCGCACATAAACAAAGAAAATATTGACGTATGAACCCAAATGTTTGAATGGTGGAGTTTCAGACAGCGTCTCCAACGCCCCCTCTTTGAGCTGTGTCAGCGAATGCTCACAGATTTTCTTTGAAAATGGTCTCTTGATTGACATTGCCCTTGGTCTTTCCTGCATAAAACATTAACCTGCTACAAATTCCATCCCAGGTTTCTTTAACCACAATGAGAATTTAAAGATGCTTGTAAAGCCGTCCCAGTGTAGAATCCTTCTTGATCTTTATGATTTTTTTTTTCCTCCTAAGATTTTCTGTTGTCTGGTCCAAATTTAACCATGTTTTTAGAGGGTTCTTTTTTTAAAGCACCTCCACTTTCCAGAGGACTTATCTTAGGTTTTCATAGAAAGAACACTTTTAGCTGGGGCCAGGCACAGTGGCTCATTCCTGTAACCCCAGCACTTTGGGAGGCCGAGGGGGGTGGATCATTTGAGGTCAGGAGTTCCAGACCAGCTTGGCCAACATGGTGAAATCCTGTCTTTACCAAAAATACAAAAATTAGCAGGGTGTAGTGCACATGCCTGTAATCCCAGCTACTTAGGAAGCTGAGGTAGGAGAGTCACTTGAACCTGGGAGGCGGAAGTTGCAGTGAGCTGAGATTGTGCCATTGCACTCTAGCCTGGATAACAGAGCGAGACTGTGTCTTAAAAAACAAACAAACAAACAACAACAACAAAAAAAAACCTTTTTTCTCAATGATATTGCATTAGTGTTACATAATGAATAATTCGAGTGATTACAAAAGCAAGTACAGCAAACAGGTGGTAGGCTTTCATGTGGACCCCAGTAGGGCTCAGTTGGACTTTTCAAAGTCTATCCCAAGGCTGCATAATAAATAATTTGGGTGATTATAGTGGCAAGTACAGCAAACAAGTTTGGAAATGCACGTTTCCTTCTCTTGAGAAGCAGGCCGCACAACTGGTGGCAACTGTGTGTGAGTAACCTACAGACCCCAGCATTCAGTCTTCCAGGAGTACCAGCGGGAATGGGGGATACTGATCATTCCAGCCAATCTGTTCAGGATGACCATGAAGAACTATCTTTGGCCGGGCATGGTGGCTCATGCCTGTAATCCCAGTACTTTGGGAGGCCAAGGCGGGTGGATCACCTGAGGTCAGGAGTTCAAGACCACCCTGGCCAACATGGTGAAACCCTGTCTCCACTAAATATATAACAATTAGCTGAGCATGGTGGTATGCATCTGTAATCCCAGCTACTCGGGAGGCTGAGGCAGGAGAATCGCTTGAACCTGGAAGGCAGAGGTTACAGTGAACCGAAATCGTGCCACTGCACTCCAGCCTGGGTGATAAGAGTGAACCTCCATCTCAAAAAAAAAAAAAAAAAGAACCATCTACATTAACTGTATGCTTATTTGTGTGACTGTTTCTAGTTAGTGTCTAGTTCTGCTATTAAACTCTAAATTCGGAGAGGCCAGGACCTCCCAAAGGAAAACTTGGTGACAGTGGAGTTTCAGGCACTGTCTCCAGCCAGCGCCCTCCTCAGGCTGGGTCAGTGACTCCCTAGCTCAGGTGTCCAGCCTTGGGACAGACTGAAAAGTCCAACTGGACCGTAGTGGAGTCCACATGGGAGCCTACATATTTTTGTTGTTTCTATTTCCTTGGTACCTGGCTCATGACAAGCACTTATAAACATTTGTAAACCAATGATCACTGAGCATACATGTGGTATAATGTGACTGCAGTGATCGGCACGGGGCCAGACCAGAGCTGGGAAACTCACTCAGGCATTCTCTTTCCGTGTTTTTCAGATTTGCGAAATGATCCAGAAATCAGTGTCCTCCGATCTACAGCCTTATCTCCAAACTCTGCCAGGTAGGACACCCCATCCACCCCTGGGACATTTTATTTCCGTTTATTTCTATAAGAGCATATATATACCTTATAAAATAGTAAATGGGGCAAAAATATAGAAAGTAAAAATTAAGGGCCAGGCGCAGCGGCTCACGCCTATAATCCCAGCACTCTGGGAGGCTGAGGCGGGTAGATCACCTGAGGTCGGGTGTTCGAGACCAGCCTGGACTACATGGTGAAACCCCGACTCTACTAAAAATACAAAATTAGCCTGGCATGGTGGCACATGCCTGTAATCCCAGCGACTCGGGAGGCTGAGGCGGGAGAATCGCTTGAACCCAGGAGGTGGAGGTTGCAGTGAGCCGAGATTGCGCCACTACACTCCAGCCTGGGCAACAAAGATCAAAACTCTGTCTCAAAAAAAAAAGAAAAAAGAAAAGATAAAAAGAAAGTAGAATTTAAAAGTTCATTTTCCTCCCCAACTTTTCTTCCAAGAAGTAACCTCTGTTTTGGGTGTATCTTTTCAGATATTTTCTTTGCATGTACAAATATAAATACATGTAAGCATACGAATAGGCATTCTTATATGTATTATTTTGCTCATGAATCTATGTGTATATGCATAATTTAAAATATGTATGTTCATATACACATAGTATAGGCATTGTTCTAGATTTCTTTTTTTTGAGAGGAGGTCTCACTCTGTGTCCCAGGCTGGAGTGCAGTGGTGTGATCTCAGCTCAGTGTAGCCTCAACCTCTTGAGCTCAGGTGATCCTCCTGCCTCAGCCACCTGAGCCACCTGATCCTCCTACTCAGCTCCTGAGTAGCTGGGACCACAGATGCATGCCACCACACCTGGCTACTTTTTGTAGAGACAGGGTTTCTCTATGTTGCCCAGGCTGGTCTCGAACTCCTGGGCTCAAGTAATCTGCCCACCTCAGCCTCCCAAAGTACTGGGATGACAGGTGTGAGCCACTGTGCCAGCTTGATTTCATTTTTAAAAACTTTTTATTGAAGTATATTTATAGAGAAAAGTGCTCTAATCATAAGTGTGCTGTTAAAGAGTTTTTACATGCATGTAACCAGCTCCCAACCAAGAAACAGAACATGGCTGGTTTTTCAAAGCCCCTGGTGTCCCCCTTGGTCACTGCCCAGCCCTCCAGGGTCACCACCATCCCAACTTCTATCAGCAAATATTAGTTTTGCACTTTGCACATGAATGGAATCAGACAATATTTTGAGTATCTTTTCAAAAGCCAGAAGGTTTTCTTTGTTCAACTTTAAAATATGAGGTCAGGGTTGGGTGCAGTAGCTCACGCCTTTAATCCCAGACCTTAGGGAGACCAAGGCGAGTGAATTACCCGAGGTCAGGAGTTTGAGACCAGCCTGGTCAACATGGTGAAACCCTGTCTCTACTAAAAATACAAAAATTAGCCAGGTGCCGTGGTGGATGCCTATAATCCCAGCTACTCAGGAGGCTGAGGCAGGAGAATTGCTTGAACCTGGGAGGCGGAGGTTGCAGTGAGCCGAGATCGCGCCACTGCACTCCAGCCTGGGCAACAGAATGAGACCCTGTCTCAACAAAGAATAAATAAATAAATAATAAATAAACAAAATAAAATATGAGGTCAGGTCAGGCGTGGTGGTGCACACCTATAATTCCAGCACTTTGGGAGGCCAAGAAGGGAGGATCACTTGAGTTCAAGAGTTCAAGGCCAGCCCGGGCAACATGGCGAAACCCTATCTCTACAATAAATACAAAAATTAGCCAGGCATGGTGGTGTGCGCCTGTAGTCCCAGCTACTTGGGAGGCCAAGGTGGGATGATCGCTTGAGCCCGGGAGGTCAAGGCAGCGGTGGGCTGAAATTGTGCCACTGCACCCCAGCCTGGGCCACAGAGTGAAATCCTATCTCAAAAAAAAAAATGAAATAAAATAAAACATGAGGTCAATGCATATCGTTGCATCCACCTGTAGTGTAGCTGGTTTATTCTCCTTGCTGCATAGCATACCACCATGTCGATGCTTCCCCATTTATTTGTCCAGTCTACTGTTGAAGGCCATCTAGGGGGTGTTCAGTTTTAGGCCATTATCCGTAGTACTACTATGAATGTCCTAGTACCTATGGTCACATGTCTTTGGGTATATACCTGGGAGAGAAATTGCAATCTCGTGTGATATGCCCAGATTCAGCATTATCAGATCCTGCCAAACAGTTTTCCAAAGCGGTTGTAACAGACCTTATTATGTTAGCAGCCGTGTAGTATTCCATCATTTGGAGGTGTCTTCATTTATTTAATAAGTCCCCCACTGATGGACATTTGAGTGTTTTCCTGTCCCTTGCTGTTGCCAACAGGGCCGCAGGGAGCCATCTACAAGTGGAGTCCCTGGGTCCAGGGTGCACACATTAAGGTTGGAGGGGGAGACCCTGATAAATTATCTGAGATGTTCTCTGATGCCTTGGCTCCCAAGCCCCTATGCGGTTACTTGCTGACATTGACTTTACCAGAAGTCCAGGCGGGCAACCCAATACTGGGACCCGGCACATTCGTTCATTCAGGGTTTTGGAGGGGAGTGTCTGGGCCCTCTGGGCATAGCATGCCTGACCTTCCTGGTTACTGGCTCAGCATTAAGCTCCAGATGGGGCTGGAGAGGTGAAGCCTGGACACATGGGGTGTGTGTGTGTGTGTGTGTGTGTGCTTGTCTGGAAACTGCTTAGGCCCTAGGCTGAACATACACCCCCACCACTGTTAACTCATCCAAGGGAACCCATGTAGTCTCTTTCTTGAAGAAGCAATTCTTTGTCCCAGGGCTGGGCTGGTAGGGAGATTCTGAAAAAAGTCACAGAGAATGTGAGTCAGCCAGAGCCCTTGCCCCTCCTCCCGCAGCTGGAAGTGGTACCTGGCCCCTAATTCTGCCCTGTCGTCATTCACAGTTACAACAGAGATTGACAGTTTCGCCGGCATTGATTATAGCTTAGTGGAAGCCCCTCGGGCAACAGCCCAGATGCTGGAGGTGATGTTTAAGGTGAGGGTCCTGGGGCTGGGCTGGGTGGGTGAGGATTTCCCTCAGGGTCAGCCATTCCCTGGGCCACCTGTCCCGCCAACTTCAGATCTGTCCTCATCTTCCCAGTGGTTCCCACTGTGTCGAGGGCCAGGTGATATGGAGTGGTGGGATGTGCTCCCAGAGCTAGGATTCTCCCACGGCTGTCTTACACCTCTCAGGTCTTAACCCTTCCCTCCTCTTTCTTCCCCTACTTTCCCTTGCCCATCATGCAGAAGAGGCCAATCAGAGCGGGCCTAGGGAGTGTATATGGGCCTAGGGCATATAGAGGGGCTGGCCAGGACGTCCTGTGGGTTAATACAGCAAAGCTTCTGGGGAGCTTTTCATTAAAAGACATAACACTGCCTTTAATGGTGGAGTTTCAGGCAGTGCTCCAGCCAGCGTCCCTTCATCAGACTGTGTGGGGAAATACCTAGCCCCAGCCCTGAGATAGGCTTTGAAAAGTCCAACTGGACCCTATTTCCCTCTCCAGGGTGAAATCTTTCATCGTAACCACCGTTCCCCCGTTACCCTCCTTGCTCCAGTCATGAGCCTTCCTGAGGAACATAACAAAATGGTCTACTTTGCCCTCTCGGATTATGTCTTCAACACGGCCAGCCTGGTTTATCACAAGGAAGGGTATCTGAACTTCTCCATTACAGATGACATGGTGAGGATGGTGGCAAACAGGTCCCTCAAATGAACACGTAACCTCCCGCTCCTTCCTTCTTTCCTTTTCACCCCTGTTGACATCAGTCAAATAGTAAGTTATTGCTAAGAGAAAAATCAAGACCAAGAAAAATATGTTAGCACAATCTCCCTTTTTACTTTGGTAACCAAGAAACTCAAAGTCAAAGTTCTTTCTCCCGTGGCCGGGTGCAGTGGCTCATGCCTGTAATTCCAGCACTTTGGGAGCCTGAAGCGGGCAGATCACTTGAGGTCAGGAGCTGGAGAGCAGCCTGGCCAACATGGCAAAACCCTGTCTCTACTAAAAATACAAAAATTAGCCAGATGTGGTGGCAGGCGCCTGTAATCCCAGCTACTCGGGAGGCTGAGATGGGAGAATCGCTTGAACCCAGGAGGCAGAGGTTGCAGTGAGCCAAGATCGTGTCACCGCACTCCAGCCTGAGCAAAAGAGTGAGACCCTGTCTCCAAAAAAAAAACAAAAACAAAAACAAAAAAAACTATTTCTCCCTTATAACAACCGTGGAAGACTTTGCAGCTTGCTTATCTGTGTTTTGCTTTTCTAGACCTGTTTACTAGTCTAGACGTGTTAGTCTAATTCGTATTTTCTCTGATTCTGATGATTTCTGGAGGTTTATTTAAAAATATTTTAGTGAATGAGGCCAGGCGAGGTGGCTCATGCCTGTAATCCTATCACTTTGGGAGGCCAAGGTGGGCGGATCACCTGAGGTCAGGAGTTCAAGACCAGCCTGGCCAACATGGCAAAACCTCATCTCTACTAAAAATACAAAAATTAGCCGGGCATGGTGGCACATGCCTGTAGTCCCAGCTACATGGAGGCTGAGGCAGGAGAATTGCTTGAGCCCAGGAGGCAGAGGTTGCAGTGAGCTGTGATCTCACCACTGCACTGCAGCATGGACAACAGAGTGAGACTACATGTCAAAAAAGAAAAAAATACATATATGTATATATAAGTGAATCATATAGTTGCATATAGTTTCAGAGAAAAGGAAATAAAGATCAAGTGAAAATAAAGCACAATTATAAAGACACTGAGCCTATAAATTTCTTTAACGTCTCAAACCTGTCTGGGAGCTTCCTTGTAGCTAAAGTGATAAGGATACATGATTCCATGATTCATGGTGAAAAGGAGAGACACCCCCAAAACAACTGTTTCCAATGCGGCTTTGTATAAGGGAGACTGAATTTTATAGTGGATCACACCTTTAATGGTTCTCCAGTTTCTCTAATATTTCTGGGTTTCAAAAAGTTGTTTCTTGAAGCACTTCATAAAAGTTGAGGCCTCATGAATGATGTCAGGATGGTGTGAGAAAGAGTAGGTTTGGCTCGGATGGTCCAGCTTACCCTGGTGTAAGTCAGGGGCCGTCTGGTAGATGGAGGGTTGTTTTGTCCTTCGAATGGCCTCCTACACCTGTACAGGCCTTTGCTTTTGGCATTGTGTTTGGTTTACCCATTCTACCTGCAGCACAGGCCTCTCTTTCAATGGGGTGATAATAGCTACGTTTTATGGAGCACTCACCATGTGCTGGGCCTTGTGCTAGATGCTCGTTTAACCCTCACAATGACTTGAAGGTGGGGACTATTTTTATCCCCATTTTATGGATAAGGAAGTTGAGGTTCAGGGAGATAAAAGGGCTGGCCTGAGATCACAAAGTCAGGACGCAAACCGAGGTCTGTGTGACTGCAACCCTCACCCTCGCAGACCCACACATCAGCTACACCCATGGGAGAGCAGTCAGGATGCTGGGGACCCATGTGCTCTGCTTGGGTGAATGCAGGACAAGCATCTCATCCCTGCCAGGGTAACCCAGGTGGTGGAGAAGTGACAGTCTTGCACATCCCCCCGCCTCCCCAGTCTTCTTTAGACCTTCAGCTCCAGCGGGAGCACCCTAAAACTTCTTCGTGTCTCTTTGCTGCAGATACCGCCTGACTCTAATATCCGACTGACCACCAAGTCCTTCCGACCCTTCGTCCCACGGGTAAGGAGTCCCTTAGTGCCCCATGAGTGCAGACCGAGCCTACTAAACGCCGGAGGTTTCTCTTTAAAACCTCTTCATTTCTCTCAGCTTGACCACGAGTCAGAAGGCCAGGATGAGACTCCCATGGAAGGCTGGGGTGCTGCTCCCTTCAAAGCCTAAATAACAGAGGCTGAGCGCCATAAATTGTGGGACCACAGCTTGTCCAGTCTTTTATTGGTGTTATCTAAGAATCCCAAGGAATGCTGGCATAGTCCCTAAAATGTACCCTAATGAATAGCAGCTAACAATTACAGAGGGCTTCCTAGGTACCAGGCATGCTCTTGGTGCTTTAAAAAATTAGTTTTTGGCCAGGCATGGTGGCTCATACCTGTAATCCCAGCATTGTGGGAGGCCAAGGTGGGCAGATTGCTTGAGCCCAGGAGTTCAAGACCAGCCTGTGGGCAACATGATGAAACCCCATCTTTACAAAAAATACAAAAATTAGCCAAGCATGGCGGCATACAGCTGTAGTCCCAGGCGCCAGGGAGGCTGAGGTGGGAAGATCACCCGAGGCTGGGAGGTTGAGGCTGCAGGGAGCTGTGACTGCACCACTACACTCCAGCCTGGGCAACAGAGTGAGACCCTGTCTCAAAAAAAATTATTAAAAGATTCGTTTTTGAATGATTAATAAATTCTCAAGGTTCAACATCCAAAAGATCTAAAAGGTTATAGAGTGGAAAGTCTCACATCCACTCCTATCCCTTAACTACCCAGTTCCCATCTGAAGTTTGCCAGTATTACCAGATTATGCATATCTTTCTGATGATATTCTATGTATATACAGGTTCAGTATCTCTTATAATGCTTGGAAAAGAAACTCTGCCCACCTTCTTAGTGAAACATTTTACCCCCTCAGCCTTCCAAACGTCTCCGTTCTAGAAGAGGATGTAGGTTTTACATATCCATAACCAAAAGGCTCATGGCAGTACTGTTTTTCCACGAATATCCTCCTAAAAAGGAAGAGTCTTGCCCCAAATTAAACTCTGTACCTATCTCTAGTTACACAGAAAATTAAGAGCACTTTTGAAATGGTGGAGTCTAGGGCTGGTCATGGTGGCTCATGCCTGTAATCCTAGCACTCTGGGAGGCCAAAGCAGGAAGATTGCTTGAGGCCAGGAGTTCAAGACCAACCTGGACAACATAGCAAGACCCTGTCTCTATTTTAAAAAGAAAAGCTAAAAAAAAGAGAGAGAGAAAAGAAAAAAGAAATGTTCTGTGGAATATCATATTAAAAGAATAATAAGAGAAAATTAAATAGTTTTTTAAAAAAGAAATGGTGGGATCTAGCTGTGTCATATTTCGAAAACACTGGCAATCTGACCTCAGCATGCCCAATTAGCAGAGTGTGATGAGGGGATGGAGAAACCTTGGGAGAGGTAGGGAGGGAGAAAAAATGGGCCCAACTTTTCTGGAGGACAATTTGGCAATACCTGCCGAAAGCTTTAAAAGCATTGCTGGCCAGGCGCGGTGGCTCACACCTGTAATCCCAAGACTTTGGCGGGCATATCACCTCAGGTCAGGAGTTTGAGGCCAGCCTGGCCAACATCGTGAAATCCTGTCTCTACTAAAAATACAAAATTAGCTGGGTGTGGTGGTGCACACCTGTAATCCCAGCTACTTGGGAGGCTGAGGAAGGAGAAATGCTTGAACCCCAGAGGCAGAGGTTGCAGTGAGCCAAGATGGCACCATTGCACTCCAGCCTGGGTGACAAGAACGAAATTCTGTCTCAAAAAAAAAAAAAAGCATTGCTGTCCTTCAACTCAGCAATTCCACCTCTAGGAATGTTTTCCTGAAAATAATAGCCAAGGTGATCATTATAACGGCAAAACCTTGAAGACAACTTGATGCTTGATAGAGTTTCATCCATCACAAGACCTGTACACAATGAAGTACAACGCAGCCATGAAATAGATAGCGCTGACTCTGTGTCTGATATGGAGAGATGGCCAGTTTTGCCGTTAGGAGAAAAGGGCACAGAGAATTTCGTGGGCAATAAAATCAATCAAAAGCAATTCCCAGCTTTATCTGACTCCCTCAGGCCTCTCCTGGCAGACTTGTATATTTTCTTCTCTTGACGTAATCTCCTAATTCTGCTCCCAGTTAGCCAGGCTCTACCCCAACATGAACTTGGAGCTCCAGGGATCAGTGCCTTCTGCTCCGCTCCTAAACTTCAGCCCTAGGAATCTGTCTGTGGACCCCTATATGGAGATAGACGCCTTTGTGCTCCTGCCCAGCTCCAGCAAGGAGCCTGTCTTCCGACTTAGTGTGGTAAGGTTCAGAGCCTTTGCAAATGCTGTTCCCTTTTCCCCACATGCTGTTGCCTTTTCCCCACATGCTTTTCTCCCCACTCACCACCTGGATAATTCCTCCAGGTCTCAACTTAAATATTACTTCCCGAGAGAGGGCTTTCTTGCTGGCCCTTACCCTCAATCTATCTATGCCCTTTGCCACTTTTTCTTGTAATACCCTATTATCTTTCTTCTCAGCATTTACTACCAAGGTACTTTGTAGCTGTCTGCTGGTGTATTTGTTTAATGCATGTATCTCTCACTATGTTAGTCTGGGCTATTGTGAGGAGAAATGTAGATGGGTCTTTGTCTATTTGCTTTGTTCTTTGTCTATATTCGACCTTGGAAGACTACATTTCCCATGCTTCTTTGCACTCTGATTTCCACCCAGGTCAGCCAATGGGAGGTACTGTCAGGAGAATGAAGCTGGGGAGGAAGGATGAAGCCAGTGTACTATTTCCTCTTTCTTTGCCATGGCAGAGGCTCAGACTGTGACTCTGTCTCCTCTGTGGTAACTTCCATAATTCCACCTCCACTCATTGTTCCCCTAGTCCTGGGGTGGATACAGCCTCCTATCTCTGCTAATCTCACCAACGCTTTACTAGCTTCTCAACAATTCCATCACTTGTATAACCAATTCCCTGTATTAAATTCCCTCTGCATTAAACATTGAGAGTGAGTTTTCCTTTTTTGATGGACTCTGTCTAATAGGGAAGGGATGCTGGGTCCTTTGGGGGCTCTACTCGCTGGATGGAGAACTCTGCTCTCTTGTTTCTTGACTTTTGAAATCAATAAGTCAAATCTCTGCCAGGGTAATTCTTCCTAGAGGCTGTATCTGCAATTTTAATATCATTGTTATTGTTATCAAGAGTATCATTATTAATATATTTTAAATTTAAATATAATTTATTGTCTGGGTGTGGTGACTTACACCTGTAATCTCAGCACTTTGGGAGGTCAAGGCAGGAGAATCACATGAGGTCAGGAGTTTGAGACCAGACTGGGCAACATAGCAAGACTCCATTGCTACAAAAAAGAAAAAAGAAAAAAAAGCCGGGCCTGGTGGCATGCACCTATCTACTCAGGAGGTTGATGCGGGAGGATCACTTGAGCCCAGGAGATCAAGGCTGCAGTGAGCCATGATTGCACCACCGCACTCCAGCCAGGCGACAGAGAGACACTCCATCTCTAAAATAATAATAATACTTTATTATTGTTGTTGTTACTAGGGCTGAATCTTGACCTGAAATAACTAGAAATTATCCTTTTTAGAGCTTTCCAAGAGTAGGTACTCTATACCTTATCTTAGTAGTCTGTTCAAAGTTTAACTGCTATCATGGACAACAATTTCAAGTAAAAATGTTCAAGTCCAAGTTCAAATATGGATTGAGCACCTACAGTGAGCCTTCTGGGAGGGACAAATTTCCTGCTTTAGCTCATTGAGCTGTTTGTTGAGAGCAGACAGTCCCTCGTCATCATCCTTCCTATGCATACAACCTTCATCACTTACACCTGCTTCCTTCTACTGGCATTTCCAGGCCACTAATGTGTCCGCCATCTTGACTTTCAATACCAGCAAGATCACTGGGTTCCTGAAGCCAGGAAAGTAAGTTGGCCTCCTGCCCACATGTGGGTGCCCAGCTGGACTCCATCTGTATACTGTAGCTGCTTCTCTGTAGCTGGTGGGAGAGGGGAAACCATTTGGAAAGGACACTTACATTTCACCCCAATTGGCCCAATTCTTCTGCCCCACTGGTCCTGCCCCCACAAATCTCAAATTGTTAAAGAATTCACTAAGACTGTTACTTCTTAATGTATGAATTTTAGGCACCACCTATATTAACTTCCTGAAATGATAAAGAGTGAGCTTTTTGACACTATTTCATCTGCCCTCTGACAGTCTTCCCGATATCATTGTATCACTGCTTTTAGTTCCTCAGTCATCTTTTCCACTCCTGCTCCCACCCTACCTTTGGCCCTGTGCCTTCTCAAGCCCATCCCTTCTCGCTTCTGGGGACCCCCACGCTGCTTAGACTTGCATAAAGTTCACACCTTTGAATCTTCTCTGATTCACTACAGGGTAAAAGTGGAACTGAAAGAATCCAAAGTTGGACTATTCAATGTAAGTTGTTGTTTTTACTGATGACATGATTAGAATGTTAATTAATTTGGGGTGTTTCCTAAGCAATTGCTATGGCACCTATAATAGGAAATACAAAAGGAGAAGAGTAGATTTTTTGCCCTGGAGAAGTGTAAAAGTCTCCAAAACACAAGACATAGGGCCAAGGAACAGTTATATCCTAATATAAAACAGTATATAATTAAGTCATCTACTGAACAGAATTCTTTTAACTGCAAGAGACAGAAAGCCAATTGAAATTGTCTTAAGCGAAGAGGAGAAATATGTAGGATTATATAACTGAAAAGCCAAAAAAAACGAAAAAACAAAGATCAGAGGTTTCAGGCATAGCTGGATTCAGGTGTTCAAATTAGTGCAACAAGAATCTCTCTCCATCTCTCTGTTCTGTTTTCATTTGTGTTAGCTTCACTCTCAGGCAGGCTCTTCCAACTGGTAGCAAGCCCCAGAGTTTCCTACCGTTTCAGTTTCTTTAAAAATTTACTACAAAAAAAAAAACAAAAAAAAACTCCCTGCTAACTCTCATTGGACTAATCTTAGGCACCCAGTCTTAAGCCAAGTACTGTGGCCAGAAGTTGGGCAAGGCCAATTAGCCCAGCATGGATCTCGTCTACACTCCAGGAGGCAGGATTTGCAGTCACCTACATCCAAATCATATGGACTAAGATTGGCGAGGAGGGTTGTTCCCTGGGGGGAAATAGACTCTGTTATCAAAACAAGAGGGATTGAGTGCCGAGCAGGTAAACCCAAGAAGTGATTTCCACAAGGTAGAAAAAGTGGTGAAGTAGACGGGCCCATATAAAAGGAGGAAAGAGAATGTGAAAATCAGTGTGGGCTGAAGTGATGGAGAAGAGCTTTCTGGAAAGAGGGAAGGAGGAGCTGGGTAGACTTTAACGTGCAGTCGTTGGCTTCTCTTTTACCATTCCATGATGCTGGCCTCCACTGACCACCTCCACCTGTGCCCTGCCTCCCAGACTTTCCCGAAGCACTTATGAAGTGGAAACAAACACAGAAGCTGTGGGGAGAGATGCAGGGACCCTGAGGCTGACTCCTTTCAGAGAATAAAGGGTGGAGTGAATAATGGTACACTCATATTGTATCTGTGCATGTTTACTGCAAAGTAAAACATTCGAGTAAAAAGTTTCCCAAAAATCTATCCTATTGGGTTTTCAGAGCATGAAATGTAAAAACAAGAACTATAGACTCAGATAAATTTAGATTCAAACCCTGATGCTGCTGCCCAGTTTGTAGTAAGTCCCTTTCATTCTGTAGGCCTCGGTTTCCTGATATGTGAAATAGGGACATTAATATGAACGTTGAAGGACTGTTGTAAACATTGAATCAGACATACACGCAAAGCTCTGAGCTCTCTGCTTGGCATATAGTGAGGGTTAAAAGTTGTGTTTCATGATTTTGGTAGAGAAGCTTATTTTGTTTTTATTAAATTTTTAAAATGATACAGGTAGTTCAGGAAAAACATTCTCACTGTAAATAAAACTGAACACTAAAGATAAGGCTAACGACAAGTCAAACGTTAACGTTCTTCCTTAGAGGAAAGACATTTGGGTGTGTAACTTTCCAAAATTTTTCTATTCACTTGCATAATAAATGCTCATCTCAAAAGAGTTTTATCTTATAAAATAGTAACATGATGTAATAATAGTTTGCTTTTTCCAAGCATTTTGCTATGTTGGCACACACAGAACCACCGTGTGGCTCTGTGGCGATATAAGTGTACTTCTCCTGTTCTCCTCCAGGCGGAGCTGTTGGAAGCGCTCCTCAACTACTACATCCTCAACACCCTCTACCCCAAATTCAACGGTAAGAATCACTGTGGATTTTTCCAAGTCAAAAGTGGACACTGCCGTCTGGAGGGAAGAGAGCTGGACTTGGAAAACAGGGCTCTCCTGGGGGCTGTATGACCGTGGGCAAGTCGCTTCTCTCTGAGCTTAGCGACCTTCCTGTGACATGGGGTCGTTGAAGTTGGCCTCATCTCCCTCCAGGGCTCTGATGAGGGTTGGGGGCTGGCACAGCTCTTTGGAGCACGGGAAACCTCCTTATAAGCGGCATAGAGGGACACATGGAAGTGCCCCACGTTCTGAAGAGGCAAGTCAAAGACTGAGGACCAAGTTAATATGGAAGACACAAGGCAGCCACCTCTGGACTCACATCTCCCAGTCAATTGCCCAACTGCCTAGTCAAAAAAGAAAGCAAAAGACTTAAACCCTGTTTCCATGAAGCTTTGCTTCTTTTGGCTGCAACAGAGAGCAGGACGAGGCAAAGGGCAGGGAGTGGATGCCCTGTTCCTTATCTTATCGCAAATGTGTGCTTCCTCCAGACAGCACCATGCCTGACAGCTTAGGCTTCCAAGCCAGCCTCCCTCAGTTTAAATCCCCTTTCTGCCGCTTCCTAACTGTGTGACCTAGAACAAGTTACTTGACCACTCTGTGCCTCAGTGTCCTTATCTGTAAAATGGGAAGAATAATCACACCTACCTCATAGTCTTGGAAATCATTAAATGGGAATATACCGAATATAGAGTTTGCAGAGAACATTTTCGGTAAAAATCTGTCTCTAATTATTATATATTCACCAATCTCTCTCAATGTTGTGCTTCAACCTCCAGATAAGTTGGCCGAAGGCTTCCCCCTTCCTCTGCTGAAGCATGTTCAGCTCTACGACCTCGGACTCCAGATCCATAAGGTTGGTGGGCTCAGGGGGCTCTGAGGATGTGTGAGGGAGGAGGTGGTTTGCATGCTAGCTTCAGAGGCCATGACTCATGGGTGACACCCAGCCCAGCCCTGCAGCTGGGAAAGTCTGGCCAGGGGCAGGATGGGTGCTCCTGGGCCTTACCATATGCCACAAAACCATCCACGTGTCCTTCAGAAGTGGCACCTCTGCTGGTGCAGGTGGCATTTCACACAGCCTTATGCCACCACCACCTCCCATCCCTACCATGAGGGGCCTGAGGGAAGTTCAAGACCAGCTCGTTTTGAAAACACTGCAGGCTGGCGTGGTGGCTCACGCCTGGAATCCCAGCACTTTGGGAGGCCGGGGAGGGCAGATCGCTAGGTCAGGCGTTTGAGACCAGCCTGGCCAACATGGTGAAACCCCGTCTCTACTGAAAATACAAAACTTAGCTGGGCATGGTAGCGGGTGCCTATAATCCCAGCTACTCAGGAGGCTGAGGCAGAATTGCTTGAATCCAGGAGGTGGAGGTTGCAGTGAGTCGAGATCACGCCACTGCACTCCAGCCTGTGCAAGAGAGCAAGACTCCATCAAAAAAAAAAAAAAAAGAAAGAAAAAGAAAAGAAAAGAAAGAAAATATCGTAAGTCCTAGACATAGCATTAGGTCAGGTTCTGAAAGTCATTTGTAACTTTTAAGCTTTTCTTCTAAATTTTTAGGTTGAAGAGCTTTATTATAAATATATGTTTGGCATGCCTCCCCATTTAAACAAGTACTACAACCATATGTACTTTTTTTTTTTTTTTTGAGACAGAGTCTGGCTCTGTCACCCAGGCTGGAGTGCAGTGGCGTGATCTTGGCTCACTACAACCTCCACCTCCCGGGTTCAGGAGATTCTTGTGCCTGAGCCTCTGGAGTAGCTGGAACTACAGTCTCCCACCACGACTCCCAGCTAATTTTTTTTTTTTATTTATTTAATTTTTGGTAGAGACAAGGTTTCACAATGCTGGCCAGGCTGGTCTCAAACTCCTGGCCTCAAGTGATAGGCTCACCTCGGCCTCCCAAAGTGCTGGGATTACAGGCATGAGCCACCATGTCCAGCCAACACTATATGCATTTTAAAAAGTTATTCATAAACCTATTGCTCCACTACAACCACAGTTTGAATTTTGGTGTACTTCTAGTGCTTTTTGTTTTAAGGTTTTTTTTTAAAGTTTGTTTGTTTGTTTTGCACAGTTCATTACTAGTGCTCCTGCCTGTTTTCTTTCTTTCCTTTTTTTTAAAAAACTTAAAAAGTTTTTTTTTTAGGCCAGGAGCAGTGGTTCACGCCTGTAATCCCAGCACTTTGGGAGGCCAAGGCAGGCGGATCATGAGGTCAAAAGTTTGAGACCAGCCTGGCCAACATGCTGAAACCCCATCTCTACTAAAAATACAAAAATTAGCTGGGCATGGTGATGTGCGCCTGTAATCCCAGCTACTCAGGAGGCTGAGGCAGGAGAATCGCTTGAACCCAGGAGGCGGAGGCTGCAGTGAGCTGAGATCGTGCCACTGTACTCCAGCCTGGGTGACAGAGCAAGACTCCGTCTCAAAAAAATTTTTGAAAATTAACTTAAGGTTCTTTTTTTTTTTTTTTTTTGAGACGGAGTCTTGCTCTGTCACCCAGGCTGGAGTGCAGTGGCCAGATCTCAGCTCACTGCAAGCTCCGCCTCCCGGGTTTACGCCATTCTCCTGCCTTAGCCTCCCGAGTAGCTGGGACTACAGGCGCCCGCCACCTCGCCCGGCTAGTTTTTTTGTATTTTTTAGTAGAGACGGGGGTTTCACCAGGTTAGCCAGGATAGTCTCGATCTCCTGACCTCGTGATCCGCCTGTCTCGGCCTCCCAAAGTGCTGAGATTACAGGCTTGAGCCACCGCGCCCGGCCAAGGTTCTTTTTTAAGCTTAACTTAAAAACTATTTTAATATCAAGTGAAATAGTGAAAAACTATTTTCACTACTCAAACTATGATTCTGACCAAGCATTTTGTGGTCTATCTGTGCTTGCAATTTTCAGGTTATCTTTTGAGGTGAGATGAACTGGGTTGGCAGACTCATTAGCAGGAGGGGGATGCTGCACTGTGCCTGGTACTTTGTTAACATCAGAAAATAATAGTCATTAAAGGGAATGAAGGGCAGGGGGGATGAATAGGAACCTAGAAACACTGACCAACTGTTCTATCTAAAAAGCAAATGTCCAAAGCCCTTTTGGGCTCTGAGATACTCAACACTTAACTGCTCTTGAGCATTTGTTAAGTGGTCAGACAAATCATTGTTCAAATCAAAGACTGAGTGACAGTTCATATCATCGGCCTCAGTTTTCTTCTCTGTAAAATGGGACGTAACCTAAACGTCATTGAGCTTTTGTGATGATTAGAGGGCAAGTATGATAGCTTCTAGCTCAATGTTTGACACGTGGAAAGTAATTAGATTTATTATATATTATAACATTCATTAGAATTTTGAGGTCAACTCTGTCCATGTGTCTAACTATCTAAAATAAAGGATGGATCCCTGTGGGAAAGAATTGAACTTGGTCTTTGGTTCCGAATTCCTGCCCCTCTGGGTGATGGAAACATAAGAAAAGCAGGAGAGTACACCCTAGCAGTTCACAATTTTTCGTTATTTGCCAAGGAGAGAAAATTTAGGTGACACAAAGGACACTTAGAGGCCTTTCAGGCAGCAGCAGCTCGGGGAACGACAGATCGATCTCTACCTTGGAGAAGGCAGCTGGGAAAAGCTGTGCTTTATGGAGAGCTTGGGGACTGAGGCACACTCGCGATTTATGCACTGACCTGGATTCTGGCAGAGCTTATGTTTCAGAAGACATGGGCGCCCTTTCAATCACAGATGCATCTTTTTGGAGTAGAGGATGCTCTTTACCATCCTGTCCTGTCCTGTTTTTCCTAGGACTTCCTGTTCTTGGGTGCCAACGTCCAATACATGAGAGTTTGAGGACAAGAAAGATGAAGCTTGGAGGCCACATCTGGATCTGTATGTTGCATTTCCAGCTGTGCAGCACGTCTCAGAGATTCTTGAAGAATGAAGACGTTTCTGCTCTCGGCTCCGGGGGTGATGGCTGCCTGGCCTCTGCCTCCACCCTCCTCCTCTTCACCAGGTGCATGCATGCTGTCTCTGAGTCTGGACTTTGCTTTCCCCTCCAGGAGGGACCACCCTCCCCAACTGGCCTGGGATGTCTTTACAAGCAGGCACTGTAATTTTTTTTTTTTTTGCCGTCTGATCCCCATGCCTAGCAGAGTGCTGGCACTTAGTAGGTCCTCAATAAATATTGATTAGATGATGAGATGATGGAATCACCCGGCAGGCCTCATCACTGCTCACTGCCTGCCCTCTTCTGATCTCAGGGGTCTTTGGATAGTCAACCCCATCTATGATCTCCAAGGCCCCTTTCTCATCGCTGCTGCTGTGGGAGCCTCAATGAGAGAAGCGGGGATTCTGTACATCACTTAGCCCTGGACCTGGCATCACTGCTCGTCTCTAAGGCCCTTGTCCTGTCTCAGGCAGGGGCTCACTTCAACATCACTCCCTCCCTCATTTCTCGTCTGCTACAGCCAGGGGAGCCAATGATCTCCTGGAGCAAAAACTCAGCCTCCCGCTGCTTTTCCCCCATTGAAGCAGGTGTAAATTAGGAGGAAATGGATCTGTCTAAGTTTTTGGTCCAACCCCAATAAAAAGCTCATCCAACTGTTGTTTATGAGCCCCAAGCCTAGAGGGAGAGGCCATGATTTCTAATTACTGAACAATGAGCCTTTGATCAGACTAATAAAGAGTCGTTTCCAAGTTATGTAGTTGGGCTCCCAGGGACTGGGAGTCAGAAGACTCGTTTGATAATTTTTTTATTGTGTTAATGAGCAGATGGATGGAGCTTCAGGCTAGCAGATAATTCACAGGGAATAGTCCCATTTACCCTGTGTGTGACAGAGATGTGTTCCAAGATGGGACAATGTGTTGTCACCCAGCTGGTGGCAGGGTAAGCTGTGGCTTCGTGTCCTCTCTCCTCTCTACTTTTGTTCATTTGTTTTCCACCATTGTCCATCCCTATGGCTGACTGGTGAAGGACACAGGCTTCAGCCAGTACTAGCCGTGTGGCCTTGGGAAGGTCACTTTCCCCCTGGGGTCCTTATCTATGAAATGATGATGATGATTATAGTAGTCACTTTCTGGGACTGCTATAATGACTGTATTGGGTAATCCATGTGGAAGGATTTATTTAGCCACAATGGAGATTCCATATTTATTGGCTGGGTGTGCTTACTAAGCACTTCCTATTTGCCAGGCTTTGGGGTCCTCATGGGGAGAAATACATGCAGCACAGGCTCCATTCCTGTTCCTGCTTTTAAGAGTGATACTTAGGTATGCCGAAAAGAGCCAGTATTGATTCCAGCCTACCTGTTTTGGGTCCCTGGGCAAGATATCTCCAAGCCTCAGTGTCCTCTCCTGTCAAATGAGGCTGGAAAGAGCTCCCAGCAGGATTACTTTGGAACTTGATGGATTCACGTTAAGCTTCCGTGGGTGCCCAGGGAATAACCAGGTGGTGGTCAATGGATGACACAATTAGATCACCTGTCATACTTTGGTGTCCCCAGAAGCAGACCCTGAAACAAAGAGGTGAGTACAAGTATTAGGGTGGTGCAAAAGTAATTGTGGTTTTTGCTGTTACTTTTTTTTTTTTTTGAGACAGAGTCTCGCTCTGTCGCCCAGGCTGGAATGCAGTGGTGTGATCTCGGCTCACTGCAAGCTCCGCCTCCCGGGTTCACACCATTCTCCTGCCTCTGCCTCCTGAGTAGCTGGGACTACAGGTGCCACCACCACGCCCAGTTAATTTTTTGCATTTTTAGTAAAGACAGGGTTTCACCATATTATCCAGGATGGTCTCAATCTCCTGACCTCGTGATCTGCCTGCCTCAGCCTTCCAAAGTGCTGGGATTATAGGCGTGAGCCACTGCACCCGGCCTTTGCCATTACTTTCAATCGCAAAAACTGCGATTACTTTTGCACCAACCTAATAGTTTATTTGGAAGAAGATCCCAGGTAGTACCAACAGGGACTGGAAAATGAGATGGAGAAGGCAGCCTATAAATGGTGAGTGATGAAACCAATTACTACCATAGGTGACTGGAGCTAATCCCACTGGAGAAACTCTGAGACTCAATGTAGAGCACATCTCATGGTATCCCAAGAGTAAGGGGAGCTGAAGTATATATACGCCACTTCCCATCAGTCGTAGGTTGAGGGGAACTCCTAGAGGTTATTAATTCTCTGGTTCTTCTAGTCTGGGGAGTGGGCTACAGGAGCCATAGAAATCTCTCAGGCAAAGAAATGCAAGCACCGGTGATTAGAAGTCAGATTGGTGTGCACTGATGTGATAAGATGTGGGAATCTGGGTGGGGCTCTGATGTGGTCTATTCATGACCTTACAATAGGGTAGCAGCTCAGCTGGTCAAAACCCCAGCTGTACAATTAAAATGTTTGCCACGTTGCCTGGAAAAGTTGTGATTTGTTCTCTGCATATTTTTTTAAAACTCAGGTTTAGTTTGCAGGCAAGCTTGCATTCCAGAACATTCTAGGACATTCCCAGGGATAGCTCCAAGAAAAGGCTCAGGGAAGCTCAGGCAAGTCCTTGATGGGTATGAGGCAACAAGGTTTGCTATAAGACGAGGGAAAAAATACTTATTTGTGACAAAGGCAAAAGGTTTGTTATTCATAAACCAGGGAAAGGGTATTCTTATTCCGTGAAACTAAACATTTTCATTTTGTAACAAGTGCTATGGGGCCAAGAGAAAGCCTCCCTGTTTGCCCTCTGATAGTTTGCTGAAAATGAAAGGACAATAGATACATTAATAGAAGAAAAAGGCATACAAAATTTATTTAACATAGACAGCATGGGGGAATCACATAAGAATCATTACCCAGGCTGGGTGCAGTGGCACGTGCCTATAATCCCAGCAATTTGGGAGTCTAAAGTGGGTGGATCACTTGAACTCAGGAGTTTGAGACCAGCCTGAGCAACATGGTGAAACTCCATCTCTACAAAAAGTACAAAAAATATATATATATAGCCAGGCATAAGGGCATGCCCCTGTAGTCTCAGCTACCCATGAGGCTGAGATCGCTTGAGCCTCACAGGAGGATCGCTTGAGCCCAGGAGGCAGAGGTTGCAGTGAGCCAAGATCACGCCACTGCACTCCAGCCCAGGTACCAGAGGAGTGAGACCCTGTCTCAAAAAAAGAAAAGAATAATTACCCAAGAAGCCAATGGGCACAGATGCTTCTCTACCCTTCTTCATAGGGAAGGGCATAGATTAAGGTGGGAGTAAGTGATTTTCAGGGGAAATGATTGAGCCCAAAGAAGTATGGCCTGGAAGAAGAAGTTCCTCTGTGCACTGGGGGAGGTGGCAGGAAGGTGAGGGGCAGAACTTCACAATGAACAAAAGTTGCCTTGTTATGCAGATGAAGGGCCCCAGGTAATCTCTGAGCTGCACTAAAAGGATAGATGAAGAAGCCTGTCTGGGCAAGATTATGATTCCCAGTCTTTTCTCCAGTTAATCTTTCTTGGCTCTTTGATGAGATTCTTAGGAAGGGGGTCTTAAAATAATTGCATTTCTTTTGGAAAGAAGTTGTCTTATTCAGAGAAGGAAATTCCAGACAGAGTCCCTGCTGGTGCTCCAGGAAAGAGGATCAGAGAGCTAAGGAGGTGACGGAAGATCAGAGGGAGACCTTGAGGCTGATTTTTCAGTTCAGCATATCAACGTGCCATGCATTGACATATTGTTTTCTGAGCCCCAACAGTGTTATATCTTGATGGGGTAGTACAGGACAACACAGCTGGCCCTAGAGTCCAGTTGCAGGTTCTGACACCCTGAAATCTGACCATAAACATATGAGTATCCCGGACAGCTCCAACCTGTAGAAAAGGACTGGCCTTGGGACAGGAGGTTCTGATCTCAACGACCAGAAGAACTGGACTGTCAAAGAACTTTCAAGAGACCACAGTCTCATTGCTGTGTAGAATTCATTGTCACACAAAACCAAGATGCCACCTTGGAGTGCCTCCTCTTGACTACAACCTGTTCCTCCCTTCTGCCCTTCACTGATTTCCCCTCTCCTCTCCTCAACCTGATCAGAACATCTAGCCCCACCAGTGTCTTCTAGGCCACTATTCTGATTTAATTTGTCTTCATACCTAAGCACAGTTCATCATCTCTAACAGAATCCTTTCATCTCCTGACAATCCTATTTTCCACATCCCCAGCCTGGGGCCTAGGCTTAGGTAAGAGAATTAAATCACTGGAGGAAAAGGCAGGCAGGCTATAGCCAGTTGAGGTCTCCTTCCATCACCAAAACCACAGCTCTGTCTGAGTGGCCTGAGCAGCAGGAACAGCCTAGAAAATGGAATACATGATATTTCTAATGAGACTCTCAGGTAAGGTCTCAGAACCCATTCAGTCTCAAGACATGGTTTTGTTTTGTTTTGTTTTGTTTTTTTGAGACAAGGTCTGGCTCTGTCTCCCAGGCTGGAGAGCAGTGGCACAGTCTTGGCGAACTACAACCTTCACCAACCAGACTCAAGCCATCCTCCCACCTCAGCCTTCAAAGTAGTGGGACTACAGGCAGGCACCACCATGCCCAGCTATTAGTGTGTGTGTGTATTTGTTGTAGAGACAGGGTTCTGCCATGTTGCCCAGGCAAGCCCCGAACTTGTGAGCTCAAGTGATCCGCCGACCTCAGCCTCCCAAAGTGCTGAGATTACAGGCATGAGCCACCATTCGCAGCTGCATTTCTTCTTTCTTTTCATTTATTTATTTATTTTTGAGACGGAGTTTCTCTCTTGTCGCCCAAGCTGGAGTGCAATGGCATGATCTCGGCTCACTGCAACCTCACTTCTCCCTGGAGAAGTGATTCTCCAGCTTCAGCCTCCTGAGTAGCTGGAATTACAGGTGCCCACCACCACCCAGATAATTTTTGTATTTTTAGTAGAGACTGGGTTTTACCATGTTGGCCAGGCTGGTCTCAAACTCCTGACCTCAGGTGATCTACCTGCCTTGGTCTCCCAAAGTGTTGGGATTACAGGCGTGAGCCACTGTGCCCAGCCTGCATTTGTTCTTTCTAAGGAGCCCGAGATGCAGCTTAGAAGAAAAGACGCTAGCATGCCAGGATAGTCCATATTGTGCTGTAAGTGAAGGCAGCATGGAGAAGTCCTGGCCATGTGGGTAACAAGGTCAGGGGCAGCCACAGATCTGAATAGGTGGAAGGATGAGAGCTGTGGGGTATAGTATCAAAGGGTTAGGCAAACAATAGAATCAATAAGTGTGCATGTGTGGAAAGGGCAGGAGAAGAAAACAAAACAAACAAAACCAAATCCAAGTATAGCATTGGGCCCCAGGGATTAGAAAGTCTGGCAGGAGCTAGCACAGCCAATGTACTTTGCTTCTTTCACAGGAAAAGTCTAAAATATATTTCCCTATTAGTACACAGAGATCTTCTGCATTTGATTTTTAAAACTTAACACAGCTTCATAATATTCCACATTTGTGTGTGTACAAAAGAACTTCTTCATTTCTTATTTAAAGATGAATAGGATCTCCTGGTGAAAGGTACAATTTATTTAACCAATTCCTACTTATGGGTCCTCAGGTTGTTTTAAAACTTTTGCTTTTGTAAATAATGTTTCAGTGAATACCTGTATTCATATGCCAATTCATACACGTGGAGGTACATTGTAGAATAAATGCCCAGAAATCAAATCCCATAACTCTGACTCTTCAGTTAATTTAGCAAATTGTCATTTGCTCACTTTCTCCTCTTTCCAGACTTTCCCCTTCTCTTGAGGTAGTGCCTGGGTATACAGGGATGTTGAAGGGGTCCATATGGTATCATGGCAGTGGAGTGAAGCAGGACATAGTAAAGAATTTAACCTTGCTCAAAGAGAGACATGGCTTTTGTCCTTGGCCCCTGCAAGGTAATCTCTATGCCGTTGGAATGCTTGCCTGGTAAGAGTGTCTTTGTTTACCTGGGGGCATTGGTCCATAACAGATAGTCTAACAAGGGGAGCCATGGCAGGGCTTTTGGTCACATCTTATCAGCTTAACCTCTGAAGACGCTGAAGACTGAGCCCAGCCACATGGGCAGCCACAGAATTTTCTGTGGTCTGGAGCCCAGGAGAGAAAACTGGAAATTTCTCGAAAGCCAAATAGTGACAGAAAATGATTCAGTTGCTGATATGGTTTGGCTGTGGCCCCCCCCACCCAAATCTCATTCTGAATTGTAGTTCCCATAATCCCCAAGCATTGTGGGAGAGACCCAGTGGTAAGTAATTGAATCATGGGGGTGGTTACCCCCATGCTGTTCTTGCAATACTGAGTGAGTTCTCATGAGACTTGATGATTTTTTTTGTTTGTCTGTTTGTTTTTTTTAGATGGAGTCTTGCTCTGTCACCCAGGCTGGAGTCCAGTGGCACAATCTTGGCTCACTGCAACCTCTGCCTCCCAGGCTCAAGCGATTCTCCTGCCTTGGCCTCCCAAGTAGCTTGGATTACAGGCACCTGCCACCATGCCCGGCTAACTGTTTGTATGTTTAGTAGAGACACGGTTTCACCATGTTGATCAGGCTGGTCTTGAACTCCTGACCTCAAGTGATCCACCCAGCTCGGCCTCCCAAAGTGCTGGTATTACAGGCGTGAGCCACCGCACCCGGCTGAGATCTGATGGTTGTATAAGGGGCTTTTCCCCTTTTGCTCAGCACTTCTCCTTACTGCTGCCCTGTGAAGAAGATAACTTTCTCCTCCTCGTCCTTCCGTGATGATTGTAAGTTTCCTGAGGTCTTCCCGGCCATGCGGAACTGTGAGTCAGTTAAACCTACTTACCCAGTCTTGGATGTATCTGCATAGCAGTGTGAAAACAGACGAATACAGTCACCTTGTTGAGGTCAAGTGGCCAATTTTTACAACATTGCTAGATCAGGGTCTCAATGAAAAACCTCCTTTTAGGGAGAAGACACAAATTTCCCCTATAGAAAAATTCTAAGTAATGTATGTAAACACTGCCCTGCAAGAAGTGGGGAGCATGACTCTCTGTCCCTTAAGTATGGCCTACACTTAGTGACTTGCCTCCAAAGAATAGAGTATGGAAGGGTGGTGGGGAGTAAATTTATCGAGAAACCTGACAAATACTACATTAGCCAGGTGATCAAGGTTAAGATACTCAGTGATAAGTCATGTTGATAGTAGGCGTCTTAGTTCACGCTGCTCTAACGAATTACCATAGACTGAGGGACTTCAACCATAAACCTTAGTTCTCACAGTTCTAGAGGCTGGAAGTCTGGGATTGGGATGCCAGCATGGCCGGTGAGGGCCCTCCTCTGTGTGACAGGTTGCTGACTTCCCACTGTCTCTTCACATGGGTGCGGAGCAAAGAGAGGGAAGCAAGCTCTGTCATGTCTTGTCTTCTGATGGCATTGTTTAATCCAGGTTAGCGTAAAGCTGCCTTACATATTTTGAAGTTCAGCCTAAAGATTCCTCTGTACATCGTGAACTATAACCTAAATGGAGTTGTAAACAGACCATACCCTACTCTTGTGCCAATCACCGAGTTTTGGCCAATCAAAAGTGGCCAACTGTTTAAACCGTTCAAATAAGGTAAACGTAGAGCTGTAACCAATCTGGCTGTTTCTGTACCTCACTTCCGTTTTCTGTACATCACCTTCCTTTTTCTGTCCATAAATCTTCTACCACCATGTGCTGCGCTGGATGGGCTCTCTTGAGCCTGCTCTGGTTCAAGAGGCTGCCAATTCGCGAATTGTTCTTGTTCCAGTAAACTCTTTTAATTTAGCTTAAGTTTTTCTTTTGGCTGGATGCGGTGGCTCACACCTGTAACCCCAGCACTTTGGAAGGCCAAGGCGGGCAGATCTCTTGAGGTCAGGAGTTGGAGACCAGCCTGGCCAACGTGGCAAATCCTGGTTTCTACCAAAAATACAAAAGTTAGTCGGGCGTGGTGGCATGCATTTGTAATCCCAGCTACTCAGGAGGCTGAGGCAGGAGAATCATTTGAACCCAGGAGGCGGAGGTTGCAGTGAGACTGAGAAGAGATCGTGCCATTGCACTCCAGCCTGGGTGACAGAGCGAGACTCCATCTCAAAAAATAATAATAATAAATTAAAAATAAATAAATAAATAAAATAAAGTTTTTATTTTAACAGTGCTAATTCTATTCACAAGGGCTTCACCTTCATGATCTAATTACTTCCCACAGGCCCTACCTCCAGATGTTATCCTATTGAGGATTTAGATATCAACATATGAATTTGAGCAGAACACATATATTCAGTCCATAACAGTAGGTGTGTCTGACATGCTGAGATGAGAATGGCACTCAATGGTCTTCCTCCCCAAAACCCATAGTGAAAAACATCAGAAAAATCCAAATTCAATGGCATTCTACAAAAACTCTTGGCCAGTTCTCCTCAAAACTGTCGAGGTCATCAGAAACAAGGACAGTGTGAGAAACTGGCACAGCCCAGGGGAGCCTCAGGAGACTTGAGGACTAAATTCAGTGTGGCATCCTGGGTGGGACCCTGGAAAATGAAAAGAACATTAGGGAGAAAAATAATAAAATGTGGATAAAGTTGTGGAGTTAATAAGAATATGTCAATCATTAGCTGTAATAAATGTAATATTAATATAAGATGCTAACAATGGAGGAACCGAGGACAGAATATATGGGAATTCTCTTTATGATCTTTACAAATCTAAAATTATTTTTAAAAATTGTTGTAAATAAATTGAAAATTATTTTTTGTTTATTTACTGAGACAAGGTCTTGCTCTGTCGCCCAGGCTGGAGTGCAATAGTGTGATCACAGCTCACTGCAGCTTCCACCTCCCAGGCTCAAGCAATCCTCCCACCTCAGCCACCCAAGTAGCTAGGACCACAGGTGCTTGCCACATGTCTAGCTAGTTTTTGCGTTCTTTGTAGAGAATGGGTTTCACCATGTTGCTCATGCTGGTCTCAAACTCCTAGGTTTAAGCAATCCACACACTTTAGCTTCCCAAAGTGCTGGGAGCCACTGCACCTGGTCTGCTTTAGTTTTTTAAATCTAAAACTATTAAATCCTTTTCTGCAAATCTAAAACTATTCCAAAATGAAAAGTTCATTTAAATCTTTTTTTAGTCTGGGCATGGTGGCTCACACCTGTAATCCCAGCACTTTGGGAGGCCAAGGTGGGTGGATCACCTGAGGTCAGAAGTTAGAGACCAGCCTGGCTGACATGGTGAAACCTTGTCTCAACTTAAAAATTCAAAAATGTGGCCAGGCACGGTGGCTCAAGCCTGTAATCCCAGCACTTTGGGAGGCCAAGATGGGCGGATCACGAGGTCAGGAGATTGAGACCATCCTGGCTAACACGGTGAAACCCCATCACTACTAAAAAATACAAAAAAAAAAAAAAAAAAACTAGCCGGGCGAGGTAGTGGGCGCCTGTAGCACCAGCTACTCAGGAGGCTGAGGCAGGAGAATGGCGTAAACCCGGGAGGCAGAGCTTGCAGTGAGCTGAGATCTGGCCACTGCACTCCAGCCTGGGCAACAGAGCGAGACTCCGTCTCAAAAAAAAAAAAAAAAAAAATTCAAAAATGTGCCAGGTATTGTGGTAGGCGCCTGTAATCCCAGCTATGTGGGAGGCTGAGGCAGGAGAATTGCTTGAACCTGGGAGGTGGAGTTTGAAGTGAGCCAGGGTCACACCACTGCACGCCAGCCTGGGCAACAGAGAGAGATTCCGTCTCAAAAAAAAAAAAGAAAGAAAGAAAGGTTTCTTTTAAACTTAGAAAACATTTTTCATCCATTGGTAGAATGTAGATGATCAGAAGTCACCAATTATCTACAGAGGAAATCGTGGGCCAGCAAGAAAGGTCATCAGCTCAATCTTCCCCAATAGATGGTGATAGCAGTTAATTTGTTGGTAGCTACTTTGAACTTGGAAGCCAACAGAATCTACATAATAGGGTTTCAAACGCCTTTCAGAACTGATCTTGTATCACTTAGGTTTTCCTCTTTAGTGTGTCTTCTTTAGGAATGAAATCCTCATTGACACATTAGTGGGTGACTGGTATTTAATGAGAGGCATCAGAACGCTGTGATTGAAGAATTTAAATTCTCCATCAGGGCCGGGAGCAGTGCCTCACACCTATAACTCCCAGCACTTTGGGAGGCCGAGGCAGAAGGATTGCTTGAGCCCAGAAGTTCAAGACCAGTCTGAGCAATACAGCAAAACCCTGACTCTTTAAAAAAAAAAAAAAAACCCATCAGGAAACACATGCCCAGCTCAGACTCCTCGCACAATAAAAATAACACCAGGACTGATCCCCACACTCCTCCAACTTTGCTCCCAAAGGCTGCTTCCTGTCTTCTAATCAACCTCGCTCTGCTCCTGAACCCAGGGCTCTGTGAACTTCCCTCGTTCACAGACCTGGGCTCAAACCTGGGCCCTCGTCTCTTTTTCTGCCCTCTGGCTATTTTTAAAAAGATGTTCTCACATTCCTAGGGGATGTCCGCCTCCAAAACTTTGAAGACTATCCCCAGCTGTCCTGTTTCCGGTCCAGCCTTCTCTTCTGAGATGCCGGCTTGTCCCCTAATGGCAGGCTTGATGTCCCCTTCAGACTAACTGGATTCAGGGAGCTGCACCCAGCTGGTGTGCCAGGGGAAAGGTAGAGGCATCCTGGGGATTTCTCCTGGAGTCTGGCGCATAAATTCCCCCACAGCACATCCAGCTGGGCCTACATCTCCCAGCCCGCAGAGGAACGCTAGTAGTAAAACACAGCAGAACAGACGGCTGCTTTATGGGCCAGAAGAAAACGATTTCCCACCTGAGGCCACTAAAGAATCTAGGGCTTAATTCTCTACTTTCCCTTAGAGAAGGCTTTCCTCCCATCTCAAGTGATCTCATGGGGCCATTAGTACAGACAGAGCAGAGAAATCCCAGGGCCAGGTGGGCTGTTTTTAAAAGAATGTTCTCACCATCTCACCTTGGAATGGAGGGTTCGGCCCAGAGCTACCACCTACATCCTCCAGATCCCATCAAGCCCAGATTTCAGTCCCACCCTTCCACCCCACAGCTGGCTTTCTAGGACCTGCAGTTCAATCAAAAGTAGCTCTCACCCTGGAGGTGGAGGTTGCAGTGCACTGAGGTCGCACCACTGCATTCCAGCCTGAGTAACAGAGCAAGACTCCATCTCAAAAAAAAAAAAAAGTAATTATCTAAGAACTGCCCCTGCACACTGCCATGTTAAGAGTCAATATCAAATGGCTGAAATGAAAAACACAGATAAAATCAAAGTGTTGGCAAGAACATGGAATAAATGGAAAGTGTGTGCCCTGTTGGTGGGAGTGCTTCTTCATCGGTTTGGGCTGCTATAACAAATTACCATAGACTGGGTGGCTTAAACAACTAACATTTATTTCCGATAGTTCTAGAGGATGGGAAGTTCAAAATCAAGGTGCTGGCAGATCTGGTGTGTGGTAAAGGCCATCTTCCTGATTTTCTGGTTACCATCTTCTCATGGTACCTTTACATGTCAGAGAGCAGAGAGAAAGGAAGCAAGTTCTCTTGTGTCTCTTCTTATAAGGGCACTAATCCCATCATGAGGGCCCCATCCTCATGACCTCATTACCTTCCAAAGGACACATCTCCAAATACCATCGCATAGGGGGTGAGGGTTTCCACGTGTGAATTTTGGCTATAGTCTCAGATACTCAGGAGGCTAAGGCAAGAGGATCATTTGAGCCCAAGTGTTCAAGTCCAACCTTGGCAACATAGTAGACCTTGTCTCTAAAAAAAAAAAAAAACAAAAAAGAACTGCATAATATTCCATTGGATGACTATTTCCCAGTTTGTTCAACTATCCCCCATTGATAGACATCCAGTTCTTCACCACTACAAACATATGAATTGAAACATAAACACTTAGTCCACAGCATATTTATAATTTGCATATTAGAGTGCAAAGTGGTACAACCATTTGGAGGACTGTTTGGCAAGATGTATCTGCTAAAGTTGAACATGCGTGATGAGCCCCATGATCCAGGAACTCCACTTTTCAGTATATACTCAACAGAAATGCCTACATCTATTTAACAAAAGATGCATACAGGTATGTTCATAAAGCAGTTTTCATGATAGCCCCAAGCAGAAATGACCCAAACATTCAGCAACAGTAAAATGGTGGCACATTCACACAATGGAATACTAAACAGCAATGAGCATGAATGAACTACAGCCACATGCCAACACATGGGTGAATCCTGCAAACAGAATGCTAAGTGAAAGATGCCTGGCATAATTTCATCGACACAAAATTCAAAAGAAGGCAAATCTAATTTATGGAAGCAAAAGTTCGACAAGTGGTCAGACTTCAAGGTGGGGAGGGGGATAGTAACTAGAAAAGGATGTGAGGAAGCTCCTGGGGTTTTGGTGATGTTCTGCTTCTTGATCCATGTGCTGGCTACATTGGTGAGCTCACCTTGAGAACATCTGTCTCTCCATATACTTGTCTGTGTATATGTTATACTTCAGAATAAAAGTATCTATCTGAAGAGTATGTCTGTATTTATGAGACTCCTTATAGTGTCTTTGACTACTTAGGCTCACAATAAACAAAGCACCATTTTTCAGATTTTTTTCATCCAAATATATCAAGATTTACATTGTGTACAGCTGCTTATTATGGCATTGTTTGTAATGGCAAAATAATAACAAAGCAAAAATGGAAGAAACCTCTATGGTCCTTAATAGGATACTGGTAGTTATATCATGGTATACAGCCATGCAAAGGAATACTATGCAGCCATTAAAAAGAATGAATGAATGAGGCCCATCTATGTGTGCAGACATAGAAGAATGTGAAGACTTATTAGGTGGAAATAGTAGGCTTCAGAACAGTAGGTACAGTATTATGTTCTTTACTTTAAAAAGATATAGACACATGCATGCATGCTTATATGTGTACAGGAAATTACTAAGAGGTTACCTAAGATACTGAAACAGAAGTTACCTCTGGAGAATGGAAAAGAAGCATTGGTAAGGCTGGGAAATTTTTATTTTCTTTCTTGTACCATCGTACATTATTTGGATATTTTTAAGCAAGCAAATACCATTCCTTAAAAGTAAATTCTCTGACCAAATTCAGTGGCTCACACTCAGCATTTTGGGAGGCCAAGATGGGAGGATTGCTTGAGGCCAGGAGTTTGAGACCATCCTGGGTGGCATAGGGGACTCTGTCTCTACAAAAAAAAAAAATAATAAAATTAAATAAAATTTAAAAATGAATTTTTAAATGTATTCATTTCCTATTGCTGCTCTAACAAATTAGCCACAAACTGAGTAAATTTAAACAACATGAACTTATTATCTTTTAGTTTTGGAGGTCAAGAGGGCTGCATTCCTTCAGGAAGCTCTGGGGGAGAATCTGTTCCCTTCTTTGTTCAGCTGCTAGAGGCTACTTACATTCATTGGCCTGCAGTCACTTCCCTCAACTTCAAAACCAGCAGCAGAGCATCTTCTCTCCTCTCTGACCTCTACTTCTGGCCTTATGTCTTCTTTAACTCTGATTCTTCTGCTTTTCTCTCATAAGGACCCTTGTGATTGCCCTGAGCCCACCCAAATAATGCACAATAATCTCCCCATCTCAAAATCCTTAACTTAATCACACCTGCAAAGTCCGCTCACCATGCGAGATAACATACTCATAGGTTCGGGGAATTAGGACATGGACATCTTTGGTGAGCCCATTGTTCAACCTACCACAAATGTATATCAAAGCAATTTAGGCACAAATTTAAAAAAATCAAATGTGCAAAAGGGCTTATCATAAGAAGCAGTGGTCTCAGAGGTACCACTTTTAATTCCTTAAATGTTTCCGGTTTTAGTTCCTTTGATGGATAGCTCAAGATCTCAAATAATGTTCCTACATTATTTTTTAAATTTACCAATTTTCTAAAACTTTGCTGAGTACATGAGGACTTAGCTTGTCACCCCATTTTCCTTTCCTCTCTCAAAGTACTATGTAACATAATATTTTTTGTTTCTCTATTGGTATGTTTGTAATTTTAGATAATACATTCACACATATTTTGTGCTCTATCAGCTGTACCTATGTGACTTCCCTTTACTCACTGTGTGAACTTGGTGGGTCTCTCTGAGCCCAAGTTTCCACATCTAAAAAAGTCATAAATGTGCAGTAGTCTTACTAGCTGGCTGTTCACCGAACCATTTCTCTTTCCACCTGGACACATAGTTGAACTACATTTCCCAGCACCTCTTGCAATTAATTGTGGCCCATGTGACTGAGTTCTGACAAATCTGTAAACACCACCTGTATGATCTCCCGCTATCTCTCTCTGTCTCTCTCTGTCTCTCTCTCTCTCTGTCTCTCTCTCTCTCTGTCTCTCTCTCTCCCCATCAGCCAGCTGCACGTTGATATGTTGACACCCAAGGTGACTTGCGATAAATGTGTTGAAGACGGCAGAGCCTCCAGCAGCAGTCTAGGTCCCTGAATGATTGTATGGAGCAGAGCTTCTCCCATCCCCAACTCTGGCATTTGGGCTTTACAAAAGCAGGAATAAACCTGTCACAGTCACTGAGATTTGGGGATTTAAACATTAAAGAGGAGCTAGTGTTAGTTTTAATTGGTACAGAAAGTATAGCAACCCACGAGACTGTTGAATTACTTAAATGTATGTAAGTATATTAAGGTTTGTAAGTTGCTTAATCTACAGTAAATGCTCAACAAATGGAAACTATTATTATTAGTAACACACTCCTTGGACATCAGGGTTCTCCCCTGCTTCCCCTCCCAGAGCCTTTCTAGTTTGCCCTGTTCAGTTAACTCTTCCTTTCCCTAAGCAAGAAAATATGTGCCTATCGAACACCATAAATAACCAAATAATCTCTCCTTGTTCAGAACTCAGCTCCACAGTTCAATTGGCAACTGATCATGTGGTATTTTCGACTGCTATTTAAATATTTTGCTATCTAATTTCTCCTGGTTTTATGTCTAACATCCCTAAGTAGATTATAATTGCCTTGAGGGCAGGAAACAGATATTACATGTCTTTGTATCACCCACGGCTCAATGCAGTACTGAGTCGGGCACTTAATATGTATCTGGTGATTTGATTTGAAGTCTTTTGTCACTTAACCTAGTGCTCCAATCTTTTCCCAAGTTATGGGCTGCCCTAGGCTTTTATCATATAGCTCTTTCAATTTATAGCCGGCTGTTAATTATCTCCAGATCCTTGCTGCTGCGCTCCTGTGCATGCTCAGCCGTCCCCACCTTTCACTTTAATTTCTCCTGTTCAGATCCCAGAGCCGTCCACAAAGGATATCTTGCCCTGTCCTCACTGATGATGGTTCTAAGCTGTCCACTGGGGCTTTGAAAGGTACTTGGGAGGTAAAGGAGCCACAAAATGTTAATCCAGGAAGGTGGAAACCCAGGGCAGCAGGAAGTAAGAGAGGACCTTGAGGGCCTCCATTTTGCAGGGTGCTCAAGGGCCAAAGGGAAGGGAGGCCCTGGCAGGTTAAGGTGACCTTTACTGTAGTTAACACTTCAGTGAGTTTCCTTAACAACTTCCCATTTCCGAAGAGCCTGGACATGGTTGAGGTCTTGCAGAGAGCAAGTAGAGAGTGGGGTGGTTTCAACTGAAATAGTCCCTGTCAATCTAACAGTCTAATATTTGTAATTACTTCTCGCTTTGGATTCAGTTGTGGTACCTCTAAGAAAGATATGGTGGCCAGGCGGGGTGGCTCATACCTGTAATCTCAGCACTTTGGGAGGCCAAGGCAAGTGGATTACTTGAGGTCAGGAGTTTGAGACCAGCCTAGTCAACATGGTGAAACCCTGTCTCTTCTAAACATATAAAAATTAGTCAGGGGTGGTGGCAGGCACCTGTAGTCCCAGCTACTCAAGAGGCTGAGGCAAGAGAATCGCTTAAACCTGGAAGGCGGAGGTTACAGTGAGCCGAGATGGCACCACTGCACTCCAGTCTGGGCGACAGAGCAAGACTCCGTCTCAATAAATAAATAAATAAATAAACAAACAAACAAACAAAAAAGATATGCTGAAGCTTTAACTTCCAGGACCTCAAAATGTGATCTTATTTGGAATAGGCTCTTGATAGAGGTAATCAAATTAAAATGAAATCATTAGGCTGGGCTCTAATCCAATATGACTTGTGTCCTTATAAAAAGGGAAAATTTGGACACAGACGCAGCTACACGCAGAGGGGAGGTGATGTGAAGACAGCCATGTGATACTGGAGGCTGAGATTGGACTGATGCAGCTGCCATCCCAGGGATGTGTGAGGCTGCTAGAAGCTAGGAAGATGTAAGGAAGGATTCCATCCAGAGCCTCAAAGGGAGCATGGCCTGTGGGCACCTTGATTTCTGACTTCTAGCCTTCAGGACTGGGAGACAATCCATTTTTGTTGTTTTAAGTAACCCAGTTTGTGGGGATGGGGGGTGGTTAAGAAAGGGTCTCACTTGGTCATCTAGCAGACTGGAGCGCAGTGGTGCAATCATGGCTCACTGCAGCCTCAACCTCCTGGATTGAAGTAATCCTCCAATCTCAGCCTCCTGAGTAGCTGGGACTACAGGCATGTGCCACCACACCCAGCTAAGTTTTTAGTGTTTCGTAGAGATAGCGTCTTCCTATGTTGCCCAGGCTAGTCTCGAACTCCTGAGCTCAAGCTACCCTCCTACCTCGGCCTCCTAAAGTGCTGGGATTACAGGCATGAGCTACTGTGCCTGATCTAGTTTGTGGTAATTTTTATGGCAGCCCAAGAAAACAAATACACTTACTTTCCCTTATCCATGCTTCCTTTCCCATATCCATAAAGGGGCACCTAATGTCAACCTCTCAAGAGTGGGAGGATTTTAGCTGAAATAAAGATTTAAGTTAGCCATGCAAAAGTCAGCTTCTCACTGAGTTTCCAAAATAACTGCAACTGTTCCAAGTATCCTTTTGAGAGGAAAACCTTTAGAAGTGTTCTCTGAGAGATGGGCTCCCAGGTTGCCAAGCCCTTTTCTGGAGGGAATGTTCCAGACTCAGCTCCCTTGGGACTTTCCCTGCCCCCTGTACGAGTCTCAGATGTGCTGAAACCGAAGATCAGATGGTAGTGGCTGCTGATGTTTGGTGCCCAATGGTCTGGATAAATTCTTTTTGTTTCCATTAGAACATTCGGTTTCCCCAATCTATGTGCTCTTGGGAGGTGGGGAGAGAAAATACACTCATTCCATAAATATTTATTGAGCCAGCACTGTATGCCAAGTGCTATCATTGTGCTTGGGATTTACCAGTAAACAAAGCAGACCCAAAAAATTCCCACCTTTATAAATCTTACATCCTAGTGTGGGAAGAGACAGGCAATAAATGAGAACAAACGTTAATTAGATAGTAGGTTAAGAGATGATAATGGTTATGGGAGAAAATAGAACAGAATTATAATCCAATCTTTATCCATTTTGTTGTTCAAATACTCCCAGCTTTAGTTGTTAGAAATGACTTCAGGATGGCTGCTACATCCTTTGACTATGTCCCTGTATTAGCCTGCTTTCATACTGCTATAAAGAACTGCCCAAGACTGGGTAATTTATAAAGGAAAGAGGTTTAATTGACTCACAGTTTGGCATGGCTTGGGAAGCCTCAGGAAACTTACAATTATGGCAGAAGGTAAAGAGGAAGCAAGGCACCTCTTCACAAGGCGGCAGGAAGGAGAAGTGCTGAGCGAAGGGGGAAGAGCCCCTTATAAAACCATCAGATCTTGTGAGAACTCACTCACTATCATGATAACAGCATGGGGGAAACTGCGCCCATGATTCAATTACCTCCACCTGGTCTTTTCCTTGACACATGGGGATTACAGGGACTACAATTCAAGATGAGATTTGAATGGGAACACAAAGCCTAACCATACCAGGCCCCATCATTTTCTGAGCACTTCTGCACTCTAGCACCATAGTACGTGTGCCAGGTTCATCTTTTACTTCCCCTGCTCAAGACTTGCAATCTCCAAGGAGCTCTAGTTCCTTTTATTGAAAAATGGTATTTGGAAACCAAGATCTGGGTGCTAGATGTCTAGATGTGCTCACTGCTACTGGGATGCCATTGCCTCTAGGCCTTCTGAGAGGACAGAACTAGAACCTTTACATAGGATGATTACTAACAAGCATATATATACAGTCATATTTATTTCTATATTTATGCATCTGTATAAATGTTCAAAACCATGGGTTCATACTGATATTTCTGATTCTCATCCAGCGCCACACAGGGTTCATTCTAGCTCTTTCCTTATTTCTGACTTTTTTTCCAACAGTGAGAACCCTGGCTCTAATTATCCACAATCTACTTTCCTTTTTGTTCAATCCAAACAGACACATATTGACTAAACAGAGCACAATATTTGTATGCAATTCTTTTTATCTTTAGCCTTACAATATACAGTCAAAATGCTGTCTTCCAAAGTTGCTTAGTTGTTTTATTCCCCACACACTTCAGTGGGATTATCTCATTCATTTGTAACATAGGTTCATTTGCTATAGCTTATATGCCATTTGGGGTCTCTCCCACATATCCTGGTTGGTTTTGGTGATTTATTTGTTTACTGGGCATATGAAACATTACTATGGTTCTGACAGTCAAGGCTATACAAAAAGGTGTGCTTACCAGCATTTGGTATTATACTTTTTTTTTATTTTTAGCTATCCTAATAGGAGAATAATGGTATCTCATTGTGGCTTTAATCTACATTATCCTAAGAGCTAATGATGTTGAACATCTTTGGTGAATTATCTAATCAGGTCTTTTACAGATTTTCTCGTTGGATTATTTATTACCTTAATGTTGAGTCTAGAGAGGTTATGTGTTTGTGTGTGTGTGTATATGTATGTACATATATATATATTCATTCTAGATACAAGTCTTTTGTCAGATACATGAATTGGCAAATGTTTTCTCCCGGTTTGTGGCCTGCCATTTCATTCTCTTAACAAGGTTGCTCGTGGATTACAAGTTTTTAATTTTGATGAAGTCTAACTTATTATTTTTCTTTCATGGCTTGTGCTTTTGGTGTAATATCTAAGAAATCTTTACCAAGACCTAGGTTTTCTTTTGTGTTTTCTTCTAAAAGTTTTCTAGGTTTGCATTTTATATTTAGATCTATAATTCCTTTGGAGTTAATTTTTGCATACAGCGTTCGGTTTGGGTGAAGGTTTACTTTTTGGCCTATGGATGTCCAATTGTACCACCAATATTTTGGGGGAGCGCTATTCTTTCTCCATGGAGTCGCTTTTGAACCTTTTTCAAGAATCAGTTGCCCATACTTGCATGGATCTATTTCTGGACTCTCTACTCTTTTCCCTGGATTTGTGAGTCTGTTCCTCCAATACCACTGTCTTCATTGCTGTTGTTATTATACAGTAAGTCTTAAAATCAAGTAGTGTGATTTCTCCAACTTTATTCTTCATTTCCAAAATTCTTTTAATGTTTCTAGCTCTCTTCTCTTTAAGAGTACACTTTGGAATCAGCTCATCTATATTTACAAAAACTCCTGCTGGAACTTTGATAGGAATTATATTAAACATATAAATAAATTTGGAGAGGACTGTCATCTTTGCTGCGTTGAGTCATCCAATCTGTGAATGCAGGTTGTCTCTCCTTTGATCTGGGTCTTTGATTTCATAGCACTTCATAGTTTTCAGCACACAGATGCTGTACATGTTTTGTTAAATTTATACCTAAGTACTGCATCTTTTGGAGCTATTATAAATGGCACTGCATTATTAATTTCAGTTTACAATTGTTCACTGCTAATTTACAGAAATATGACTGGTTTTTGCATGTCAACCTCTCACTGTCTTACTATAATTTGTTATTCTCTTACTATACTACTGGATTCCTTTATTAATCTTTTATAGAAAAGTTTTGTTTCAATATTCTTAGATGAAATTAGCCTGTGAATTTCTTTCTGCTATCTTGTCAGGTTTGGATATTTGTAGCTTCGTAAAAATAACTAGGCAGTTTATCTTATTTCTCTCTATGCTCTGGAATTTTGATGAGCTTTGGAATTACCTTGTTGAAAGAAACTATGAAGTCCTCTTGGATGACTTCCTCAACTAATTCCATAGTTATCAATCTGTTCAGGTTTTCTATTTCTTCTTGAGTCAGTTTTGGTAATTTGTATTTTTTAAGCTTACTATGGTTTTAAATCAAGTTACTTTTCAAGGGGACTAACATGAATTGTGTTAAATAAGTTTTTATAATTTTTTTCTCCCCTTTATCTTTATGCTGTATAATACCATGCAACAGTTAAAAAGAAAAAGTGAGTCTATATGTGCTGACACAGAAAGATCCACAAGACATAATTTTTAAAAGCACGTTTCAGAAAAACAGAGAATCAATTTTTCAACAGAAAATCTTATTTTGAAATTAGAACTCTGATTCCCATATACAAAATTGATATAAAGGGGTCTGAAAAGATACCCACGAATACTTGATAGCAGTATCATCTTTAGACTGAAGCCAGAAGGATCCCTGCCTTGGGCTTTGATTTTGGAGGAATCTGCTCCAGTTCCCTCCAGATGCACCATATCCCACAGGGGATATGCCAGAGGGACATGCCTGTCTGCAGCCACCACCCTCCTCCCAGACCAGGCTTCATGTGCCTGGAACCCTAGAATTCCTTCCCAGGGCCTGTGAGGGGCTCACCTCAGGTATGTCCTCTTGGGAATGGAGCGCACCACTGTCGTGACCACTACTAGGCCCAACTGGTAACTAATGCATGGCTGTTTGAGGAGGGTGTGGAGGAATTTGAATGTGCAGGTTACAGTCTCCATATACCGGTGCCTAAGGAGGCCATCGTGGTGCAGACAGAGCTGGGTGTGGGAAGGAAAGGGAGGCCTTCCTGCCACATCCTGGCAAGGAACTGGGGGAGAGTCCAGACAGTTTAAATCCAAATCTGGCTTTCCAGCTCATTATGAAGGTATATTTGTCCAGATAGGAAGATAGAATATTTTTATTCAACTGTTCCTTAGCTGGGTTTACAGAAACTATCTAGACATATGTAGGAATTACATTAAACCTACCCAGCCTCAGCTTGATTGCCCCACCAATGTCACAAGCACGTCTTGTTAATCATGTTACTTCTGGGGAGAGGTTGGGACTTGAGGGGAAACAGGAGAAAAGGGGTGTTATGGGTTGAATTATGTACCGCCAAATTCATATCTCAAATCCCTAAATCCCAGTACCTCTGAATGGGATTGTATTTGGAGTTATGGCCTTTAAAGGGGTGATTAAGTTAAAATGAGGCCACTAGGGTGGGTCTTAATGCAATCTCAGTTCACTGCAACCTCTGCCTCTGGGGTTCAAGTGATTCTTGTGCCTCAACCTCCTGAGCAGCTGGTATTACAAGCATGCACCACCACACCTAGCTATTTTTTGTATTTTCAGTAGAGACTAGGTTTCCCTACGTTGATCAGGCTGGTCTCGAACTCCTGACCTCAAACAATCCACCTGCCTCAGCCTCCCAACGTGCTGAGATTACTGGCATGAGCCACCGTCCCTGGACATGATGTCCTTATAAGAACAGGAAATCTGGGCACACACAGAGATGTCAGGGGACTTGTGTACAGAGGTACAACCCTGTGAAGAGGCAGCAAGACAGTGGCCATCCACAAGCCAAGGAGAGGCCCCAGAAAAAAACCCAATCTCTATCACAGACTTCAAGTCTCTAGAACTCTGAGAATATAAATTTCTCTTGTTTAAGCCACTTCTCTTGTTAAGTATTTTGTTAGGGCAGTCCTAGCAAACTAATACAGAGGACTTTAGCTTTTTGCTCTATTATTTCTTACTTGACTTTTGTTTCTTATGCACATATATCCATGCATTATTAATGTAATTAAGAAATAACATTTGTGGGAGTAGGTATGAAAACAAAGAAATACATGTTAAGATGTTCTCTTCTATTCTCATTTCTAATCGTGCCTTCTCCGCTTGTGTGTGTGTGTGTGTGTGTTTCCCCCTTGATTAGGCTAGATAGTGGCCTAATCTGTTCCACTACGTGGTTTTTTTCCACTATGGGTCAGCCCTTCAATTGATCAATTCTACTTTTATTTTGTTTTCTGATTCATTAATTTCTGCATGCCTTCATTCTGTTCTTCTTTTCTTAGATTTATTTTATTGCTCATTTTGTATCTTTCTCGGTTGAATGCTTGATTCATTTATCTTTTTCTTTTTCTTTTCAGAAATACATGTTTAACTGTTGGATTTTTCCCAGGACTTTTTCCTCCCCTTTCAACCCCTGGTTCCTTGGACAGCTTTGGCAACAGCTTTGTAAGTGATATTAGAAATAGTTGGCTGGGGCTGGGCGCGGTGGCTCAAGCCTGTAATCCCAGCACTTTGGGAGGCTGAGACAGGCAGATCACGAGGTTAGGAGATCAAGACCATCCTGGCTAACCCGGTGAAACCCCGTCTTTACTAAAAAATACAAAAAACTAGCCGGGCGAGGTGGTGGGCGCCTGTAGTCCCAGCTACTCGGGAGGCTGAGGCAGGAGAATGGCGTGAACCTGGGAGGCGGAGCTTGCAGTGAGCTGAGATCCGGCCACTGCACTCCAGCCCGGGCGACAGAGCGAGACTCCGTCTCAAAAAAAAAAAAGAAATAATTGGCTGGGCATAGTGGCTCATGCCTGTAATCCCAGCACTTTGGGAGGCCAATGCAGGTAGATTGCTTGAGCTCAGGGGTTCGATACCAGCCTGCACAGCATAGCGAAACCCTGTCTCTACAAAAAACACAAAAATTATGTCCCGAGTGTAGTGGCATGCACCTGTAGTCCCAGCTACTTGGGAGGCTGAGGTAGGAGGATGCCTTAAGCCCAGGAGGCAGAGGTTACAGTGAGCCATAATGGTGCCACTGCACTCAGCGTGGGTGATAGAGTGAGACCCTGTTTCAACCAGTCAGTAGAAATAATTGTCTTCAATAATTAAAAACAGGACTTTTATTTAATTTTTTATTTTTCATTTTCCCTTTAGGCGTATTTAATATTTTCCCCCCAGGACGATCATTCTCAGTGTACGAGCGTGTGTGCACATGTTACTAAGACAATTACCATGTTAAAGAAATATTCCATTTGAAAAAGAAAAAAATATATAAGTGTTTAATACTGAATTTTCCTTTCCATATGATTTTAGCTCTATCTCATCACTTGACAAACAATGTTTTCCTTTTTTTCCTCAATCTGGCTTGAACTGGCAATTTTGACTTACTCTTGTGCTTAAATGGAATTGAAGAGGGGGTTTTAAATTTTTCATGTGGCTGGGTTTTTGTCTCATTTCTACTTTTGTTTTAATTTCCAGTTTTATTGCTTGGCGGTCAGGCCTCTACTATTTCTATTATGGGGAAACCTACTAATATTTTCTTTATAGCCATAATGTATTAGTCCATTTTTACACTGCTATAAAGAAATACCAGAGACCGGGTAATTTATAAAGGAAAGAGGTTTCATTGACTCACAGTTCTGCGGGGCTGGGGAGGCCTTAGGAAACTTACAATCATGGCAGAAGACGAAGGGAAAGTAAGCTTGGACCTTCTCACATGGTGGCAGGAGAGAGAAGAGTGAGGAGTGAAGGGGGAAGAACCCCTTATAAAACCATCAGATCTTGTGAGAACTCACTATCATAAGAACAGCATGGTGAAAACCGCCCCCATGATCCAATCACCTCCCACCAGCTCTCTCCCTAGACAGGTGGGGATTATGGGGATTACAATTCAAGATGAGATTTGGGTGGGAACACAAAACCTAACCACAGTTTTGTAGTCAACTTTTATCCATGCTTTCATGGGTGTTTCAATAGGAGGTATATTTTCTCTTCTTTTTTTTTTTTTTTTTTTTTTGGAGATGGAGTTTCACTGTCACCCAGGTTGAAGTGCAGTGGTGTGATCTTGGGTCACTGCAATCTCCACCTCCTGGGTTCAAGCAATTCTCCTGCCACAGTCTCCCAAGTAGCTGGGATTACAGGCGTGTGCCACCACATCCAGTTAATTTTTGTATTTTTAGTAGAGATGGAGTTTCACCATGTTGGCCAGGCTGGTCTCGAACTCCTGAACTCAAGTGATCCACCCACCTAGGCCTCCCAAAGTGCTGGGATTACAGACATGAGCCACTACACCCAACCCCAGAGGTATATTTTCTGATTGAGGGATACACAATGCAATATTATCTCTTACATCAATCTGATGAGTTATTTGATTCAGATCCTCCATATTACTGTGTGGCCTGTGGCTTATGCTAAAACCTTGGGCCACGCTTTATCCAATGTGGTTCAGTTCATTTACCTCTGCCCAGCCGGCCTTGTGCAAAGGTGATGTCAGAGTGTGGCCCCATCTCTCCCCTCTCTGCCTGACCCTCAGGCTGTTGGTTTGGGTTAGCAGCCTAGCTCAGACAACATAAGGGCACAAGATCACTGGAGCCTCTTGACAGCCCAGGTTCCTGCCATGCTGGGGCTTGAAGACAGGCTCAGGGAGTGACCTTCTCTGATTCGCCAAGCCCACCTCTGCCCTGAGTTATCATATTTCCAGGTAAAGATGTAGGCCAGACCCTTCAGGACCCTGCCACTTACTTTTAAGGATCTTGTGTCCACTTGAGATCTGGGGAGTAAGTAGGGGCAGTTGAGATCTTCCTTAAGTTTTTTGCAAATATCTCTGAGTCTGCAAAGATACACTTGCCAATTGGCTCAAATCTGCCACATTCATTATAGATGAGATGCTCTTCCATAATTTGCTCTGCTATTTTGTTGTTGTTGTTGTTGCTGCTGCTGCTGCTGCTTGCAACAAAACAGGGTGGGGTGGTGTCTCACTCTGCCATCTTTTCATCCTCATATTTATCTCTGCCAATTGCTTCTGACTGTTGTCACATTCTATGAAAGTTGACAGCTGGATTCTCACCAAATTGAGACACTGTGTGTTGAATCGTCTGATTCAAAATAAATGCCATTCGTTCTGTGTATAGCTGGAACACCTCAAAGGTCACTCTGAAACTGGAGTTCAGCAGGAGGCCTGTGTGCCTGCTGGTGACGACACACTAGGCAAGTGTGTTAAGATGTGGTGGAGAAAGAACACAGTGGCTTCACATCATAAGTCACAAGAATAGAGAGATGCTCCCCGTTGTGTCTCACATGGGCGACTGCGTGGCCTCCATGTGAGCAGCAGCCAGGCTTTACTGGTTTAATGATGTTCTTTTTCGCTTCCTCTGCAACATCAGGGAGTTTATTGAGTTGTATATAAATACAGTATTCTCACTGGGCCTGGCAGCTTATGCCTGTAGTCCCAGCACTTTGGGAGCCTGAGGTGGTGGATCACTTGAGCCCAGAAGTCCAGGAACAGTCTGGGCAACATAGTGAGACCCCATCTCTACAAAATAATTTAAAATTTTTTTAACTTAAAAAAATTAAAAATTAAACATAGTATTTTCAAAATGTCCTTGCTTTTCCTTTAATGTTTTACGTTTCACTTTCTCCTTTCCATTTTGTTCTTTTTATTCTGTCTCTTGATCCTGTAACAAATTTGTAAGCACCAGTACTTCTAGTGTCCAGGAGGTCCTTTTATGACTCCACTTTCTCTCGAACAAGACCTTATTAGCTCTTTCATTATAATTCTTTTATTTAATTTATTTATTTATTTATGTATTTATTTTGAGATGATTTGTAGGGAAAGTCCAGTAGGAAGGACTGATATGGAGTGGCTGCAAATGTTTTGAACAAAGAATGCAATCTACCAGAAGAACAAATAAGCAATCTACTATCTCTGCATTAACCTTGCACTTATTTCATTGTCCATTGCATGTGCGTTTTTATTATGAAATATTACAGACATACAGAAAAGTGCATACAACATCACTATATACCATAATAAATATGACTCAAAGGGCTGGTCCGTATTGAGTTGAACACATCTTTTTTTCTTCTTTTTGCTTTTTTTTTTTTTTTTTTGAGACGGAGTCTCAGTCTGTCACCCAGGCTGGAGTGCAGTGGTATGATCTCGGCTCACTGCAACCGCTGCCTCCCGGGTTCAGGCGATTCTCCTGCCTCAGCCACCCAAGTAGCTGGGATTACAGGCACATGCCACCACACCCAGCTAATTTTTGTATTTTTAGTAAAGAAGTGGTTTTGCCATGTTGGCTTGGCTTGACTCGAACTCTTGACCTCAAGTGATATGCCCACCACGGCCTCCCAAAGTGCTGGGATTACCAGCATGAGCCACTGTGCCTGACCGAACACATCTTTTTATGTACAGAGGGTAGAACTTATTTTCTGCAAATTGCCAGAGGATCATTACAATGATTCAAGAGGTTTGTGAGTCCAAATGATAGTTATTGTCTAGAGAATCTCAGCTGTCTCACATGGGCCTTGGCTGACCCCAGGGCCTTGGCTCTGTGTATCGGAGTTGCAGATGAGCTTCCTCAGGAATGAGATGGGCTGGCAGCTACTCAACCTGGCCATGGATCACTTCCTCCCAGCATGCACCAGTGAAAAGCAATGCCTGTTCATCTCACATGCACCGTTTCCCTCCAGCTGCTCCTCTGGATTTGAGCTTGGCCTGTGTCTTCCCAGGGCAATGACATAAAGGAATTCACAAACATAATGTTGACAAGAGGCCAGACACAAAAGACGACATGCTATATGATGCCATTTATGTAACATTCAAAAATAGGCAAAACTAATCTATGTCATTCAAAGTCAGTTAGCAGTTTCCTTTGTAGGAGTGCTGACTGAATGAGAGACTGAGGGGGTGCTTCCAGGGTGCAAGTAATGTTATTTCTTGATCTGGGTGGTTATATGTTTGTGTCCATCTTGTGAAAATTCTTTGAGCTGTACAACATATGATTTGTGCATTTTTGTATATATATTAGATATCAAACTTTTAAAAAATATATTGGGTAAAAAGTGCTCAGAAATGCTGTTTTTATAATCATTACTTACCTGTCATCTTAGAGAGTCAATGTGTGTAAACTATGAAAAGTGATTTCTGACTGGACGTGGTGGCTCACATCTGTAATCCCAGTGCTTTGTGTGGTGAGGTGGGAGGATGGCTTGAGCCCAGGAGTTTGAGGCTGCAGTGAGCTATGATTGCGCCACTGCACTTCAGCCTAGGCAATGCAGTGAGACCATTGCTATATATACATATAACAATTTCTGTTTATTGGCTGAAGTGATCTTATGACAATCATATCCAGCCGAGCCTTTGCACTAAATAGTTATATCAGTTGGGAATTAAATTCAACTGCAGGGAACCAAAAACAAACAAACAAACAAATAAAAGTGTCTCAGTCAAGACAGAGATTGTTTTTCTTAATGAGGAATACGAAGAAAGGCAGCCCAGAGCTAACAGGGCAGCACCAGTGGGACATCAGGTACCCAGTCTCCTTCCGGCTTTTCTCTCCGCCATCCTGAGAATGTGACCTTCTTCCTCATGCTCACAAGGGGGATGCTGTGCTCCAGTCATCATGCACGTTCCAGGAGGAAAGAAAGAGAAGATCTAAGAGCAAAATGGACAAGTTAGACAAGTCCAGTCCCTTTTAAAGGGTTTTCCAGGAGCCCACCTCTTCCTGATTCAGGCGTGGTCGCTCAGCAACCTCCTACCATGCAGGCAGCTACTCCAGGACCCAGTTCCTGCAGTGCATGGCAGCCAGCAGCACCACAAGGCCAGCAGCTTCCTGCAGTGTCTTTTTTTTTTGGCGATTTTGTAGCAGAGTGCCTCTAGTGAGACACCATTCTGTGAATGGCTTTCTCTCACTCCATAGAAGACAGTTTCCTGGAAAGTTCCAGAGGACAGATTTCTAGCAGATCCTACCAGCAAACACCGCAGTGGCTTCTCTGCCATCCAGGGAACCACAGCTGTGCCCTCTGCAACAAAGTCTGGATCTCAGCCTTGTGAGAATGGGGGTAGAGAGTTGGGGGAAACTTTTTCTTAGCCCTAAGAATGGTGGCTGCTCTTTAGTTTTTTATTTTATTTTTCAGACAGGGGCTCTCTCTGTCACCCAGGCTGGAATGCAGTGGCACAGTCTTGGCGGCAGTCACTGCAACCTCTGCCTGCTGGGCTCAAGCATTCCTCCCACCTCAGTCTCCCAGCTAGCTGGGACTACAGGCACACACCATGCGCAGCTAATTTTATTTTTTGTAGAAATGGGGTCTTGCTATGTTGCCCAGGCTGGTCTGGAACTCCTGGGCTCAAGTGATCCTCCTGCTTCAGCTCCTAAAGTGCAGGGATTACAGGCATGAACCACTGTGCCCGGCCTATTACTATTTTAATAGTTCTTGGTTTGCTCTTCAGAAAACTGGGGTGGGGTTTTCTCTTCCCCTTGAAGAGTGAATCATCTCTGGTTTAGGAACCCCAAAGTGAACTCTAACTCCTGTGAGGTCCTGGGGCATCCAGAAAAGAAGTGATAGGAGGATAGCGGTGGTGAAAGGCCTAATTCCAAGGAGGAAAGAGGAGGCACCAAGTGCTCCTGGTAGATGTGAGCTTGAATTCACCAAAGCCCAGCTGTGAGTTTCTCCAGAGAGGAAACTCCGTTGAAAGTGCAGCCTGCAGCGCCATCTTTTGGCCATACCTGGGAATGTCACAACTGAAAGGAACACTGTAGGCACCTGGTCACCTAGGATGCTGGCGAACCCTGCAAGTTCTTAGGCACACTCTCAGAGGTACCGACTCAGCGGGTTTGGAGGATTCACATGTTTATCATATCCCTCCGGGTTTTCTCGTGTAAGTCGTTCAGTAATCCCCTACCTCCCCGCATCTGGAAGCCCTATTTTAAAGTTGTCAACAGGCCAGGCTCAGTGGCTCACGCCTGTAATCCTAGCATTTGGGAGGCCAAGGTGGTCAGGAGTTCAAGATCAGCCTGGCCAACATGGTGAAACCCCGTCTCTACTGAAAACACAAAAATTAGCCGGGCGTGGTGGCACATGCCTGTAATCCCAGCTACTCGGGAGGCTGTGGCAGGAGAATCGCTTGAACCCAGGAGGCGGAGGTTGCAGTGAGCTGAGATCCTGCCACTGTACTGCAGCCTGGGTGACCGAGTGATACTCCATCTCAAAAAAACATAAATAAATGAATAAATAAATAAATAAATAAATAAAATTGTCAACAAAAATGTGCACAAGGCTGTGATGCACTGAATAGGTCACCGTGGTGCCCCAAAACACCTAACCCAAATCTAACCATGAGGACACATGAGTCAAACCCAAAAAGGAACTTTCTACGACGTGACTAGTCTTCACTCTTAAAAAATGTCGAGATCATGAGATACAAAGAAAGGCTGGGGAAATGTTACCGACTCAAGGAGACTCTGAGACGGGGCAAATGAATGCAAGAGATGATCAAAGATTTTGTTTTGTCATATAGGACATTGTAGGAAAATTGACAAAATCTGAATACGGTCTGATCGTTAGATAATAGTATCGTACCGATGTTAATTTCATGATTTTGATAATTTTACTACATTTGTATATTTGTACTAATTTGTACCAATTGTACTATATTTGTGCAATTATAGTATAATTGTATATAGGAGAATGTCCTTGCTTTTAAAGAATGCACATTGAAGTATTAAGGGGTAAAGGGCCAACAAGTTTGCATTTGACTCACAAATAGTTCAGGGGGATATATGTATATACATGTTTATATATTTCTATGTGTGTACATATATGTCAATGTATATATTTGTGTTTTTTTCTGGTTTTTGTTTTTTTGGTTTTTTTTTTTTTTTTTTTTTGAGACGGAGTCTCACTCTGTCACCCAGGCTGGAGTGCAGTGGCACAATCTCGATTCACTGCAACCTCCGCCTCCCAGGTTCAGGCAGTTCTCCTGCCTCAGCCTCCTGAGTAGCTGGGACTACAGGTGCCCGCCACCATGCCTGGCTTATTTTATTTTATCTTATTTTATTTTATTTTATTTTTGTATTTTTAGTAGAGGCAGGGGTTTCACCATGTTAGCCAGGATGGTCTCGATCTCCTGACCTCGTGATCCACCCGCCTTGGCCTCCCAAAGTGCTAGAATTACAGGCATGAGCCACTGCACCCGGCCCTGTTTTTTTCTTTATGTCTTTATGTGTATATTTGTAATCTTGGTGAAAGGTATTCAGGAAGTCTTCGTGCTACTTTTGCAACTTTTCTAAAGTCTAAATTTATTTTTTTAATGAGAAGTTAATTTTTTCCAAGCCTCCTGAAAAATAGCATTATAATGCCACCATTCAATTACACCATTCAATTACACAGAAAGTAATACCCCACCTTTCTATGGAGCCCTTGGTAGGTGCCAGGCATGTGCTAATTTGAGGTTTATCTCATTGAATCCTCACAGCAATCTTATGAGGAGATGTTATCACTACCCCCAATTTTCAGATGACGAAACCTTCAGCTCAGAGAGGTGAAGTGACTTGCCCAGGGTAACACAGCCAGTAAGTAATGAAACTGGGTGGCTGTGCTCTCCAAATCCAGAGTAATTTAAAAAGTCCAAGTAGCAGCATGTAGGGTTGACCATGGCAGGGTCGCACTGTTCAGAGGACTGGGGGCCACTCCCATGGCTGCAGATTGAACTCTACAACCACCTTCAAATGTGCCTGGCCCTTTGCTATGCCTCTGCCCACCCTTCTGCTGCTCCTGGCATGTCCTGCTCACTGTCTCCACCAGACCCTCTCCTACTTCCTGTTCTGGAATAGACTATCTGTTCCCCCATGTCCCCTTCCCAAGCCCTCTACCTGGGAGAACACTCTCCCTGCTCTGTGGTTGCACAGCCCTATACCTGTCCCTTTCTCAGGGACCATCCCAGTGTTTTGTTTTGTTTTGTTTGTTTTTGTGTTGTTGTTGTTTCTTTTGAGACAGAATCTCACTGTATTGCCCAGGCTGGAGTGTAGTGGTGCACTCTCAGCTCACCACAACCTCTGCCTCCCAGCTTCAAGCAATTCTCCTGCCTCAGCCTCCTGAGTAGCTAGGATTACAGGCACATGCCACCACGCCCAGCTAATTTTTGTATTTTTAGTAGAGACGGGTTTCGCCATGTTGGCCAGGCTGGACTCAAACTCCTGACATCAGATGATCCGCCTGCCTCAGCCTCCCAAATTGCTGGGATTACAGGCGTGAGCCGCTGCACCCAGAAGACTATCCCATTCTTTATCTCCTGCTGCAATTCTCCTGGCAAAGCAGAAGAGTGTAGCTGTAGCTAGCTCCAACTGGGGACTCAGCCAGGCCTGGATCCAAAACCTGGCTTTATCCATTACTGGCTGTCTGATCTTGAGCAAGTCACTCGGCCTTTCTTAGCATCTGTGTTAGTCTGTTCTGCATTCCTATAAAGGAATACCTGAGACTGGGCAATCTGTAAAGAAAAGAGGTTTATTGGATTACAGTGGCTCACGCCTGTAATCCCAGCACTTTAGGTGGGCAGATCACAAGGTCAGGAGATCGAGACCATCCTGGCTAACACGGTGAAACCCCATCTCTACTAAAAATACACAAAATTAGCCAGGCGTGGTGGCGGGCATCTGTAGTCCCAGCTACTTGGCAGGCTGAAGCAGGAGAATGGTGTGAACCCAGGAGGCGGAGCTTGCAATGAGCTGAGATCACGCCACTACACTCCAGCCTGCGTGACAGAGTGAGACTCCATCTCAAAAAAAAAAAAAAAAGAGGTTTATTTGGCTCACAGTTCTTCAGGCTGTACAAGCATGGCACCAGCATCTGCTCAGCTTCTGGTGAGGCCTCAGCAGCTTCCAATCGTGGCAGAAGGCAAAGGAAGAGCAGGCGCATCACAGAGCAAGAGAGGGAGTAAAGAGAGAGGAGGAGGTGCAGGCTTCTTTAAACAACCAGCTCTCTTGTGAACTAACAGCAAGGACTCACTCATTACCATGGGGAGGGCACCAAGCCACTTAAGAAGGATCCATCCCAATGACTCAGACACCTCCCAACAGGCTCCATGTCCAACATTAGGGATCACATTACACCATGAGATATGGAGGGGACAAATATTCAAGCCGTATCAGCATCTTTTAAGTCAAACAGAGGTATTATAACCCAATTCATTATAAAGAGTTATTGGGCATTTAATAACATCTGACAAGCAACAAGTAATAAGTCTTAGCTACTATTTTTATGTCCTATCTCCATAATGACTGTTTTACATTTTTTTCACAAAAATTAGTTATAAGCATTGTTGAAATTTTATTTTAAGCTTGTCACAAAGCCAAGTCAGTAGTTCCCTTTTGTTACGGATATTTCAAAGGAAAAAAGAATGGTTGGATAATCATTATTAAACTGAATACAAGACAAAGAATGTATGATAATCATCCAAGTGTTTGGGTAGCTAATTTCCCCAAAGAGGTTTTAATCTTGTTGAAGTTTATCAGAAAATTGCTTAAGCATTTATCAGGAATGCTCATGTCCTCCCAGAAGGAGGCTGTGAATTGTATCATGAAAGTGTTCTATCCCAGGCTGTGACTGGGACACTCTTCTTAATCATACCCTTAAGAATGGCAGAGCACCGTGTCTCACTCCGGTAATACCAGCACTTTGAGAGGCCGAGGCAGGCAGATCACCTGAGGCCAGAAGTTCAAGACCAGCCTGGCCAACATGGTGACACCCCGTCTCTACTAAAAAAGAAATACAGGCCGGGCGCGGTGGCTCAAGCCTGTAATCCCAGCACTTTGGGAGGCCGAGACGGGTGGATCACGAGGTCAGGAGATCGAGACCAGCCTGGCTAACACGGTGAAACCCCGTCTCTACTAAAAATACAAAAAACTAGCCGGGCGAGGTGGCGGGCGCCTGTAGTCCCAGCTACTCGGAGGCTGAGGCAGGAGAATGGCGTGAACCCGGGAGGCGGAGCTTGCAGTGAGCTGAGATCCGGCCACTGCACTCCAGACGGGCGACAGAGCAAGACTCCGTCTCAAAAAAAAAAAAAAAAAAAAAAGAAATACAAAAATCAGCTGGGCAAGATGGCATGTACCTGTAATCCCAGCTACTGGGGAGGTTGAGGCATGAGAATCACTTGAACCCGGGAGGCAGAAGTTGCAGTGAGCTGAGATCGCACCACTGCACTCCAGCCTGGGTGACAGAGCGAGACTCCGTCTCAAAACAAAATAAAAGAATCATGGCCGACATTTCCTGAGCCTTCGCTATGCATCTAGTCTGCAGCTGTGTCAGAGGCCTGGCTTTGAAGCAGGTTCTGGATGCATTTCATCATTGACGCCCTCCACTCCCCAGCATGCTCAGTTCAGTGTAGGACTCTGCAGGTGTCTACAACATGCTGATGAGATGGGTGAGTGGGAGCAGTGGCCATCATGTCCCAGGACTTTGCACAATGTGGAACACACAGCACCCTCTCCATACCACCAAGATGGAAATAAACAGGTTTCTGAAAGTAGAAAGACCACCCATTGCTCTCCCAGTTTCACTGCGTATGAGTCTGTGCTGTTTGGGAGAATGTGATGTGGTAGGTGCTTTGTCCAACACCATAAAGTAGGTTCCTTGTCACAGAGATAACAAGGCGCTTTGTTCTGGCCACAGAGCCTGGTAGAGCATCCAAAGGCTCATTGCCAAGCGTGGATTCCTTTCTTCTGATGGACAATGAAGAATTGGATCCAAGTTGCTCATTAAGTTCCTTAGGGAGTTGTTGGACATCTTGCCACTGTATGAACAAACAGATGGACCTGGCTGCTGGCTGCAAGGATATTTTGGAAAAAGCAGGTCTGCCTACCCATTATGAAGACTAAAATATACTGGGATAGGGTGCATCATCTCCAAGCTGGTTTGGGGTTGAGGTCAATGGTTCTCCAAGTATGGTCCTCTGAACAGCAGCATCGGCATCACCTGGAAATTTGTTTGAAGGAAGAATGAGCCCGGGTGCGGTGGCTCACACCTGTAATCCCAGCATTTTGGGAGGCCGAGGCAGGCCAAGGTCAGGAGTTCAAGACCAGCCTGGCCGACATGGCGAAACCCTGTATGTACTAAAAGTTTAAAAATTAGCAGGGCATGGTGGATAGCGCCTGTAGTCCCAGATACTCCAGAGGCTGAGGCAGAAGAATTGCTTGAACCTGGGAGGCAGAGGTTGCAGTGAGCCGAGACCACGCCACTGCACTCAAGCCTGGGCGACAGAGCAAGACTCTGTCTCAAAAAAAAAAAACCAAAAAAACAAGAAGTCAGATCCCAAATCTACTGAATCAGAAACTCAGGGGAGGAGCCCAACAATCTGTGCTTTAACAAGCATTGTAGGTGATTTGGATGCATACTCAAGTTTGAGTTGAACTGAATTTTTTTTTTTTTTTTTTTGAGACAGAATCTCTCTGTCGCCCAGGCTGGAGTGAGGTGGTGTGATTGTGGTTCACTGCAACCTCTGCCTCCTGGGTTCAAGTGATTCTCGGGCCTCAGCCTCCCAAGTAGCTGAGATTACAGACACACACCATCACACCCAGCTAATATTTTTGTACTTTTAGTAGAGACAGGGTTTCACCATGTTGGCCAGGCTTGTCTTGTCAGGCAAACCACCCACCACGGCCTCCCAAAGTGCTAGGATTACAGGCATGAGCTGCTGCACCCAGCCCTGAGTTGAATTAAATGGTAGTATCTTTTCCTCTTTCCTTCTTATTTCACTTCCTAGCATCTTCTCTTTCTCACCATCCTCTCCCATCCCTTCTCCCTCACAAACCAGCAACACCTTCTCAGAAGCCACTGGGATGTGATCTAAGCGCTTAGGTGGGTTGCAACATCTTTTCAGAGATGACCAGGGTGGGAGATGATCAAGCTCCCGAACACTGTTAAATTCTCCCAGTGGAACCTCTGAAAGCAGACCTGCCTGGATGAGCTAGGAGACATCCTGACGACCATGACAGCACGTATTTCTGAGGCAGAAACAAATCCGGGCCAGAGTGTGGAGCCTGTGCTGTCCTGGGGCCAGCTTTAATTGATCATAAGAATGTTTGGGGCAAAATGGCATAGGATAAGAACAGCAGTGGGAGAAAAGGTGAAAGCCATAGGTTACCACAGAGAGGCCTAGAGCAATGGAGCTATTCAGAGAAAAATACAACAAACAGCCACCAGGATGGATTTGTTAGAATACATTAGCATTGGTCGGGTGCAGCGGCTCTCGCCTGTAATCGCAGCACCTTGGGAGGCCAAGGCAGGCGGATCATCTGAGGTCAGGAGTTCAAGACCAGCCTGGCCAACACAGTGAACCCTCATCTCTACTAAAAATACAAAAATTAGCCGGGTGTGGGGGTGCAAGCCTGTAGTCCCAGCTACTCAGGAGGCTGAGGCAGGAGAATCGCTTGAACTCAGGCAGCGGAGGTTGCAGTGGGCAAAGATCACGCCAGAGTACTCCAGCCTGGACGTCAACAGCGAGACTACGTCTCAAAGAAAAAGAGAACATATCAGCATTTACTGAAGACAAACAGACTTCCTACAGATCTGGGGCTGACATTCAGAGGATGTTCAAGGAAAGGGTGATTTCTGAAGGCTGGAGAACAAGAGATACTCCTATAACACATGCAAAAAGAAGATACAGCCCAACGGCTCATTTCAATAAATATTTGCCAAGTGCCAGCAATTCGCCAGGGCACATGCTGGATTTTTAAGCAGGGTGCAGATCTGGTACCTCACTCTGGTACTGTGGTCCCTGCTAGGAAACTCCTCAGCCACATCCTCAGCCACCTCTGGGTTGACATAGACCATTCAGGATCCCAGGGCAGCTCCAGGATGCTAAAGTCCAAAGGGCTGAATTGCTATGGACTGAACTTTGTACCCCCAAAAGTCACATATTGAAGCCTGATATGGTTTGACTGTGTCCCCACCCAAATCTCACCCTGCATTATAATAATCCCCATGTGTCAAAGGCAGGGCCAGGTGGAGACAACTGAATCAAGGGGGTGGTTTCCTCCATACTGTTCTCGTGGTAGTCTCAGAGATCGGATGGTTTTATAAACGTGAGTTCCCCTGAACAAGCTCTCTTGCCTGCCACCATTAGTAAGATGTGACTTTGCTCCTTATTTGCCTTTCACCATGATTGTGAGGCCTCCCCAGCCATGTGGGAACTGTGAATCAATTAAACCTCCTTCCTTTATAAATTACCCAGTCTCAGGTATGTCTTTATTAGCAGCATGAGAACCGACTAATACAAAGCCTAACCCTCAATGTAACTGTATCTATAGATAGGGCCTTTAAGGAGGTAATTAAGGTTAAATGAGGTCATAAGGGTGGAGCCATAATCTGATAGAATTAGTGCCCTTATAAGAAGAGACACCAGGGAGGCCATTCTCTCTCTCTCCACCATAGGACACAGCAAGGCGGCCATCTGCAAGCCAGGAAGAGAGCTCTCATCAGAAACTGAATCAGCCAGCACCTTGATTTTGGACTTCCCGGCCCCCAGAACTTTGAGAAAATTAAGTTCTGTTGTTTAAATCACCCAATCTATGGAATTTTGTTATGGCAGCCCAAGCTGGCAAAGATAACTCCCTCTGCCCACCCACACCAAGCTGTCCCACTGCCATGGCTATACCACAGTTTAGGGCAGGGGGCAATTCAAGAGGTGGCCTCTTGCACAATGCTAAATGGGAAGCAAAGTCAAGGTCTCCTCTCTTGTTCTCAGTGTTCTCTCTAATATACTTGCACCCTCTCCAAGTCAAAGTCCAGAGTAGGGAAACTGGGACACCCATGTGAGCCTCTTGCCATCTGCTTCTCTGTTCCCCTTCTTCTTCCTTAATCCCTTAAGGTTAAAAAAAAAAAAGCGTCAGGTAAGAACCTTTTGTGACCCCCTAATTATATCTTTATTCTTTCTGACTCTAGCTAAGCCTTAATGGTAGACAAAAGTGTCTACTTCACATCCCTGAAAAATTTTATGGGAATAGATTCTCCAAGTTTGCTTACTTTATAAACGTGAGTTCCCCGAACAAGCTCTCTTGCCTGCCACCATTAGTAAGATGTGACTTCGCTCCTATAAAGGAGCAATAATTAAAAAAAAAAAAAAATTGAAGAACCCTGCCTTGCAAGGCTGTTGTCCTATTGCATAATCCTATTTTTGAATGGTAAAGGCTGACTGACACTGTGGTCTTCCTTGGCATTCAAACCTCCCCCTAGCCAAAAGGATGCCTGCAGTATATTAGAGAAACTATGATGTTCTGGGAAAGAAAAAAGAGAAAGGCATGTTAAAATAAAAAATATATCACCCAATTTGCATATATACATACAAGTCTTCTCTTTTTTTTTTGAGATGGAGTTTCACTCCTGTTGCCCAGGCTGGAGTGCAATAGCGTGATCTCAGCTCACTGGAACCTCCACCTCCCAGGTTCAAGCGATTCTCCTGCTTCAGGCTCCCGAATAGCTGAGATTACAGGTGCCCGCCACCACGCCTGGCTAATTTTTGTATTTCCAGTAGAGATGAGGTTTCACCATGTTGGCCAGGCTGGTTTCAAATAAATCATCTTTTAACCAAAAAAAAAAATGGTATATCACATTTTACATACTTCCCTGCTCTGAGCTTCATTCACCTAAAATTGTATCTTCACCTTTCTCTCTTGGAACGTAGATATCTATCTTGCTGTCTATCTCTATCTCCCTGGTCCAAGTCACCCATATCTCTCACCTACACAACTGCCATAATCTTCCAACTGGTCACCCTGCTTCCACTCTTGCCCTGGTATAATCCGTTCTCCAAACAGGAAAAAAAAGAAAAAAAAAATTTAAATAAAATCTGCTAATGTCAAGACTTCTGCCTCTAAATAGAATGGAGTAGTTGACAGGCCAATGTTCCTGCTAAGAACTGGAAAGGGTGGATAAAATAGAAAACCATCATTTTAAAGGCATCAGAGAGCTCTGGAGGCAAAGGACTGGAGACATTAAAATTCCAGAAAGGGGACGAGGCGTGGTAGCTGACACCTGTAATCTCAGTACCTTGGAGGTCAAGGTGAAAGGATAGCTTGAGCCTAGGAGGAGTTTGAGACCAGACAGGGTCTCAACATAGCAAGACCCTGTCTCTTAAAAAAAATAAATAAGCAGCTGGGCACGGTGGCTCACACCTGTAATCTCAGCACTTTTGGAGGCCAAGGTGGGTGTATCATGAGGTCAGGAGTTCAAGACCAGCCTGGCCAAGATAGTGAAACCCCATCTCTACTAAAAATACAATAGCCAGGCATGGTGGTGAGTGCCTGTAATTCCAGCTACTTGGGAGGCTGAGGCAGAGAATTGCTTGAACCCGGGAGGTGGAAGCTGCAGTGAGTCGAGATCGCACCACTGCACTCCAGCCTGGGTAACAGAGCAAGACTCCATCTCAAAAAAAGAAAAAAAATTAGCTGGGCATGTTGGTGCACAGCTCAGCTTCCCAAGCAGCTGAGATTAAAGATAACCATTAGCATTCTTTCATAATATTTTTAAATTAAGGTATTTATAGTTTTGGACATAATGCTATTGCACAGTTAATAAACTACACTATAGTATAAACTTAATTTTTTTACACAAGGGTCTTCACTATGTTGTCCAGGCTGGCTTTGAACTCCTGGGCTCGAGCAATACTCTGCCTTAGCCTCTGGAGTAGCTGGGACTACAGGTGCATGTGCCACCACACCTGGCTAAAATAACTTTAATGCAGTGGGAAACCAGAAAATGTGTGCAACTCACTTTATTGCAGTGGTCTGGAACAAAGCCTCTAAAATACAGCTACATATACTTATCTGGGCTGGGATCTCCTTGAGGTCACAAACTGCCTTACTCACCTAGTATCCTTTTCTCTAGCTTAGCGTCTGGCTCCCAAGTAAATGCACAATGCTTTTTGAGCGAATGAGCCTCACTTCCCCAGCTTTCCATTCTCCTCTCAGTTCTGCTGTGGAGTCTCCCATCAGCTGCTTCCCAGGCCCTCATACTCAGCACACAGCCCAGCAAAGGCCATGCCTCCTTGACCTAAACCTGGCTCTTAGGCCACCTTGGTCAATGGACTGCCCTCCTCAGAGTTCCTGAGGCCTTGAAGACCTGGGATGGCTCCTGTCTCACATGCAACAGTGGCAAGAGGCACACATGATGATCTGACGCCAGATGAAATATGCAGACTTAGGTACTGGCCTGTATTCTACTGCTATCCCCTCCACTGTGGCAGACATCAGTCATCAGTTACAGCTTCCTCAAGTGGACCCAGATTCCTTCCCCTGGCATCTGTTCAAGCAGCCACAGCCAGTTGGCTAAAGGTGGCAAACAGAAGTCAGAGGATGGTCCTCAAAGGCCAAGGCAGAAAAAGGACCTGTGACTTCTGGATCCTTCTGCAGGGAACCCACTGGTGGTGTGGTGCCTTTAAACATCAAGAATGCCCGCCCCTTAGGCCAGGCATGGTGGTTCACATCTGTAATCTCAACACTTTGGAAGGCCAAGGCGGGCAGTTTACTTGATGTCAGGAGTTCGAGACCAGCTGACTAACACGGCAAAACCCCGTCTCTACCAAAAATACACAAATTAGCTGGGCGTTGCAGCACATGCGCATAGTCCCAGTTACTTAGGAGGCTGAGGCACAAGAAGCGCTTGAACCTGGGAGGCAGAAGTTGCAGCGAGCCAAGATCATACCACTACACTCCAGCCTGGGCAACAGTGAGACTGTCTCAAAAACAAAAAACAACAAGAAAAAAAAAAAGAATGCCTGGCAGACCATTAATGTGCCAAATTCATCAAGACAGGCTTACCAGCCTGATTTTTGCCCCAGCTCCAGTCAAGGTGGTTTTAACTACAAATGGGGAGATTAACTGCACCTTTTCACCACGGCCCTTAGGACATGTGTAGATTCCTCCCTCTGTAAATCAAGAGATAAGAGTTCATGCATGCACATCCTTAGATAATGTCATTGCTGCAACTTTTCTTTCTCTTAAAAACAGGTCTCACTCTGCCACCCAGGCTGGGCTGCAGTGGTGCCATCATTAACTCATTGAATCTTCAAACTCCTGGGCTCAAGCACTCCTCCTGCCTCAGCCTCCTGAGTAGCTGGGACTACAGGAGTGCACTACCGTGCCTGCCTAATTTTTTGTGGAGACGGGATCTGTTGCCTAGGCTGGTTTTGATCTCCTGGCCTCAAGAAATCATCCCACCCTGGCCTCCCAAAGTGCTAGTAATACAGGCACAAGGCACCATGCCTAGCCCTTGCAATAACTGACTTTACCCTAATCTCCAAAGCCTGACTGTAAGGGAACCCCTCAGTTCCATCAATGGCAGCTGCTCCATGTTCACCCTACTCCCACTGTTACCCCATAACCTGGCTTTCAAGTTGACACCATGGATTTTACATCCCACACATGCTGACCAACTTGCCCGTTTGCTCAGGATCTCCCTGGGTTTAGCAATGAAAAATCCACTTTCTGGGAAACCCCTCAATCTCAGGCAAACTGGGATAGTTATCTCACAAATAGGCATTTACTTATGAGGCAGGTCATCCAGGACACTCCAGCCTTCCTGAATGACATCAGACCTGTCTCACTCCATAATCTACCCTGACTATTCTGCAATGCCCTCAATTCTCATGGGTCCTAAATGCCTAAATGTGAACCAACTACCAGCACTTGTTCGCCTCCTAGTTCCAAATGTATACCTCAAACAATATCCTCTGAGTCAAGTCTCCAGATTATATGCATTAAGAACAGGAAAGGCTCAAAGGGTGAAAAGCAGATCTGGCCTATGGCCTACCTTCTCCAAAGCCAGCCTTGCAGGCTGACGGGTTGTCACTGATTTAAGAGGCAGATGGAGCAATTCTGTAAGGTTTATTGAATGGGTGGGTAAAAAGTGAATGACAGCTACAAATTCAAGAATAAAACTCTTGGTTATTAAAGTCATTCCAGGCATGGCCAGAGGGATGCGGGGCTGGCCTTCCCTGTCCACGGTCCTCCGAGGCAGCTGACGTCTCCCATGTCTGGACCCCGAATCTTGTGCAGACTGAACAGCGGATCTGGGGTGCTCTGAGCAGGCAGCAGGGAGCAGCTCTGGTGACTCTTCATGTGACAGCCTCACTCTCTATTCTCTGCCCCTCTGGTGTCCATAAACACCACCAAGAGATTCTGCAACAGAGAACAAGTGAGACCAGTGATTTGAAGTTCCCACCTGCGTAAGCACAGACCAGTTGGGCCTCTGGCTGTGGGTTCTGGCTCTTGACATCAACTCACCATGGCGAGAAATATCAGCAAACCCAGATCCCAGGTCACCAACTCCATGGTCTTAGGACTTCCTTGGACTGTCCTTGGATCTAAGGCTGAGACCTAAGAGGGTAAGAAAGTATACAAGTATTTAGTCTCCAGGGCCTTCTCCTCCTCCCCAAGCTGACACCAAGGAGAGGGGTCCCATTCAAGCAGGGCAAAGCTCCTCATTTAGGCACACCAAATTAAAAATCCCAACAGAAAGGACACAAAAGGACAAACATCTTAGTTCTGTTTTTCTTTCAAACAGTTCACAATCGGGGCAAACGACCAGCTAGAGTGATCCACAGGAATACGGCTTTCCTAGTCCCACCTACAACTTTCTCCATTTATTCGACATTACTGATGGCGCCTGGAGAAACAATATGGATTTCACATTTCATGAAGCAAAGCCCGTGATTGACAATTCTCACGTGTGCCCTTCACTGCTATCTGAACTCATTCCAGCTGGGGCCCAAAGAGAAATGCAGACTGGTTTCTGGCAAGAGGATCCCTAACATGAAAAGACAAAATGAACCCTCAGAAGTCAGCGGGTAGGTCTAGTCACCCTATCACACAGGCCTACAAAGGCCCAAGCTCTGAAGGGCTAGCAGGAAAAAGGCTGCAGCATGGGAAAGCTCCAGGGTTTGAAAGGAAAGGCTGGACCAACGCAGGGAAAATGTCTTTCAGCACTCCTACCCCTGCACTATTAATGATCGGGGCACAGGCAACCCATGGTCATTTTTGGATACAAGAACAGGGAAGGACAGAAGAGAGCCAGCAAGGGAGGGAGGCTGGTGTCCAGGGCCTGAGGAATGGCCTGAGACAGGGAGAGCAGCTGAGCTGAGCAGAGGCCCAGCCACGGCCACCGTGTGTACTTCTAAGGCCCCAAAAGGAGTCAAGACACTTCCAGCATTTAAAAAAATGGAAATGCTTTTGGGCTGGAAAAGGTCAGGAGCATGTGGTCCTAACATCATACAGGCACACCCCGAAAGAAAAACTCACTGCTAATCCAGATCACAGCATACTGCGGACACACCAGCGCTCAAGCAGGGAGGAAGGTTCCCCCAGGGAACTCACTTTACCCACGCACATTTCTGGAGGCCCTTCCTCTGCAACAGCCGCTGAAGGCATGTGAGAAACAGTGTCACAGCAGGACAGACCGGGGAACCACGGGATCCCACTTTTACCTTGCTTCCCGTACATCATCCAAGCCCCAGGAATAGCATATGACTCTGTAGGATGCAAAAAAACATATTCCAGACAACAGTCTAAAAATCTTACCTTAGGGACCCATGGTCCAGCGCCCTGCTGCTATGAAGACAACACATCCCATGGAGCCTCTGCACACAGCGGACCCATCTGAAACAGACACAGAGAACACTTAACACAGGGGCTGGCAGATCATCAGCATCCCACAAATGCCACTGTCTCTATTAGTACTTACAGCCACATTATTGTCTCAGGAACAAGAAAAACATAACTCTAGGAAGGCGTCGGCAGACTGTGAGAGAAATGGCATCTATGCTATCCGATGTGCCCGCTGTGTGCTGCTTATCAGTATACATTAAATAGACCCAACTATCCCTCTTCTGGACACATACCTCACAAAGACATCTGTACTCCAATATTCACTGCGGCATTACTCCCAATCGCCAAGATACGGAAACAATCTAAGTCTCCACCAACAGATGAATGGAAAAAGAAAATGTGGCATACACACATGTGCATGTGCACACGCGCACACACACACACACAAAACAAAACAAAACATTATTCACCCATAAAAAGAAGACCCTTGGCCGGGCGCGGTGGCTCACACCTGTAATTCCAGTACTTTGGGAGGCCGAGGTAGGTGGATCACCTGAGGTCAGGACCACACTGACCAACATGGTGAAACCCCATCTCTACTAAAAATACAAAAAATTAGCTGGGCGTGCTGGCACACACCTGTAATCCCAGCTACTCGGGAGGCTGAGGCAGAAGAATCACTTGAACCTGGGAGGCGGAGGTTGCAGTGAGCTGAGATTGCGCCACTGCACTCCAACCCGGGTGACAAGAGCAAAACTCCAGTTCAAAAAAAAAAGAAGACGACGGCGACCCTGGGCTAGGCATGGTGGCCCATGCCTATAATCCCAGCACTTTTGGAGGCCAAGGCAGAAGGATGGTTTGAGCCCAGGAGTTGGAGACCAGCCTGGGCAACATCGCGAAACCCCATTTATACAAAAAATACAAAAATTAACCAGGCATGGTGGTTTGTACCTGCAGTCCCAGCTACCCAGGGGGATGAGGTGGGAGGGTCACTTAAGCCCAGGTAACAGAGGGAGACCCTGTCTCAGCAACAACAACAAAAAAAGAGAGAGAGAGAGAGAGAAAGATCCTGTCATTTGCCACAACACGGATGGACCTATAGGATACTATGTTAAACGAAATAAACTAGACACAAACAGTGCTTATCTCACTTATGTGTGCAATGTTAAAAAAAAAGTTAAAAAAAGGTCAAGCATACACAGATGGAGAATAAAATGGCAATTACCATGGGCAGGAGCTGGAGGAAATAAGGAGATGCAGGTCAAAGGACACCAAGTAGCAGATACACAGGATGAGTAAGTTTAGAGAGCTCATGCACAACATAAGGGATTGCTGTTAAGTAGATTTCAGCTGCTCCTCACACACACTAAAAACGGTGACTACGTGAGATGACAGATATGTTCATCGGTTTCACCACAGTAACCACCGTGCTATCTACATCCGTCCCATTATTCTATAACATCATGTTGTAAACTTCAAATATAGACAATCAACATTTTAAAAACAGGTTGGGTGTGGTGGCTCCCGCCTGTAATCCCAACACTTTGGGAGGCTGAGGCAGGTGGATCACATGAGACCAGCCTGGCCAACATGGTGAAACCCTATCTCTACTAAAAATACAAAAATTAGCTGGGTGTGGTGGTGTACATCTTTAATCCCAGCTACTCAGGAGGCTGAAGCGCAAGAATCACTGAACCCAGGAGGCAGAGGTTGCAGTGAGCTGTGTTTGCACCACTGCACTCCAGCCCGGGCAACAGAGTGAGACTCTGTCTTAAAAATAAAAATTAAAAACAAAAGGATGCCGAGGCCAGAAGGCTTTTGGAGCAGGCTACGTCTGGCAGTGATCAGCACAGACCTGCGATGGGTAACGAACAGGTGGGCTGGGAGAGCCCCACACCTACCATCTAGTGTGTAAGAGCTGTGTTCATACATCTGAGTATACCACACATTGTCTCCCTCAATTACTACTCCAGCCCTTGCCATTATAATCTAAGGCTAGAGGGAAGATCCACCCCTGGTGGACCACGGACCCTCCTCACGGCCAGGACTGAAGGTGGACTCTAACAGCTGGCTTGCTCTAGGACATTTTTTTTTTTTTTTTGAGACGGAGTCTCGCTCTGTCGCCCGGGCTGGAGTGCAGTGGCCGGATCTCAGCTCACTGCAAGCTCCACCTCCCGGGTTTATGCCATTCTCCTGCCTCAGCCTCCCGAGTAGCTGGGACTACAGGCGCCCGCCGCTTCGCCCGGCTATTTTGTATTTTTTTTAGTAGAGACGGGGTTTCACCATGTTAGCCAGGATGGTCTTGATCTCCTGACCTCGTGATCCGCCCGTCTCGGCCTCCCAAAGTGCTGGGATTACAGGCTTGAGCCACCGCGCCCGGCCGCTCTAGGACATTTTTAACCCCAGCACTGCTCAATGGGATAAGCCTTGTCACCTTACAACAACGAGCCTTCTCATTTACTTTGTGTCCAGGTGCAACACGTCAGTTACCAGGCATGACGGGAAACAAGACAGAGGCACTGCCCTGAGGAAGCTCACTGTAGAGGGGGCATGAGAAGCAAACCAAGAATCCCCAGACAGCGTGACCAGTGCTGACAGGTGGGAAGGAGTGTGATGCGGAGGCAGAGAGAGCTTCTGGGTGTAGCTCTAGGAAGGGGTAACCACTATTGTGGCTCCCAAACTAGCTCAGAGACATAAACTCAGTGAGGCAGGTCTCTGCTTCACCGTCCTTTCCTTTAGCCTCTGAGTACCCTCCACCATGCTGGGCACAAGGGGCACTCAATGAATCATACAGCACCAGTATATGGTAGATGTACATAACAATGGCTTCTTAGGAAACGAAGGTTGCCATGTGGAGGTTACTGGGGGAAGGTGCTATATAATCTGCATGCTTTTTACAAGCGGATGAGGTGCTTCCATCCAGCCCACCACCACTAGACTGCCGACTGCCCTCTAAGCTCCCCCAAATAAACCGTTTCCTTCACTGGCTCCAGGTCTCTTCTCCGGCCTGTTGAACCTGGCGCCATCCCTAATGAGGAAACAGGGGTCTGGCACGACAACCAGGAACCAGGAGGTAACATCACTGACGAGAATAAAGACATGTACGAAAGCTCCAGAGTTTGGAAGGGACAAGAGTGGACCCTCCAAACACGGGGAAGCGCTTTCATTGATTCCTCTCCCTGCACTATCAATGACCAGGGCACAGGCAGCCCACGATCACTTTCGAATACAGGGGCAAAATAGGGCAGTGAGTGAGCAGAGAGGGGAGGCATTGCCAGCAGCTTAGGAAGAACCCAAACTAAGAGACCCGGAAACAAGTCAGTGACCAGATTCGCAGCCTAGAATTGCAGCAGCTGCTTCTGATTCTCAAAGATTTCTAACATGGTTTGATTTCTCAAACTTAAGCATGAGTAAGAATCACCTGGAGAGCATGTTAAGCCAGATTGCTGGCTCCAGCCCCAAAACTTCTGACGTAGTAGGTCAGGACAGGGCTAAGAACTTGCACTTCTTACAAGTTCCCAAGTTAATAGGGATGGTGCCTGGTTCTGGGACCACAGTTTGAGAACCACTACTCCAATGCTTCCCTCATAAGATAATGAGAGGGAAGATCAACTCTGGGTGAAACGTTGAGAATTCACTGGGTTAGGAAGTTAGGATTGTGTGATACTACTATCCATACGTCGGCCAGGCATGGGCTTACTATCCATAATCCCAGCACTTTGGGAAGAAAAGGTGGAAGGACTGCTTGAGCCCAGGAATTCAAAACAAGCCCGAGCAACATGGTGAGACTCTGCCTCTACAGAAAAATTTTAAAAATTAGCTGGGTGCAGCAGCATGTACCTGTGGTCCCAGCGACTCGAGAAGCTGAGGTGGAGGATCACTTGAGCCCAGGCCGAGGCTGCAGTGAGCCATCACTGCACCACTGCACTCCAGGCTGGGTGACAGTGAGATCCTGTCTCAAAAAAAAAAAAAAAAAAAAAAAAAAAATCCATAAATCACTTGATAACAAGGATTGCCACCAAGTCCAGAGAAAACCACTAGCTAATTGCCTGCCTCCAAAATGCAGTACTCCTCCCACTTCAACAAACGATGCCAATCCACATTAGGAAGACTCAGAGCCCAAGGGGAGCTCTGTAAGCCCCACCCTGCTTCACACAGTGGAGTGGCAGAGGAGGAAAAGAGGGTGTCACATGTCCCTGTGGGCCTCAGTGGAGGAGCAAGCAATAGGAAGCAGCCTCTGGCTCTCCTCTAGTGACCTCAAAGCCTTTGTCTTTGTAGCCTGAACACCAGTGCATTCTCTAGAGAAGCACCCAAGATTCATACCTTACAAGCACCACAGTTCAGCCTCTTCTTGAAGAAACATCGCCTGGGAACACTGGGCCCACAGGACAGAGGTCAGCTGACAATCCTGCAATGACCAGAAGTCACACACATCACTTCTTATAACACATCCCACTATCCAACATGTTCAACAGGAAAAAGCGACCTCTCAGTTGGGGTGGGGTAGGCTAGAAGGCGGCTGCATCAGTGACTTCCCCTTGGTCCTCCCTCTCTAGCTTTACTCCTGATCTTACAACTCCACCCATTCCTCCGGAGGCAACCTGAGAACCAGTCACCCTCAGGGGAGCCCTGAAGGCCAGCACAAAAGGCAGAGGAATTAAGAGCTGGAACGGTGACCAGTGAGTGACACCAATGCACACCTCAGAGGGCCAAGAAAGCAGGCGAAACTCTTGGGTGGGAAGTGAGGGAAGTGTTTTGCCTCTCAGAACCCGGCTATGCTACCCTTGCAGCAATGAACACTTTCTCTTTCTTATGACAAACCCTTCAGGATCTCCTATTCCAAGCCAATGACATGTAAAGATGTAAAGATGCACCCTATCCTGTCCCCAAGTTACACACACACACACACACATACACACACACACACACACACACACACACGGTCAGCGCTGCTCACCCCAACCTCAAAGTCTCCCTCATGTTGTCCCCTCTTCCCTGGTACATGTGCTCCTCACCTCCCCTCCTATTCAAGTGCTATAGAAACCACCTTCAGGAAGTTAATTCATGGAAATTCTGTGGATATCACTGTACATGCCAATATTGCACTCATTCAGAACTGTGCTATCCACCGCGATGCACCATGACTCATTATACATCACATTCCCTTCCCGTGAGCTGGACTGATGCTCTACAACCCAGATCCACCCCTCAATACACAGAGCCTGGTTTCTGCAAAGAGAGGTCAAGCTGAGAAAGACCTAAGCATGATGTCCCCCGGCACTGACTCTCATGTGGCAGCCAAGAAAGCACTGGACTCCTCAAGGGCTGGCAGGAGAAAAACAGGAGTGTGTGAAAGCTTCAGGGTTTGGATGGGATAGGGTGGACCCTCCAAACACGGGGACAACCTCTTCCAGCGTTCCTCTCCCTGCACTATCAATGACCTAGGCATAGGCAGCCCATGATCACTTTCAGATGCAGGAGCAGAAAAGGACACAAGGAGAGTCAGGAAGAGCAGGAGGATGGCACCGGGGCCTGTGGGATGACCCAAGTTAGGGACAGTATAAGAGTCCTGCAGCTGCCACCTGTCCTGTAAAATCCCATAAAACCTAACCACCAAGGGGAATCAAAGGGGAGACATCTCTGACAAAAGCCCTGGAAAAATCTGGGGACTAGAGAGCAGGATCATGAGGTCACATCTGTAAAAATCAATTCTGCCCTACCTTTGTTTTCTGTATCAGGAAACTGAGATTCAAAACAGGTCAGATGGCCCTTTGCTGGTATCTGGGAACTTGGCTCTAGAGATGTTCCCAGTCAACAGTTTACTGATCAGAGCTGTTCACTGGACACAGTCTCCCTACGCAAATAATATGGTACAGGCACCTGTTTTCCTCTGGAAGTCTGGAATTTTGGTGCATGCTAGGCCGATGGTGTCTACATAACCAGCTCCCAGTAAAAACCCCGGGCATGGAGTCCCTACTGGGCTTCCCTGGGCAGAAACACTGCACACAGGCTGAATGCATTTTCACTGCTGAGGGGAGAGTGGGTTCCACGTGATTTCTGAGGGAGGGAGAGAGCATGAGGAAGCCGGCACAGGGATTCCTCCAGACTCAATCTGCATCATTTATCCTGAGTCATTTGGCTGTGGACCCCTACAATGTCGCTAGGATAAATCTAAACCATTGATTACAACTGGAAAGAAAATGGTCAGAGCCAGGTGGTGGCAGAGGAAAACTAAGGGCCAGATACGGATGACCCTTAATCCAGCCATTTTCCATTATGACTTGCTGCTGATGCACTGCAGGAAAAGCCCCAGCGCTCGCCCCAGTCAGGTCCCTGCAGAGGCCTCCTCCTCCACAGCCCCTGAAGGCACAGGAGGGCCAGCTCCAATCCAGGTTTCCCAGGGAAGAGGAGTCTGGATCTGGGAATCCAAGGGATGCGGCCCCTCTTCTCATCCTCACCTCTCCCTACATCACCACCAAAGCACCAGAAAAAAGGGAACGTGACTTTACAGGGTGCAAAAAGCCAAAGTTCCAGAGATGGACCCGAAACCTTACCTCGGGCCCTGTGGTCTGCCACCCTCCTGCGTCCCAACACCTCTCACCAAGCCTCTCTACACAGTGTTGCGAAAATGCTGACTAAACTGTGTTCACCTGAATAGCCGGCACGAAACAGCAGCTTATCTCTAAGAAAGGGGCTGGAGAACGTCTAAGGCAGGGATGACAACCGCTTCATCTGTCAGGCCAACTGTTACTAAGTTCAAGAGGATGCTGGGGCCATGATGTTCTTGGGACTGACTGTGCTGTTTCTCCAGCAGCATCTGGCGAGCACCCGAGGAGGTAGTGGGGAAGCCGTGTAGAGGCTGCTGCCGTAAATCCCTCAGTGATATTCTCCCCTGCCTGTCTCTAGTCCTTGATTCCTTTCCCCACAAGCTGGGGGGAAAATCCTCCCCACTGGCCATATAAAGTCAAAGCCAACAGAACTGAGTCACCTCAGAATCCTCTGAAGGGGTGGAAAACACCAAATCTGCTCCCACCAATTCCACATAGATGCTGACTCAGTATTTTTCTCCAACACCACAAAATGCAATGAACCCATCTCCTAACAATGGAGGGACTCTCCCTTTCTTGTTTTTCTTTGAGACAGGGTCTCATTCTGTTGCCGAGGCTGAGGGCAGTGGCATGATTATGGCTCACTGCCGCCTTGACCTCCTGGGCTCAAGAGAGCCTCCTGCCTCAACCTCCTAAGTACTTGGGACTACAGGGGCAGGCACCGCCACGCATGGCCAATTTTTAGTTCTTATAGAGGCGGGGTTGCTCAGGCTGCAGTTTATCCTTTGTCCCACACTGTCGGAATACTGACCATCTGGCAGACAGAACAAAGTAGGGAACAAAATTCAGACACTACCCTTAAGACCACAGCAAAGAGGGCCAGGAGACAAGTCAGGCAACAATTTCTATGGGGTCAGCTTGGTGCAGAGGGGGTTGGATAAGGACGTGGAAGGAGAGGTGTGGAGGCGGAGAAAGCTTCCGGGAGGAAGGAGCAGGGCTGCCCTGTCTCAGCTCCACACCCAGCCCTCCTGCTCCTTGAGGACAAACCCTTCACCTCACACCCTTCCCTCATGTCTCACACTAACCTGCCCTGGGCCAGGGAGAAGAGCAACACAACTCACTAGATGATGCCAGGCACCAGGAGGCATCCAAGAGGTGGTGGGAGGGAGGAGGTGTGGGAAAGCTCCAGGGTTTGGAAGAGACAGGAGTGCACCCTCCAAACATGGGGAAGTGCTCTCGGCAGTTCCTCTCCCTGCACTACCAATGACCAGGGCACGGGCAGCCCATGATCACTTTCGAATGCAGGGTCAGAAAGGGCAGAGGGCAAGCCCAGAAAGGAGGCCAATGCCAGCATTCTGGGCAATGGTCTTACCTAGAACAGAACAGCTGACATTGCAACGAGCAGACTTACAGCCTAAGATTACAGGTGCTACTTCTGATTCCCCAAGATCACTTACCACTCCCTGCCAGAAGCTGAAAGGAAGGTAAACATGGGCAGAAATATTGAGAATCCTGGGGCTCTTCTCAAAGACTGGGCTGGCCGGGCGTGGTGGCTCACGCCTGTAATCCCAGCACTTTGGGGGACTGAGGCAGGTGGATCATCTGAGGTCAGGAGTTCCAGACCAGCCTGTCCAATATGGTGAAACGCCAACTCTACTAAAAATACAAAAAAAAATTAGCCAGGCATGGTGGCGGGCACCTCTAATCCCAGCTACTCGGGAGGCTGAGGCAGGAGAACCACTTGAACCCAGAAAGCGGAGGTTGCAGTGAATCAAGATTGCGCCATTGCACTCCAGCCTGGGCAACACAGAGAGACTCTGTCTCAAAAGAAAATAAAAATAAAAATAAAAATTGGTCGGGCGCAGTGGCTCACGCCTGTAATCCCAGCACTTTGGGAGGCTGAGGCGGGTGGATCACCAGAGGTCAGGAGTTCGAGACCAGCCTGGTCAGCACGGTAAAACCCCATCTCTACTAAAAATACAAAAAATTAGCCAAGCATGGTGGCAGGCACCTGTAATCCCAACTACTCAGGAGGCTGAGGGAGGAGAATTACTTGAACCCAGGAGGTGGAGGTTGTAGTGAGCTGAGATCACGCCACTGCACTCCAGCCTGGGCGACGGAGCGAGACTCTGTCTCAATAAATAAGTAAATAAACAAACAGACAGACAGACTGGGCTGGAGGGTAACAACATTGGCTATCTGTTCCACTGAGGCTCACAGAAGACCACTCAGGCGGCCACTGGGTATGAATCCAGGCTTGAATCGGAAACGCAGCCCCTCTGTGCATTCCAACACATGGTTTTCCTCTCAACATCACAAGGTCTTTCTCAGAGACTCTCAGAGCCCAAATCAAGCTCAGGGAGCACCTTCTCAGCAGCAGCCCCTGAAGGCAGAAGAGGGTCCAAACCTGTCCCTGCCTGCTGAGGAAGCAAAGATGGGAGCAAAGGGAAGCAGCCTTCACCTGTGCCCTTGCTCCCCACCCCTCAGCACCCAACCACCTCTGGCCTCACAGCCTGCAGAGAACTTGAGCTCTAGAGAACCGAGCAGAACCCCACTTACCTGGGACCTCAGAATCCATGCTCTCCCAGAGGATACCTCTTACACACATGGGGCAGCAGTCATGTGACCCTCCTGCAGGGCACAAAAAGCCAAGATGTGACTGATGCACTTGGCAGTGCTTATGCCAAGTCCAGGAAACCACAACATTCACCTACAGAAAACACACGTGGGGAATCAGGGTCTCAGGAGATGAATGTACTGACCGCTTGTCTAGCCCATCTTGGGTCACTGACACAGTCCCCTGAGGTCGTCCCGTCTGAAATGGACAATGGTTCCTCTCCACAAGAGGAAAACCTTGTAACTTTTCCTTTATTACCAATAACCAAGACACAAGCAGCCTGTAATCACTTTGCACACAGGGGCAGAAAAAGATCCAGGGCTTGTTGAAATTGGAGACCAGTGTCAGAAGCCTGGAAAATGGCCTGAGCCGGGACAGTGGCACAGCAGAGCACAGGATGAAGCAGCTTCCGTCTTGTCCCACATAAATGGAACCTGCCCCAACCAGGAGAGGTAAAGGAAAGACCCTCCAGATAAGAAGCTGGCAGAGTTCTTCGGACGTGGAAGACAGGGACTGTGTGATCCTAAGAAAAATCACCTCAGTGTACTCCTGTTTTCCAGATGAGGAAACTGAGGATCATAAAAAGAACCAAAGCTAGGGAGTGGTGGTAAGGCGTTCAGGACCAGGATACAAGTAGGTTTGATGCCAAAGCCCTTCAGCTTTTGAGTCAAGATATTCCAAGACACAACAATGATAAGGGATCCCTGAAGACACTAAACCTAAGCAAGCACAAGAGAAACCCAATGCATTCATGACGGCCCCAAAGAGGGTAAAACTGGGGCCAGCACAAAGACACCCTCACCTCACTTCTCTCTACTTCCCAGATGTCACGCCCAGGGAACCTGCATGTATCCACTCTTGCGGGACACAAAGCCCCAGATCTCCAGAGGACAGACCTCATGGAATACCATGGTCCACCTACTTCCTGGCAGGACGGAGACACTTCTCATGGGCCCCTCTGCACCAATCAACCTCCTCTGCCAGAATCAAGAAGCCCTGGATGAGCTATCTAGACATCACCTGGTCAAACCTGTTCTGGAAAGGACAAGGAGAATACTGGCACAGAACCAGGTGGTAAACGTTTCCTAAAAGCTGGCTGGTGTTAACAGTGGTTCACGGTCTCAGCAACACGAAAAGAGTTCGTCTAGAGAAGAACCACACATCAGGGACAGCTTAACTGTCATCTTAAGCACATATTGTTGAATTTGTGATCCTGAAGCAGTACACTGAAGGGGACTCTGAACCTAGGACAGGTTCTGGTGTGGCACACCAGCGTGGCGGAGTCTGGCATACACAGTAAGGGCTATTTCGGGCAGGATGGCCCATCTGTCACCTGTGGGTCAGGGCTGATTACACATCTCACTCTTCTATCAGCCATGCCTACCTATACCTCTGGCTTTGGTCCTTGACATCACAATGACAATCGTGTGGGGAAATGCATCTTGGTGGCCCACGGACAAGACCGTCAAGGGGAACACCATGGGATGACCACTGCGCCAGTGGGAAATAGCTCTGACCACCCCCACACAGGCTGCCTCGCTCAAAAGTATTTCACTGACACGCAACAAGGTGACATGCAAAGCCCTGTCACCTTACAATTCTAAGTCTTTAGCTGGAATGCAGTCCAGGCTGCAGCACAGCCTGGAACGCAGTAGCACAATCTTGGCACACTGCAACCTCCACCTCCTGTGTTCAAACGATTCTGGTGTGCCTCAGCCTCCTGAGTAGCTGGAAGTATAGGCATGTGCCACCACAACCTACTCATTTTTGTATTTTTTAGTAGAGATGGGGTTTCACCACGTTGGCCAAGCTGGTCTTGAACTCCTGGCCTCAAGTGATCCACCCGCCTTGGCCTCCCAGAGTGTTGGGATTACAAGTGTGAGTCACCGTGCTCGGCCCATCTCCTGTTTTTCATTTGTTCCTTAACTGCTGAAAATCAACCATCTGCCAAGCACCAGGTAAGTCAAGAGACAGGACTCAGATACTGAGACAGGCGAAGTGGTTCACACCTATCATTCCGGCACTTTGGAAGACAGAGGGAAAATCACTTAAAGCCAGTTCAGGACCAGCCTGGGCAACATAGCGAGATCCTGTCTGTCCCAGCTATTTGGGAGGCTGAGGTGGGAGGATCACTTGCGTACAGGAGTTCAAACTATGATCACGCCACTGCACACTGCACCCCAGCGTGGACAACAGAGTAAGACCCTGTCACTAAACAAATACAATAAAATACTAAACAAAAGCTCAAGACACTGCCCTCAAGGTCACAAAAGAGAAGCAAAGACAATCAAGCCAGTAATTGCCACAGGGTGTGACTACCAGGGCCGTAGCTGTGGTTCCACCACCAATCCTGAGGCAGGGACACACCCTCATACACCTTGGTGAACGCCTTCCAGACCCCTGCAGGGAGCCTTGCACAGGGGGCACTCAATAATCATCAGACACCAAGCGCCAGGAGGCATTTAAAAGATGGTGAGAAGGAGGTGTGAGAAAGCTCCAGAGTTTGGAAGGGACAAGAGTGGACCCTCCAAACACGGGGAAGCGCTTTCAGCGATTTCTCTCCCTGCACTATCAATGACCAGGGCCCAGGCAGCCCACGATCACTTTCGAATACAGGTGCAAAAAAAGGGCAGGTGAGCCCACGTTCGCGTGTTAGCTGCCAGATCTCCAGAGGGCTGCTCACTCCCCAGGGAAGAGAAAGGTACCCAGGACCCTGACAGCCGTCATCACTTCACAGGCAGATTCCATCTGTCCCCACCCAGAGTCCACAGGAAAACCGACTTCTGGTAAAAACGCCTCGGCTGTACATTCAGCCCACCAATTCTGAGTATCTATCTATACGTGGACAGGCACCATGGGTTTAAAATCAAGAAAAACAGCCAAGGCCTCTGCCCTCAGAGAGCTTTTGCAGTTTCCCTACTTCACAGAAAGTCAACCTCAGGAGAATGAAGGAACTTAGCCAGGATGTGACCCCCAAGTCTCCCTGTCTCCTAAATCACGCTTTGCAGACAGTTCTCAGAATTCGGAACTGGCCGAGCTCATTGACTATCCCCTCTACTGGGTCCCACAGAAGGGTCCTCCCCCAAGGTGCGCATAAGCAGCGGCACTCACCCAGGGCATTCTCACCCCGCGGACAGACGCCCCTCGGGGGTGCAGATCAGAGTGCTGCAGGAGGGGGCGCTGGCTGGTGCGAAGCCCTCCGAGGAGCAGCACAGCCCACAAGGCCTAGGCAGGGAAAAAGCACGGGGATGGGGCTTTAGTACAAGGCCCGGGGACAGAAGTCCAGACTCTGCCTCACTGGGGTGCTAGGAGCGTCTTCCATTTAAACCCCAGCTAACTGGTCTGTAAAATGAAGGTTCTAACACCTTTTAAAAGGTATTGAGGGGAAAAAGAGTTAACGGTCCCAAGGACATGGCACAATGACTGACACTTTGTAGGCAAGAGACAAGTGGCTTTGGGGGCTTCCAATGCCAGGAGTCGGGGGCGGGCAGCTAAAGTCGTCGAGCCCTGTTTCCCGTCATCCAGGGGCACTAAGCCTTCCCGCAAAGTAGCTTCGCGGACAGGGGGTCTGACGTCTGCACGTGGCCGGCTCAGCACAGCGGCGGCCGAGGGCGCGGTTCATCCGCCAGTGTCTTTCCCGAGGACCCGTGAATCCCAGGGGGCTCACTCCAGCAAAGGGGACGAGGCACTGCACCAGGGACCGGGCCTGATCTCTCTGGCCGCCTTCCCTGGGGCCTCAGTTTTCCCCGATGGTGAGAGTGGCGAAGACCACGCGCCCTGCTGTGGACTCACCCGGCGCCCTGGCGTCGAGTGGCGGCGGAGACCTGACAGACGGCACAGGAAATATCAAGATGTTTGCAGATTTCGAGCGATGGGGTGCGGTGGCTTGCGATGGTGTGCCATAGCGTGCGATAGCGAGGGACGGCGAAAGACCGAGGCCACACGACTAGGAAGCTACACTGGTTTCGCGCCGGCGGAAATACAGATGAGAGCTCGAACTGCGGCCTAGAGCGGAAGGAACCAAGGCGAGAAGCCCTGCAGCGTCCCCTGGCGGAGTCGAGCTCAACTCCGGACTCTGGAGGACTTGGGATAAATTTCGAAAACAGCCTGAAAGTTTAGAAGTAATCTTCTCCCTCTTGCTTTGCTTTTCTGTTCTGAAGATGTTCCTTGGTCACTGACTCTTATTAATCTGTAGGAATGGCCAATTTTCCATCATAGGAGCTGTTACTACAATGAGGGGACTGTGCTTAGTTTGAACTTCCTTCTGCAAGGGTTCAGAGGCGTCTGTCTTTAATTCACCACTGTACTCACTACCCAGTTCAGTGGCTAGCACCGTTGAATGAATGAATTCTACCCCCACCCCATTCATTTTTTTCTGAACAATGTCAGACCGAGATGACTGAGTCATGGTCAGAGACTGGAATGTGAGGGTGAGAAGATGAGCCAAGAGAGGAGGACAGCGGGTAACTGCTTTGCTAAACTCCAGCCTCAAAGTACAGGGGGTGGAGGGTGCAAAGAGTCTCTGAACTTGAAGATTTGCATTTGAGGAACTTGATCAGATTTGCACAGTGACGGAGACTAGAGACAGATGCCCCATGTTCTCTGCAGCATACTGGAGACAATCTTGGGAGGGGACTTAATGGCTCACAAATTCTCATACGCACTGGCACTGTCTGCATCCTGGGAAGGGTGTGCCTCTTGGGCCTGAGACAGCCCTGCTACTGACTCTGTCCATGTTCTGGAGTGCAAGCAGCCCACCCTTGGGCCTGATGAGGAGCCCACACACTCTGCTCCTGTCAGATTCTTGGTACTCAATAGGTCAGAAGGACAAGAATATCCAGGCCTGACCTATGCGATCATGAGGGAAATGGGGGTCCTTGAGGTGAGATCTGCTCCATATTTTGTACCTGGGAGAGGTCTATGGGATCCCAAGACTGTAAGAACATTGGGAGTCTTTGTGACGGGGAGGGGCTGTGTGATGCTGCTATGGTTTGGCTGTGACCCCACCTAAATCTCATCTAGAACTGTACTTCCCAAAATTCCCACCTGTCGTGGGAGGTAATTGAATCATGGGGGCAGTTACCTCCATGCTGCTGTTCTTGTAATAGTGAGTTCTCATGAGATCTGATGATTTTATAAGGGGCTTTTCCCCCTTTTGCTCTATACTTCTCCTTGCTGCCACCATGTGAAGAAAGACGTGTTTGCTTTCCCTTCCACCATGATTGTAAGTTTCCTGAGATCTCCACAGCCATGCTGAACTGTGAGTCAATTAAACCTCTTTCCTTTATAAATTACCCAGTCTCAGGCAGTTCTTTATAGCAGCGTAAGGATGGACTAATACAGATGCTGTGACTGAGAGGACACTGGGCAGGGGGGTCAGGTGTGCACATTTGTGGCCACACAACCCTGGTGTCCTCTTCTGCCTCCTACTCTTGCTGTTACTCTCCATGTGACTCTGGCTAAGTAACCTAACTTCTCCACCCAGCCTTAGTCTCCAGTTACAGAAAATAGGCAGTCATAGCTCCCTGCTCATAGCGTTACTGTGAGAATTAAATGAAATGATTTATATCAAGATCATAGCATAGGCCGGGCGCGGTGGCTCAAGCCTGTAATCCCAGCACTTTGGGAGGCCGAGACGGGCGGATCACGAGGTCAGGAGATCGAGACCATCCTGGCTAACACGGTGAAACCCCGTCTCTACTAAAAATACAAAAACTAGCCGGGCGAGGTGGCGGGCACCTGTAGTCCCAGCTACTTGGGAGGCTGAGGCAGGAGAATGGCGTAAACCCGGGAGGCGGAGCTTGCAGTGAGCTGAGATCCGGCCGCTGCACTCCAGCCTGGGCAACAGTCTCCGTCTCAACAACAACAACAACAAAAAAAGACCATAGCACAGAACAAATATCCAAGGCCTAGTAGTTGCTATATTGTAGTATTGTGAGAAAGTTGAGGGCTTCTGTCACTGTAAGGACTCTGGGATTATTTATGAAGCAGAGGAAATGTGCTGTGTTTGAAAAGTCCAAGATAGCATTGTCAGCCAGGCATGGTGGAGCAGTCCTGTAGTCCCAGCTACTCAGGAGGTTGAGGTGGGAGAATCACTTCAGTCTGGGAAGTTGAGGCTGCAGTAAGCCGAGATCACACCACTGCACTCCAGACAGGTTGACAGAACGAGACCCTGTCTCAAAAAAGAAAAAGAAAGAGAAAGATAGCATTGTCCAATAGAAATATAATGCAAGGCCGGGCGCAGTGGCTCACGCCTGTAATCGCAGCACTTTGGGAGGCTGAGGCAGGTGGATCACATGAGGTCAGGAGTTCAAGACCAGCCTGGCCAACATGGTGAAACCCTGTCTCTACTAAAAATACAAAACTTAGCCAGGCGTGGTGGCATGCGCCTGTAGTCCCAGGTACTCGGGAGGTTGAGACAGGAGAATTGCTTGAACCTGGGCAGCAGATGTTGCAGTAAGCCGAGATCATGCCGTCGCACTCCAACCTGGGTGACTGAGCGAGGCTCCATCTCAAAAAAAAAAAAAAAAAAAGAAGAACACAAATATAATGATAATGCAAGCCACATATGTACTTTTACATTTGCCAAGAGCATGTTAAAAAGATAAAACGTAGGCCCGCTGAGGTGGCTCATGCCTGTAATCCCAGCACTTTGGGAGGCCAAGGCAGGTGGATCACCTGAGGTCAGGAGTTCGAGACCAGCCTAACGAACATGGAGAAACCCCATCTCTATTAAAAATACAAAATTACCGGGCGTGGTGGTGCGTGCCTGTAATCCCAGCTACTTGGGAGGCTGAGGCAGGAGAATCGCTGGAACCCAGGAGGCGGAGGTTACGGTAAGCCAAGATCTCCCCATTGCACTCCAGCCTGGGCAACAAGAGCGAAACTCCATCTCAAAAAAAAAAAAAAAAAAAGAGAAAATGTAAAAGTAAAATTAATTTTAACAATTTATTTAACTGAATATAACCCAAATATTATCATGTCAGCATGTAATCAATATTTTATAATTACTCATGAGCAATTTACTATTCTTTTTCTTGTATGAGGTCTTTGGAATCTGGTATGTGATTTACATTTATGGCACATTACAATTCCGACTCCCACATTTCCAGTGCTCTGTAGCCACATGTGGCTAGTTGCTGCTCTACTCCCCAGCACAGATCTAAGGCAATCTGGCTCTCATCACCCCTTTGGAGCTGGAAGAGACACAGCAAACAGGAGGCTGAGTGCACCCACAACCCACGCCCGCCTCTGCCGCCCCACCTATGAGCCTGAAAGGGCTTGGCCTCCTGCATATTCAGATTGAGGCCTCACCGAGCTGAATCTTTTGAGCTAGCAATTAAGGCCAAGGTGTCCTCAGAAAGCTGGGAACAGGCAGAACTGCAGATTTTCTGTAGTTCCAGATTTTCTTTTGCACTCCTTATTCCCATAACACTAAGGAGGGCACCTTGGCAAGTTCATTCCTGCAGCCCCAGTGCCTATAGCAGGATGGGCACCTAAGAGGAGTGGTTGATCCTTGTTCCACAGTAGTGGAACAGGATGTTAAATTAGCCGGACGTGGTGGCGGGCGCCTGTAGTCCCAGTTACTTAGGCGGCTGAGGCAGGAGAATGGTGTGAACCTGGGAGGCGGAGCTCGCAGTGAGCCAAGATGGAGCCACTGCACTCCAGCCTGGGCGACAGAGGGAGACTCCATCTCAAAAAAAAAAAAAAAGGAAGTTTCAGCTGACACATCAAGGAAAGGAGAAAGGAGGCACCAATATAGGGGGAATAACCATATACAATTGCATCTCAAGATTAACAAATGAGGCCGGGTGTGGTGGCTCATGCCTGTAATCCAAGCACTTTGGGAGGCCAGGGCAGGTGGATGACAAGGTCAGGAGTTCGAGACCAGCCTAGCCAACATGGTGAAACCCCATCTCTACTAAAAACACAAAAATTAGCCAGGCGTGGTGGTGGGTGCCTGTAATCCCAGCTACTCAGGAGGCTGAGGCACGAGAATCACTTGATCCCAGGAGGCAGAGGTTGCAGTGAGCCAAGATCATACTATTGCACTCTAGCCTGGGTGACAAGAGTGAAACTCCATCCAAAAAAAGAAAGAAAGAGAGAAGGAAGGAAGGAAGGAAGGAAAGAAAGAAAGAAGGAAGGAAGGAAGGAAGGAAGGAAGGAAGGAAGGAAGGAAGGAAGGAAGGAAAGAAGGAAAGAAGGAAAGAAAATTAAAAATGCAATAAAACTGCTGTTGTGATAGGCAAAAATTGATTTGAGTATTGGCAGTTTTTGAAGGTTCCGTGATAAAATAGCAGCTGCCTTCCAAAGAAAGTGCCGGACCAGATGCAGAACTGAGGAAGGAGATAATTTAAGAGAAAAAGAGAGAAATAAGGATTAAACATCTCCCTAGTTTGGAGATGGTGCGGGCTTCTTGCAAAAGCACCAGATGAGATGTCTCCCCTCTCCTTACCCTTTACTCCACCTGTTTTGATCCTGAAAGTATTGAGAGGGTAAATAGACAGAAAATTCCTATTGAAGAGAAACATATCTGGATACATGAAGAGAGAAGGCCAATGTCCCCACCCCAGCAGACAGCAGCCTGCCCTGTACATAGCCCCAGCTGGTGGAGAAATGTCTTACCTATGAAAGATCATTGAAAACATAATAATGCAATAGACTGAACATTTAAACTAGTTGAATGGATTCAGCAGATCCGTAACTAATCCTGGTTTTTTTGTTTGTTTGTTTGAGACAGAGTCTTGCTCTGTCACCCAGGCTTGAGTGCAGTGGTGTGATCTCAGCTCACTGCAACCTCCGCCTCCTGGGTTCAAGCGATTCTCCTGCCTCAGCCTCCTGAGTAGCTAGGATTACAGGCACATGCTACCTAGCTAATTTTTGTATTTGTAGTAGAGATGGGGTTTTACCATGTTGATCAGGCTGGTCTTGAACTCCTGACCTCATGATCCACCCACCTCGGCCTCCCCAAATGCTGGGATTACAGACTTGAGCCACCATGCCCAGACTTTTTTTTTTTTTTGAGACTGAGTCTTGCTCTGTCACCCAGGCTGGAGTGCAATGGTGCGATCTTGGCTAACTGCAACCTCCGCCTCCCGGGTTCAAGCACTTCTCCTGCCTCAGCCTCCTGAGTAGCTGGGATTACAGGTGTGCACCACCACACCTGGCTAATTTTTTTGTGTTTCTAGTAGAGATGGGATTTCACCATATCGGCCAGGCTGGTCTCAAACTCCTGACCTTGTAATCCACCCGCCTCGGCCTCCCAAAGTGCTGGGATTATAGGCGTGAGCCACCACATTTGACCTACTGGTGTATTATTAAAAAATAATAAAATAAAATTGTTGAGTGGAAACTGTGTTTTCCATTTTTAGTGATTGCAAGACTTTTTATTACCTAAGAATGATCAGAAAAATTATAAGGCTTTGCCTGATATTTTTCTAGGGATAGGGGAGAGACACTTCCACTTAGCAAGTCTAAGCAGACATATCAGGAGTCCTGCTTTCAACCTACTGGTTGCAAAGGATTGGACTGTAGCTGAGAAGACAAGGTTCTACCACGGGAAGTCTGTGACCTCATAGTGGCTGAGAAATCCCCGGGGCCTGGAGCCCCTTCGCCAGAAGAGATGGAATCATGGCCAGCTGGACGGCGTCTTCCAAGGAGTTGGTGCCCGGAGTCTAGGTGGGAAGTCAGCAACTGACCATGCAAGACCTACGGGAGCTCCAGACCCATCTCCGTGCCAAGAGTGACCACTGTGCTGCAGATTTCATTGTATCTGTCCATTCTCCTCCTCGGCTTCTTACTGCTCCTCTGTTACTGTGTCTTTCACAGTATGGTCTTTCAGGAATCCATTTGGGTGATGAGCACTCTCTGGGGGCACTATGGGGGCATCTATGGAGCGTGGCAGCAGTGTGCTGTGATAGAAAACAGGTAGATGGGCCAGGTGGCTCACACCTGTAGTCCCAGCACTGGGGGAGGCCAAGGCAGGCAGATCACTTGAGGTCAGGAGTTTGTGACCAGCCTGACAAACATGGTAAAATCCCATCTCTACTAAAAATAGAAAAATTAGCCAGGCATAGTGGTGGGCGCCTGTAATCCCAGCTACTCGGGAAGCTGAGGCACAAGAATCGTTTGAACCTGGGAGGCGGAAGTTACAGCAGGCCGAGATTGTGCCACTTCACTCCAGCCTGGGTAATAGAGCGAGACCTTGTCTCAAAAAGTAAAATAAATAAAATAAAATAATAAAAGTAAATTAAATTTAAAAATAAAATATAAAATAATAATAAAATAAAAATGAAGGAGCATCAGAGATGCTCGGGTCCCAATCCCCTCTGCCACAAGCTAGCTCTGGGCCCTGCTCTTAACCTCAGTTTACTCATCCTAAAAACAAAGCTGTGAGGGAAAGGAATTTCTACTACTGTTGTTGTCATTGTTCTTATAAATACAATCCTGATCTTTTCCAAAGCCAAGATTTTTTTCCTCTCTTTTACTAGCAGTGTGTTCCCTTTAATTCCCCGGCAGAGAAATTTGCCCGGGTTTGGAGAACAGGGTGGCCGTTGCTGGGCTCCGTGCTCACCAGGCTGCTCTTTCCCATGCTGGCCATTGGCATCTGCCTCCCGCCCTGTGCTCCCTTTCTGTGTCTGCATTTGAAAGTGATCATCAACTGCCTATTGATGCCTTGGTCATCGATAGTACAGGCAGTTGAACTGCACAAAGCATTCTCCGTGTTTGGAAACGCTGGTGCTTTTCTCACATTCGACTTCTCTTCGGTGAACACTCTCAAGCCTCTGGGGCATCGTGCGCTGTCATTTTGTTTGGCCTTTCTCAGCTTGACTTCTTGGCAAACATTAGGCTGTGTGTATCCGGGACTATTTGTTCCCCAGGATGAGGTTAACTACTCAAGGGATGGCTGAGGCTCACAGAGCATGAGTCCTGCACAGAAGAGGTAACATTCACCAGCCAGGTGAATTGTACAAAAATCGGGTATAGATCCTGATTATGATAGGATTTCCAAAGAAAGATGGCTTCTTAGAGGTGGTGTGCTTTGGTGGTTTTCTGTTTGTTTTTTGAGACATGGTCTTGCTCTGTTGCCCAGGCTGGAATGCAGTGGCATGATTAAAGCTCACTGCAGCCTCAACCTGCTGGGCTCAAGTGATCCTCCTGCCTCAGCCTCCGAAGTAGCTGGGACTACAAGCACATGTCACCATACCTGGCTAATTAAAACAATTTTTTTTTGTAGAGATGAGGTCTCACTATGTTGTCCACACTGGTCTCCAACTCCTGGGCTCAAACGATTCTCCCACCTCAACCTCCCAAAGTGCTAAGATTTCAAGTGTGAGTCATCATGCTTGGACCTTGGTGGGTTTTTATTTTTTTGGAGACGAGGTCTTGCTATGCTTCTTTGGCCTCAAGGGATCCTTCTGCCTCAGCCTCCCCAGTAGCTGGGACTACAGGTGCACACTAATGTGTCTGGCTCTTGGTGGATTTTTGAAGTACTCAAATAGGAGTCCTTTAAAGTTGCAATGGGAAGGCTCTTAAGGGTTGGGGGGGAGAAAGAGGAAGACTCTGAAGCTGAAGAGGAGGAAGGGATGGGGAGTGGACACCTGTGCTGGTATGTGGATAAGTTAGGAACCAGAGAGGGCAGTATCTCCCCATCTCATTGTGTGGCCTGTAATAGATGACCTTTAAATGTTGATGCAAAAGAAGAAAGGGAAATATTCATTGTGGCAACAGGAGAGGGCTCATTTAATTCTGACATGTAAGAAAAATTCCTTGTGTCCCAGTCTGCTCTTGGCTCTGAGGGCTTAAAAAAAAAATGAAAAAGGCTGGGCATGGTGGCTCATACCTGTAATCCCAGCACTTTGGGAGGCCGAGGCAGGTGGATCACTTGAGGTCAGGAGTTCAAGATCAGCCTGGCCAAGATGGTGAAACCCCATCTCTACTAAAAATACAAAAATTAGCTGGGCATGGTGGCGGGCGCCTGTAATCCCAGCTACTTGGGAGGCTGAGGCAGGAGAATCACTTGAACCCAGCAGGTGGAGATTGCAGTTAGCATGCCACACTGAACTCTAGCCTGGGCAACAGAGCAAGACTCCGTCAAAAAAAAAAAAAAAGAAAAAGGAAGGAAGGAAGAAAGAAAAAGAAAGAAAGAAAGAGAGAAAAAAACAGGACAACTTAACTGATTCAAATAAAATAAAATTAGGGCGAGGTATGGTGGCTCATGCCTACAATCTCAGCACTTTGAGAGGCTGAGGCAGGTGAATCATTTGAGGTTAGGAGTTCGAGACCAGCTTGGCCAAGATGGTGAAACCCTGTCTCTACTAAAAATACAAAAATTAGCCGGGTGTGGTGGCGGGCATCTGTAACCCCAGCTAATCGGGAGGCTGAAGCAGTAAAAATCACTCGAACCCAGGAGACGGAGGTTGCAGTGAGCTGAGATCACACCACTGCACTCCAGCCTGGGTGACAGAGCAAGACTTTGACTCAAAAAACAAAACAAATAAATTAATGAAATAACAAAAGCAGAAAATGAGCATAGGGCCTGGCCTGGTGGCCCATGTCTGTAATCCCAGCATGAAAGTACATCAATAGGAAATGTACGTTGGTGTCGTGGAGCAGCATCTCAAAAACCCTTGGAGGATGTTATGGACTGAATATGAGACCAAGGCAGGAGGATCATTTGAGACCAGGAGTTGGAGACCAACCTGGACAACATAGTATGACCCCATCTCTACAATTTTTTTTTTTTAATTAGCAGGGCCTGGTGGCATGCTCCTATAGTCCCAGCTACTCAGGAGGCTGAGACAGGAGGATCGCTTGAGCCTGGGAGGTCGAGGCTGCAGTTAGCCATAATTTCACCACTGCACTGCAAGCTGGATGACAGAGCAAGACCCTGTTTCAAAAAAAAAAAAAAAAACGTTGGCAGACTTCAGTTGGAAAGTCTTGGTCCCAGTGCCCTTGAAGGGCAGGAGTGGTGCTTCTGCCCTGTGAATGCCTTCTGACGCCACCACTGGGGAAAGGTGGACACTACAGTGGAAATCAGTTGCATCTATCAATGGTGACAGCTGGATGTGACCACCTGCAGGCTCCCTGACACCTACTCCTCCTTCCTTTTTTTTTTGAGACGGTGTCTGGCTGTCGCCCAGGCTGGAGTGCAGTGGCCGGATATCAGCTCACTGCAAGCTCCGCCTCCCGGGTTTACGCCATTCTCCTGCCTCAGCCCCCGGAGTAGCTGGGACTACAGGCGCCCGCCACCTCGCCCGGCTAGTTTTTTGTATTTTTTAAGTAGAGACGGGGTTTCACCGTGTTAGCCAGGATGGTCTCGATCTCCTGACCTCGTGATGCACCCGTCTCGGCCTCCCAAAGTGCTGGGATTACAGGCTTGAGCCACCGCGCCCGGCCTACTCCTCCTTCCTTTACCTCTGTTGCAGCCCACCTTCCCACCCCTACCACACACCCTGCTATGCTGGATAGGGCCTGCCGGGTGAGCTTCCTCAGGAAGGAGTGGGGACTCGGCCAAGCATCCCATGAACGAGCAAAGCACAGGCACCCTGAGGGGTGTGCAGCCTCAACAAGTCCTAACCCACACTCAAGACAAATTAGATGAGGGATCTGAGAGATGGGTGACTCCTCCAAGAGCTCCAGAAAGGGTGGAAGTGCCTATCCTTGGCCCAGAAGGTAATTTTGAGAATTGAGAGCTTGAGTGTCAAAGGTTGTAAAAATCAGGCTGGGCATGGTGGCTCACACCTGTAATCCCAGCACTTGGGAGGCTGAGACAGGCAGATCACCTGAGGTTGGGAGTTCGAGACCAGCCTGGCTGGTATGGTGCAATCTACTAAAAATACAAAAATTAGTCACCAGGTGTAATCCCAGCTACTCAGGAGGCTAAGGCAGGCAATCCCTTGAACCTGGGAGGCAGAGGTTGCAGTGAGCTGAGATCACGCCACTGCGCTCCAGCCTAGGTGACAGAGCAAGACTCTGTCTCAAAAAAAAAAGTTTGTGGAGTTCAGAATAGCATTTCTCAGAAAGCCCCGCTACTGCTTGCAAATCTTTCTTTTTTTTTTAATGACCCTGCACAGGTTTCACTGTCACAGGTTTATTTAAAGTCTTCTGCTTGATCTCAAGTAGCTTGGAGAAAAAATGCTTCAAAGTGTTGCCCTTCAGAGATATTTTCAAGGGCCTTTATTAGAAGGACCATCATTTAAGGATTAGATGGTATGACACCATTTAAGGATTAGATGATTAGAGGGTGACTCTGCTGCACCAGAGAAGAACACGCTAGGGAAAACACTTTCTCTCCTTTAAGTCAAGTGTTTTCTATGTCATCGGCTTGCCCAAGCATCCCTGGCATCTCTGCTTCTCAACCATAGGCTATGATGTGAATGGTGCTCCCAGGAGTAGTGCAGTACACGACCTGCACAACTGTATGTGGCAGTCCTGCCTACCCTCAGTGGAAGCAGGATGGAGATGTTCCCCTGGGTAAATGTGGCATATGTCCCTCACTATAAGCAAAAAACTAGAGCGAGTTTGAAGTCAGAAGTCCACCCAGAGAGAGAGAGGCAGAGTTGCAGGACAGGGATGGAATTCCAGTACTGGTGTTCATTGTTTTGGAGGCACAGCTTGACCTCTGCCCTTCCCCTCGCTTGATTACATAAGTTTCCAATAATGTATTTTATTTTTGAAGCATAAGTTAGGTTTCTATCACCAACACATTCTATCTAAAAGCCCAAGTCTTTTCCTTAACTTGTCCTAAATGGCCAGTTATTAAGAAATTCCACTGAGGGTTTGGCTGTTGCATACAGCCTTGTGGGCATTTTGCTTATCCAGGTTGACTTTCCCATCTGTGACACTGGCCTACGTAGTGAGGGATTCCAGCAAACAGGGCAGCATGTTGAGTTCTTGAACAAGTGTGTTGTGACAGTCTTTGTTACAGCATTCAAAGAACAGTCTGTTCTCAATGACTGACCCTTTATTTGTCTGCTGACGTCAAAATCAAAACAAGACTGCAGACACACTCTTGCCAATGATAGAAGGGATGAATGTTTGAAGTGGATTTTTTTCTATTTTTTTGCTTGGAGAGGAGGGTGTGTGGACACTAGGCTGGCCATGGTCCAAGCTGACCTATTTGCCAGCCGATCCCCAACTGGGCTGCCGTAACAAAGTGCCATCATCAACTGGGTGGCTTATAAACAACAGAAATTTATTTCTCACAGTTCTGGAGGCTAGAAGTCCAAGATCAAAGGCACCAGTAGATTTGGTAAACTAGGAAGTGGTGAGGGCCTGCTTCCTGGTTTATAGACTGATGGCTGTCTTCTCACTGTGTTCTCAAATGGAAGCTGACGTTTCACAAATATTTTCTGGGTAATGGATGGGTGGGTGAACTCACGGAAGGGACGCTCCTTTAGATGAACGCTTGGATAAAGGGCGTTAGTGGAGGGACAGAATTGCAGCTCCGTCCGGCCAGGGGGCGCTGCAGGCACGTCTGCGCAGGTAGGGGCCCGGAGGAAGCGCCGCTCTAGGCTGCAGCCGCGCCTCCAGCCGTATTTCCGCTGGCTCTGAGCACCAGAGAGAGAGTCTTCTGGCTGCGGTTTGCGGACTGCGCTTCGCCCTTCCCTTCGCGAGGTTACCCCTGTACTCGCCGCCATCCATCCTGACGCCCGGGATGAGTCACTGAGGGGCAGCGCCCGAGGCGTGGTCTTCCCAAGAACCCCCAGTGGCCTCCCAAGGCCGGTGCTGTGTACCTCCTTCCCGACAAAAGGGGAAACTGAGGCCCCGAGGGGAGTGGGAAGAGCCGGCCGGACGTCAGGCTCAGCTCCTGGTGCAGTGCTCCGTCCCCTCCGCCGGGGTGGGCCCCTCAGGATTCGCGTGCCCTCGGGAAAGAGACTGGCGGGTGAGCCGCGCCCTCGGCCTTCGCTGGGCTGAGCCGACCCCATGCGGACGTCAGACCCCCGGTCCGTACAGTCTCTATGCGGGGAGGCTTAGTGCCCCTTGAGAAACGGCTCGGCAACGCTGTGCCCGGGGCCTTGCACGCGGGCTGAGGGGCGCTGGACACCTCGCGACTTTCACTCCCCCGACCCCGATCTCCGACTCCTGACTTTGGAAGCCCCCAAAGCTGCTTGTCGGTTGCCTACAGAGTGTCAGTCATTGTGCCACGTCCTTGGAACCGTTAACTCATTTTCTCCTCAATAACCTGTAAAACCTCCACTTTACAGACCAATTGGCTGAGGTTTTAATAGAGGACGCCCAGGGCCCCAGAGGGGCGAATTCCAGACTCCTTTGCCAGGACCTTGTACTAAGCCCCTTCCCTACGCTTTTCCCTGCCTAGGCCTCGTGGGCTGTGCGGCTCTCCTGCAGACGGATGACAGATCTCCCTTGGATGACTTTGGTGGTTCCGCACCAGCCAGAGCCCCCGTTTTTCCTGCAGCACCTTGATCTGCACTCCCTGAGGGGCTCCCACTGTCCGCGCGGTGAGGATGTCCCTGGGTAAGTGGTGCTGGTCATGAGCACCTTGGGGGACCCCAGCGAGGGCATGGTCATGAATTCCGAGAACTGTCTGGCAAAACCGGGTGCAGAGGAGAGCCTGGCTAAGTTCTTTCTTTCTCCTGAGCTTGACTTTCTGTAATGTAATGAAACTGCGAAAACTATGTAAGGGCAAGATCTTGCACGTTTTTCTTGCTTTTGAACCCATGATATCTGGCTACCCGTAGATACTTAATATTTGTGGGATGAATTAACAATTTAGCTTTTTTTTTTTTAAACCAAAAATTAGTCTTCTGTGACTTTCTTGATGGGGGCAGATGAGATCTTTGTACTGCATTAGGTGGATAGCGCTCAGGTCCTCTGGGCTTGGTGCTTTGGCAATCTCCAGCAGCTCATTTTGGCCTCTGTTCCTGAATTGCCCTCTGCTCTTTTCTGTGCCTGCATTCGTAAGTGATCACCGGCTGCCCATGTCCTGGTCATTGGTAGTGCAGGCAGAGCAAATGTGGGAAAGGTTGCCGTGTTTGGAGGGTCCACATCTTCACCTTCCTGCCCTGGAAACTTTCCTACACTCCTGCTTCTCAAAGCTGCACACACCTGGGGCCTCCAGGGGACTGGGGGCTGCCGTGTGTGTTATGTCATGATTAGAGCTTTCACTTCCTGCTCCCTGCTGTTGGGAACCAGGCTATGTGTGTTGCTTAAATTCCCCTTGATGACCAGCAGAGTCACTGCCACTCAGCCATGGCACACTCCTGTAAACCTGGTTTTGATCTCCTTTCAATCTTTTGCTGATTAACTACACATTGAACAGTGTTGGCCACCCTCACCCTGCCATAGACCATCCACTGTCTTCCTCTGTAGAGTTAACTATTTTCTCTTTTATGAGGAAATAGTGTGTTTGCTTAGGAATGTTTACTGTCTGGTAACTACTGTGCTAAGCCCTTTCCTATTGCTTACCATCCCTGCTGTGAGCAGGGACAAGCTGGGCGCTCACTCATGGCATCTTATCTGTTGCAGGTAGTCCACTGTGTGCAGAGGCATGGGAGTTGTCATGTTGGGAACATGCTAGACCTCAATGTCCTTGAGGTAAGATCTCTGGTTCATTCTCTGGAATGTTGGTTCCTTGTATCTAGTACAGTCCTGTACAGTCTAGTACAGGGGCTTTGGGGTTAGTGTAGGGGAGTTGAGAGGTGAGATGAGAATGGCACTGTGGGTCTCCAGATCCGCTGTCCACCCAGCCAACCCAGATCACCTCTGGCTCTTCATGTGCCTTTAGGACTTGCTGCTGGGGGAAAACCTCCAGAGTCCCACTTTGGTAATAAGAGGTCTCTGCCCTTTCTCCCTGGGCAGCAGGATGTTGTAATGGAAAATGGGTGAACCTAGGCTTCAGAGACTCTGGTCCTCTGGCTTTAAATCCCCTTCTGCCACTATCCCAGTCAAGGACTGATTCAGAACCTAATTTTCTTCATTTGGAAAATAATATTCTGATAGAGGTGACTTTGTGGTACTTGAGACCACATGATTCCTATCATTACCAACCAATGTTTTCCCACTGTTTTTGCCCCATGTGACTTCTCTTTGATTTCTCCTGGCAGAGAAGTTCTATGGGGCTTTTACAGGAAAGCAGAGCCAGTTTTGGGGTCCTGTGCTGGGCTGGATTGTTTTCCTGGACTGAACTTAGTCCACAGGCTGCTGGCATCTGTTTCTCCTCCTGCATCTCTCTCTGCCCTTGTATACACCTGCATTCAAATATGATCACGGGCTGCCTGTGCTCTGGTCATCGATAACGCAGGGAGAGGAATTGCTGAAAGCCGTTTCCCGTGTTTGGAGGGTTCACACCTGTCCCTTTCAAATGCTGGCGCTTTCACACACTCCTTCTCTCCTGCCAGCACCTTCTGGTCTCAGGAGCATTGCAGGATGCTGTGTGAGTGAGCGATGGGAGACACTTTAGTGTGGCTTTTTTCAGCTTAGCCTCCTGTTATCAGAGAACAGTCTCTTTCAGTGTCAAGGTTTGGGTACTAGATGGTGAGAAAAGCCTGTGTAAATTATTTTTTTTAACAAATAAGTGTGATGTTGGGTGGCATACAGTCACTGCCTTAAGATTTTCAAAGAGAAGCAGCCTTTTGGAGGTGGTGGACCTGGGCAGGTCTTTCAAAGAGTGGGATGCGATAGGCAATAGAAAGGTATTCCAGGGAGGGGTAGCAACATGAGAAGGTCTTTGAGTCTGGGGTGAGCAAGAGTAAGACAGATGTGCAGGCAAGTAATGAGAGCATGGAGGGATGGCTGCTGGGGTGGTCCTTGGCTCCCAGCATGGTGAGGTGGGACATCTATGGGAGGGGCCCTGAGAAGTCTCTCGAGCTGTCTCTCTGCCAGTTGCACATCTGCTCGGTTGCCTGTCAAGACTCTTAGGACAGTTTTGCTAGACTCCTAAGTTTTTATTTTGACTATTCTTTGGGAGCATTGAGATTCCTTTTTGAGATGAGTTTGGTGTGAAAGAAACTGGCAACTCATACCTGATTGATTAACTGGGGGCATTCCCATTGACATCAGCTCGAAGAAAGATGGCAGAACACTGGAGACCAAGTACTTGCAGCCTCCTGCTCTGTGGCCCCTCCTCACTCCAGGGATGCCGCCTTGGGTCTGAAGACTGTTGGAGGAAACCCCAAGAGGTGTAGGCACTGAGCCTCTCAAGACAATGATCTGGGGTCCCAGCTTCCCTGGAGGGGTCTCCTCATGGTAAGTGAATGCCAAGAGGTTAAGTCGGCCTGTGTTTCCCAGGTGGAAATTCCAAGCCGCTGGCTTCATTTGTCTTCTCTTTTAGATTGTTTGGGGGTAGACCAAAAGTGATGAGTGATGTCACTCCGTGACTCATGGCTGGACCTTCTTGCCCCTATTGTCTCAGCACAACACTAATCGACTTTTCCTTCAGCGTGGGTGGGCAGAGGAAAAGCCCTGTGGCTCTGGGGACTTGGGATCCAGAGTTGAAGACCTTTCAGCTGGCTCTGCCCTGAAAGGCAGTGCCACAGAGTGCCATGGCCCAGGAAGACTGGTTTTCTTCCATCTAGGCCAGGCCATCCAGTGGCCATCCTCCGTGTCCTCCTGCCTGTTCCTGGTGTGACTTCTGAAAACCAAGAATTTGTTCCTGTTGACTTTTTCTGCGCTATGGACCATTGTCCTCTCACGCACTCAATAAATCTTGAAACATGCCCTGCTGCTAGTTCTTTCATTTTTGTGTATTTGTTTTTTTTATCAGTATCTCCGTGTGTCAGCAAGACTGGGTATAGAGACTGTGTCACAAGGGCAGGTTTTCTGGTTCTCATTCGTTAAGACTTTCCCCTTGACACACACCCAAGGCTTGACCTAGGGAATGTGAGATGGGATGTGGGATTTGGACTGGGGTTGAACAGTAATCCCAAGTGCATCTAGAGGTTGCGGGGATTCAGGCTTAGGAGAGAAGGGGAACTGTTAGGATTAAGTTGGCGGGGGAAACATTTGAGCCAGAGCTTTGGGAGAGAAGACTGGATGACTTAGGGATGGAGGCAGGGGCGGGAGTCCTTGAGGAATGCAAGAGTGCCCTGAGCTCAGGTGGTGGATTGCAGGTGAATGTAGGAGTTGGTTTTGAGCAGAGGAGAGAGTGGAATGTGTGAGGAACAGCTGCCCTTGGAGAGCTCTATGGGTGTGGCAGGCAGTGCCAGCCTCTGGGGCTTGTGTTACCATGAGCCAGATTTGGTCTTTGGGGATTCTCTTTGGTAGCAGCGATCGCAGTGATGTGCTCAGTGTGTATGTGTGTCGCCACTGCACATATTACCCTGTCCTCGTTTTTCAGGTAAATTTCACACACAAGAATGCTCCCAAAGGCCATGGGAGAAAGTAGGGGGTCAGTTGGTCCCATTCCTTCAGTTGAAATAGAAATCACTGTGACTAAGCCGGGCGTGGTGGCGCACGCCTGTAATCCCAGCACTTTGGGAGGCTAAGGCGGGCAAATCACTTGAGGGTCAGGAGTTCGAGACCAGCCTGGCTGATGTGGTGAAACCCCATCTCTACGAAAAATACAAAAATTAGGCATGGTGGCAGGCACCTATATTCCTAGCTACTCAGGAGGCTGATGCAGGAGAATCACTTGAACTTGGGAGGTGGAGGTTGCAGGGAGCTGAGATTATGCCATTGCACTCCAGCCTAGGCAACAGAGTGAGACTCTTGTCTCAAAAAAAAAAAAAAAAAAAGAAATCACTGTGACTAGGGTTGAGGGAAACCAGGCTTTCAGGCATCTCTGATGACCTCTGCCAGCAGGAGACTTTCTTGGGGACTGAAGAGTCCACTCTGCCAGCCATTTCTGGCAAGGGCCTTATTTCTGCATTGTCCCCTTCCTTATTCCTACCCAAGAACCACCTGACACCTCTGATTTGCTCTCTTGAAGATCTCCCCACCTGCTGCAACCCCTCTCTGGTCAGTTTTATCCAACTGTGGCCCTTGTCCTTTAGTGAGAAATGACCACATTTCCCCCACCAAAGAAAGGGGGTCAAAGTTCTCCCCTTTTCTGAGTCCACTATTTTTAGTGAAGTTTTACACTGGTTGGTGTCTTGAATTGGTAGACCTGTCTTTCGTTAGCAAACTGACCCCTCTCATTGCTAAGCAGGTTCCCGTCCACTAATAGGACCAGTGTCTACACCCCACTCCCTTCTCCTTTAATCTCTCGTTGTCTTTCTCTCTTTTATGGTCTTCTTGACCCACTATCTCAATCCTGCAAGCTGGGGGTCCCTTACACCCTGTTTAGTCTGTTCTATAGGAGGCAACAGTGATGGAGTACTGAAAAACAAGGGAAGAGGCGAGACTGCCACACAGTAGGGGAAGAGTGTCAGTTATAGAGATAGATCACTTACCGTGACCTGGCCCCCAGCATAAAAATTTCCTGGCCGGGCGCGGTGGCTCAAGCCTGTAATCCCAGCACTTTGGGAGGCCGAGACGGGCGGATCACGAGGTCAGGAGATCGAGACCATCCTGGCTAACACGGTGAAACCCCGTCTCTACTAAAAAAATACAAAAATTAGCCGGGCGAGATGGCGGGCGCCTGTAGTCCCAGCTACTCGGGAGGCTGAGGCGAGAGAATGGCGTAAACCCGGGAGGCGGAGCTTGCAGTGAGCTGAGATCCGGCCACTGCACTCCAGCCTGGGCGACAGAGCGAGACTCCGTCTCAAAAAAAAAAAAAAAGAAAAAATGTCCTTACTAACCCAGATTGGTTGATTTGTGGAGGGTTCCCTCATTTATCACCCTATTTTCATGCATCCTAGTGGTTGCAGGCTGGATGTGAAGGTCAGTGATGTTAGAAGCTCTTAGCATAGCACTTGGCACACAGGAAGTGCTCAATAAAGGACAGCTCCTCTCAATCACTGGAACTTCCTTTCCAATTGTATGTGGTCCTCATCGCTGGCCCAGCCTCTTAGGTCTTTCTTCCCCTGCCCTCTGCCACCCTCGCCCGACCCTACCCTTGGCCTGTAGCCTAGACTTCCCATTCTCCAGAGGAGACAGCGAGGCCCTCCTCACTCTGCCTGTGGCCTGCCTGTCCACCCTTTTCTCAAGCACCCTAGGCCTCAGCCACCCTTCTGCTTAAGGTCCCTGCACATGTTCTTTTCCCGGCCTATGTGCCTGGAATGCATCATTCGCGTCAAGCTTAGCTGACTCAGCCTGTGTCACTTTCTTCAGGAAGTCTTTGCCGGCGGAACCTCCACCCAGACTGGATTCCCCGCCCCTCCTTCCATTCATGTCAAGTATCAGTTCTGTGCAGGCACAATTCTAGGAACTGGTAAACAAAACAGGCAAAAGAGCAAATCCCTGCTTTGTACTTACATTTTGGAGGACAAGGGCATATCATAAAACAAAGTACTAAAATGGGTAGCATGTTTGAGAAATGTTAAGGAAAAAAGTTATAAAGCAGGGAAACAAGATAGGAAGTTTGAGGACCAGCAGAGGGAGTAGCATTTTAGATTGACTAGACGGGAAGGTGTGATTTGACTAAAGTGAGGAGCTCTCGCTGCTGGGCGTTCACTGCAGCCTGTGCAAGCCGCCATCACCACATGGACCATAGACAATAGGAAGCTTTTCCTTTGGATACCAGGCTCAGTGAAGTGGGGAGACAACAGGCATCTGAGGCCACCGCAATGCTGCTTCTGATTATGGACGTTTCACCATGTTGTGAGGGTGGCAGCTGAATCAAGCCAGGATTAACTGGTCAGCACCTGGAAGGGTGTGTCTAGAGGCCAGGCTCTGCACCTGTCAGCTCCCCATCCCCCACACCTCCAACCACAGCTCAGTGGTCTAGGGAAGCTCAGTCACCCAAGGACAGCCTTGATAGGCCTAACCCATCACCTTGGTCCAGGACCCATAGCAGTGATCACCGAGCCCTGCAGTGTTTCTGCTGGGAGAGTTCTGCATGTCAAGAGACTGAGTGGTTGCAGAAACAGGAAGAGACAGAGTAATTAAGTCTTAACAGCAGCCTAGGAGCACAGAACATTGAGCTCCTGTTGCAAGTGAGCTCCTGTTGCAAGTTTCTAGAACTCAGGTGGAGAATGAAATTTCAGTTTCCAAACCACATTCGTGCTCCTCCAGGCATGACTGTCAGCAGTATTCTGACTTGCCATGAGGGGCCTGGGGGTCAGTTTTTTTCTGAATTTTTATAAGGTGTGGCCATGTGACCAAGATTCCTCTTCCTTTTCTAAAAAAATTTTTTATTTTTTGAGACAGAGTCTTGCTCTGTCACCTAGGCTGGAGTGCAGTGGTGTGATCTCGGCTCACTGCAACCTCCGCCTCCTGGGTTCAAGTGATTCTTCTGCCTCAGCCTCCCAAGTGACTGGGATTATAGGCGTGCACCCCCACACCCAGCTAATTTTTGTAATTTTAGTAGAGACAGGGTTTCACCATATTGGCCAGGCTAGTCTCAAACTTCTGACTTCAAGTGATCCTCCCGCCTCGGCCTCCCAAAATGTTGGGATTACAGGCATGAGCCACCATGCCCAGCCTGTTTTTAATTATTTTTTTATTTTAAGACAGTGTTTTACTCTATCGCCCAGTCTGGAGTGCAGTGGCACAGTCTGGGCTCACTACACCTTCAACTTCTTGGGCTCAAGCAATCCTCCTGCCTCAGCCTGCTAAGTAGCTACAGGTGTGTGCCATCAGGCCAGGCTAGCTTTTGTTTTTTTTTGTTTTTTTTTTGGTAGAGATAGGATTTTGCAGTGTTTCCCAGGCTGCTCTCAAAATCCCGGTCTCAAGTGATCCTCCCAAATTGGCCTCCCAAAGCGGTGGTGGTACAGGTGTGAGCCACCACACATAGCCTTTTTTTTTTTTTTTTGAGAGTCCTTACATTCACTACTACTGTGTCCATTACTAAAGGGAGAAAAATGAGTCTTTTCTCATTATAGTAAAAAACTTACCAACATAATGCCTGACGAGTGGCAGGTGCTCAGTCAACATTTTGGGATAAGGAATGAGGCCAGCAGATGCCTTGATAGTGTGCACCAGGAATGACTCATGCAGGCCCCTCTGCCTCTGTGGGTACAACTGATGACAGGTGGGCCTGGTGAAGTCATTAAGAATCTGATGTGGCTGGGCAAGGTGGCTCGTACTTGGAATCCCAGCTACCCAGGAGGCTGAGGTGGAAGGATCACTTGAATCCAGGAGTTTGAGACCAACCTGGGCAATAAAGCGAGACCCTGTCTCTTAAAAAAAAAAAAATTTTTTTTTAATTAGCTGGGCACATTGGCACATGCATGTAGTTCCAGCTACTTGGGAGACTGAGGAGGGAGGATTCCTTGAGCCCAGTTCGAGGCTCCAGTGAGTTATGATCACGCCACTGCACTCCAGTCCGAGCAACAGAGCAAGACCCTGTCTCTTAAAGAAAAAAAAAAAAAAGACCCGGGGAGGTGGCCCACACCTGTAATCCCAACACTGGGAGGCTGAGGTAGGGGGATTACTTGAGCCCAGGAGTTTGAGACCAGCCTAGGCAACATGGTGAAACCCCATCTCTAAAAAAAAATACAAAAATTAGCTGGGTGTGATGGCACGTGCCTGTAGTCCCAGCTACCAGCATGGGCAACAATGAGACCCTGTCTCAAAACAAACAAACGAACCAAAAAACCGATGTGGTCACTTAATTGCTGTGGGGTCTGGAGCACATTATTTTGCCTCCCTGACCCTCAGCTTCTGGCTCTCTAATTTGACCATCAACATAGCACCCCCAAATAGCAATGATTAAGATGATGCATGTTAAATGCATAACATAGTAACTGCCTTGCATGGAGTGCTCGATAAATGTCTGATGTTTTTATCTGATGAGCACATATAGCTTGTTGATAGTTAAAATGAAGAACAAATATAAAATGTCTCATCTGTTAAGGCACCATGAATACTTTCTTCTTTCTTGTTTGCTAATTTGCACACATCCCAGCAGGGTTGGTGTTAATCACTGCTACCATTGATTGAAATTCTATTAAATCCCATGCACTGTATTAAGTCTGTATATATAATTACCTCACTTAATCTTCACAACAACCCAGTGAGGTAGATTTAATTATCTTCCATTTTACAAATAAGGAAACCAAGTCTCAAAGAAATGGAAGAGACCTGTCTACATCTAATGAGTGGCTCAGCTAGTTTTCCATTTCCTGCTGTATTAAATAGTGAAAAGTGTTTCAGGCTGATTTCATAAATAGCATAACCATACCAAGCTTGTCAGATGCTTGTTTATACTGGAAAACTGGAAATTAGGATATTTTACTATTTGTTCCATCTGCTTCAAATTATTGCCTATTATTTAGACTTGTTGAAATAGTCCCCATCTACATCAATGGTTTGGCAGGTCGAACTTATGAACCTGACATGTACAGGGACAATAGCCATGTTTTAGCCAACACCAAAATATCAAGTGTCCTTCCCACTACTGTTGTGTCTGAAGCAAGAGGCATCCCAGACCCCCAGAACTTGAGGAAACTTGAGAAAGGTATCACCAATGTGGCCCAATAACCAGGATTAGCATCAAGAAGAGCCATAATCCTACCAGGAAATTGTTGCCTGGCACCGGAGCACCTGTGACACAGTGGGTGGGAGATTCCATGGCTGAATTGAGCGGGGAGAATGAAGAGCTGGACAGAATGAAGGTTCATTTGTCCATCTGAGAAATATTTTTTAGGCACTGTGCTGGGAATAGAGATACCAGGATGAGCAAGAAAGTTGTTGCCCTAAAAAGGATCGCATAAATGTATATAGATAATAAGTTATATGAATTCACATTCCAGATACGTATGAACAATCACTATGTGCTGGGCCTTGCTCTTAGATGGGCATTTGGGTCTGAACAAAGCAAATGAAGGAGCTTATAGTGTAGGACAATGCTGTCCAGTTAGAAACATAATGTGAGCACATACATAAACTTTTCCTGGTAACCTCAGTAAATAAAAAGAAGCAGGTGAAATAAATTTTGGGGGCCGGGCGCGGTGGCTCAAGCCTGTAATCCCAGCACTTTGGGAGGCCGAGACAGGCGGATCACGAGGTCAGGAGATCGAGACCATCCTGGCTAACACGGTGAAACCCCGTCTCTACTAAAAAAATACAAAAAACTAGCCGGGCGAGGTGGCGGGTGCCTGTAGTCCCAGCTACTCCGGAGGCTGAGGCAGGAGAATGGCGTAAACCCGGGAGGCGGAGCTTGCAGTGAGCTGAGATCCGGCCACTGCACTCCAGCCTGGGCGACAGAGCGAGACTCTGTCTCAAAAAAAAAAAAAAAAAAAAAGAAATAAATTTTGGTAATATTTATATATTTCATTTAGCCCATTACATCAAAGAATATTGTTATTTCAACATGTAATTAATACTAAAAATTATCATTATTATTATTTTGAGATAAGAGTCTCTCTCTGTCACCCAGGCTGGAGTGCAGTGGTGTGATCTTGGCTCCCTGCAACCTCTGCCTCCCGGGTTACAGTGATCCTTCCACCTCAGTTTCCCAAGTAGCTGAGACTACAGGCATGTGCCACCATACCTCATTTCTGTATTTTTAGTAGATATGGGGTTTTGCCATGTTGGCCAGGCTGGTCTCGAACTCCTGGCCTTAAATGATCTACCCGCCTTGGCCTCCCAAAGTGCTCAGATTATAGGCGTGAGCTACCTTGCCTGGCCAATATTAAAAATTATTAATAAGATTTTTCCCCAAATGAAATCTTTGAAATCTGGTATATGTTTTATACATACAGCACATCTCAGTTTAGACTAGCCACATTTAGAGTGCTCAGTAGCCATATACGGCCAGTAGCTATCTTACTGGACATCATAGCTTTAGACAATAAAGGGTTCAAGGATGCCTCCTTCACAGGAAGGCTGCTGCATCTTGTGGGGGCTTAATGAAGCTGTTCCAGCTTGGATCCCCCATTCTCTGGTATCCCCTCTCCCCCATCTTGGCAGAGCAGGGCCAGGTATATATCAGACATGCCTGATGAAATCCTACCTCATGTTTCAGAGCCTTCTGGAGGCAGGACACCAAGTCCTGGGTGTGCTTCTCTAGCACAGATCCTACTGGAGTTAACTTTAGTGTGCCCAGTCAGTCACTACCTATTTACAAAGTGCTGGCCTCTGTGCTAAGCACTGTGAATGCACGCCAGTGAACACAGATATTTGTTAGCTCATAATCTCATCAAGATAAACAAGATACAATGAATAGATTGTTGAAAAACCATGAGAAATTCTATGGAGGAAGAGGGAAAGGTGCTGCAGGAGTAAATAGGGCACCTGACCTCTTGGGACTCAGGGAAGTAGACTTAACTGAGCAAAGGAGGAGAGTGGTCCACATGCAAAAGCAGCGTGTAGGATGCAGGGAGGAGCTCAACGGTAGTTGGTGTGGCTGGCATGCAGCCCAGAGTGGTGTGAGCACTGGCTTTGGAGTCACAGATCTGGTCCAACTTAACTGGGTGACTTTGATGACAAGTTTTAAACTCTGTGCACCTCAGTGACCTCCTTTAGAGGGATGTGGTGAAGATTAAACAGATTGATGTTTGTTTTTTTAAGACGGAGTCTTGCTCTGTCACCCAGGCTGGAGTGCAGTAGTGCAATCTCCACTCACTGCAACCTCCGCTTCCCGGGTTCAAGCGATTCTCCTGCCTCAGCCTCCCTAGTAGCTGAGATTACAGGCATGCGCCATCACACCTGGCTAATTTTTGTATTTTTAGTAGAGATGGGGTTTCACCATGTTTCACCAAGGTGGTCTCAAACTCCTGACCTCAAGTGATCCACTCACCTTGGCCTCCCAAAGTGCTGGGATTACAGGCATGAGCCACCACGCCCTGCCATGAGCAGCTATTTTTTTAAAGCAGCTATTAATAAACCCTTGATTTGGGAATAATTTTAGATTTACAGAAAAATTTAAAACCTAGTACATAGAGTTCCCATATGCCCTTCACCCAGCTTCCCCTAATATTAGCATCTTATGTAACCATGACACATTTGTCAAAACTAAGGAATTAACACTGGTACATTACCATTAACTGAACCACAGACCCTATGTGGATTTCGCCAGTTTTCCTATTGATGTCCATTTTCTCTGCCATACAGAATAGCACATTACATTTAGTTATGTGTCCTTAATCTCCTCCATCTGGAATGGTTTCTCAGTCTTCCTTTGTTTTTCATGACCTTGACAATTTTAAAGTGTTGGTAAGATATTTTGTAGAATGTTTCTCAATTTGGATTTTTCTTTTTCTTTTTCTTTTTTTGAGACGGAGTCTTGCTCTGTTGCCCAGGCTGGTGTGCAGTGGCACAATCTCAGCTCACTGCAGCCTCCACTTCTCAAGTTCAAACGATTATCATGCTTTAGCCTCCTGAGTAGTTGGGACTACAGGTGTGTGCCACCACGCCCAGCTAATTTTTGTATTTTGTTTTCTTTTGAGATGGAGTCTCCCTCTGTCATGCAGACTGGAGTGCAGTGGTGTGATCTCGGCTCCCTGCAGCCTCTGCCTCCCGATTTCCAGCAATTCTCCTGTCTCAGCCTCCTGGGTAGCTGGGATTACAGGCATGCGCCACCATACCTGGCTAATTTTTGTATTTTTAGTAAAGATGGGGCTTCACCATGTTGGCCAGGCTGGTCTCGAACTCCTGACCTCAGCTAATCCACCCCCCTCAGTCCTCCGAAGTGCTAAGATTGCAAGTGTGAGCCAATGCACCCAGCCCGATTTTTGTATTTTTAGTAAAGATGGGTTTTCGCCATGTTGGCCAGGCTGGTCTCATACTCCTGGCCTCAGGGGATCTGCCTACCTTGGCCTTCCAAAGTTCTGGGATTACAGGCGTGAGCCACCATACCTGGCCCTCAATTTAGGTGTTTCTAACATTTTCTCATGATTAGACTGGAGGCTATGGGTTTCTGGGAAGAACACCCCAGAGGTGAAGTGCCCTTCTCATCACATCATATTGGGGGTACACGATATCAACGTGACTCATCATCAGTGACATTAACCTCGATCACTTGGTGAAGGTGGTGGCCGCCAGACTTCTCTGCTGTGAAATTCTTATTTTTCCCTTTCCATACCATAATATTTGGAACATAGATTTGATTTTAATAGACATTCTAAAAATATATATTTAGAAATCTATACCCACACTGAAAGAGTATATATTTTTCTCAAGCACCTTTGGGGTATTTATTAATATTGCTTGCATATTTACCATATTTACAAATATCGTCTACAGCGCAGAATGTGGTAACTTTTATGCTGCAAAGCAAGTCTCAAATATTAATACCAGCACATAAGTATCAGGAATAAATGGGCTGGGCGTGGTGGCTCACGCCTTTAATCCCAGCACTTTGGGACGCTGAGTTGGGCAGATCAGCTGAGGTCAGGAGTTTGAGACCAGCCTGGCCAACACAGTAAAACCCTGTCTCTACTAAAACTATAAAAATTTGCCAGGCGTGGTGGCGTGTGCCTGTAGTCCCAGCTCCTTAGGAGGCTGAGGCAGGAAAAATACTTGAACCCCGGAGGTGGAGGTTGCAGTAAGCAGAGATCTTGCCACTTTGCCACTGCACTCCAGCCTGGTCAACAGAGCAAGACTCCATCTCAAAAAAAAAAAAAAAAAAAAAGAATAAATGTCCACAATATGTCACTACAATAATAAAGTCTAAATAAAAACAAAACAAACATTAAAAATACTCAGACCTGAAGGATAATGAAAATACTGTATTATCAAAACTTACACTATGTATAGCTAAAACAGTAGAAAGGAGAAATTTATAGCCTCAAATGCTTTCATTGGGAAAGAATTTCCCACCAGTAAGGGAGTGTGTGACTCATTACACAGGTTAGATGGAAGTTTAGAGAGTTCACTCCAGTGTGTTTGGCATTTCTCCAGGACTTTTGCAGCACTCCGAGGAATCAGAGCCCCAGTAACTACTGAGATTGAATGAGCCACTAGTGCAGTAAAATGCAGACACAGAACAGCTTATATTTGATTCCACAAAGAAAAGGAATGAGGTATTTTCCCACTTTAGCTTTGTGAAATAAGTTCCATTTCCATTGGAGATGCTGAAGGAAATCAGGTTTTATGTTATGTTTTATTTAGATCTGCTAGAGATACTGTGTTTTGTTTTTCTTTTTTTCTTTTTTTTTTTTGGTTGGTTATTTTTGAGACAGGGTCTCCTCTGTCACCCAGGCTGGAGTGCAGTGGTGCAATCACAACTCACTGCAGCCTCAACCTCCACTCAGGCAATCTTCCTGCTTCAGCCTTCCAAGTAGCTGGGATCACATGCACCTGCCACCATGCCCAGCTAAGGGTTTCACCATGTTGCCCAGGCTGATCTCGAATGCCTGGGTTCAAGTGTTAGACCCACCTCGGCCTCCCAAAGTGTTGGGATTACAGGCGTGAGCCACTGCGCCCAGCCCGTTTTGTTTGGGGCAAGGGTTTTAACATTTTATACACACACACACACACACACACACAGTCTGGATGTGGTGGTGCACAACTCTAATCCCAGCTCTTTGGGAGGCCAGGCTGATGACTTGAGCTCAGAAGTTCAAGACCAGCCTAGGCAACATAGTGAGATCCCATCTCTAAAAAAAAAATACAAAAAGGCCAGGAACGGTGGCTCCCGTCTGTAATCCCAGCACTTTGGGAGGCTGAGACGGGCAGATCACGAGGTCAGCAGTTCGAGACCAGCCTGGCCCGCGTGGTGAAACCCTATCTCTACTAAAAATACAACACATTAGCCCGGGCACGGTGGCGCGCACCTGTAATTCCAGCTACTCAGGAAGCTGAGGCAGGAGAATAGTTTGAACCCAGGAGGCAAAGGTTGCAGTGAGCCAAAATCACGCCACTGCACTCCAGCCTGGGCAACAGAGCGAAACTCTGTCTCAAAAAAAAAAAAAAAAAAAAAAAAAAGCTGGGCATTGTGGTGCATGTGCCTGTATCTGCAGCTACTTGGGAGGCTGAGGTGGGTTGATTGCTTGAGCCCGGGAGGTTGAGGTTGCAGTGAGCCAAGATTGCACTCCAGTCTGGGTGACAGAGTGAAACCCTGTCTCAAAAAAGAAAAAATACTGTCCCTGCCAAATCCAAGACAGACAACTTTTCTTTTTCTTTTTCTTTTTCTTTTCTCTCTCTTTTTTTTTTTTTTTTTTGAGACAGAGTCTCGCTCTGTCGCCCAGGCTGGAGTGCAGTGGCATGATCTCAGCTCACTGCAACCTCCACCTCCCTGATTAAAGTGATTCTCATGCCTCAACCTCCCAAGTAGCTGGGATTACAGCCAACTGCCACCATGCCCAACTAACTTTTGTATTTTTAGTAGAGATGTGATTTCACCATGTTGACCAGGCTGGTCTCAAACTCCTGGCCTCGAGTGATCTGCCTGCCTTGGCCTCCCAAAGTGCTGGGATTACAGGCATGAGCCACCGTGCCCAGGCCAGACAGCTTTTCTATAGTGAAATGAGTCACACAGGAATATAATTGTGACCATTTTCCCTGGCAAATATCTAAGTAACTTTAAGGTTAGTCGGCTCCTGTGTCATAGGCATTGCCACGCGTGCTACCTTTTTCAGAAGGCCCCACTTTCCTTGTAAACCTCTCTCCATCTCTAATAGGCCCTGTATGGGCTCTGCTGTCTCAGTTTTAACTGTCTTCTGCTTGATATGAGTTCAGCCTGGGGATATAAAGCTTTGCAGAGCCACTGCCTTTGAATTATTCCCTGAAAGCTTGATTAGGGAGACCAATCATTACGGGCTACGGTGGGATTCCTTGAACTCTATTGGAATGGGCTCACCAAGGACTACCTTTGGTTCCAGGAAAACCTATCATTTTACTTCCTTTAAATTAAGCATGTTCAGTGTCATTGGCTCAGCCAAGCATCCCTAGCGTTTCTACTTTTCAACCATAGATGCGTGGTGCTCCCATGAGTTGTGCAGTACACAACCTGCACAGCCATATGTGGCAGTTGTGCAGGGTGGCAGTTCTGCCTACCCTCAGTGGAAGATGGATGGGGATTTGTTCTGAGGTAAACCTGGGATGCATTCCTCACATATGCAAGAAAGCTGAGTGAGTGTAAAATTAGAAGTTCGTATATGGAGAGAGGCAGAGACACAGGATGGGGAGTCTCAATGGAATTCCAGTCCCTGGTGTTGTCTTGCAAGTCTGCCTTGATCTCTGCCCTCCCCCTCATTTGATTATGTGAGCTTTCCAATCAGTATCACTCTTTATTTATTTCTTTTTAGCATAAGTTAGGTTTTTGTCATGAACACATTCTGGCTAAAAGCCTGAGTCTCTTCCTTAACTTGCCCCAAATGGCCAGTTACTATGGAATTCTACTGGAGGTTTGGCTGTTGGATGAGGCTCTGAGGGTATTTTGCTTATCCAGGTTGACTTTCCCATCTGTGATACTGGCCTGCCTAATGAGGGATTCCAGCAAACAGGGTGGCATGCTGAGCTCTCAAAATAAACATGTATGGCAGCCTTTGCACACAGTATTCAGAAAACAATCCATTATCAGTGGCTTGCCCTTATTTTTTGGTCCCTAAATGTATTTCCTGGCATTAAAAATAAAACAGCAGGCATGCTCCCTCCAAGAAGGAGAAGTGTGTGTGTAAACTGGTCCTTTTCTACTGGAGGGGGTATTCTGGGGTACGAGTGAGGGCCCAGTGAGGGCTCAGGCTGACAATCAGGATCTACCTGGAAAATGGTGTTCTCAAGAGTGGAGGAAGTGGCTCAAAGGAGCTTGAGGAGGCCATAGGGGGAAGTGCAGGACACCAGCCAAGGCAGTCCTGGAGTGTGCAAGGCCCAGGACCAAGATTTTTGCATGGCCCCTGCCTCTTTCTGTTCTAGTCCAGGAACCATCTCTTCATCTTTTTTTTTTTTTTTTTAATGTAAAATGTGCCATTCCTGCTTACTCTTATGTTGTCATCACAAAAAAGGTACATTGTTTGGAACCTGTTACTATTGAAGATCTTGCTTCAGCAGTTCCCTAATACATTTATTTAATGTTGGATATATCATTATGTATGATGCTATATCATCCATGGGTGGCTGACTTGTTCTCAAAGATAGTTACTGTGCCTTACTGATGAGAACTACAAATATAAATGCTGCCCAGAGTATGCAGGAAAAGGCGAATGATAATTTATTTTCTGGTCATGTTAAATTTACCATTGGGAATTTTTTTCTTCAATGTAGGACAACACCTCTTCCAACTGTATCTTGATCTCTTTAGGTCCAAATTGTTGCATTCCTATAATGTGGTTGCTTTCAATGATGGCTGCACCCCTGCCTTCCACATGCCACCATTAGCAGGGAGCAGAGCAAGGGGCCTGTGAGCAGACTGAGAAGAGCAAGCTCGTTTAAGCAAGATACTTCCATCTCTTATTCTCCACGGCTTAAGACTAATGAAAGAATAATGAAAGAATAATGTCACCACATCAACTGGAGGCGTGAAAGTACATCAATAGGAAGCGTATGTTGGTGTTGGGGAGCAACATCTCAAAAATCCTTGGTGGATGTTACAGACTGAATATGTGTTCCCCCCACCTCCCGGCCCCAAATTCATACACTGAAGCCCTAATCTCCAATGTGATGGTATTAGGAGGTGGGGCTTTGGGAGGTAATTAGGTTTAGATAAGGTTGTGAGGGTGGAACCCCCATGATAGGTTTATTTATTTATTTATTTATTTATTTATTGGGATGGAGTCTTGCTTGCTCTATCGCCCAGGCTGGAGTGCAGTGGCACAATCTCAGCTCACTGCAACCTCCGCCTCCTGGGTTCAAGCAATTCTCCTGTCTCAGCCTCCCAAGTAGCTGGGATTACAGGTGTGTGCCCCCACGCCTGGCTAATTTTTGTATTTTTAATAGAGACAGGGTTTTGCCGGTTGCCCAGGCTCATCTCGAACTCCTCACCTCAAATGATCCGCCTGCCTGGCCCTCCCAAAGTGCTGGGATTACAGGCATGAGCCACTGTGCCCGGCTGGGTTTAATGCCTTTATAAGAGGCAGAAGAGACACCAAAGTTTCCTCTCTCTAACACATGAGGACATAGCAAGAAGGCAAGTGGGGAAGAGGGCCCTCACCAGAAACCAAATAGGCCAGCACCTTGATCTTGGACTTTCCAGCCTCCAGAACTGTGAGAAATAAACATCTGTTGTTTAGGCTGTGGTACCCAGGCTGTGGTATTTTGTTATAGCAACCCGAGCAGACTAAGACAGAGGAGATAGGCATGGCCAATCCTGGAGGACAGACTGACAGGTGATCCAGAGTCTGCCAAAGCGGTGAGGTGACTGCCCTGGAGCCAGCTGGGGAAGGGGCGCACAGGTAAAGCATGCCTGCCACACGTATTCCCCTCCCCAAGATCACCCTGGCTGCAGTAAGCCAGAGGTGGCACTCTGGCCTGAAGACAGAGGTACAAGCCAAGGTATATATCCACTCAGGCAGCTCAAGCATCGGTATTTGCAGAGCCCAGACCCTTGAACTCGTGCTGTGTCCAAGTGAGTGAGAGTTACCCCCAATCAGCATGTCAATACCATTTCTGATAGCTTAATTTCATATAATCTGGTGAAAGAAATTCTACGCCAGTCAGCAGGAGTGAGCTGCTTCCAAGGCTGCTCTCAGAACCAGATCTGGCTATGATGACTCCGTAAACATGAGTTCTGGAGCTTCTCAGGGCATCTGGTCAACCCTACATATGTGTGAGAGATGTATAGGGGTAAGAGAGAGGGTTGGAGAGCACCCTGAAGAGGAGAAATGGCAAATGGCACCCACAGGGAACAGACTTGGTCTGGAGCTTGGTTGCCTTGTCCAGATGGCACCACTCACCCTGGCCAGTCCCAACCACTGGAGAGAGACTTGGAAAATTTCAAGGTAGAAAACTGTGGTCAACAAGAGTCATGTGGGATCTGGTCTAGACAGAGACCCTTCCTAAATGGCATTGCTAGTCCCAGAGGGCACTTAAAAACTTTTGAGGAATACAGTCCAAAGTGCAGGACCCTTTTAAGGCACAGGGTCTGGCACAAGGGGCCCCACTTGCTTGACTTTAATGGTGTTCCTACTATCAACCACTGGATACCATCCACTAAGACTTAAGAGTAGGAGCAAGAAGGTGGGTTCAGCACTGAGTCAATGAAGCTTCTGTCCATCCCCTCATCCATCCATCCATCCATCCATCCATCCATCCATCTGTCCATCCAACACATGTTCATTGAGCACTTACACCATGCCAGTATTGTGTTAGGTTTCTACCCTAACACAATCGGTCTGACCAACTGTTTCTACCCCAAGCTGGTACTGCACAATTTAAAAAGGAGGAAAAATAAAACCAGAAAAAAAAAATGGCCGCAGATGTATCTCACATACAGCTGTCCAGTTACAAACTTTTCTCAATTATGGTTCTTGAAAAGTGTTCCAGTTACTGTGACTACATACAATTTACCCCAAAACTTAGTTGTTAGGGGTAAATGACAATATTTATTTTACTCATGAATCTGCTATATGGACTGCTCAATATTTTTCATGGATCCACATCTCTTATGGGTGCTCTCAATAGGGTTAGTTAGTCCTTGCTCATCTTGGTGTTAGGTGGGGGTGGAGGCTTGAAGCCTGGGGACCGGAATCATCTGAAGGCTTCCTCAATCTGGCTATTGATGCTGACTGTCACCAGAAACTTAGCTAGGGCTGGTAGCTGGAACACCTCTTCATGTTTTCTTTATGTGGCTTGGGCTTCCTCCCAACATGGTGGCTGGGGTCCAAGAGTGAGTATTGTGATAGGTAGCAAGCCAGGTAGAAGTTGTGTCTTCTTTATGACCTAGCCCCAGAAATCACATAGCATCACTTTTGCCCTATTGGATTGGAATGGTCACAGACTCAGCCAGACTCAAGGAGAAGGAACATTGATTCCACTTCTTAGTGGGAGGAATGTCAGTTACATCATAAGGAGAACCACGGGGTGGGTCATATAGACTGGTATGGCATCTCCCAGGGTGATGCTTTCAGGGTAAATAAAACAAAACAGATTGGTGAAGTCATCTTTGGAAAAAAGTGTGTCACAAAAGCTTATACCACTGCTCCTCTTTTTTCCAATTCTGTGCCTTTCCAAACGTACTACACAAAATGATATTTTGACATTACAGTTTCAGACGAAGACATTCCCCAATTTAGTCTATGTTTCTAGTCAGAGATCATGCCGAGGAACAAATTTGAATTGTGTACTCTGTTTGGAGAATCCAAAATGTTTTACTATGTCTAGCATCTGATGTGTCTCTTAGGTTTCTTATACATGTGTGCTTTTCTCAAATGTTTCAAAGTGTTCTAATGTTTAGTCTTTAATTTTCCCTCGAGGTATATGTGTGTATGTGTGTTTTATTTTTATGGTTAAGTGAAGCCCTCAAAAGTTTTAAAAAATTAGCAAAGAGTGCAGGAAAAACATATCTTTTATGCCAGGCACAGTGATATGTGCCTTTAGTTCCAGTTACTTGGAAGGTTGAGGTAGGTGGATCGCTTGGGCCTGGGAGTTTGAAGCCAGCCTACACAACATAGCGAGGCCCTGTCTCTTAAAAAAAACAAACCATCATTTAGAGAATGACTCATTTGCATCTCTCCTCCATCAACTTGCACCTAATATTAAATCTTGTCTTTCTGTCCAGAGCAGTAAGTCTTAATGCATTACATTTTATGTAAAAACCATATTTTAAGCAAATTTATTGTTCATATAATTTTCTGTTGCATCAATATATTTTTTCTGTTAAAAATATTTAGGTGCCTTAGGTTGGAATTGAATACAATTTTGCCCATTTTAATTAATGGGAAAAATTTAATAGCTTTCCACTTAGAAGCAGAATTTCAGGAATGAATTGAAACCACTAGGAGGGTGATAGCTACAGTTTCATCATCTCCCCAAGGGCTTCTGGACAGCTTTCCCATCCTCTGTGCCTGTCACTTTTCCAATTCCCATCACCTGTTGTTCTTCCAATTAGTCACCCCTCCCTTATCTGTTACAGGTGTTCAGTATTGTGTTAGAATGCATCTGGTTGCAAGTAACAGAAAACTCAACAAACTCTGGTATACATAAGATCCCTCACCCCCATAAGACAGGAGGGTAGTACAGGGTTTGTGTAACTGCTTGAGTATGACCTAAACAAACAGGGTCCTGTCTTTCTGCTCCACCTTCCTTAGCACAGTCCTCCTCAAGGCCTCTAGGCTGCTGTGCCCCCAGGTGTTACCCAGTTCCAAGCATGAAGCAGGGGAAAAGTGAAGGACACAGACTTCTCCAAGGGAAGAAAGAAGGGAAGGTCTCCTTTGATACTTCTGCCTACATCTTATTGGTCAGGACTTTGTCTCACTGCCACCCTTAGCAGCAAGGGAGGTTGACAGCTGTGTGCTTTGCTTTTCAGCCCCTGTAGTACTGAAAGGCAAGGGAGTGGTTGAAATAGATCTTGAGTTAGCCTACTACATAATTTGTCACACTGTGTTTAATTGAAATGTATTGCTTGGATCCCCAATGTCCTGGACATAGCCTCGTTCCTGCCCTAGCACATTCTTACCCTCCTTTTCCCTCTTCCTTCCTGTAGCTATTTTCCTGGGGGGTGAGGTGTGGTCCTGAGGAAACACTCTTCAGTTTTACCCTTTCTGTGAGGATACTAGTTCCCTTACCACTCATTCCTCACAGTCTCTTCTTTTTTTTTTTTTTTTTTTTTTTTTTTGAGACGGAGTCTCGCTCTGTCGCCCAGACTGGAGTGCAGTGGCCGGATCTCGACTCACTGCAAGCTCCGCCTCCCGGGTTTACGCCATTCTCCTGCCTCAGCCTCCCGAGTAGCTGGGACTACAGGCACCCGCCACCTCGCCCGGCTAGTTTTTGTATTTTTAGTAGAGACGGGGTTTCACCGTGTTAGCCAGGATGGTCTCGATCTCCTGACCTCGGGATCCGCCCGTCTCGGCCTCCCAAAGTGCTGGGATTACAGGCTTGAGCCACCGCGCCCGGCCCACAGTCTCTTCTAACTGAGGTGAGGAGTCAGAATCTTCTTTGCTCCTTTCTGCTTTTCAGACAACCATGCCTTCACCTCTACTCAACACCCTGACCCCTCCCTCTCTGAATACCCAAGGTCAGCCTCAAGGCCAGGTCCTCCGTGAAGAATTCCACTATCCCTCCCTCCTCTTCTGAGTCCAAGTTTCCTCCTTTACACTCTCAAAGCACTTAAGCTGTACCTCTCCAATGGCATTAGTTTCTTCGTTGAAGTGAAAGCAAATTATTGAAAGTGGTACTGTTTACAAAATGTCTGGCACATTGCAGGTGCTCGAAGTAGTATCTCTTCCTATTATTATTACTGTCTTATCTCTATGAGATTCAGTTCTTTAATGAGAGGCTCTAAATCTTATGTTCGATTCACCTTTGCAACCCACATCAAGCCTGGAATAGAGTACTGCTCATAATTAATGCTGTGCCCGTGTAATAAGAGTGCGGCGAGTAAAGAACATCATGTCAGAGGAAGGGTGCTGTAATGGTGGAATGGGAGAAATTCCTAGAACCTGAGTGGGATCCAGAATCTTGCAGAGAAGCCCCTTACTCCGTCTGTACCGAAAGCAGGGGAGAGGATGTCGTAAGATTCCTAAGGACACAGGTGGAGCGCCTCCTCTGTGCTGCGATGAGGTAGGCGCATTCGTCACTTCACTCCTCCCTCTCCACTTGATCCGGAAAGGAAGGACGGAATGCGTCCCGCGCGGCGAGCTGGGATAGCTGCGCAGGCGCAGCTTCCGGCTCTGTGTCTCGGGAATTATTTGACGCCACCGGTTCAGCCCCGCAGAAAGCGCTGATTAGGCACACCGCGCACGCGCAGTGGCCCACTTGGCAGGGGAGTTATTTGACGCCACCGCCCCTGGCAGTCGGAAGCTGCCTGAGCAGAGCCCAGCCGGCTGGCCCGACTGGCCTTCGTCGTCCCTTGGCGCCCTGGGAGAGTCGCTGACGGGTGGACTGACGGACCGTCTGAGGACGGCCGGCCAGGGCGGTGAAAGCGCCGGCCCTATGGCACTGGTCGCGTGAGGCGGAAGGCCGAGTACGGCCGGCGGCGGCGCCCGCCCCGGCGATGCGGGCCCCGCCCGTCGCCTCAGGTAACCGGGCAGTCGGCCCCGCCGCGGCCGGACCCTCACCTTTCCTTCCCCTCTCTTCCCCTCCCGGCGGTCCAGGGACGGCTGAGGCTTGTTTCTCGGCTCTCGGTGCTCCAGGGCCCCGGCCTTTGGAAGCGCATCTGCAAATGTTTGGGAGACCCACGGGGGCGGGGAAAGCTTGGCCCTGGAGTGGGCGGTTGCTGTCGAGTCTGTAAACCCGGTCTAATCCTTGGGAGCTTCCCCGGCCGGGCGAAGCTCTCCTGGCAACCTGGGGGAGGGGGCGGGTCTGGAGCGGAGCGAGACAACTCCCGCAAAGAATTTGGTCCAGCAGAAAGGTTAGGCGAGTTGCTGCCGCCCAGTGGGGACGATGCTGCCCATTGCACAGTGACAGTGACACTCTGATGAGGAAGAGTTGATGATGAGAGTAAACAGCTAACCCCCATTAAGCGCTTCTTATCTGCCAGGCATCATGCCAGGCCATTACGTTCACCACGTCTAACTTCACAGCAACCCTATGAGGTAGGATTGTTGTCCCCATTTTACTGACGAGGCAGCTGAGTCCCTGGGTGGTTGGGTGACTTAATTACCCAAGGTCACATAGCTAGTAATTTGAACCGAAGCATCCAACTCCAGAGACCCAAGTGCTTAACAATTAGGGCAGTGGCTCTCCAACTTTGCTACACGGTAAACATCACCTGGGGACTCTTGTAAAGGTTTCTGATGCCCATGTGGCATCCCAGACCAAAACAGTCAGAATATCTGGAGGTGAAAGCCAGACTTCAGAATGGTTTTTAAAGATGCCCAAGTGATTCCAGCGTGCAGCAAAGTTTGGGAACCGCATGGAATTTGATAATTCTGCATCTCAAAAAGCATCTGTGTTTCTCCAGCTTAAGTGTGCAGGAGAATTGTCTGGGAGCTTGTTAAACATGCAAATTCCACCCGCAGAGATCTTTAGGTTCACTGACCACTACACCTTGTGAAAGACTGTTAGGGGTGGGACGTAACTTTCTCTGCAGGGATTCTGAGTCATCTGGAACATTTAAAATGTATGCATCTTATGCAAACTACTCTTTGGAATTTTACTAAATATACAATACTTATAGGTGTAGCGTCTCTAACCTCTGGGTCGTTTTTACATATGCTGTTCGTCTGCCTAGACTGTCCTCTGAACTTTCTGGCCACCCCACCCAAACGCACACACTTTTGCTCTCTCCTATATACATATACACACCCTTTTCTTTTTTTTTTTTTAGACAGAGTCATTCTGTGTTGCCCAGGCTGGAATGTAGTGGCATGATCTTGGCTCACTGCAGCCTCCGCCTCCTGAGCTCAAGCAATCCTCCCACCTCAGCCTCCCAAGTAGCTGGAACTACCACGCCAGGCTAATTTTTGAATTTTTTTTGTAGAGATGGGGTTTCTCCATGTTGCCCGGGCTGGTCTCAAACTCCTGGACTGAAGCAGTCCACCCACTACGGCCTGCCATAGTGGTGGAATTACAGATGTGAGCTACCGTGCCAGGCCTACATACCGTGCAAGGCCTACATACCCTTTTCTTCCTGTCTCTGGCTACATTAGCTTTAAGCATTCCCTTCAAGATACCTCTGTCCCTGACCCCCACCCACCTTGAGTCCTTCCAATTTGCTCTTTAGGAACATCATAGTGAAACTTACCAGTTACTTTTCTGAGTTGTAGTTCTATCCCTACTTCTATATTATGAGAAGCTTTAGGGCAGGGATCATGTTTTCTTCATCTCTGTATTCCTTCCAGTGCTTTGACATACAGACTCACAAAGCTTTTACTCAGTGGAATGTTTGGGTCCTTTTATGTCATAGATAGATCATGTTGCAAACAGATTCTTCTCTATGTCCATTTTTGTAAAAGATGTTTGATAGTTCCTAGCTTATAGAGTTTTGTTCTTTTTGCTTAGGAATGAATATTCAGTAATTTGTCCAGCAGTTGAACACACACATTGAGTTCTTACCAATTGCAAGGCACTCTGTAACTAACCATGTGCAATCAACATTGCTTGATTTTTAATGTCTGATTCTATCACAATCAGATGCAATCAAGTCTGTAGGGAAAGTCTTTTTATTACTATTAGACCTTTGCATGTGTTCCCTACTTCATTGTCCAAAAAAGTGTTTAATTGTCATCCACTAAATGCCACTGCCTTGTTGGTATTTGGTAAATACAAGTAGATGGGATTGCCATTGGTATTGGTTGGTCCTGTTCACCAGGAGAGATGACGTAAGTACTTAATGAAGAGTAAAATAATGATGTCACAGGAATTGACAAATTTAGCACATATTTATTGCAGAATGCCTGAACTGCCATTGCCCCATTTGCTATATTTACAAGTTTTAAAGGAAGGTAGGCTGATAATTCAGATTGGATTTGTTCTTGGTTGGTCTTAAAACCATGTAAGGGTTTGCAAAAGTTAGTGAATATGTGTGTGAAGGTCATTATGAAGAGGTTTTTGGACAATTAAAGGTTTTTTTTTAAACAGCAGTTAAGCATGACAAAGTATGTAGACTGAATTAAAAACACATTTCGTAAAATATTCTTTTTTCTTTTTTTTTTTTTTTGAGATGCAGTCTCGCTCTGTCCCCCAGGCTGGAGTGCAGTGGCACAATCTCGGCTCACTACAACCTCTGCCTCCTGGGTTCAAACGATTCTCCAGCCTCAGCCTCCTGAGTAGCTGGGACTATAGGGGCCCACCACCACACCCGGCTAACTTTTTTGTATTTTTAGTTGAGAGAGGTTTTTGCCATGTTGGCCAGGTTCGTGTCGAACTCCTGACCTTAAGTGATCCGCCTGCCTAGGCCTCCCAAAGTGCTGGGATTACAAACATGAGCCACTGTCTCTGGCCCATAAACTATTCTTTATAAGGATTGTTATAGAGAAATTTTCTTGGTTCTGTTTTGTATTATTTGCTCAGTTTTTAGGCTTAGCACTAATAGAAACTGATGGGACAATTTATGTTAAATTCAGATACTCAAGAAACTTGTCCTTGTGTCTCTGATCAGATATGGACACAGTATCCAATTCTTGCTTTAGCACATGGAAGAAACTCAATCTTTAAGGCTGAAGGTTTAAGTCTGTAGTTGTGCCCCAAAGTAAAGGTAAAAAATTCCACATGCTTAGAGAACAAAAGTCACTCTAATCATGATAGTTTGGGACCTAGAAATGGATTTTGTTTCATACAAGGTACTCAGCAGTGTTAACAGGTGTGTTTCCTAACATGTGCAAAGACTTTTTGGGCAGAATACTTGATTTTCTTTGGTGCGAGATGATTTAAGTTTTAAAACTAAGGCACATGGAGTTTCATTTTATTATAGATGGGGAAAGTAACTCGGCCAAGGCTACATGGTTAGCTTCTAGCACCTCCAGGGCTAGAAAGCAGGCCTCCTTCCTCTGGACGGTGTTCCCTTTCACCCCAGACTCCTGCCTCATGAGAAAGGTTGTCTTGTGTATTGTTGTGTTTGCATGTCTGTGTGTGTGCATGGGATAGGGAAGGGGAGAGAGTGATCTACTGTGTTTGAGAAACTCAGTTAGATATCTAAAGGCCCCTTGACTTATGATGGGATTACTTCCCAATAAACCTATCAAAGTTGAGAAGATCGTAAGCCAAAAATGCATTTAATATACCTGCTGAACAGAATAGCTTAGCCTCATCTACCTTAAACATGCTCAGAACATTTACATTAGCCTACAGTTGGGCAAAATTATCTAGCACAAAGCCTATTTTATAATAAAGTGTTGAACATTTCATGTAATTGATTGAATACTGTACTGAAAGTGAAAAACAGAATGGTTATGTGGATAATTCAAAGTACAGTTTTCACTGAATGCATATTGCTTTCACACCCTGGTCAGTTGAAAATTGTAAGTTGAGGATTGCCTGTATAGTGAGTACTTAGTGTGTGAAATGCACTTAGCTATATAAACTGGGAATACAAAGATAAATAAGACATGGCTCCTGTCCTCTAGGAGTCTAATGAAAGTTATAATAAAAATAATAGTGTAGTATCTGAAGCAGCTCTGTCAAATAGAATTTTCTGCAATCATGGAACTAAATCTTATCTGCTCTAATATGGTAGCCACTGGCCACATGTGACTCGTAAGCACTTAAAAACTAAGGAAGTGGTGTTTGATTCAAATAGTTTAAACTTAAAACTATTTAAATTAAACGTTTTTAAAATTTAAATAGTTACATGAGATAGCTGCTGTATTAGACAGAGAAGATCTGAGCCATAAACGATGAGAACTGTGGTGGTGCTGGTAGGGGGCAGACAGGGTATTCAAATATTCTTTGGGTAGATTACCAAAACTACCATTTTCCATGTTTTAGGAGAGATGCAGGCAGAACCTGTCTTTCTTTCCTGTAATTCAGGTGTTTAATAGGATCTCTAATAGCATCTGGTACATAGGCGAATACATTCCTTTTTTGCCAGCTTTATTGATGTTTGCCTTATGGGGTCAATCGGACTACAACAGAAATATGAAGTATAGTCCCTTTGCCTTTATTAGTCATGAGGTTAATATGGATGAATTTGGTGCACCTTAAAATCCAGCACAGTTTATTTATTTGCTCAGTGTTTTAGCACCCTGTATCCTCTTTTTCTCAAGAGAAATAGGCGTATCTTATAATGTGTACCTTCCATTGGTACATTTCAAAGTATGTCAACTTAGGTTGCTTTATTTGATCCTTCTCCCAGGTCACTCTAGATAGGCACTGCAGATATTCTCCCTGTTTTACAGATGAGGAAACTGTGACAAAGAAATGCCAGGTGGCCAGGTACGGTGGCTGACCTATAATCCCAACACTTTGTGAGGCCGAGGTGGGAGGATTGCTTGAGCTCAGGAGTTTGAGACCAGCCTGGGCAGCATAATGAGACTTTGTCTCTATAAAAATTTTTTTTTTTTTGAGACGGAGTCTTGCTCTGTCGCCCAGGCTGGAGTGCAGTGGCCGGATCTCAGCTCACTGCAAGCTCCGCCTCCCGGGTTTATGCCATTCTCCTGCCTCAGCCTCCGGAGTAGCTGGGACTACAGGCGCCCGCCACCTCGCCCGGCTAGTTTTTTGTATTTTTAGTAGAGACGAGGTTTCACCGTGTTAACCAGGATGGTCTCGATCTCCTGACCTCATGATCCGCCCATCTTGGCCTCCCAAAGTGCTGGGATTACAGGCTTGAGCCACCGCGCCCGGCCTCTATAAAAGTTTTTTAAAAAATTAGTGGAGCGTGGTGACACAATCCTGTGGTCTCAGTTACTTGGGAGGCTGAGTGGGAGGATTACTTAAGCCTGGGAGGCAGAGGCTGCTATGAGCCGAGATCATGCCACTGCACTCCAGCCTGAGCAACAGAGTGAGACCTTGTCTCAAAAAGAGAAATGCCAGTTGACTTGTCCAAGGTCATATGGTATGGTATGGAGTCAGAACAAAGGGAAGCAGCACTGGACTTTGAGGCAAGAGGTGGAGTTTCTTGTCCCAGATCTGCTGTTGCTTGATGTGATCCTGAGCAAGTCATAGCTTTGCTTTGTTTCCTTACCTAGTGGTTAGTGACATCTGTCTTACCTAACCTTCTAGGATTGTTATTGGAATAAAACGAAGTAACATGTGAAAGCTCTTTGAAAATGATCAATTATGCAAAGGTACATTGTGCTCAAGCAGGATCTAAAGTAGTTTTTCTTTTTTTTTTTGAGATGGAGTCTCCCTGAGTCACCCAGGCTAGAGTGCAATGGCGTGATCTCAGCTCACTGCAGCCTTTGCCTCCCGGGTTCAAGCAATTCTCCCGCCTTAGCCTCCTGAGTAGCTGGGATTACAGGCAGCCGCCACTGCACCCAGCTAATTTTTGTATTATTATTATTATATTATTTTATTTTTTGAGACAGAGTTTCACTCTTGTTGCCCAGGCTGAAGTGCAATGATGCCACCTTGGCTCACCTCAACCTCTGCCTCCCGGATTCAAGTGATTCTCCTCCCTCAGGCTCCTGAGTAGCTGAGATTACAGACGCATGGCAACATGCCCGGCTAATTTTGTATTTTTAGTACAGACGGGGTTTCTCCATGTTGGTCAGGCTGGTCTTGAACTCCTGACTTCAGGTGATCCGCCCGCCTCGGCCTCCAAAAGTCCTGGATTACAGGCATGAGCCACCGCACCCGGCCAATTTTTGTATTTTTAGTAGAGATGAGGCTCTGCATGTTGGCCAGGTTGGTCTCAAACTCCTGACCTCAAGTGATCCACCTGCCTCGGCCTCCCAAAGTGCTGGGGTTACAGGCGTGAGCCACCACGCCCAGCCTCGAGTAGTTTGTTTTGTTGTATTATGCTGCTGTCATAACTCATCAGTTACCATATTGAATACTACTGTACCATGGTGTCATCTTTGATTTCTCTTGTCTTCCCCACTATGAAACTTTCTTTTGGGCAGCCATTGTGTCTTGTTTATAGTTGCATCCCTAAATCCTAGGACAAATTTGACATGTAGCTGGTGTTTAATGTTTGTTTAATGAAATAACTGATATCTGGATGTACTTTACAAAGTTTTAAAGAATTGTTCTTTGTAATGAGACTTGAAGCTCCTTGAGAACAGGGATCTTGTTTATTTTGTGCTGGTTGCATAGAAGGCATGTAATAAATATTGGTTGAATCAATTGATGTAATTAATGTCAGGCTGTGGTCTTAGAGTGTCCACCATTGTATTGATTATTTTGGTTATTTGTCATTTAGACCAAACTTGCATGTTATTTTGCGGTGGTGCTTACAAGCCATAAGTTGTTACCCAGCATACAGAACCTCCAGAGAGAATACCTAGAATGTGAGTACATAGGCCGGGCGCGGTGGCTCAAGCCTGTAATCCCAGCACTTTGGGAGGCCGAGACGGGCGGATCACGAGGTCAGGAGATCGAGACCATCCTGGCGAACACGGTGAAACCTCGTCTCTACTAAAAAATACAAAAAACTAGCCGGGCGAGGTGGCGGGCGCCTGTAGTCCCAGCTACTCAGGAGGCTGAGGCAGGAGAATGGCGTAAACCCAGGAGGCGGAGCTTGCAGTGAGCTGAGATCCGGCCACTGCACTCCAGCCTGGGCGACAGAGCAAGACTCCGTCTCAAAAAAAAAAAAAAAAAAAAAAAAAAAGAATATGAGTACATATAGAGTTGGGAAGGAAATTAAGGGATCTGCAGGCGAGCACTGTTGACTTCTTCCCCTTCTTCTCATCATGTTTACTTCTGGAGCATTGAAGGCAGAGATTTCTCTGCTAGCAGCTCAGGTTGATAGCAGACAGCCAACTGGGGAGGAGACTCAGGATCCCTAATATAGCAGTTAAAGTCCTTAATCATCTAACTTCAGTTATATTATCATATCTCACTACAGTGCCTGACACTTCCCCGTTATCCCCCTGACCGCCCTCAGCCTTCGCCTATATGGTAGCCACATTGGAGTTTGCCCTTCTACTATCCCTTCAATGTATCTTTGGACACTTCCATCAGATTGCTTTAATGGAAATTTAGTTTCTGATGTGTCATGCTTGTGATAAGGTTAAACTTTCTTCTTCTTTTTTTTTTTTGAAACAGGGTCTTGCTCTGTTGCTCAGGCTGGAGTGCAGTGGTGCCATCTCAGCTCACTGCAACCTCTACCTCCTGGGTTCAAACAATTCTTATGCCTCAGGCTCCTGAGTAGCTGGGATTACAGGCGTGTGCCACCATGCCCGGCTAAGATAAGGTTAACCTTTTGCTCATTTTCTGCTTCCAGTTTTACTGAATTAATTACGAATATTCAATCTAGCATTCAGAGTCCTTCAAAATTGGTCACTGCTTACCTTTGAAACCTTACCACCTTCTACATATAGCTGTCTTTCCTTTCACTCTGGGTTTTCAGTTTCTGGTACCTTTTTTTTTTTTTTTTTTTGCTACCTGAAGCAAGTGTCCTTTCTTTTATGTATTTTCTTTTCTTTTCTTTTTTTTTTTTTTTTTTGAGATGGAGTCTGGCTTTGCCACCCAGGCTGTAGTGTAGTGGTGCAGTCTCAGCTCACTCTAACCCCCGCCTCTTGGATCCAAGTGATTCTCCTGCCTCAGCCTCCTGAGTAGCTGGGATTACAGGCGCACACCACCACACCCTGGTAGTTTCTGTATTTTTAGTAGAGATAGGGTTTCACCATGTTGGTCAGCTTGGTCTTGATCTCCTGACCCGCCTCGGCCTCCCAAAATGTTGGGATACAGGCGTGAGCCAATGTGCCTGGCTCTTTTATGTGTTTTATTTTCTCTTTTATCTGCCCCCTCTCTCTTTTTTTTTTTTTGAAACAGGGTCTTGCTCTGTTGCTCAGGCTGGAGTGCAGTGGTGCCATCTCAGCTCACTGCAACCTCTACCTCCTGGGTTCAAACAATTCTTATGCCTCAGGCTCCTGAGTAGCTGGGATTACAGGCGTGTGCCACCATGCCCGGCTAAGATAAGGTTAACCTTTTGCTCATTTTCTGCTTCCAGTTTTACTGAATTAATTACGAATATTCAATCCTAGCATTCAGAGTCCTTCAAAATTGGTCACTGCTTACCTTTGAAACCTTACCACCTTCTACATATAGCTGTCTTTCCTTTCACTCTGGGTTTTCAGTTTCTGGTACCTTTTTTTTTTTTTTTTTTTTTGCTACCTGAAGCAAGTGTCCTTTCTTTTATGTATTTTCTTTTCTTTTCTTTTCTTTTTTTTTTTTTTTGAGATGGAGTCTGGCTTGCCACCCAGGCTGTAGTGTAGTGGTGCAGTCTCAGCTCACTCTAACCCCCGCCTCTTGGATCCAAGTGATTCTCCTGCCTCAGCCTCCTGAGTAGCTGGGATTACAGGCGCACACCACCACACCCTGGTAGTTTTTGTATTTTTAGTAGAGATAGGGTTTCACCATGTTGGTCAGCTTGGTCTTGATCTCCTGACCCGCCTCGGCCTCCCAAAATGTTGGGATTACAGGCGTGAGCCAATGTGCCTGGCTCTTTTATGTGTTTTATTTTCTCTTTTATCTGCCCCCTCTCTCTTTTTTTTTTTTTTTGAGACAGAGTCTTGCTCTATCGCCCAGGCTGGAGTGCAGTGGCGCAATCTCGGCTCACTGCAAGCTCTGCTTCCTAGGTTCACACCATTCTCCTGCCTCAGCCTCCCTAATAGATGGGACTACAGGCACGTGCCACCACACCCGGCTAATTTTTTTTTTTTGTTTTTAGTAGAGACAGGGTTTCACTGTGTTAGCCATGATGGTCTCAATCTCCTGACCTTGTGATCCACCCTCCTTGGCCTCCCGAAGTGCTGGGATTACAGGAGTGAGCCACTGAGCCCAGCATTATCTACCCCTTTTTACTCTCAGTCTTATCACCTCAGTTTTCTTACCTCTGTCAAAATTATACCCTTCCTTTAATGCACAGTTCATACGCTCTGTATCTGTAGTCTTCCCTAATCTTACCCTATTGTTTTCCAGCTCAGCCTATCTTTCAATCAAAAGTAGTCTTTTTCCTTTGAACTTCCATGGTATCTTGCCTATAGTTTTTAAAAATACCACGTTCAACATTTTAATGTTCTAACTTATGTTGTAGTTATTTATGGTATGTATTAGTCTGTTTTCACACTGCTGGTAAAGACATACCTGAGACTGAACAATTTACAAAGGAAAGAGGTTTAATGGAGAAATCCTAGTTCCATGTGGCTGGGGAAGCCTCACAATCATGGCGGAAGGCAGGGAAGAGCGAGTTACATCTTATGTGGATGACAGCAGGCAAAGAGAGAACTTGTGCAGGCAAACTCTGGTTTTTAAAAAGCCATCAGATCTCGTGAGATTCATTCACTGTCATGAGAACAGCACAGTAAAGACCTGCCCCCATAATTCAGTCACCTCCCATGGGGTTGCTCCCATGACAGATGGAAATTGTGGGAGTTACAATTCAAGATGAGATTTGAGTGGGGACACAGCTAAACCATATCAATGTATAAATGTTAATCTCCTTACTTACGCCATAAACTCATTGAAAACAGGAACCAAGTCCTATTAATCTTTCTTCTTCACGGTTTTAACACTGCATTGGATAAAATAGATGGTTAATAGCTGTTTATTGAATAAGTCTACTTGGTGGTCCCTGCCAGTGTCTCTGAATGTTCACATGTATAGTCAGGATGCTGACATATACTTACCAATTCTATGACATGAAGATGTAATAAAAACATATTACATTAAGTTGTACCAACATTTCTACCACTAAGTTAAAACTACAGTTGACTTTTGGACATCATAGGGGTTAGGAGCACTGACTCTGTGCAGTCAAAAATTTTCATGTAACTTTTGACTCTCCCAAAACTACTATCGTCTTCTGTTGACCAGGAGTCTGGCCAATAACATAAACCGTCAAATAATACATATTTTGTATATATATATGCCATATGCTTAAAGTAAGAGAAAATAAAATGTTATTAAGAATTATAAGGAAGAGAAAATATATTTACTATTCATTACGTGGTAGTGGATCATAAAGGTCTTCATCTTCATCATCTGCATGTTGAATAGGCTGAGGAAGAAGCAGAGGAATTAGTTTTGCTGTCTTAGGGATGACAGAAATGGAAGAAAATCCATATGTAAGTGGACCTGAGCAGTTGAAACCCATGTTGTTCAAGGGTCAACTGTACTTGCATTTCTACCATCCTTCTAATCTTTACTTACAGCTGTATGTTTACTTTTATTATTATTTTTTGAGATGGAATCTTGCTTTGTTACCTAGGCTGGAGTGCAATGGCACCATTTTGGCTCACTGCAACCTCAGCCTCCCAGGTTCAAGACATTCTACTGCCTCAGCCTCCCAAGTAGCTGGGATTACAGGCACGCACCACTACACCTAGCTAATTTTTGTATTTTTAGTAGAGACAGGGTTTCACCATGTTGGTCAGGCCAGTCTCGAACTCCTGACCTCAGGTGATCCATCCACCTTGGCCTCCCAAAGTCCTGGGATTATAGGCGTGAGCCACCACATCTGGCCTTTGTGTTTATCTAGTTGTAATTACTATATATATGTTTTTCTTCATCTATTTAATATTTATTGATTATTTACATGGACAAGGGCATGTTTCAAACAGATTACATATGTGATTCTTTAATCACCACCACAGCAAAATGTGTAGGCTCCTAATCTATTTGCCTTTTTTTTTTTGAGACAGAGTCTCGCTCTATAGCCCAGGCTGGAGTGAAGTGGCACAGTCATGACTCACTGCAGCCCCAACACCAGTACCCAAGTGATCCTTCTACCTCAGCCTTCAAGGTAGCTGGGACAACAGATGTGTACACAACAGATGTGTACCACCATGCCTGGCTAACTTTTTTGTGTTTTTTGTGGAGATGGGTTTTCTCCATGTTGCTTAGGCTGGTCTCAAACTCTTAGACTCAAGCAGTCTGCCTACCTCCGCCTCCCATGGTCCTGGAATTATAGATGTGAGCCACCATACCTAATTCTACTATTATCCCCATTTTACAGACGAGGATGTTCCAGCACAGAAGTAGAGTAACTTTTGCAACATTACCCAGCTTGCAGGTAGAGCTGGGATTTGAATCTGTGAAGCTTAGTTCCAGAGCACTTGCTCTTAACCACTCTCATGTATGTTTTTATGCTTCTATGTAATCTCAGTGTTTAATGGCTACATAATAGTATATAGAATTAATATGCCCTAATATATGAAATTTTCCCATTATTGATGGAAGTTAAATTACACCCTCTTCCCCATCTTATATATAATACTACAGTGAGCATCTTGTACGTTTTTTAAAATTGAGCTGTTTTGTAAGGATAAACTTAAGTCAGATTACCGGGTCAAGGCATTCTGTGTCTTCTGCTTTGTACTGGCAAAACATTCATGCTATCCTTGGGTGAATGTTTAGGAGAATGACACATCAGCCTGAGCTGCCTTACAAGCATGCCAGCTTATTAACAGGATGGAGCTACAAACAGCCCCATGGCAAGTGGACAAAGACATGGCAAGTGTGATTAAGACTCATGAGGATTCTGCCATGGTGTTATCCTGAGAGGTTGATGCAGATATGAACATTCTTGCCTAGGAGGGCCTAGGTGATGCGGCAGTTCTGGCTCCTGAAAGTAATGTTCTCCAAGATCTCTGAGGTTTGTTGCTTTGGATAGCTTGAGCCGCAACAGCAGGAGGAGGTTCTTATTTGTGTGCATTTAAGGTAGGCTGGGTGGTCACAGTGGCTCATGCCTGTAATCCCAGCACTTGAGGAGGCCAAGGCGGGTGGATCACAAGGTCAGGAATTTGAGACCAGCCTGGCCGATATGGTGAAACCCCGTCTCTACTAAAAATATTGAAATTAGCCAGATGTGGTGGTAGGTGCCTGTAGTCCCAGCTACTTGGGAGTCTGAGGCAGAATTGCTTGAATCCAGGAGGCGGAGGTTGCAGTGTGCCAAGATGGTGCTACTGCACTCCAGCCTGGGTTACAGAGCGAGACTCCATCTTAAAAAAAAAAAAAAGAAAAGGTAAAAAAAAGAGTAGGCTGGCCACTGACAATACTGGGCTTAATGGAACTCCGTCGACCAAATCTATCACTGCACTTTGCCTTCATCCTTTTTTTCTCTAACAGCAACCACCATGAAATAAAGTGAAGTTGTAGGACCTCCATAGTTGGGTTATAAGCCCAGCCCCTGCAGCAAAAGTGGGTTGGGGTGACTTCTGGGGTACCAACAGCTTATACACAGAGTATACACTTTACTATCCTCTTTCCACAAGGATTTTGCTAATTCAGTTACCAAAACTAGTGTACACCTTTATCTGTGATCAGAGGCATAAATTGGACCATAGATAAGTTCTTTTTTAGCCCACTTTTTTTAAAAATTTATCTTTTATCTTGAGTTTAGTTGATAACATTTAAAGAGTAGGAGACTTTGGCCGGGCGTGGTGGCTCACGCCTGGTGGGCGGATCACGAGGTCAGGAGATCGAGACCATCCTGGCTAACATGGTGAAACCCCATCTCTACCGGAAATACAAAAAATTAGCCGGGTGTGGTGGTGGGCGCCTGTAGTCCCAGCTACTCAGGAGGCTGAGGCAGGAGAATGGTGTGAACCCGGGAGGCAGAGCTTGCAGTGAGCCAAGATCACGCCACTGCACTCCAGCCTGGGCGACAGAGCAAGACTCCGTCTCAAAAAATAAAAAATAAAAAAGAGTAGGAGACTTTGTAGAAATGTCCAGATTTTCTGTGTCTCTTTAAAAATTGGATTATCTGGCAAGTCTGGCTCTGCATTCCTTCCAGGTGACAGCTAGAACTGAGTAATAGCTGTAAACAGAGCTTGTATATTCTCCTTTGCCATAGCACTCACTCTACCCACTTCACTACTTAATATGTTACTTTCCTACATTGGTCGTTTTCAATCTTTTCAGATTTTATGTGGTAATTAACTACCTTTGTATCCTGAAATTAACAGATAATATATAACCTACTAGCCAAGCATGGTGGCTCACACCTGTAATCTCAGGATTTTGAGAGGCCAAGATAGCCAGATTGCTTGAGTCCAGGAGTTTGAGACTAGCCTGGGCAACATGGTGAAACTCCCCAAAATATGAAAAATTAGCTGGGCATGAGGAGGGAGGATCACTTGAGCCTGGAATGTTGAGGCTGCAGTGAGCCATGATTGTGCCAGTGGATTCCGGCCTGGGTGACAGGGTGAAACCCTGTCTCAAAAAAAAAAAAAATTATATATATATATATAAAGCTTACCAACACACAGATTTTTATTAAAAAATCAATGAAACTTTCTAACTCTAATAAAGGAAAAACATAAATTACTGTCATAATTAGGATTTCAATGAAAATATATACAACTATGCCTAGAGGGTACAATGAAGTAGGCAGGTGCTTGTGTCTACTTATAAGTTGAGAAGTAAGACAGTAATATGACACTTTTTCTTTATGTTTGACATCTTGAAATAAGGGCTAAATAAGTATATATGTAGTCCCTGCTATTGTGTTTCTGACACAAATGTGGATATTAGCAGTTCAAATACTACAAGTGGCTTGGCCATTGGTGATATGATTTTTCTTTTCTTTTCCTTTTTTTTTTTTTTTTTTGAGAGTGAGTTTCGCTCTTGTTGCCCAGGCTGGAGTGCAATGGCGTGATCTCGGTTCACAGCAACCTCCGCCTCCCGCGTTCAAGCGATCCTCCTGCCTCAGCCTCCTGAGTAGCTGGGATTACAGGCATGCACCACCACGCCTGGCTAATTTTGTATTTTTAGTAGAGACGAGGTTTTTCCATGTTGGTCAAGCTAGTCTTGAACTCCTAACCTCAGGTGATCTGCCCGCCTTGGCCTCCCAAAGTGCCGGGATTACAGGCATGAGCCACTGCACCCGGCCTGGTGATGTGATTTTTCTAGGGTTGTGAACAGTTCTTGGTTCTAAAGATAATGAAGCTTAGTCTTCCTTAATTTACGTGATTAATTGCATTATTGGAAAATTCAGCCTATTAAAATAGCATAATATATTTTGTATTTATATGTAAATGAAGTTAATTTTTAGTCTTAGACAGTGATTTTCTAGCAGATGTTCAAAAGTCATGTGAGATGTAGCATAATTGTTCATTGTGCAGGACTGTCTCATGCAGTACAGGATGTCTAGATTTCCTGACTGCCTGTAATACCAGGAGCCTGCCCCAATCATTGTGCTAACCAAAAGTACACTTAATATTTCCACAGTGCCTCTAGGTAACAGGTTTTTCTATTAAAAATCATTGCCCTAAGCTCTCAATTGGGCCCTTACCTCTTCATCAGAGTTGAGTTTTTTGTTTTTTCTTTTTTTGAGACGGAGTCTCTCTCTTGTCATGAAGGCTGGAGTGCAGCGCGCGACCTCAGCTTACTGCAATCTCTGCCTCCCAGGTTTAAGCCTCTCCTGCCTCAGCGTCCTGAGTAGCTGGGAATTACAGGCACCCACCACCATGCCTGGCTAATTTTTGTGCTTTTAGTAGAGATGGGTTTTGCCATGTTGGCCAGGCTGGTCTTGAACTCCTGACCCCAGGTGATCTGCCCGCCTCGGTCTCCCAAAGTGCTGGGATTACAGGTGTGAGCCAGAGTTGAGTTTTATCACTTGTTTTGTTAGTTTAATAGGTACAAAATAATACTTTAGTTGCCTTTGTGTTTCTTCCATGTTTGTTTCTAATGTTTATGTTCTCGTTTTACTTAATATATCTGTAATTATAATGCATTTTTTTGTCTTAATGTTTTTTGTCTGTCTGCATTTTGTGAAAGTTTAGCATCTTTTTTTCTGTTACATATATTTTGATGTTTTAGTTCAGCTTTTTCATTGTATCCTTTCTATATCTTTGTTTTTTGTTTTTTTTTTGAGATGGAGTTTTGCTTTTGTGGCCCAGGCTGGAGTGCTATGGCACCATCTCTGCTCACTGCAACCTACACCTCCCGGTTTCGTGTGATTCTCCTGCCTCAGCCTCCCAAGTAGCTGGGGTTACAGGTGTGTGACACCATGCCCAGCTAATTTTTGTATTTTTAGTGGAGATGGGGTTTCACCATGATGTTGTCCAGGCTGGTCTCAAACTCCTGACCTTAGGTGATCCGCCCACCTGAGCCTCCCAGACTGCTGGGATTACAGGTGTGAGCCACTACGCCTGGCCTATATCTTTCTATTTTACATGTTTCTTGAAAGCATTTTTTGTTTTCATTTAATCATTTAAACATTAATACATTTAGAGAATGAAAATTTCTTAATTTAAAAACTTAAAAAAGTTTATCAGAAGGATTTAAGAGCTATTAAACCTATTTCAATTGGTCTTTCATAATGTATACTCCTCTCTTCAGAATTGGGAGGGTAGTGGCCATTTCTTAAAAATGCAGATTCTCAGGCCCCAGCTCAGACCTGCAGAATTGAGCTTTCTCTGAATGGGACCTAGGAGTCTGCATTTTCAGCTAGACCCTTTCCTCCCCCGATGATTCTTAAGTGTACAGTAGAGTTTGAGAGCTAGTTTGTCCTTTTTTTTTTTCCTTCTTAAAACCTGTTTTCTTCCAATAATGTGCTGTGATGGACCCTGAATATTAAATATTTATTTAATATTTGAAAACCATCCAACTTTTATTTTTACTAGTAATTAGCTTCAAACAAATGAATATTTTTCAATTTTTATTTGAATATAACATACAAAATTTTGGACACACTTTAGTGGAATAGAGGGAATACCTTCTGATATCTTCCTTTTTCCCATTGGTAAACCTTGACACTTTCAAACACATGTTCAGTGTCCACTGTGTGCCAGGCACTCAGAGGTTCAGGAGGCGAGGTCCCCAGTCAAAAAAGGCTGACACTTTTGTGGTGAATGTATCTCTACACCACTAGCAAATGAGCTAATGGGCAACTTTATATGAACATCCGGTAATAGGCACTCAGGTGAGAGGAGTTGGTCTAAGGAGTCAAGAAAGGTTTTACCAAAGAGAGGACATTTGAGTTGAGCTTTGAAGGCTGAGTACTTCATAAGGTGGATCAAGGCAGGGAATGGCAGTTCAGTCAGTGGGAGCAGCATAGCCAGTGACCTAGGTTAAGAAAGAGTTTGCTGGGCTTGTGCAATCAGTAGTTCTTTGTGGCCATTGTTTGGGATATTTGTGGGAAAGTGGCAGTAGAAGACGAGGCTGACAGATGGTATGTGCAGTTCCCATTAGAATTCTAGCAAGGCTTTATTGTTGATTTTTTGATTTGGATAAAATAATAAATTGTATACTGAAGAATAAATGTCTAGAAAAGACAGTAAAGTTTTGGAAATAACATTCTATAAAACCACTGAACTTAAATCATTATGGGTTGGCATGGGAATAGACAAATAGTTGAATAGAACAGAAGTCTCATAGATTCTAGAATAAATGAAAATTTAGTATATGACAGAATTAGTATTTCAGTTTAGTGCATAAAGGATGTATTTTTAAGAGGTGATGCTGACACAACTGACCATGCATTTAGAAGAAAGTAAAATCGGACCTTTCGTATACCACTTACAGAAGTACATTCCAGATGAATATACAAGTTAAGTGTAAAAAATTATGCAGTTATCTTGCAGGAAAATCTAGAAGACTACAAATTCACATTAGGGTTATGTTTTCAAATTTTTGGACTAAGACCTATAAGAAATGTATTTTCTGCTGGGCGTGGTGGCTCATGCCTGTAATCCCAACACTTTGGGAGGCTGAGGCGGGCGGATCACCTGAGATCAGGAGTTCGAGACCAGCCTGACCAACATAGAGAAACCCCGCCTCTACTAAAAATACAAAATTAGCCGGGTGTGGTGGTGCATGCCTGTAATCCCAGCTACTCAGGATGCTGAGGCAGGAGAACTGCTTGAACCCGGGAGGCAGAGCTTGAACCCGGGAGGCAGAGGTTGCGGTGAGCCAAGATCGCACCGTTGTACTCCAGCCTGGGCAACAAGAGCGAAACTTCGTCTCAAAAAACAAAAAGAAAAAAAGAACAAAAAATGCATTTTCCATTGTGATCCAGAACATATGCATATATTACAAAGGAATCAAGTTTCACAGAAACATTGCTTACCTTTATTCTGTGTGATGCCTTTATCATACATCCTATACCATCTAATTAAAATAAATGTTATCCATAACATTTATTTTATGACTCACATTTATTTCATGTTTGAAAAACATTTATTTATTATCAAACATTTATTTCATGTTTGAAAAACATTGATAGTTTCGTGACCCACAGTTTGAAAAACACTGATAGAGGGGATGGGAGGGTAAAACCTTCTAAGCCAGACTCAAGACTGGAAGCTGTAAAATAAAAGTAAATCTTTGGCTAGAACAATGAAATTTTATTTTATACCTATCAAGTTGGCAAATAAATAAATAATGCTGATTTCTAGCAGGGAGAGGGGTGAAATGAGAGAATGGCTCTTATCTGTTCCTAATGTAAACGGGAATTGTTACGGTTTTTTTGGGAAGCAATCTGGTAAGACCTAATAACATTAAAAATACATGTACCCTTTTATCTAGCAGTTTAACTCGAGAACTTATTCCACAGAAGTAAAAAGGCTGCTGCTTCTTAAGGGTATGTTAACAAGTATGTTTATTGCATCATTATTTCCTGGTGACAAAAAAATGGGGAATGAAGTGAATGCATATCATTAGGAGACTGGTTGAGTAAATTAGGCCACACAAATGCCAGGGAATATTATCCAGCCATTAAAATGAATCTGTTATTAGTTGGAAGGATATTCGTGAGGTACCTGTACAATCTCTAGCTATGCATGTATGTAAGTTATTTTAATATGATTGAGGCCGGGTGCAGTGGCCCACGCCTGAAATCCCAGCACTTTGGGAGGCCAAGATTGGTGGATCACTTGAGGTCGGGAGCCTGAAACTAGCTTGGCCAACATGACGAAACCCCATCTCTACTAAAATACAAAAATTGGCTGGGCGTGGTGACATGCTCATGTAATCTCAGCTACTTGGAAGGCAGAGGCAGGAGAATCCCTTGCACCCGGGAGGCGGAGGTTGCAGTAAGCCAAGATCATGCCACTGCACTCTAGCCTGGGTGACAGCGAGACTCTGTCTCAAAAAAAAAAAAAAAAAATTAAAGTTTTGAGTGGCACAAAATACAGGAGGGAATGTTAAAATGTTAACAGGATTGTCTGTTCATGAAGTAAATTATTTGGACAGGGAATGACACCTAACAAAAAATGAAAAGGGTGCAAGACCACACTAAAACCAAAACTCCTGTAGTATAATATTCTTATGCATTTGTGTAAGAAACTATACAGTGTGTATATATTTATACTATATGTATATATATGTAGTATACACATAAGTATTTATGTGTATATATGTTAATTTTTAAAAGCAAGGAAAAAATGTGTGGGAATCAGTTGTCTTTTGATAGTGATAGCTCTCTATCAGAACTTTCCCTTTCCCACCTTATATTGTTGAGAGTGCTTATTTCAGGGGGACACCAGGATATCCTTGAGGGAATTCCTTATACATCATGAGGCAACTGAGGCAATTTTAGTAGTCAGATGCATCTGTTCTTCCTTTGAATTGTGGGTGCCTTATTAGATGATGGCCCATTCCTCCTGCCTTCCCATTTTCAGAGAAAAATCCAGAGGAGGAGGGAGGAGATTACAAGATCCTTATAGGGTCACTGAAGGGTACCCGGGCCCAGAGTCCCTCAGACTCCAGAGGAAGCTGAGTAGATTGAATTGGATGAGAGGGAAAGTGTATGGATTCCTGTGTATGGAAAGGAGAAAGAAAGGTAGTTTGGGACCACAGTGTGAATGACTTTGACTCTCATACTAAAGAGTTTGATTTTCATTCTGTAGCTCTGTGATTCTCAAATGTCATATGCTTTTTGTTGTTGTTGTTTGTTTGAGACAGAGTCTCGCTCTGTCACCCAGGCTGGAGAGCAGTGGCGCAATCTTGGCTCAGTGCAACCTCTGCCTCCCAGGTTCATGCCATCCTCCTACCTCAGACTCCCGAGTAGCTGGGACTACAGGCGCCCGCCACCACACCCGGCTAATTTTTGTGTTTTTGGTAGAGACAGGGTCTCACCATGTTGGTCAGGCTGGTCTCAAACTCCTGACCTTGTGATCCGCCTGCCTTGGCCTCCCAAAGTGCTTGGATTACGGGCATGAGCCAACATGCCCTGCCGTATGCTCTTCTTTTTAAAAAAATTCTTTAAAAATTTTTCTTTATACTTTAATAGAGTTAGTCTTAGAAAAATGTCATAAGGTCTTGATGTTTGGTGAGCTCGGATAAGGTTTCTCAGGATAAAATTAAACAATGCTAATCTCTTCCCAATTTGAGGAAAAGATAACTTTTAGGGATAGAAATTTTTAAAGATTAATTATAACCTTGAGTTTGCTTAAACTGCTTGCTGGGCAGATTTCAGAACAAGTAGAAAGTGGAAGTTAACAGAAATGAATTGGAGAGGGCTAACCATCATTTATCCTCTTTATGAGTATGGGATTTATGGTTGTAATATTTACATTGCATTCATACAGATATGTTTTCTGCAGCTGATGTCCCTCCTATGTGCAGTAGACTTAGATATCATTTTATGGAACGTGTACAGAATAGGCAGAAGTACCTGCGTTGGAGAGTGTTTAGAATAGGGAGAGACAGCACATCATGGCTAAGAGCATATGCCCTGGAGCCCAACAGATGTGGGTTCAAAACCTAGCTCTGGCTGGGTGCGGTGGCCCACGCCTGTATTCCCAGCACTTTGGGAGGCCAAGGCCAGTGGATCACCTTAGGCCAGGAGTTCGAGACCAGCCTGGCCAACATGGTGAAACCCCTTCTCTACTAAAAATACAAAAATTAGCCGGGTGTGGTGGTGTGCACCTGTAATCCCAGCTACTTGGGAGGCTGAGGCAGGAGAATTGCTTGAACCTGGAAGGCGGAGGTTGCAATGAGCTGAGATGGCCGCCACTGCATTCCAGTGTGCCTAGGCAGCAGAACAAGACTCCGTCTCAAAAAAACAAAAACAAAAAAACCCAGCTCTACCATGTTATAACTTTAAAGCTTCAGGTAAGAAGCAAACCTCTCTATGCTCCAGTTTTTCATCTGTGAAATAGGGATAGTGTTACTGAATATTCATAGGGTTGTTTTAGTGATTATGTGAGTAGTATGTATTAAATGCTTAGTAAGTGGCAGCTCTTAATATGTTTCCTAAAGAACATGTGACTTCCCAGTGTTCCAGTACTGGTAGTTTCAGCACCACTGTTTCAGAGAATGAAACAGTCTCAAAGAATTTTTAAGTGTAATTTGAGGACAGTGCTGAGAAATTGCAGGGATATGTATTCAGCAGATAGTAGGTACTCTGAAACTGTTGACTGAAAACCTGGTTCTTAGTAAATTCTCCGTTGTCTCCCCTTCCTACTTAGGACATTCCATTCTCCCATGTTTTTCTATCCTGGAACCATATGGAGGGTTCCCTCATGCTGTGAATGTCCCATATCTGATCATGTTATTCCCCTGCCCAATGGCCATCTTCTCCAGCTCTGCCCCAGGGCTTCCGAGGGCTGTTTTGGGGAGGTGCTCAGAGAGCTGCAGGTTCTGCCTTCCTACCTAATCTTACCCTAAGGTTCTGGGATATTCTCAAAACATTTAGATATATTTTTTCTGTCTTCAGAGGCAGGATGTTTGCAGCATTCTTTATCATGCCGAAAGTCTATACATCTGTTTTATTTATTTCTGTTAATTTCTAGTAGTATAATTTGACGTGCATTTCTGTTTTGTCTTTTCAGGTGCCATTTGGATTGTACTTTAGTGGCACGATGTACTCTGAGTGGAGGTCACTGCATTTGGTGATTCAGAATGATCAAGGCCATACCAGTGTGCTGCACAGCTATCCAGAGAGTGTTGGACGAGAGGTGGCAAATGCTGTAGTCCGTCCTCTTGGGCAGGTGTTAGGTACCCCTTCAGTGGCTGGTAGTGAGAGTTTGTTAAAAACTGACAAAGAAGTAAGTGTTTCTAAATTTCATTCTCTTATATGAAAATGTACATTTGTTCTTGAAGAATTTGTTTAATGTTCACTTTTTTGTTCTTTTTTCTTTGAAAAGAGCTGTAGTAGAATAACGTCAGCTTTTTAATGGATTTCTGCCCAACGTAGTATGACTTCTCAATTTTGATCTTGTTTGGGTTGAGGGCTGGGACTCAGAGTTTGTGGAGGTTGTAAGGAATGAGTTGTACTGTTTTGCTGTTGGGACTTTTTACTAGTTATGGTGAATTCTCCACTTGACCTAAAGGCCAAGACAGGGACTTGAATGTCAAACCCTTTCCCCAAAGCTCTAGGCTTAGTCTTCTGATTTCCATTTAGAGTGTAGTTGGAAGACCTCATCCCTACCTCTAGATGGCCCCTGACTAAAGACTCATGTCGAGTTGTCAGGCTGTGCGTATGCTGTGCTTAAGCTCTCCCTTGTCCCCATACCTACCTACCCCTTTCTGACTTCCAGGTTTAAGAGTGCTGCAGAGAAGCCAAGCCCTTCTGGCCTAAGCCTAGGTGATTGGAATTGGGGTTGTGTTTGCTGTTTTTTTTTTTTTTTTGACACAGAGTCTTGCTTTGTTACTCAGGCTGGTGTGCAGTGGCATGACCACAGCTCGCTGCAGCGTCAGTCTCTCTGGGCCCAAATGATTTTTCCATCCCAGTGAGTCCCAAGTAGCTGGAATTACAGACACGTGCCACCACGCCAGGCTTTTTTTATAGAGATGTTCTTACTATGTTGCCCAGGCTGGGTGTTTACTGTTTCTAAAGATAGGGGCTCTTGATATGGCTTGCCCTGAAGCTGGCCCTTTGTTCTTGGATTCAGCGGCCTAGGCTGAAGTTAAAAAGTTGCTATTGGGAAGTCGTGAAGGGGCCCTGAGAATGGAGTGGTAGAGGAGCTTGCTAGTATAAATTCTGGCTAAGACGCAGGATTAAAACTTTGTCCCTTGTCTTGAAGAAGCTCATGTAACCTTCAGACTTCATGTTTAGCAAAACCTGTACCCTATGTCTCAGACCTTTTTTTTCTGTTTGGTTTTTGGTTTCCTGTGAAGGAGAGATTAGACTTAGATATAAGACTAAAACTTGTAGCTCTAGGGGCAGTTATCCTCCCTCAGCCATGGGTCTCTGAAGAGTAAAGGTCTTCAGTCTGAGGAACATTTTTCTCTCTTCAGAGGACCCTCAATTTATCCCTGAGGACTAGCACAGACCCTAGTGCTTCTCCTCCTGGTGCGTTTGTGATCTCTTGTTGCCTTCTCCTGGGATGAGATGGTACATGAGTAGGTGGAGGTGCTCTGGTTGTAGCCCTTGTTTTTCTCCTTTCTCACCCTTGAAAAGATGAGAATTCCTGTGTCCTCTAGAATTATACCTTTTTTTGTTTTGGTTTTTTGAGATGGAGTCTTGCTCTGTCACCCAGGCGGGAGTGCAGTGGCATGACCTCAGCTCACTGCAAGCTCCGCCTCCCAGGTTCATGCCATTCTCCTGCCTCAGTCTCCCAAGTAGCTAGGACTACAGGCGCCCTGCTACCATGCCTGGCAATTTTTTGTATTTTTAGTAGAGACAGGGTTTCACCGTGTTAGCCAGGATGGTCTTTATCTCCTGACCTTGTTATCTGCCCACCTCAGCCTCCAAAAGTGCTGGGATTACAGGCGTGAGCCACCGAGCCCGGCCTATTTATTTATTTTTTGAGATAGAGTCTTGCTCTTGTTGCCCAGGCTGGAGTGCAACGGCGTGATCTTGGCTTACCGCAACTTCTGCCTCCCGGGTTCAAGCAGTTCTCCTGCCTCAGCCACCCGAGTAGTTGGGATTGCAGGCATGCGCCACCACGCCTGGCTAATTTTGTATTTTTTTTTTTAGTAGAGACGGGGGTTTCTCTGTGTTGACCAGACTGGTCTTGAACTCCCGACCTCAGGTGATCCGCCCACCTTGGCCTCCCAAAGTGCTGAGATTACAGGTGTGAGCCACTGCACCTGGCCAATTTTTGTATTTTTGGTAGAGACGGGGTTTTGACATGTTGGCCAGGCTGGTGTCGAACTCCTGACCTCAGGTGATCCACCCGCCACGGCCTCCCAAAGTGCTGGGATTACAGGTGTGAGCCACTACGCCCGGCCTAGAATTATAAAATTAAACGATTGTGTGAAGATGCCACCAAAGATATCTTCTTGATTTTTCATCTGATAATTAGGGACCTGCAATGTCTTTTAGAATCTCTTCTGTTATGTGGCTAAATCTTGCTACACCCTGCTCCAAATTTGTCACAGCTTCACTGTGCTGTTATAGGCTTCTTTAACACTTATTGCAGTTAAACCATATATTTCTTACCCTTAACCTTTGTAGTTACTTTTGAGCTTAAAAAATGTAATATATATATTTATCTTGTTAGATTTAACTTTGGTTTTAAGCCGTTGAAGTCTTTTTGAATCCTGAATTTCTGTCCAGCAAGTTGGCCATCCTTTTTAGCTTTGTGATATCTACAGATGATCAGCATACACTGTTTTTCTTTTTTTTCCCCCTAAGTTAAAATCTTGGCAGAGCCTTTGGCATGCCACTGAGCACCTTTTTCCAAAATGATCTTGGCACATTAATCTCTTGTTACTCTGTAATGTGGTATCTTGACCAGTTGTAAATCTAGCCATTCTACCATCCTCTGGGCCATATGTCTCCATCTTGTCCACAAGGAGATCCTGGGTCTGCCCAGATTTCTTGCTAACACCCAGATACCCATTTGCTGGAGAACTCTCTTAATGGCATGGTGAGAATAGCTTCAGATTTCTAGTTGGAAGACCAGGGTTCAAGTTTTCAGCTCTACCTTTTATAAACCAGTGACTTGGGCCAGATTATTTAATCTCTACAATTACGACTGCAGGCAGCCTAGTGGTTCAGCAGCCTCTTAGGCAAGTTCTCTCAGTCCTTAGGATGTGATTCAGCTAGGTCAGGAGACAGGGACTCATTCAGTGCGGCTAAATGCCTTGTTAAGATCTTACCCAGCTTCAGTCCTTTCTCAGCTGTGTTTGTTCTTCATTTTAAGTATTTTTTTTTTTTTTGGCAGAGGAAACAGTTGTAAAATAAGAGTCAAACAGTTCATCTTTCTTCTTGTTTGTTCATTTGCATAATCTGGAGATGGAATGTGACTGACTTTATATGATTTTCTAAATGCTACACATAAACAAATTAAGTGGAGAAAAAACTCTAAAATGTTCAATTTTTGCGTCTCTAATCTCTATGGAAAATTGAAGTGACCTGTATTTACTTTTTAATTCACAGAGCAAATAATAATAATATCTAAAGGGCAAAAACCAGCATAGGCTTGATAGTCAAAAATAAGTAATTTATTTTCTTCTTAAACCTTTTGCTTGGGAAATTGTATGTTTGATATGTGAAAAATGCATTATCTAAAATAAGTCTGATACTTACATTGAGATGAATATCAATTTAGAGGCTTTTGGCAATAAAAGAGATTGACATTTTAAATCAGTCTACTGAGATGGGCATGTATAATAATTCTGTATGGATATTTTCTTTTGTCTAGGTAAAATGGACCATGGAAGTAATTTGCTATGGACTGACCCTTCCATTGGATGGAGAGACTGTAAAATATTGCGTTGATGTATATACAGACTGGATTATGGCTTTAGTGTTGCCGAAAGATTCTATTCCATTGCCAGTTATTAAAGAGCCTAATCAGTATGTTCAAAGTATACTAAAACACCTACAAAATCTTTTTGTACCAAGGTAAGCTATACCTGTCTGTCTGGCCCATTATCAGGGGCATAGTAAAATATTCATAAATGTTACTGTAGTATAGGAGCTGATTTCATTGTTAGTCCTCTGAACAGTGACTTCGTGTGTTCAATTAAAGATTGTATTAATGTGAATGTTAGGAAATATGGGTTTATGTAATGTTTACTAGGAGTTTTTAACAGGTATGTGTTCTTTACAAGTTTTTGGCGTTGCTTCTAAAATCTCATACCTCTTAGATATTAAAATACTGTAACATCTTTCCCTTCTACTCAAAAAAATATATACTTTTGCCTATCACAATTCTTGTCTCCATTTAGGCTAAACACAACTAAGGGAGATGTATCTCCCTTAAGAGGCATCTTTCCTATGAGAGAATGAAGACACTTGAAACAATTGTGGGCAACTTTGTAGTAAGCCAAAAGATTACTCTTGATAGTTTGTTTCTAACTTTTTTTCCATCTTCTTAGGCAAGGGCCTTAAATGTCATAATGTAGGATACCTTCAAGGAGCAGTAGGGCAATCTCCCTTTGGTAAAGTTCTGGTTAGAGCTTTTGCTGTGTCATACAGTGAGGGACTTTGAAAACCAGCTCTGTAAGTTTTTAACTTTCTAAATATAGAAGGAAGATTACTTTGGAAAATCTGAATTAAAAAAGAGAACTCTCCGGAACTCTGGTCTGTTGGCTCAGGTGTAAACAGCATACCATACATGAAATGCCTGGTGTAGTCTGGCCCCTAACCAAACTAGCTGTTCTTAATTCTGCATGAATGCTACTCTTTAGTCAGACTCATAAGTCAGACATTCCTCTGAGACCTCTTAAAGATCTTTCCCATCATGATGTCTTTTTGTCTTCTTCCTCCTCCTTCTCTCCATCACCACATCTCATTCTTGTTGGTTCTTTAGTTCCGCCTTGTGAGGAGAAGTCCTACCTAGCCACTCAGGCCCACAGCACTCACACCTTCTCTGAACCTATGTGATACTTTCTGTATCATTCTTGTATCTCTTGCTGTTTTGTTGCTTATCTTTTAAAATGTGTGTCTCCTTTCCCCATCTAACCAACTTGAAGGCGGGAACTGTGTTGTCTCTATTTTAGGCTTCCACAGTATCTGGTGCAGTACTGGTATTTTAGTACTTAATACTTACCTTAGGTGTGAATTAAATGCGTGTTGCTTGTATTTATTGATTTCAAATGGAATTAAAAACAGGAAATAGGCTGGGCACAGTGGCTCATGCCTGTAATCCCAGCACGTTTGGAGGCTGAAGCAGGTGGATCACCTGAGGTCAGGAGTTCGAGACCAGCCTGGCCAACATGGCAAAACCCTGTCTCTACTAAAAATACAAAACTTAGCCGGGCGTGGTGGCATGTGCCTATAATCCCAGCTACATAGGAGGCCAAGGCAGGAGAATCGCTTGAATCTGGGAGGTGGAGGTTGCAGTGAGCCTAGATCGCACCACTGCACTCCAGCCTGGGTAACAGAGCGAAACTCTGTCTCAAACAAAACCAACAAACAACAACAACAACAAAAAAAAAACAGGAAACAGTTGGGACTACTTAGAATATTGTTTATAAGCAGGTTCTTCTAAAATGATATAATAGTTTTAATACTTTCTTGTTATCTTTTTAGGAGACTACTAGGCTTTTTCTTCATGCCTGGGATAGTCTCATGAGTAGTATTGTCACTGTGTCTCTTTCCTCTTTGTAAGCCTACTACCTCTCAGTGCTCAGCTAATTTGTATTGATGAAAAAAATTAATGGCATTTGAGTTAATTAGGCTTGTGCCTTTGCTTTTCTCTTTTGAGATACATGACTACCTTATAAATGGTTTTGCTATTTGGTAATTACCTTGTTTTCTTAAAAGTGTGCATGCATAAGTGTTAGTAAATTCTGAGAGGCTACTCAACTGAGAATTAGAGTTCTCTTCCTGGCTAATGTTTTAGGAAACTTAGCTGAATATTTTCAATGCGAAGTATTGGTGTTATGATCTCATCTCCCATTATTTGAAGTTTTAGTTGTTTATTTGATTCTGATAGTTCACAAAACTGTCATCTAAGTTTACTTAATTAGTTGTTTTTATAAAAACTGACACTCAAAATAGAAGGAACTGCCTTTACCATTTTTCTAGAGATTATGTCAGAATGAGTGTAACCTTTCTCTTTTGCCCATCAGTTTGATTTTTTTTTATGATTGAGCGAAGAGTAAATCACCTTTTAAAGGTGATTAAGATTTTATTTCCTCACATATACTATACTGTACTTTAAAAAACATATTATTGTTCTAAAGCAGGGTTAACAAAGAGCCAGATAGCATTTTAGGTTTTGTGGGTCATATAGTGTTGTAATTACTCAGTTCTGCTGGTATGGCATGAAAGCAGCCATAGGCAGTATGTGAATGAATGATCATTACTGTGTTCCAATACAGCTTCACTTACAATATAGATAGTAGGCCAGATTTGTAAACTCTATTTACAGTAAAAGATAGCAGGCTAGATTTGACCCATTGGTCATCATTCACCACCACTGTTCTAAAGCAGTTTTTCTGAAGATCACAAGTTACTTTTTAAAAAGTAACTTGATATTTTTGAAAAGGAGATCTCTGGTGTTTAGCTATTCTGTTTGTTTTTATGTAAAGGTTACCTTGTTAGCTTTAGAACTTTGGACCCTGCATCTGAATTTAGGCCTTCTGAGTGAGGAGGAGCCTCAGTACCTGAGGAACAGGTATTTCCTTTCCCGTCATTGGACAAATCCCTGGAAATGGTAGGTAGGCCTAAATTACCATGTAGGAGGCGTGCACTCTTGGAAGAGTGTCAGTTCCGGGGCCATTAGTGGTATTTTTATTTCTTATTCTGGACTTCCTCTTATATTACTTGATTAGGTTTGGGGCTATGATATAGTTTTTTTTTTTTTTTTTGAGACGGAGTCTCACTCTGTCGCCCAGGCTGGAGTGCAGTGGCCGGATCTCGGCTCACTGCAAGCTCTGCCTCCCGGGTTTACGCCATTCTCCTGCCTTAGCCTCCCGAGTAGCTGGGACTACAGGTGCCCGCCACCTCGCCCAGCTAGTTTTTTGTATTTTTTAGTAGAGATGGGGTTTCACTGTGTTAGCCAGGATGGTCTTGATCTCCTGACCTCATGATCCGCCCGTCTCGGCCTTCCAAAGTGCTGGGATTACAGGCTTGAGCCACCATGCCCGGCCCTAGTTTTTTATTCTTCTTCAAGTAAGCCAGAGCAGTAGACACAAGCTTGAGCCTTGGGGCTTTACCTGGACTAGATCCACCTTTAGTTGAATGTGGAACATCTCCCCACTCCTGAGGGTGCTTGACTCTTCCTAGGCAATTTTCTCATCATTTTGCTTTAGGTCTGACTTCTTTAGGGAAAACTTAGTGGTGTCATTTGCTTTCAACTCTAGGGTAAGTGACCGGTTTTCTGCGTCATAGCCCAGAATCTGAGAAACTCTATTCTAAGGTTGGGTTGACAGTTCTAAGGGAACTCACTTCATTTTCTGGAATTTCTTGAGGAAACTCCCCAGTCTGATTCAGATATGTTTCTGTCAGTTCTTTGTGACAAATGACAATATGTAGAAACTTGGCTTCAATAATATTAGATACTTTTTTTGGGTTTCCCATAAAAGATCTGGAGGCCAGCTTACCACTTGCTAATACAGTGGATTTCCTGCTATTCTCAAAATTCTCACTGTTCTACTTTGGAAAGTGAGGGTAAGGGCTCGGGTCTGGACCTCTATCTTCATCCTCAATCCTAGCCAAAATACTTTGATCTGTTACATAGATAATTCTTCTTTATGAGATTTCCCTTGGAAAAAACAGTCCTGCAGTTAGTTTTAAAACTGTTGTTCCAGGGTATCCTGGGAACCTTGGAGCCTCCATCTTTGGCTATGTGTCTTTTTCTGAAATTAGAGCAGCAGTAGCAGGTATTTATTTCTGAAGCAATGCCTACATACCTCATCAATTTTAGGGACCTATTAAGCTATTCCTTCTGGCCCTTAGGCCCTTCTCTAATAGACCTTAGCTTCAGAGGGACTATGAGCACTGTAAAATCACATGTAGAATTCTTGCAAATATGTGTTTAAAAAAATTAAACAAGAATACCAAGGTCGTTCTGCTTAAATGTAAGCAGCAAGGGTGGCTGTGGGTATTTACTTGTTAATTCAACAAAAACCTATTGAGTGCCTGCTATTATGTGTTAGGCACGTGTTAGACATAGAAAATCCAGAAGTGAAGTTTGTGTTCTAGTATTCCTGCCTTCCTCTCAGAAGCTTTCCAGTTCTCATAGGAATGGTAGGTTTAGAACCCAGAGTGCTGAACTTTACGATGAGTAAGAAGTAGCTTTAAACTGAAGATGGTATGCCTAGCCCTCTCTGCTGATAATATTAGGGAGCTTCATTGGACCACTGCTTGCCACATCTGTAAGTCACCTGTCCTGAAGCTGTTGCTGTCTCTTCTCCAGGCTTGTCAGTGATATCTGTCTGTCTTCTTCAGACAGGAACAGGGTTCCAGTCAGATTCGACTATGCTTACAGGTCCTGAGAGCCATTCAGAAACTGGCCCGTGAGTCATCTCTCATGGCCCGAGAAACCTGGGAAGTCTTACTGTTGTTTCTTCTGCAGATTAATGACATACTTCTGGCCCCACCAACTGTTCAAGGTTTGTTTATTTATTTATTTATTTATTTTTCTGATTCATTTCTGAGCTCCAAATACAGTTCATCTTTAAACTCAGTGAGTGGTAGACTCATTGGGGATTTAAATTTTGGCATAACGGTTTACAAACGAAGATTAACAGTTCTTAGAATGGAAACCCTCAGGCACAATATAACTTTAGCACTAATGAAGTTATTTTACCTTCAGTAATGATTTTGCTAATATAGGGAGGGACTCAGTGAATTTTGCATGTTTGATAATGATGGGAACAGTAGCTTGTTTAATAGGATAGGCCGGGCGCAGTGCCTCACCCCTATAATTCCAGCACTTTGGGAGGCCAAGGTGGGTGGATCACCTGAAGTCAGGAGTTTGAGACCAGCCTGGCCAACATAGTGAAACCTCATCTCTACTAAAAATGCCAAAAGTAGCCGGGCATGGTGGTGGACGCCTGTAATCCCAGCTACTTGGGAGGCTGAGACAGGAGAATCACTTGAACCCAGGAGGCAGAGGTTGCAGTGAGCCAAGATCATGCTGTTGTACTCCAGCCTGGGCAACCAGAGCAAAACTCTGTCTCAAAAAAAAAAAAAGTTAGGATAGAGCCTATGTAAGAAACAACTGGCCGGGCGTGGTGACTCACACCTGTAATCCCAGCACTTTGAGAGGCCGAGGCAGGCGGATCATCTGAGTCATGAGTTCGAGACCAGCCTGGCCAACATGGTGAAACCCCATCTCTTCTAAAAGTACAAAAATTAGCCAGGTGTGGTGGTGGGCGCCTGTAATCCCAGCTACTCAGGAGGCGGAGGCAGGAGAATTGCTTGAACCTGGGAAGCGGAGGTTGTAGTGACCCAAGATCGTGTCACTGCACTCCAGCCTGGGCGACGAGCAAGACACCGTCTCAAAAAAAAGAAATAACTAACCAATTAAATTAGAGCCTATAGATAATGTATTACAAAGTAGTTATCAAAGTAGAGTCTGAAAACTTGATAGTGACAGAAGATATTTTACTCAGCAAATGAAACTTCCAAAGTCTTGTAACTGTTCTATTTGGAAGTGTGCCAGTTTGCCATTCATTAGCTAGCCATTAAAATGCCTCTAGTTTTATAAGACTTTACAGTGTATTTCAGAATCCCTGCTTTGTATATAGCACAATGTATATAAACTATAAGTTGATCATCTAGTTCCAAGTTCTCTTGTTGCTTATTCATCGGTGTACTCTGTTTACTAACACACATGACTGTGCTTGTGTTCTCAGATGCAGTGTTCAGGGAAATATCTAAAAGGAAGCATGGAATTTCACTGTGGGAAGGGATGCAATGATAGGAATACTCTGTCTGGTATTGACAATAGCTGGCCAGTCATTGATTCATCACCTCTCTACTACTTACTCCCCATGCCAAGGATCTCAACAGCATGAGGCAGACAATTCATCCCCTTCTTGGGCTCTTTGTTGTTGAAACTTTGGTTTTGCTCATTTGAAACACACATTCTTATAACTTTTCCTGTGAGTCCCAACTTTGCCTTCTGGAGCTGTGCAGTGTAAAGACCACTGCTGTTTTTCCACCTGGTTCCAGGACTTAGAACAGGGGAACAGCCCCATTTTCATGGTTAAGGCTCTGTCCTTCCCAACACCAGTCCTTTTGCTCCATTATTTGTTTCTCTCTCTCTCTCTTCTCTCTCCCCCACTTGAAGGGTGGCTTTCAAATACTTGGAGCATTGTATGGCAAAGTTTGGAGGTAAAAAGACATGGGTGTTTGTTGTGATTCCTTCACTTACTGGCTGCATGAAGTTGAAGAAGTTGCTTAAACTCTCTGAATCTAGGTTTTCTCATCTTCAAAATGGGTATAATTAGTAGTTGGTATTAGGTATTACAGATACCTATCCTGCAGAATTAATGTGAGGATTATATGAGGTCATTTGTATGAACTATTTGGCATAGAAACTGACTCATAGTAGTCAGTCAACATAGTCAGTCATCCTTTACCTTCTCCCCTGTGTCCCCCTGTCCCCCTTGCTGGAGGATTAAGGCCTTCAATAAGAATTGAACAGGACAACTTGAAATCTTTCAAAGTAGAAATTTTTTGATGTATCTATGATTTTGGGCACAGGAACTCCTAAGCATTACTTCTCATTTTTACTATTAAATGATTATTTGAAAGTCAAAACTTAACATTGCACTTATTTTAATTTTTTGACCAGTTCTCCCACATCAGTGACTTAAAGATTCTACTTTAAAAGTAAGTTTGCCAAAGATGTGTTTTCTTTTCGTTGGTAAGGTGGCATTGCTGAGAATCTAGCAGAGAAGTTGATTGGTGTTCTCTTTGAGGTGTGGTTACTAGCTTGTACTCGGTGCTTCCCAACACCTCCTTATTGGAAAACAGCCAAGGAGATGGTGGCTAACTGGAGGCATCACCCAGCAGTGGTGGAGCAGTGGAGCAAGGTCATTTGTGCGCTCACTTCCAGGTAGGTTATTGTCACTGCCCTGCCTTCCTTCAACCCCTGTCTGACCTTAGGCAGCTTTCTGGCATTCAGGAATACATTGTAACAAAGGCTGGGCCTGTTATTACTGTACTTTAGATACAGAATTGAACCACTTTTTAAACATAGATATAACAGTTTGGCTAGTGCCTGTTTAAAACCTTTCAGAATAATCAAGTATTCTTGAGAAACAGATAAATGTTATACGCTACTTCCCCCACAAAAAAAAATTCCACTCTTATTTTGATTACTAAAATATGCATAATCATTATTTTAAAGAAACAAACCATAGAAAGGTATAATAGAAAAGTTCTCCTGAAATCCTACCATGTATATTTATATATAATTTTACAGAAATGGGACCATACTATAAATGCTACTTTGTAACCAAAGTAGGCAGTTTTTTAATAATAATAATGTTACCTTTTTGCCATTTATATATAATACCATCACTGTTTGGAAAGTACACTCTTAGGTTCATTTTTTCACACTTATTTTTTCATTTCAATCCTGATTTTAATATGCAGGCATACCTTGTTTTATTGTACTTCACTGTATTGAGCTTCATAGATACCATGTTTTTTGTTTTTTTTTTTTCAAATTGAAGGGTTGTGGCAACCCTGCATCAAGCAAGTCTTTTGGTGCCATTTTTCCAACAGCATGTGCTCACTTTGTGCCTCTGTCATATGTTGGTAATTCTTGTGTATTTCAGACTTTTAAATTACAATTATCTGTTATGGTGACCTGTGATCAGTGATCTTTGATATTACCATTGTCGTTGTTTTAGAGTGCCACATACTACACCTATATAAAATGGTGAACTTTATCGATCAATGTTGTTTGTGTTCTGACAGCTCCACTGACCAGCTGTTTCCCATTCTTTCCCACTCTTCAGACACAATAATACTGAAATTAGGCCAATTAGTAACTATAATGGCCTCAAAGTGTTCGAGTGAAAGGAATAGTTGCATGTCTCTCACTTTAAATCAAAAGCTAGAAATGATTAAGTTTAGTTAGAAAGGTGTGTTGAAAGCCGAAATAGGCTGAAAGCTAGGACTCTTGCACCAAATGGTTAGCCAAGTTGTGAATGCAAAGGAAAAGTTCTTGAAGAAAATTAAAAGTGCTATACCACTGAACACAGGAATGATAAGAAAGCAAAACAGGCTTATTTATGATATGGAGAAAGTTTGAGTGGTCTAGATGGGAGATCAAACCAGTCACAACATTTTTTTAAGCCAAAGCCTAATTCAGAGCAAGGCCTAACTGTCTTCAGTTCTGTGAAGGCTGTGAGAGGTAAGGAAGCTGCAGAAGAAAACTTAGGAACAGGCTGAGGTTGGTTCATGAGGTTTAAGGAAAGAAACCATGTCTATAACGTGAAAGTGCAAGCTGAAGCAGCGAGTGTGATGGAGAAGCTGCAGCAAGTGATCCCGATGATCTAGCTAAGATCATTGATGAAGGTGGCATCACCAAACAACAGATTTTCAGTGTGCATTAAACAGTCGTGTATTGGAAGAAGACACCATCTAGGACTTCTATAGCTAGAGAGGAGAAGTCAGTGCCTGGCAAGCTGAAGCCAGTGCTCATTCACTATTTGGAAAATCCTAGGGCCCTTAAGAATGATGTTAAATTTGTGCTCGCCTTGGCAGCCCATATACTAAGAATGATGTTACATTTATTCTGGCTGTGTGCAATGGCTCATGCCTGTAATCCCAGCACTTTGGGAGTAAGAGATGGGCAGATTACTTGAGCTCAGGAGTTTGAGACCGCCCTGGGCAACTTGGCAAAACCCCGTCTCTACAAAAAATAAAAAAAATAGCCAGGTATGGTGGCTTGTGCCTGTAGAACTCGCCTCCAAAGTTCAAGTGATTCTTGTGCCTTAGCCTCCCAAGTAGCTGGGATTACAGAGGTGTGCCACCACACCCTGCTAGTTTTTGTATTTTTAGTAGAGATGGGGTTTCACCATGTTGGTCTCAAATTCCTGGCCTCAAAACAGTCCACCCATCTCAGCCTCCTAAAGTGCTTGGATTACAGGCATGATCCACTGCGCCCAGCCTGACTTTCAAATCTTGTTTAAGAAATAGAGTTGACCCTTGAACAACATATATTTGAACTGTGTGGGTCCACTTATATGTAGTGGAAACTATTTTTTGAGATTTGAGACAATTTGAAAAAATGTGCACCATGTAGCCTAGATATATTGAAAAAAGAAAAAAAAGGTATGTCATGTGCATAAAATATATGTACATGCTAGTCTTATATTGTTTACTACCATAAAATATACACAAATGTGTTATACTAAATTAAAATTTATTAAAACTTATGCATACAGATGCTTATAGACTATACATGATACCATTTGCAGTAATGTAAACAACAGGTAAAGAAGTGTAAACATAAAAGCTACAGTATAAATCGTAATTGCATAAAATTAACTGTGGTACATACTCTACTACTGTAATAATTTTGTAGCCACTTCCTGTTGCTATTGCAGTGAGCTCAAGTGTTGTGAACATTCACCTAAAACCCCATGTGACACTAATCGTCTCTGCTTGAGCAGTTAATCTCTCCAGTAAATAATGTATCTCAGTAAAAAGTGATGTCTCAGTTTTCATTTATTTTTCATCATATTTAATACAATACTGTAAACCTGGAATAAATAATACCATGGGACCCATATGAAGTGCCATTAGTAGTTCTGGAAGTGCTCCCAAGAAGCAGAGAAAACTCATAACATTATAAGAAAAAGTTGAATTGCTTGATACGTTCTGTTGTTTGAGGTCTGCAGCTGTGGTCACCTGCCATTTCAGGTAGACAATTGATTTTGTGAAAAGATGACGTAAACTTATGGTGTCAGTAAACACAGTACAGTGTTGTAAATGTGTTTTCTCTTTTATATGACTTTTTTTTTTTTTTGAGACAGAGTCTCACTTTGTCACCTAGTCTGCAGTGCAGTGGTACAATCTCAGCTCACTGCAACCTCCGCCTCACTGCAGCCTCTGCCTCTCAGGCTCAAGTGATTCTCGTGCCTCAGCCTCCTGAGTAGCTGGGATTACAGGCGTGAGCCACCATGCCCAGCTAATTTTTTAGTATTTTTAGTAGAGTCAGGATTTCTCCGTGTTGGCCAGGCTGGTCTCTAACTCCAGGCCTCATGTGAGCCTCCCCGCCTCTGCCTTCGAAAGTGCTGGGATTACAGGCATGAGCCACTGTGCATGGCCCTTTTAAATAATTTTTTAAAGACCGGGTCTTGCTGGGTTGCCCAGGCTAGAGTGTAATGGCTGTTCATAGGTGTGATCATAGTGCACTACACTCTTAAGCTCCTGGGCTCAAGCTATTTAGGTTGGTGCAAAAGTAATTGCAGCTTTTGCCATATTTTAATTACTTTTGTACTGACACAGTATCTTCTGCCTCAAGCCTTCCAAGTAGCTGGAACTATGAGTGTGCCACTGCATCTGATTTTCCGTATGATTTTCTTTGTAACATTTTATTTAGCTTTCTTTATTGTAAGAATACCATATATAATACACATACAAAATATGTGTTAATTGTTTGTTATTGGTAAGGCTTCTTTTTTTTTTTTTTTTTTTTTTGTGAGACGGAGTCTCGCTCTGCCGCCCAGGCTGGAGTGCAGTGGCCGGATCTCAGCTCACTGCAAGCTCCGCCTCCCGGGTTCACGCCATTCTCCTGCCTCAGCCTCCCGAGTAGCTGGGACTACAGGTGCCCGCCACGGCGCCCGGCTAGTTTTTTGTATTTTTTTTAGTAGAGACGGGGTTTCACCGTGTTAGCCAGGAGGGTCTCAATCTCCTGACCTCATGATCCGCCCGTCTCGGCCTCCCAAAGTGCTGGGATTACAGGCTTGAGCCACCACGCCCGGCCTGGTAAGGCTTCTGATTAGATTAGTAGTTAAGTTTTTGGGGAGTCAAACATTATACATAGAGTTTTCAACTGTATGAGGGGCCAGCACCTCTAGTTCCTATGTTGTTCAAGGGTCAACTGTACATTTTGTAAGGCTATAGCTGCCATATCAGCATTAACAGGACTTTGGAAGAAGTTGATTCCAACCCTAATGAATGATTATGAGGGGTTCAAAGCTTCAATGGAAGAAGTCACTGCAGATGAGGTGGAGAAGTAGCAAGAGAACTACGATTAGAAGTATAGCCCAAAGAGATGACTAATTGCTCCAGTGTTATGATAAAACTAATGGTGAGAAGTCTTACGGATGAGCAAAGAAAATAGTTTCCTGAGGTGGAATCTACTCCTGGTGTAGATGCCATGAACATTGTTGAAATGACAGCAAAGTATATAGAATATTACATAAGCTTAATTGGTAAAGTAATGGCAGAGTTTGAGAGGATTCACTCCAATTTTGAAATAAGTCCTACTGTGGGTAAAATGCTGTGAAATGGCATTGCATGCCACAGATAAATTTTTTTGTGAAAATAAGAGTCAGTCCATGTGGCACACTTTATTGTTTTAGTTTTTAAAACTGCCACAGCCACCCCGGCTGTCAACAATCACCATCCTGATCAGTCTGCAGCCATCAATGAGGCAATACCCTCTACCAGTGAAAAGATGACTCTAGATGACACAAACAAATGGAAAAACATTCCATGTTCATGGTTTAGAAGAATCAATATCATTAAAATGACCATACTGCCCATAGCAATCTACAGATTCAACACTGTTCCTATCAAACTACCAGTGCCATTTTTTCACGTAACTAGGAAAAAACCTATTCTAAAATTCATATTGGAACCAAAAAAGAGCTCTAATAGCCAAAGCAATCCTAAAGCAAAAAGAACAAAGCTGGAGGCATCACATTACCCAACTTCAAACTATACTACAGGGCTACAATCCCCAAAACAGCATGGTACTAGTACAAAAATAGATACATAAACTAATGGAACAGAATAGAGAACCCAGAAGTAAAGCTTCATAACTACAGCCATCTGATCTTTGACAGAGTCAGTAAAAACAAGCAATGGGGAAAGGACTCTCTATTCAATAAATAGTGCAGGGTTAGCTGGCTAACCATATGCAGAAGAATGAAACTGGACTCCTACCTTTCACCATATACAAAAATTAACTCACGATGGATTAAAGATTTAAATGTAATGCCTCAAACTATAAGAATACTAGAAGAAAACCTAGGAAACACTATTCTGGACATTTGCCTTGGGAAGGAATTTATGACTCAGTCCTCAAAAGTAATTGCAACAAAAACAGTTGACAAGTGGTACCTAATTAAACAAAAGAGTTTCTGCACATAAAAGAAACTATCAGCAGAGTAAACGGAAAACCTACAGAATAGGAGAAAATATTCACAAATTATGCATCTGACAGAGATCCGATATCCAGAATCTATAAGGAACTTAAAACAATTGAACAAGCAAAAAACAACCCCATTAAAAAACAGGCAGCAGACATGAACAGACACTTATCAAAAGAAGACATACAAGTGGCCAACAAACATTATGAAAAAATGCTCCATATTACTAATCATCAAACAAATGCAAATCAAAATCACAGTGAGATACCACCTCACACTAGGCAGAATGGGTATTACTAAAATGTCAAAAACACAGTAGATGCTGGCAAGACTGCAGAGAAAAGGGAATGCTTATAAACTCTGCTGGTGGGAATGTAAATTAGTTCCAGCTACTGTGGAAAGCAATTGGGAGATTTCTCAAAGAACTTAAAATACGACTACCACTCAGCCCAGCCATCCCGTTGCTGGGTATATATCCAAAAGAAAACAAATGATGCTACCAAAAAGACACATGCACTCTTATATATTGCAGCACGATTCACAATAGCAAGGACATGGAATCAACGTAGATGCCCGTCGGTGGTAGACTGGGTAAAGAAAATGTGGCACATATGCACCATGGCATACTATGCAGCCATGAAAAAGAATTAATTATGTCCTTTGCAGCAACATGGATGCAGCTTGAAGCCATTATCCTAAGTGAATTAACACAGGAACAGAAAACCAAGTATCACATGTTCTCACTTATAAGTGAGAGCTAAACACTGGACGTAAAACTCATAGACATAAAGATGACAACATTAGAAACTGAGGACTACTGGTAGGGGAAGAGAAGCAGCGTTGAAAAGCCCAGATGATGGGATTATTTGTACCCCAAACCTCAGTGTCATGCAGTATACCCAGATAGTCTGCACATGTACCTCCTGAATCTAAAATAAAAGTTGGAAAGTTTTAAAAAGGGAAAAGATTATGACTTGCTGAAAGCACAGATGATTATTAGCATCTTTCAGCAGTAAAATATTAATTTTTTTTTTTTTTTTTTGAGACGGAGTCTTGCTCTGTCGCCGGGGCTGGAGTGCAGTGGCCGGATCTCAGCTCACTGCAAGCTCCGCCTCCCGGGTTCACGCCATTCTCCTGCCTCAGTCTCCCGAGTAGCTGGGACTACAGGCGCCCGCCACCTCGCCCGGCTAGTTTTTTGTATTTTTTAGTAGAGACGGGGTTTCACCGTGTTAGCCAGGATGGTCTCGATCTCTTGACCTCATGATCCGCCCGTCTCGGCCTCCCAAAGTGCTGGGATTACAGGCTTGAGCCACCGCGCCCGGCCAAATATTAATATTTTTAAATTAAGGATATACATTGATTTTTAAAGATATAATCCTATTGCATACTTAATCGACTATAGTATAGTCCAAACATAGCTTTTATATGCATTGAGAAACCAAAAAAACGTGCATGACTTGCTTTTTGCAATATTTGTTTTATTAGGGTAGTGTGAAACAACCTGCAAGATCTCCAAGGTATACCTGTGTAACTCTAGATATAGATAAGGGTTCTTTAAAAAATATAATACCCTTATCACACCTAAAAAAGTTGACAGTGCTTTAATATCAGTTAGCCAATCGGTGTTCAAATTTTCAGGTACAGTTGGTCCTCTGTGGGTTCTGTATCCATGGACACAGCCAATCAGAAATCAAAAATATTTGGCAAAAAATTTCACAAAATTCCAAAGAGTAAAAATTGAATTTGCCTTCTACTGAGTACTGCACTGAATCTGTGCGAATGAAGGGATGTGTATGCATTGTATTAGGTATTATAAGTAATCTTGAGATGATTTAAAGTATATCGGAAGATGTGTGTAGGTTATATGCAAATACTAAATTATTTTATGTAAGGGGACTTGAGCATCCATGGATTTTGGCATCTGAGGGGTGTCCTGCATCAATCCCCCATAATACTGAAGGACAACTGTATAGGTTTCTGCTGTCTTTCTTTTTTTGACAGAGTTTCTTACTCGGTCACCCAGGCTGGAATGCAATGGTGCAATCACAGCTTACTGCAGTCTTAATCTCCTAGGCTCAAGTGATCCTCCTGCTTCAGCCACCTGAGTAGCTGGGACTGCAGGCGTGCACCACCATGCTTGGCTAATTTTTATATTTCTGGTCAAGATGGGGTTCCTCCATGTTGTCCAGTCTGGCCTTGAACACCTGGGCTCAAGCAGTCCTCTTGCCTTGGCCTCCCAAAGTGCTGGAATTACAGGCCTGAGCCACCACAACAGGCCTAGGTTTCTACTTTATTTTTCTTTGCAATTTTTTTGTTGAAGAAACTGGGTTGTCTTACAGAGTGTTTCACATTCTGGATTTTTCCAATTACGTCCACACTGTTAATTTAACATATTCCTCAGCCCCGCTGTATTTCCTGTAAACTGGTAGTTAGATCTAGAGTCTTGATCTCATTCAAGTTTGACGGGGGGCAAAAAGAGGGGGTGACAGGAACAAAAACTTTGTAGGTAGTATTATGTATCAGAAGGTAGACTTCTCTTTTTCTGAGTTAATAAAATGTTTAGATCTTTATTATTATTTAAACTAAAAAACGAAGCTTTGGAATATTTTGTTGATTCTCGTATATCACAGACAACATCAATATTATGAATCTAGCCATGAGTGATGGCTCATACCTGTAATCCCAGCACTTTGGGAGGCTGAGGCAGGACAATTGCTTTAAAAAAATTATGAATCTGTTTTTAAGTAATGCTTTTATCTTGATTGTAATAACAGTACATGCTTATAATAGAAAATTTGGAAAATGTAGGGACAAATACCTATCATTTAGAGCCAACCCATGTTAACATTTTAATGTATTTTTTCCATTTAGTTCCCTTTTTAAAAATACCAGTTTGAAATTATTCTATATTATAATGTCTGCTTTTTTCATTTGATGTCTGATTCTTGTCACTTTAGTTACACATACTTTTTCTCATAAAATAGCTGTTGAGATCATATTTTTAATGGTTTTGCAGTTTTCCATTATATAATTGGAATATAATTCATTTAATAATTGCCAGCCGGGTGCGGTGGCTCAAGCCTGTAATCCCAGCACTTTGGGAGGCCAAGATGGGCGGATCACGAGGTCAGGAGATCGAGACCATCCTGGCTAACACGGTGAAACCCCGTCTATACTAAAAAAAAAAAACTACAAAAAACTAGCCGGGTGAGGTGGCGGGCGCCTGTAGTCCCAGCTACTCGGGAGGCTGAGGCAGGAGAATGGCGTGAACCCGGGAGGCGGAGCTTGCAGTGAGCTGAGATCCGGCCACTGCACTCCAGTCTGGGTGGCAGAGCGAGACTCCATCTCAAAAAAAAAAAAAAAAAATTGCCTTGTTATTGTTGTTGTTATTTTTGTTTTTTTGAGGCAAGGTCTTGCTCTGTTGTCTAGGCTGGAGTACGGTGGTGTGATCAGGACTCATAGCAGCCTCAACCTCCCCAGGCTCAAGCGATCCTCTCACCTCAGCCTCCCGGGGCAGCTGGGAGCTACAGGTGCATGCCACCATGCCCAGATAATTTTTGTATTTTTTGTAAAGATGAGGTTTTGCATATTGGTCAAGCAGGCCTCAAGCCCCTGGACTCAAGTGATCCACTAGACTTGGCCTCCCATAGTGCTGGGATTGCAGGCGTGAGCCACTGTGCCAGCGTTGTTGTTTTTTCTTTCTTTTGAGATATGGTCTTGCACTGTTGCCCAGGGTGGAGTGCAGTGGTGCAGTCATGGCTCTTTGCAGACTCAAACTCCTGACCTCAAGCAATCCTCCCATCTTCCCCTGCTGTTTTGATATTTATGTTGTTCCCATTGTTTTATTTAAAAAATATTGGTGATATGAATGCTTTATACATAGTCTTTATATGTATTCTGATTATATTATCTCTAGATAGAGAATAATTGAGTTAAAGGGCTTTGAATAGTTGTAATACATTTAGAATATTACTATTAAGTAATTGAGTGGTTGAGTTATTTTTATGGTATGTCAGAAATTCTGAACTTCATCTAAAACTATTATAACTTAGTTATATTGCAGAAATTTGCAGTGAGATGAATCTTTTAAAAAATTTAAATATTGTTTGATTATATAATTATATAAGTATAATTGTATATAAATAGCTATAATTTATAAGTAATATGTAATGTATACATGTGAAACATATATTACATATAAACATATGTCACAGAAAGACAGTTAAAAACTAAGATCACTGACAGCTGAAAAACAAACTAGAACTACAAAATGTGAAGAAATGATACAAAATGATTAACATACCTAACTTATAAAAAGGTCATAAAGAGTAATTCAGAATCACTGAAACACAAATAGAAAAATTAGGCTAGTCAAACCAGAAAGAGAAGAGATGCAAGGAAAAACTTTTAAGAATCAGTTTACAACAGAATAAATGTCCCACAGAACACACGAATGGGGTTGGAAGAGGGATAAGTAAAAAGTGATGAAACTGAACTGAAAAGAATTACTATATAAAAGACAAGGACAGCAGGAAGTAGCAGTATTTTAATAATAATTATTTTATAATTAATTTAAGTATCACATAATTTTCTATAAATAATGTAAGTATCAAATTATTAAATTTATTATCTATAAATAATTTAAGTATCTTAAATAATTTAAAACATTCTTTTTTTGGTATACTTGTTTATTTTACCCAAAAACTCGTGTATCTTGTAAAGAAGATGCTAATAATAACACATGTGTATTACATATAAAATATATACACCAGCATATACTCTCTTCTTCCCAGCTTCTTTCCATTAGAAATCATCTTGGAGGTCTCCAGTTTGTTTTCAATGTGAAATTTTTTTTTTAAATGAACACATAATAGTTGTACATATTTTTGGATTACGTAGTGATGTTTTGATGTATGTATTAAAAATGTATAGTGATTGATCAGAGTAATTAGCATATTCATCGTCCCAAACATAAAAAACTAGAAATCCTCTTTCAGTTTGTCTGTTTTATGAATGAGTTTCCATATGTCTTGTTCACTTATGTGAGGTACACACGTTTCATCTATTTTCATGTTTCTGTGCTTGAGTGTATTTTTCAATCTGTTAAGAAATGGACTCAGTGGTGTGCGTTTATTTTCTAGATTGCTACGCTTTACATATGGGCCTTCATTTCCTCCATTTAAAGTTCCCGATGAAGATGCCAGTCTGATCCCTCCAGAAATGGATAATGAGTGTGTTGCACAGACATGGTTTCGCTTTTTACACATGCTAAGGTATTGTTATTTTATTATTTCATGTGCTATTTACCCAGTAAGTGTCTTAGGGCAGTAACCATGCTATAAGTCTCTTGTTTGAATTCAGAATGTGGACGCTAAGCACCATTCATCAAAGTGTCTTAGGGCAGGAACCATGCTGTAAGTCTCTTGTTTGAATTCAGAATGTGGACGCTAAGCTCCATTCATCAAATGGAACCCTGTTGGACAACAAGCACGTTTCTATCCTGTGCCTCCTGCTCTCCCTGTCCCAGCAGGGTTAGGCTGTCCTCAGCTGCTCTTGGTTTACACTCTCTAGGAACGTGTTCCCTGTGGTAGATGCCACACTTGTTCTCTTGCCTGTTGCTGCAGCCTGGCTGATGATCTTTCTCTTGGGATTTTGTCACATTCTTTGGGGACTGGAGGTTGCTTTGCTCCTCTCTGTGTCCAGCACTGACTGGTCAGTCTGCCTCTCAGAGCCCTCCTCCAAGTGCCTGTTTAAAGTTTCAGTGGGAGAAACACCCTAAAATTTTGCAGAGGGGTATACTGCTACATCCTGCTGTCCCTGTCTTTTATATAGTAATTCTTTTCAGTTCAGTTTCATCACTTTTTACTTATCCCTCTTCCAGCCGCATCTGTGTGCTCTGTGGGACATTTATTTTCGTTGTAAACTGATTCTTAAAGTTTTTCCTTGCATCTCTTCTCTTTCTGATTTGACTAGCCTAATTTTTCTATTTGTGTTTCAGTGATCCTGAATTACTCTTTATGACCTTTTTATAAGTTAGGTATGTTAATCATTTTGTATCATTTCTTCACATTTTGTAGTTCTAGTTTCTGTTTTTCAGCTGTCACTGATCTTAGTTTTTAAATGTCTTTCTGTGATCATTTTCTATTTCTTTTGTGTTCTTTGATCGGATAGTCACCTATGATTTCTTCCAATGTTGTTTCCTTTGTAATAGTAAGTTCTTTTATATACCTCAGGATCTGTCTTTATACACACACACACACACACACACCACACACACGCACGCACGTAATTTGCAGAGATAGGGTCTTCCTACATTGCCCAGGCTGGTCTCAAACTCCTAGACTTAAGCAGTCCACCCACTTCAGCCTCCCAAATTGCTAGGATTGCAGGCATCGAGCCACCGTGCCTGGCCTGGAATTCATCTTTAGTTCACATATTACTTCATTAATTTCTTCATTTATTTTTATGTCAGAGTCACACTCTTAATTATTTTAACTTTATAATATTATTGATATTTAGTAGGCCTAATGTCTTTTTCTCTTTTTCCTTCTCTTAGAGTATTTATCTCTTCTTGCCTGTTTAACATTTCAGATCACTTTTAGAACCAATTTTTCAAGTTACAAAACATAAGCAAACAGAAGGAAAAACCTCAACGAAATCTTCTGGGGTTTGGATTGTGTATTAATTAGGGTAAGGAATATGTTCTGCTTTAGCAAATGAACCTGAAAATCTTTTATAAAGTCTAGAATCAGGACTGGCTCTGTTCACATAGTCGTTCAGGGACCCAGCTGGCAGAGGCTCTTTCATCTTCAACAGATGACTCCATTAGGACCTCAGTGTTGTAAGCAGGAGTTTCGTATCTGACTAGCAGATGGGGAACAGAGAACAAGGAAAATTTTGTGGGAGGGTTTTATGTGTCAGGCCTTGAAGTAATATAAATCACTGTTACTCATATTCCATTAGCCAGAACTCAGACACACATCACACTTAATTGCAAGAGAACAGAGAAGAAAAGAGAAAGTTGTGAACAGCTAGCCAGACTCTGCCAAAGATGAGACTGGTATTAAGCCTGTATTTATATTTAGGAAACGCTGATATCTGATATTGAGTCCGCCTTTCTAAAAGCATGTCTTTTTCTTTTTTCAGAATTTTGCGTATCTTATTGAAATGTTTTACAGCTTTCTTCACAAATATTTTTAATATTTTCTTTACCATTATTTCTAGGTATTTGTTGCTGATGTTGTGAAAAGCTAACTCTTTTCTGCTATTCTGTCTTCTAGATGGTTATTACTGCTGTAAAGAACATTTTTTACTTCATGTTATTTTGTATATTATATATGGCATTTAAAAGATCTCTGAGTATTTCACTGATTCTTCTGAGATACGGACACGTACCTGCAAATAAGAAGTGTCTCTTTTCTAATAATTCATACTTGTTTTGGTGACTAATTAAAATACTTTGGATGCAGTAAGACTTGGACTTGAGTTCAAATTCTGCTAGTTTTTTCTTTGTGAACTTGAACAGTTTATTCTCCCTGTGCCTCAGTTTCTTTTTAATCTACATAATGGGAATAATGATTGTACCATCTCGTTATAAGAATTGAAGAAGAAAAAGCATGTAAAACGGTATGATGCCTAGTGCATGGTAGGTCTTTAAAAGTTGCTATTATTATAGTTATTTCTGTATATTATTTTATGGCATCGTTCAGAACTTCTAGAACACTGTTGAATTAAAGTGATACTGTTTTGGCACCTTTTTTGGTTCTGTTTTTCTTCAGAATGCCTCTAATATATGGAATTTTGAGTAGGATGTTGGTTGTCGATACTACATGTTCTTTTTTATGCTCCTGCTTTCCTAAACAATCAAAAATTTTATTTATTTATTTTTTAATTTTTTTTTTGAGATAGAGTCTCACTTTGTTGCCCAGGCTGGAGTGCAGTGGTGCGATCTCTGCTCACTGCAAGCTGCGCCTCCTGGATACACGCCATTCTCCTGCCTCAGCCTCCTGAGTAGCTGGGACTACAGGCGCCCGCCACCATGCTCAGCTAATTTTTTGTATTTTTTAGTAGAGACGGGGTTTCACTGTGTTAGCCAGGATGGTCTCAATCTCCTGACCTCATGATCCACCTGCCTCAGCCTCCTAGAGTGCTGGGATTATAGGCTTGAGCCACCACATCTGGCCAGCAATTAAAAATTTTTGAAAATAAAGGCTGGGCACAGTGACTCACGCCTGTAATAATAGCACTTTGGGAGGCCAATGCAGGTGGCAAGCTTAGGAGTTCGAGACCAGCCTGGGCAACATGGTGAAACCCATCTCTACTAAAAATACAAAAAACGGGCTGGGCGTGGTTGCTCACGCCTGTAATCCCAGCACTTTGGGAGGCCGAGGTGGGTGGATCCCTTGAGGTCAGGAGTTGGAGACCAGCCTGGCCAACATGATGAAACCCTGTCTCTACTAAAAATACAAAAATTAGCTGGGTGTGGTGGCGCATGCCTGTAATCCCCGCTACTTGGGAGGCTGAGGCAGGAGAATCACTTGAACCGGGAAGCAGAGGTTGCACTCCAGCCCGGGCGACAGAGCGAGACTCCATCTCAAAAAAAAAAAACAAAAAACAAATTAGTCAAGTATAGTGGTGCACCTGTAATCCTAGCTACTCAGGAGGCTGAGGAACAAGAATTGCTTGAACCTGGGAGGCAGATTTGCAGTGAGCCAAGATCATACCACTGCACTGTAGCCTGGGCAACAGAGCAAGACTGTCTCAAAAAATAAATAAAATTAAAATATAAATAAAGTCAGGAGTGGTACTGAATTGTTTCAAATAATATTTTTGGATCAATTTAAGCAATTAAGTGGTTTTTCTTCTCTCATCTGTTGATGTGAAATATTAATTAATTTCCCAATGTTGAACCATCTATCATTCCTGAAAGAAAAGTTTCGCTTGGTTATGGAATGCTTTTCTTTTAATGTTTTTCTGAATTGTCTGTAGTTCTATCTTTTGATGAATTGGATAGGAAAACCTTTTTTATGGTCTGTTGTTTCAAAGTTTTATGTTCCTTAAAAGTTTGAAATAAATGAACAGCAAAACTCTAGTTCTAGAGTCTTTTTTAGAGGTAGTTCTTAGATATTCTTCTTGAGCTGACTGTGGTACTTTAGTTAGAGTTATTTTCGATGGCAAAAATAGGAGCCTACTTAAGCAAATGCAGGTGAGAAAAAGAGATTATGTGAAGACAGAGCAGTCTTACCAGGCTCTGAAGCAGTGAGCAATCCTTTCTCATGTCGGGGAGGAATCAAGGCAGCCTCGGGACAAATCACTGTCATTTGTTTCTCTTTGCTTTTTTGATTCTCTTGTGCATGCGCATTGTTCTCTTTCTCCAGCAGGCTTCCTCCTGAGTCCCTCTTCCCTCGTGCCTTTGAGAGGGGGACATGCAGTCTCTTGATAACTGCCCAGTGGTGTAAATAGCTGTGATACTGCTTGACTTCAGTGCTTGTCCTTTCAGTTCATGGGGGCTTTCCGTTTGCTTAGTTTCTCCAAAGGGAAAATTGGATCAAATTATCTTCATTAATTAGGTCTATGGCAGACATCTGGATACCTCCTTTAGGACAATTTTACCTCCTTTCTTAAATAAGCTGCGAGTGGCAGGTCATGAGGATTATTTATGATTGTGATTATTTGTGATTGTTGGCAAATTTCCTAGGATGAAGGTTGTATATGATGGGGAGATAGGCATCAATATTTTGTGTTGTATGTTAGTGATTCATCTTTTTCCAGGAAAACAAAAAAAATTTTTCATTTTTGTTTCCCATACTGTTCTCAAATACTTGTCTTTGGACTTGTGTATGCCCACCTGCCCTTTAGGCCCCATCTGGAGATTGTTTCAGTAAATTTAGGTAAAATCTGGATTTTTAACAGGTTCCCCAAATGCATCAGGTACACAGGGCATTTGAAACTGCCGAAATGCAGTTTCTTTTAGTTTTTCGTATCCTTTGTTACCCATTCTCATTTCAAGTTTTACTTACTTTCTTGAATCTGTTCTCTAAATATTTGGGTGCCAATAAATCATTCCTGGTTTACCTTTGGAGAAACTGGTATGAACCTTTCTCTCTCCAGTTTTTGATATGTCGTAGACATGAATTTAACCAAACTCTGCTGGACTTAGGTGTAGTTCCATTTCAGCTTTACTCCTTGTTCTTCTAATTTCTGAAGAGTTGAACTACAGCCCCCAGCAGTCACTGCTGGTAGCGACGAATCTCCCCTCCTCTGTCTTAATTGATGGACTAGTACAGTTCTGTGGAAACAGTATGCTTGGAAGCCCATTTTTCTTACATGCATACACATTCCCCTTTCCCCAATTACAGTTACTTGAAATTCTTTTGGTGGGTGGAAAAAGAGGTTTTCAGAGGCAGAGCATATATAGATCACTGATTCCTATTTCTCAGCTAGTTCTTTTGCCTTGTAGGTAGTGGAAATTCTGTTTACCGGCTTTAGATTATCGGTATTACTTTGAATTGGAGAGGCTTCTTAATGGAATGCTAAGCAAACCATTTGAGTGAAAAATTGTAATCTGTTTTTAATGGAAATATTTCAAACTGTACATAAAATGGAATTAAACACAAATACATTGTTTTGAAATGTATGGCTTTAGTACATACACATGAACACAGCATAAAACTATAACACTAATCCTGATTTTCAAATATAGTTTTTTTTTTTTTTAATTGGAAATGTTAATACTAAAGTAAAGTTTTCTCCTTGGAGTTCTTGTTGACATAGCTTTACCATTCCATTGCTTAATTTTTTTTTTCTTTCTTTCTTTTTTTTTTTTCCCTGAGATGGCGTGTTGCTGTGTTGCTCAGGCTGGAGTGCATTGGCATGATCATAGCTCACTGCAGCCTCGGCCTTGAAATCCTGGGCTCAAGTGATCTGCCTCAGCCTTCTGAGTAGCTGGGACCATAGGCACGTGCCACCATGTCCATCTTCTATTGCTTAATTCTAAACATATTAGAAAAGGTGTCTATGTATACTCTTAAAAAATTAAAACTTTTTCTAGTCTTACTTTGATTCTCATGCTCTGAATAGGCAATGTTCATATAACTACACTGCAGATCTTCTGTAAAGAAGTGTTGATATTTGAATCACTAACCCATTAAATACAAATCAGTCTCTTCTCTGAATCAAAGAAATAGGCACAAACAGTCCTGTTCTTAAATTAGATTACATGTATTTTATTGCTATAGAAATTTCTAAATTTGTGATTAATTCTTTTCTCTCTTTTAATAGTAATCCTGTGGATTTGAGTAACCCAGCTATTATAAGCTCTACTCCCAAATTTCAGGAACAGTTCTTGAATGTGAGCGGAATGCCACAAGAATTGAATCAATATCCCTGCCTTAAACATCTGCCTCAAATATTTTTTCGTGCCATGCGTGGAATCAGCTGTCTGGTGGATGCATTCTTAGGTGAATTTTGCGTATGTTGCTAGATGTATGAAGAGCTTCATTTACATAACTCTAGAGGCTAACCCTACGAGTTATTAGAAAACATCCAAAGGAAAAGATGAACAGATTTGATGACAAATAACAAGTGAAGAAAAATTATTTGCAACAAATAAAATAGCCAGAGGGTTATCGTTTTTATGTAAATATTTAGGTTGGTGCAAAAGTAATTGCAGTTTTTGCCATTTAATGTGGCCAAAACTGCAATTCCTTTTGCACCCACCTGATACATCAAACAAGGTGCTAAGAACAAGAATTAAGCTAGTAGATCAGTGGACAAAGGATAAGAGTAAATGATTGCAAAAGAAAAGAGTGTTCGTGCATACTAGCTATCCAAGAAAATACAGATGAAAATGCATTTGGGACCATTCTCGTGTATATCTTTAAAAAGCAAAATTATACCTTTAGTGAGATATTCTTTTAAGCTGTTTTTCACATTTATTTTAGATATATGAAAAGTCAAATTTTTAACCTGTTGAAAGGCAGTGATTTATAATATGTCATTTTCTAAAATGCTTATTAACGTACAGTTAATATGTTAGCTCTGATTAAGTTTGGCTGCCACTTAACCAAAAATCCTAATACAAACAAGATAGCTTATTTTCACATATGTTAAATCTAGGGCTAGGCTGTACAGGGCCAGTATAATGTTCCATCACCAGCAGGGATCCAAGGCCCTTCCATCTGGTGGCTCTCCATTCTTTGCACAGTGCCTCATGGGCCGTGATGGTTGAGTGAGTTCCAAACATCCTGTCCAGGAATTAGGAAGGAGAGTCTGCATATAATTGGTCCTTTAAGAAGATCTCTTAGAAAACCTACCCAACAGTCACCAACTTCTTTATGGTCAAAATGTGGCCACATCTAGCTGCAAAGGGAGCTTGAAAATTGAGTCATTTTTTTTCTGGGTAGCCATGTCCAGCTAAAGTTTGTGTTCTGTTACTCAGGAAGAAACAGTGAATAGATACTGAGAGGCAGCTAGCAATCTCGGCTATAGTCTATGTGTCCCAAGCCTTCACTAGGTTGCTGGGAAAAATTTTCTGATCACATATTTTGACCTATGAAGAATAATTTCATTTGCCTTTTTTTTTTTTTAAAGGTATTTCTAGACCCCGATCAGACAGTGCTCCCCCAACACCCGTGAATAGATTAAGTATGCCTCAAAGTGCTGCTGTCAATACCACCCCACCACATAACCGGAGGCACCGGGCTGTTACTGTGAATAAGACCACCATGAAGACAAGCACAGTAAGAGTTTATCTCACCATTGTTAAGCTATATAAGGTTGGCTTTTTAATCTGCCATTCTTTTTATAAAGTCTTACTGTTTTCTCAAACTTTTCATTGGTATGGGTGTGTTCCTGTGTTCGTCTAATAGGTTAGTACTGCTCATGCCTCTAAAGTTCAGCACCAGACGTCTTCCACCTCTCCTCTGTCAAGTCCAAATCAGACTAGTTCAGAACCCCGGCCACTGCCTGCCCCTCGGAGACCAAAGGTTAACAGCATCTTGAATCTCTTTGGATCATGGTTATTTGATGCAGCATTTGTTCACTGTAAACTTCATAATGGGATAAACAGAGACAGCAGCATGACTGGTAAATATTACTCAAGAAATATGTTATCACTTTTTTCCTTTTCCTTTTTCTTTTTCTTTTTAGTCTTTCCTACCTGCAAGATTAATATGTATCTTAAAAAGCTCTCTGTTTCTGATCAAGCAATGTCTTGTGCTTAACCCCTTCCAGCTGAAGTAACAGAACTTTAGAAGTTTTCCTCCCTGTTCTTTTTATGTATGTTCTATGAGGTTTGGCCTTTTGTCTGGTTTTATTAGACATACTTAAGGTTAGCTACATTTTGTTGAATCAGATTTCTTTCAGTAGGTGACCTGGAAGTTCCCTTCATGTCAGCCAGGATAATACAATTTATATAAAGAATTAAAAATTCGAACTGGAAATTTACATTACAAGAAGTGTTTTCTTCAATTTTGACAGCCATTCACTCATTAGTACATGTAAGCATCAGAAAATTTTTGCTTCACACTGTACTATAACCTCTCAGATTTTTAGTCTAGAGAACTTTATTTCAAGGGCACACTTTCAGAAATACTACTTGCTCTTTAACTTAATAAGATTGATTGGTGGAGAATTAATAACTCAATCCTGATATCTTCATTTAGATTTTATTATAAAAAGGAAACTGTCTAAATAAGAGCTGGTGGTTTTTTTTGTCATCTTAATCATTATATTTGGCATAGGGTGCAGGATGGATGGGTGGGGTAGTGCAGTGTTTTGAATGTTTATAATATGTCTTAGCTGAAAAATGACAATGGCTGACATTTATTGAGCTGCTATTATCATGGGCAAGGTACTGTGATATATGCATTAATGAGTGTATTGGTTGTTTGGTAAGAAAGCACTCTTCTGTTGGGGTTGGAAATAAGACAAAAAGATGTCTACTTACATTAGTTGATGTATCTCTAGGGAGACTGTTAATTCCAAGGATAAAACTAATACAATGGCCAGAAGGGTCTCTGCTTTCTCTTAGAAATGATTTCTTAGCTGTTATTATAATTCTTAGCTATTATTATCATCTCAGAACCAGGGTCTATGTCTGTGAACATTATACACATGTAATTATTTCGAATGTTCTTACAAATCTTTAATTTAGAAAAATTGTGAATATAAAGATTTCTAGGAATATAATTTGAGAATGCCATGTTTGAGTTTAGGGATATCTTTGCTTGCTTTATTTTGTTCAAATTCAGACACTTTATATTCTGCCATTTTCATATTATAATTTTATTCACAGATTGAAAGTAGTGCTTCTGGGATAGGTAAATGTGCTTACTTACAATAAGTGAAAACTTTTAAAAGACGACTTTTGGGTTATGCTTGTCTTTATGTTCGTGTACCTTATATTTTGAGTTTTCTGTACCATGTTTATATTTATTAATTTGCATTCTCTCGAATGAATCAGTCCTGTTTTTCTTTTTTCTTTTTGTTAAGATGTAATTCTTACAATGTAACTTTTGGCTATAGAGCTGTTGACACTGAAATCCGTGAATCTAGAATGGCTCAACGTGCTACTTGGTTGGTGGGCTTGCTTAAAGGGAACTTACAGATCTTTTTGCTCTCCAGGGAGTTTGTAACAGCTTTGCTCACCCTCTTGCACCCGAAGATAAAAACCAGACTTCAAATCGTATATGAACAACATCTTACTTTAAAATTTTTCCTTGCTGGGGAGAGGATAGAAGCTCCTTTTCTCCTCTTTGTGTTCAGAGATGATAAAGGCTGTTACATTACCCAGGAGATATGAGATATCCAAATAGTTAAAGGGGTTAGAATGCTAGGTGCCAATCTTGAGGTCTCAAGTCTGGTGGGAGGCTTGGGTATATTAACTGTTTTTAAGTACTGGCTGCCATCAAGGAATTCTGCCATGCAGTTCACCTCTAACTTAAAGTGTGTGCTTCTTTGAACTGGTTAGCTTTAGATTTACATGACAGTACACTGTGCTTTGTAAAAGTAACATTGAGCTGGGAAGGGTTAATGAACTAAAATTTTAATGCACGTTATGGGCACTTCAAAACCTCAATTCTTTGTAGTTGTGTAATTTTCTTCGTTCATTGTTTTGCATGATACAAAAATCATAATTTTGGACCTGAATGCACAATTTCCTATGTTTTTGAACTAGCTTGTGGTATCGTAAAGCTTTTAATTTAACTTTTAAAAAGCTAAAAAGCTTCTTAATTTGTTGTAAAATTTCACCATCTTTAAAGTATTTTATAATTACTACTGTCCTTTGATTTGTTTCCATTTATTTCTATTATCTTGCAGCATCTTTTATCCAAATTCTTCTTTCTTATAAATCTTGTAAGTAGGAACCAGAAGCTTCTCCTTAATTGCAGTCATGTTTTTATTTTTTTCATAATTCCATTAAAAATTTGATTGTCATTGTCTCTTGTAGTTCTTGCACTTGGGAAGAAAAATACTTTTCTGTGTTTTGAATGGGGAAGATTGTTGGCAAAAGCAAATTAATCTGCCTGAATCAGTCCCATTATTTCTGTATACTAGTCTGGTCATGTCATGAATTCCAGGACTTTGCACTAACTGTGTTTTGGCTTTTTTTTTTTTTTTTTTTTTTAAAGCTTTAAGCTTATTTTTATACAGATTTAGTGTTTGATTTGTATGCATTCTGCATGTAGTGTTTTTCAAATGTATTATTGCTGGATAGCTTATTCAGGACTAAAAATGGCTCATGGGAAGTTGCATAAAGATTTATGCTTGACTCTGCATTCTATTAAATCTATTATAAAATAATTTAAGCATTTCATGTAGAGTAATAAAAGATTTCAGAGTGATTTTCAATACACTGTGAAATCTTTTGTTAAAAATAAAAGCAACTTTCAAAGGGCTTCTGTTTCAGTGATAACGAATGACCATGATAATCTTTTTTATCAATCCAATTTTCTGATTTATCAGCCTCAAGTTAGCTGCTGTCTGTGGTTGTTAAAATTCATTCTCATTTTGCTTGGTTGAGCGATTCTTTGGTGTGTGTTTTGGAGTTGGGTGGGTTGTGGGAATGGTCTCTTTTTCTCCCTGCCCACTTCTCATCCTTACTTTGCCCTCTCCCTAAAGTATACAGACTGGTATAGGGTTGCCCATTTAATTAGGATGTCCATCTAGGGTAATGTGTAAATTGCAGTAGCTATTTTTCTTAACATTTAAGCATCATTCTGTAGGGGGAAGAAAAAACAGAAAAGAAATAATAGAAAAGCCAAATTCTGTATTATATATCTGTATGTGGATACAGATATATACAAATGTACTCTGCTGATCAAAAATTCAGTTGAAAAATGCTTCTTGTACAATCTGTTAAACTGACAATGCCACTGTAAATTAATTGTAACCTATTTTCAAAGAAGATTTCAGAGAGCCCTTTTTAAAACCATTAAGACATAGTTGCTAAACAAAAGCACTTATTGGATTCAAGTAGCTATTTAATGACACCAACATTTGATCTTTGTGTCCAGGGTCCCATGAGCCTACTTGGCATATTGCAAATATAATAAAACCCTCCTTTTCTCTCCCCAGCCATTACAACACAAGCTAGCATGGAGTTTCGACGGAAAGGGTCACAAATGTCCACAGACACCATGGTTTCCAATCCTATGTTTGATGCAAGTGAATTTCCTGATAACTATGAAGCAGGAAGAGCTGAGGCTTGTGGGACACTGTGTAGGATTTTTTGTAGCAAGAAGACTGGAGAAGAGATTCTGCCAGCTTATTTATCCAGGTCTTGGAATTTTTGTTTGTTTTTTCATTTATATAGTTTTGATAGTGAAGCCATTGTAGCGTTGCTTGGCCGACTGAACTGATGAGTGAATGTTGGTCAGAAATACCTACAGATGTCTGTAAGTGATCGACATTTGCCTGAAATCTTTCATTTTACCTGTCTCATCTGATTTGGTAAAGACCCTTAAGACCCTTTTTGTTTTAGAAGTGCTATTTATGTCATCTTATTTGTATCTTTTTAATATGGAGCGATTTAAGGACCACAATAATTTGTTAAGAAATTTTTAGCACAGTATTCGCATGTAGGCAGTCCAGAAATAAGTCAGCTGTAAATCCTGCTTCCAAGGAGCTTATTTTCTGGGCAGAGCCACAAACAAAGCCATGTGCACACGTAAACAATGATCAACAGGAATAGGATGTTGATGGGAAAGGCACAGATAATGTGCTGTGGGCATTCAGGGGAAGAAGCAGTGCACATTTATTTACTCCAGGGGATTCAGGAAAGATTTACGGAGGATTTAATGATTATGCTGGAGTTTTAAAGGATGGTTAGTGTTTAGACTGTGTTAGGAAGTTGGTTAGGGTCATCTTCTCCAAATCTATGGCTTCAGCCATCTTTGTGAATGCCTCTGCCATCCATTCAGTTGCTTAGGGCAGAAACGAAGAGTCATTTTAGAATCCTCTTCTTCTGTATCTTTAGTTGATCAGCCACCTCCTGCCTTTCTGCTCCTTAACATCTTTCTGATCGCTCTTTTCACTCTATCCACCATTATACTTTAGACTTTGTCGCTTTTCTCCTAAACTAACTCATAATGGCCTCCCATTCATCTTGACACTGTTTTGCCTTCCTTTACTGATCATTCACACAGGTGCAGAAGTGAGGTTAATATCAACAGAGTATTTAGATATCTGCATACTTGTTAGGTTCTCAGGACATAGAATTAAACTGACCCTATCAGAGGGAACTAAGTACAGAATTTTATGAATATGAAAAAGAATGGTATATACAGGCAACTAGGCAGGGTTATCTTAACTATAGGCACTTGGCTTTAAGCAACAGAAACCTTCTCAATCTGACTTAAGTAAAAGGAGAATAAGTTGTGAGAAGCTAGTTATATTTATTAAATTCTAAGGTCAGAAAATGCAATATGACCTCATGAAGAGCAGATACTCAAGGACCGAAACAACTTTATTCCTCTCTCTCTGTCTTCCTGGTCTCCCAGAACTGCTTCATTCTTCTCATCTCTGCAGATCATTTTCTCATATTGTAGTGTGCTTCTGAGTTCCCAGTTTTCATTAGCCGGGCGTGGTGGCACTCCCCTGTAGTCCCAGCTACTCAGGAAACTGAGGCAGAAGAATCGCTTGAACCCAGGAGGCAGAGGCTGCAGTGAGCCGAGATTGTGCCACTGCACTCCATCCTGGGCGACAGAGTGAGACTCTGTCTCAAAAATAAATACATAAATAAAAAATACCCAGTTTTCATGGCCTTGGTCTAGGTGACCATCAGGGCCAATTAGTATCTCTGAATTTTAATTATAGACTCCTGGGAAGGAGGATCTAATTAATCTGCCTGTCTCTGATGTAGTCAGCTACAGTTGTGTAGGTGGGTCACATAAGGGTGTTGGAGCTCACCCCCTTGTTGTGGGGGCATGTTTCTCAGGAACTCTGGGCCGGGGAGATATCCTAAATGGTACTCTAGTAGTAGGGGAGAACGCTATCACCATGAACTTTCTGACTGAGCCATAAGACTGAATGGGTGGTAGTAGGACAAACCAAAACAATAGATTCGTGAGAGGGCAAGTGATCAGTTTAGTTTTGAATCGATTGAATTTGAAGTGCCTGTGGGATATTTATCAACAAATATTTATTAAGTCCTACTTTGTGCTAGATATTGTGCACAGAAGTACCATAGTAATCAGTAGACATCCAGATATCCAGTAAGCTTTTGGCTAACAGATCTGGAGTTCAGTTGAGAGGTGTGGGTTAGAATGATTTGATTATATTTAGTGACTTAAGAAGTGTTTAAAATCAGGTTAGTAAAAGAGAGAGCTTCCAGAACTAAAGTTATAAGACTGAGGAACACCATCATTAGGAGGCAGGTAGAGTAAGAGGACCTGTGAAAGAAAATGGTCGTAGAAATCAGGGAAGCACAAGGAGAGAAGGGAGTAGTCAAAGTGTTGAATGCTTTCAAAAGGCAGAGTGAGTTAAGAATTAATCATGTCTCTTGGATTTGGCAGTCGAGAGCCCATTGGTTATTTGCTAGTATGGTTTTAGTTGAGTTCTAGGGAGAGAGATTGAAATGGGTTAAGTAGTAACCAGTAGGTGATGAAGTTGTTTCTGAAGAGTTTTACAGAGAAGAGCAACTCACCTCACAGTAGAAGAGTATGACAGTATAGTTGCTCTTGAGTAATGGGAGATTGAATGCTTAGTAAGTTGATTAGAGTTTGGGGGTGGAGTTAAAAACTAAGGTATGTATATTCAGGCATATTCCTAAAAGGAATCTTATTCAGGTGACCTTCATGATGAATACAGAAGATCAAATGTAGGTTTCTTTCTTTCATTGTCCCCCCAAAATTAATGGGGAAGGGACAAAAATGAAAACATACTTTTTTTCCCTAGGAATTACTAAATGTTGCAACATTTTTCTGTTACGGAATTTAACTCAGCAATTCCCGCAGTTTATTGAAAAGTACTGCAGCCTATTGTTTTGTTTTGTTCTGGTTGCCTTATTTGCAGGCCCCTAGAACTTTGAGTTGCAAGACTCAAAGTTTGAGAAGGTGCAATAGACATGAATGGTTTTTTTTTTCTTCATTAAAAAAGATGATTTGGGTCTTAGTGTATATAATTCAGAATTGTTTTAATTCCAGTAATACCCTTTAAAGGGTAAAATTCCAATAATTCCAGTAATACCTTTTAAAGGGTAAAATTCTAGTAAACTCCAGTAATTCCAGTAATGCCCTTTCTTTAAAGGGTAAAAATAGTGAAGAGTGGAAATAGACTTTCAGATAACTATGTAGCAAATAATAATTATGAAAACTTTTGATTAGCAGTTTGTTTAAAATTTTTTTCTTGCTTTCCTAGATTTTACATGCTTTTAATTCAAGGTTTGCAGATAAATGATTATGTGTGCCATCCTGTCTTGGCCAGCGTTATTCTAAACTCTCCTCCTTTGTTCTGCTGTGACTTGAAAGGGATTGATGTTGTGGTTCCTTACTTTATTTCAGCTCTTGAAACCATTTTGCCTGACAGGTAAGCTATCATTCTCTGCTGTTATATCAACTGTCTGATTTGGCCTGGTCTGTTGGTGCTTCCTCCCCAGTTTCCTAATGTATCCTGTCCAGTCGTCTTCATAGTCCAAGAGAACTCAGGCCACATTTAATGAGTGTAGTGTGTCCAAACGCACCTCATCCCTGAACTCCTTCAGTTCTGATTTGTCTGTGGGCTTGTTGAATTGTTTTTGGCCTGGTCTAGGCGGGTGAGAACAACTCCAACACAGAGGTCTTACCTTTGTAGAGTAGGCCTTACATTTTAGATAAAGAAATCGATCAACTTCTAGTTTAATTCACTAACAGTTTAACTTGGAAATACACAATACACATATACACAATACTTGGATTTGGAAAAATTGGCATTATATGTATTTGGCAGTAGCTAATGTACTTGAGTTCAAAAATACTAATATCTTTTTATTTTTTGACAGAGAGCTCTCAAAATTCAAAAGCTATGTAAATCCAACAGAATTGCGAAGATCCTCCATTAATATCCTACTTTCTTTGTTGCCCCTCCCTCATCATTTTGGCACAGTCAAATCTGAGGTAATGTTTTGTTAAAGTTTTTTTATATTCTATATTCTGCTTTGTGTACTAATTTAAGTCAAATCGAATGTTAAAAATGGAACAGGGATGTTTTATTTTTTAACTCAAGTTATTTCACTCAAGTTATTTCAAGTGAATTAACAAAGTTGACTTGTGATTTGTTTTTTTTTTTTTTTTCTCTGTCAGTTTTTCTACCAGTTTTCAAGCAGTTACAGGCTGAGGACATCTATTAACATATTGAGTGTTAGTGACAGAGTTAGCACAGTGGCTAATATTAGACTGAAAGCCTTTCTCATTAGACTGATCTGTTTCTCCACTCTGGCTGTTCCCACATGGGCATCATGAGCTGCAACAGCTGATGTTAAATATTATTTGTTTTTTCCATAGGTGGTCCTGGAAGGAAAGTTTAGTAACGATGACAGCTCGTCTTATGATAAACCAATAACTTTTCTGTCCCTGAAGTTGAGACTTGTGAATATATTAATAGGTGCCTTGCAAACAGAAACGGACCCCAACAACACCCAAATGATATTAGGTTTGTATTCACACATTATGTTGTAAGTGAAACCCAGTACTGTTGACTGCAGGCCTGATGAGGAGGCGGCAGTCAGTGACCGGAGCCTAAACCTAATGTAGCTCTACTTACTCTGCATCAGAGGCACGGTTAGTTTTTTAATGTAAGAAAATTTAAAGCGGTGAGATGAGGGAAGTAAAGTGTTACAGTTGTCTTGGTTGGCCATTTTATTTGTGCTTTTGCTTTTCTTTCTCTTCTCCCTTCTCTCCTTTCTCCACTCTTTGCCTCTCCTTCCCATCCCTCTCTTCTTTCCTCCTTTCTTCCTGCCCTCCTTTCTCCTGCCTCTTTCTCTTTCTCCTGCCTCTTCCTCTTCTTCCTGCCTCTTCCTCTTCCTCCTGCCCGTTACTTACAGGTCTTGTCAGTCTGTACTTTCCTCCTAGTCCTTTTTCTCTCAAACATAGTAGCTCATGATTTCTTCAGAACCTTTCTTTGTATCCCTCCTGCTGGGATGTTCTTTCCCTAGATTTTTGTTTAGCTTTTCTTCATCATCTTAGAGAGAGCTTCCCTAACAGACTTTACTAAAGATGATCTTATTTCATCATTTTTTTCACAGCACAGAACCTGAAATTATTATGTTTGTTTAAATGCTTGAAGTCCCCCCTTTTTACATGTTTTTCAAAATATATCATAAGGTATTTGTTGACTGACAGATCTATTGTTAGCACTAAGGGACAGACAGTCTTATCTCCCTGAAAATCTTCAGAGAGACCCTGATGAACAGAGGAATTCTTCTTTTCTTCCTCTAATCTGATGTTCAAATTGGGTAAACAGCAATGTATTACATTTGAAAGCAAAAGGTTTTCAATTGTTGCTTCTGTGTCTCAGTGCCACTGAAGTGCAACCCTGGGTATTGAGATCACCACCCTTGACAGTGGAAGCTCTTAGGAAAGTAGGGCTTTCCTCAGCCACATAACAGGAATACCCACTGAACCATGTGAATGCAAATACCATCCCAGCCCACAAACCTGGGTGGCAGTTAGAACTCCCTACTTACGGAGCAATTGATCTCTGAGAATGCTTTGACCGTGGCAGTGGTTAGAGGCTTGCTTTCTTCTCTTCATTAGCAAGACAAGAATTAGGCTTCTTCCCAGCATCTTAGATTTTTATCTGTTCAAAAGTGGGATCAGACATTCCGTTTAAACCCTCATGCCCCTGACGAGGTGGGGTGTATGTCCTTCCAACAGGAACACAATCCTTGAAATGGTTTCTAAAAGGCCTCTAAAACAGAGAGAGAGATCCTGAAGAGATGGGTCACAATGGCCAGGAACCATATTTATCCAGAGACAACTAATTAATAGGTGACTGGAATTGTCTGTAGCTGGGCAAAAAGTTTTTTAGGGTTTCATAAGTCTCAAAAGCCATTAATTGTGGACACAATTTTCTAGACTCACAAATGGAGTTTTTTGCCAACTCCCTGAGCTGTTGAGATCCACATATAACTTTTTGATTCCCTAAAAATAGCCTGCTATTGGGCCGGGCACGGTGGCTCAAGCCTGTAATCCCAGCACTTTGGGAGGCCGAGATGGGCGGATCACGAGGTCAGGAGATCGAGACCATCCTGGCTAACATGGTGAAACCCCGTCTCTAATAAAAAAAAAAAAAAATACAAAAAACTAGCTGGGCGAGGTGGTGGGCGCCTGTAGTCCCAGCTACTCGGGAGGCTGAGGCAGGAGAATGGCGTAGACCCGGGAGGCGGAGCTTGCTGTGAGCTGAGATCCCGCCACTGCACTCCAGCCTGGGCGACAGAGCGAGACTCCGTCTCCAAAAAAAAAAAAAAAAAATAGCCTGCTATTGACCAGAAACCTTACTAATAACAGTTGATTAACATGTATTTTGTATTTTATGAATATTATTAATATATACTGAATTTTTACAATAAAGTATGCTGGAGAAAAGAATATTTTATTAAGAAATACATGGTGTAATCTCAGCACTTTGGGAAGCTGAGACGGGTGGGTCACGAGACTGCCCTGGCCAACATGGTAAAACCCCGTCTCTACTAAAAATACAAAAATTAACAGGGTGTGGTAGCACATGCCTGTAATCTCAGCTACTTGGGAGACTGAGGTAGGAAAATGCTTGAACCCGGGAGGCGGAGGTTACAGTGAGCTGAGATCATGCCATTGCACTCCAGCCTGGGCAATAAGAACAAAACTTCGTCTCCAAAAAAAAAAAAGCTGGGCGTGGTGGTGGCTCACGCCTATAATCCCAGCACTTTGGGAGGCCGGTGGGAGGTGGGTGGATCATGAGGTCAGGAGTTCAAGACCACCCTGGCTAAGATGGTGACACCCCGTCTCTACTAAAAATACTAAAAAAAAAAAAAGAAGAAGAAAAAAGCCAGGCATGGTGGTGGGTGCCTGTAATCCCAGCTACTCAGAGGCTGAGGCAGAGATTTGCTTGAACCCGGGAGGTGGAGGTTGCAGTACGCTGAGATCATGCCACCGGACTCCAGCCTGGGTGACAGAGTGAGACTCCGTCTCAAAAAAAAGAGAATCATAAGGAAGAGAAAATATATTTTTAGTACTGTATTTATTGATACCATAAATTGTTTATAAGATAAATCGTCTCAACTGTTGGACAGTTGCAGCTGTAGACCCCAATATACAGTACATATCAAGCAACTCAGCTTTTTATTGTAATGTCATGACTTTTCTCTGCTCTTGGGAGCACTTCCAGCATCACTAGTGGCACTTCCTATGGGTCCCATGGTGTTAGTCAAGGTTCATGGTGTTGCAGTAAACATGATGAAAATATGTGAGAACCATGGATACTGCAGTATTCAGTCTATGAGAGAGATGAACTACTCACATGGAGATGGGTTAACATCACATTGTATTTTAAGCAGGATACTCATGAACACTTGAGCTCACCCCAATAACAACAGGAGGAGGCTACAAAATGATTGCAGTAGTACAGTATGTACTACAGTTAATTTTATGCAGTTATTTAATACTGCAACTTTGTTTACATTTCTCTGGACTGCAAATGGCATCATGTATGATCTGTAAGTGTTTGTGTACGTAAGTTTTTTGATAAATTTTAGCTTTTTATTTTTTATTTATTTTTAGAGACAGAGTCTTGCTTTGTTGCCCACTCTGGTTTCAGACTCCTAGGACTTCAGGCGATCCTCCTGACTTGGCCTCCCAAAGTGCTAGGATTACAGGCTTGAGCTAGTATGTCCAGCCAATTTTAACTTTTTATAATTTTTTAAATATTTTTTTTCTTTCTCTCTTTTTTTTTTTTTTTCTTTCTTTTTGGGATGAAGTCTGACTCTGTTGTCCAAGCTGGAGTGCAGTGGTGCAGTCTCGGCTCACTGCAACCTCCGCCTCCCAGGTTCAAGCAATTCTTCTGCCTCGGCCTCCTGTGTAGCTGAGATTACAGGTGCACACCACCAGGCCTGGCTAATTTTTGTAATTTTTAGTAGAGATGGGGTTCCACCATGTTAACCAGGCTAGTCTCGAACTCTTGACCTCCCGCCCCACCTTGGCCTCCCAAAGTGCTGGGATTATAGGCATGAGCCACTATGCCTGGCCATTTTTTTTTTTTTTTTTTTTTTTAATATTTCTAGGCTATGCAGTTTGGGAGTTTTTTCAGATTGTCACAGATTTCCAAAAAGCTTTGTAACATGTTTATTGAAGAAACCTGCATATGGGCCAGGCGCAATGACTCACGCCTGTAATCCCGGCACTTTGGGAGGCCAAGGTGGGCGAATCACGAGGTCAGGAGATCAAGACCATCCTGGCTAACACAGTGAAACCCCGTCTCTATTTAAAAAACAACAACAACAAAAAAAACCACCTGCACATGTACAGTTCAAGCTCATGTTGTTTAAGAGCCAACTGTACTTTCATGAGTATTTCAGGAATGCTCAACCAAAATTATATTCTTATCTCTACTATTAATCATATAAAATGTTTTAGCCATTTTAGTGTTCTTGTGTATTTTATATAAAATACTGTTTTGTTGTTGTTGCAGGGGCAATGTTAAATATTGTTCAAGATTCAGCACTTTTGGAAGCCATTGGTTGCCAGATGGAGATGGTAAGAAGCATACATGTAATCTGTCAGAGAATATCACTTTTGGATTCTATGTAAATTATATTCCAAAATGTCCATCTTTGTGAATTTTTTTTTTTTTTTTGAGATGGAGTCTCACTCGGTCGCCCAGGCTGGAGTGCAGTGGCCGGATCTCAGCTCACTGAAAGCTCCGCTTCCCGGGTGCACGCCATTCTCCTGCCTCAGCCTCCCAAGTAGCTGGGACTACAGGCGCCCGCCACCTCGCCCGGCTAGTTTTTTGTATTTTTTAGTAGAGACGGGGTTTCACCATGTTAGCCAGGATGGTCTCGATCTCCTGACCTCGTGATCTGCCCATCTTGGCCTCCCAAAGTGCTGGGATTATAGCTTGAGCCACCGCGCCCGGCCGTCTTTGTGAATTTTAAAGGCCTTTAACTAGTTTGTAAATCCTACTCATTGGCTCAGAAGGATTCTTTTTAAAAATAACATATTTTTAGGTTTACTTTTCAGTGCCTCATCAGCTGTACATCAGGTTCCCAAGAGATTCTGTATGAGAGAAACTACAGCTAAATCCAGTCTTTATTTCTGAACAGTATCTACTTAAACTCTTACTTGTTTTGCTGTGGTGGCAAACTTGGTTGAATAACCTAGGAAAAGCCCTAGCCAGCAAGCAACTACTTTAACTTTTTCTTTCCCATCAATTCTTTGTAACCCCTCTAGACCTAAGTTTGCAGGTCCCTCAAAGCACCAATGCTTCTAAATCGAAAATGCTTCTCAGAGACTTCCAGTGCTCTCTGCTTTGTCTTCAAGATATATCATCCCTATACTTGGAGTAGAGGCAAGAGAATGGGGGGGTTAATAGTGTATACTGGGGTAAGCTGGGTATATGTAGTAAGCTGAGTAGATTTAGGATGGGTGATCAAATTATTATTGAAGAAATTACATTCATGTCTCAGTAGATGGTTAATAAAAATTTACTGATCTGAGTATAATGAACTGTGTTCATATGGGGGAAAAATGAGGGAAGTCTGACAGGTTTATTAGCCCCTATACATATGGGAGTTAATACTAACCCTGGTATTTTATTGTTTGTGTTTTCTGATATAACTATATTTGAAAGTTGCTGTTTGTTTATTCATGCTTTTTAAGCTTATATTTCTTTTCTGAAGTTTTGCTTGGGAGGCACTAGGGTATTTTTTTTAAGGACCTGGAATCTAGTGAAGTCTAGTAAAGATGAAAAAGCTGGGCCAGGCCGGGCACGGTGGCTCCAGCCTGTAATCCCAGCACTTTGGGAGGCCGAGATGGGCGGATCACGAGGTCAGGAGATCGAGACCATCCTGGTCTACATGGTGAAACCCCGTCTCTACTAAAAAATACAAAAAACTAGCCGGGCGAGGTGGTGGGCACCTGTAGTCCCAGCTACTCGGGAGGCTGAGGCAGGAGAATGGCGTAAACCCGGGAGGCGGAGCTTGCAGTGAGCTGAGATCTGGCCACTGCACTCCAGGCTGGGCGACAGAGCGAGACTCGGTCTCAAAAAATAAAAATAAAAAAAAAAAAAAGAAAAAGCTGGGCCAGCCCTTTGTAAATAGTGGCAAAGACGACCCCAGTATGGGCACCTGTAGTAGTGAAACCCTTCATACCCTCCAGTAGATGTGTCTGTGTAAAAAAATACCACAGTGGTTTTAATCCCTTGTCAATTTCTATCTATTAGTATCAGTTTGTACTATTCAGTTGGCACATTCTGCTTTATCAACATGGTTTTTAATGATTGACCTTTATACTCGTAAACTGTGATGTAACCCTCAAACACTTGATTCATTTTCATTTGACTAGGGTGGTGGAGAAAATAACCTGAAGAGTCATAGTCGCACCAATAGTGGTATTAGTTCAACAAGTGGTGGAAGCACAGAGCCCACGACTCCCGATAGTGAGAGACCTGCTCAAGCTCTCTTAAGAGATTATGGTTAGTCGTGTTTCTTTTGAAATTCAAAGTTTAATAGAATGACTTTAATGCTTACATTTATAAAATATTAAAAATTTTAATGTTCATGTTTTTTATGTACCTTAGTGTAATAGAGAGGATGTCAATCTTAAGAAGCTAAGAAAAAGAAAACAAATCTTTTTAATTTAGCTGTATAGCTTTTGGGTATATATTAGATTTTATAATTGATAGTAATGGGTGATCAGGAAACATTTCTGAATTCTCTACTATGTGTGGTGGTAGAGAACCAAATAAGATGTGGGCTCTGCCTCAGAGCTCACAGTGTAGTGGCAGAGATGTCCAATAAGGCAGTTATTGCAGTGTGGCAAGGAGGGTGGTGGGGGATGTATTAGATAGCAGTCCAGAGGAAAGCGTGTCTTCATGTTAAAACCTGTGTACTCCCTACTATAGCTCACTAGATTCATTAGCCCTGAAACATTTTTATTTTTTGTCCTGCCAACTAAAACATTTGCCAGCCAGGCATCCTATTCAAGGTTGTCCCCTACCTTGGGCAGTTGTTTTATGGGTTCTGTGAGTTTATGGGTACCTTTATGTTTTTCTGCATAAGTACTAACAGTGTATTGAATCTGTGAGCACTTATCCAACTAGATTGGAGTGATATCTAGATTCTTAGATGTGAGTTTAATTTTTTAATCATCTGGAGAGTTAATGAGCCATGTTCATGAGGTTCATGAGGCATGTCATGAGCCATGTTCGTGAGTTCATGAATTCATGAGGCATGTTTCTATGGTTTAAGTTTGCAACACGTATCCTTGAACATATCAGATATATAAAGCCATTATGTGGATATTTGACACATTTAAATATTATATTTGTGAAGAAGTTATTTAAATTATCTTATTCACTGTGTATGTAGATTTAGGCATTCTATAGGTTAAAATATGTTTAAGCTAAATAAATTTTTCAATACTGGCTGGGCGCAGTGGCTCATGCCTGTGATCCCAGCACTTTGGGAGGCCAAGGTGGGCGGATCACCTGAGGTCAGGGGTTCGAGACCAGCCTGTGAAACCCTAGCTCTACTAAAAATACAAAAATTAGCTGGGGATGGTGGCAGTCAACTGTAATCCCAGTTACTCGGGAGGTCAGGGCAGGAGGCTCGCTTGAAACCGGGAGGCAGAGGTTGCCGTGAGCCGAGATTGCGCCACTGTATACCAGCCTGGGCAACAGAGCGAGACTCCATCTCAAAACAAAACAAAACAAAAACAAAGAAAAAAAGAAATTTTCATTACTGCGTGTATTCTAATATAAATGTTTTAAGTGATTATTGTTCGTTTTAGCATTTTGAACTGGTGTTAGTGAGCTCTGCTTGTAATGTCGTAAACTATTTTTTACTAAGAAATCCTGATTTGTGTTAGTGTTGCATGAGTGTCTCTCTTTAATGATCATTCCTTTTTCTGTTGTCACTGCCCTCTTTCTGATAGGATCGACAGGTATAATGTCCCTAAAGCTTCCTTTATAAATTCAGTTTAATTTGTCCTTATTTAATTTTTCCTAATTTCCTACTAGCTAACTAGTGATTGCTTTTAAATATAGATTGGAGCGCAAATAAAAATACGGTGGCTTGGTTATTTAATTTTTTTAGAAGTATTAAAGTAATCCTGGAGAATTAAATGTTAAAGTGTGTTTGAAAAGGCATTGCATGTGAGTTTTGATGGCTTAAACCCTGTAAGTAAATTCAACAGATGCTTGCTTTAGAGTACTTCCCAGCATCTGAGGAGGCTGTAAAATTAGAATTCTTTCCTCTATAAAGTTTGAAGGAAATGATTGATAGCCTTTTCATCACTCTTTTTGAAAATGTACCTCTCTGTGAGTTGATAATTTAGAAACTTTAAGATTTACGTTGTTATAAAAATGACACTGAAACTACCAAATCCCACAGTTGTGTGAAAGTGCATGAACCAGGAGCTAGAAGCTGCTCTGGTCTAGCACATGTGCCTGTGCACCGTGTAGTTGGACTTGGCACTCAACCCAGTGGGGTGGGGAGCATAGCACTGTGTGGGTGCCCGTCGTTCTCACTGTGGCTGCTGTGGTCTGTGCCTAGTGGATGCTGTGCTTCTCGTTACTAATGCTTAGTTGTTTTCCCTCCCTGTGGGATGTGGCATTGGGGTTATATCCTAGCTCTTAATACAGATTCAGCTGCTGGGCTCCTGATTCGCAGCATTCATCTCGTCACCCAAAGACTCAACTCCCAGTGGCGCCAAGACATGAGCATATCACTGGCAGCTTTAGAGCTCCTCTCTGGCCTTGCAAAGGTGAGGAAGACAGTCCTTTTAGTTTAACCCAACAGCCTTGGGCCGTGGTTCTTTTTTCTGTATCTCTTGACCCCTTGTGTGGGTATTTTAGTGTTGATCATACTCAAACACAGTTTATATCCAAAGTGTGCAAAGTTAAGCCTCCAAGTGATATTCTATGAAATGAACTTTACTTTTTAAAAATAGATTCAAAGAGTATGAATGAGATTTTTACTGTTAAATTATAGGAAACATTTCAATATTTGTCATTTATTTATTTGCATATGATGATAATATACATATTGATTTTGTAAAAAATGGTTATCCTAATGTATACCATTTGGGATTACCTGTGGCTCTGCCATCCTCCATTATCAGAGATAAGTGAAAATTGGCTACACTTTTTTTTTGTGTGTGTGTGACAGAGTCTTGCCCTGTCACCCAGGCTGTAGTGCAGTGGTGCAAACTCGGCTCACTGCAGCCTCTGCTTCCAAGCAATTCCCCTGCCTCAGCCTCCTGACTAGCTGGGATTACAGGCATACGCCATCACAGCCAGCTAATTTTTGTACTTTTAGTAGTGATGGGGTTTCACCATGTTGGCCAGACTGATCTCGAACTTCTGACCTCAAGTGATCCACCCGCCTTGGCCTCCCAAAGTAATAAGATTACAGGTGTGAGCCACTGCACCCAGCCTTAGCTACACTTTTCAGATTTCTTTCACAGCCATTATTTCAGTTTTGTGGAAACTTAGAGCTTGGTGGTCATTTGTGCTTCTCTAAGTGTATTCTTTCTTTTGAGATGAAATTTGTATAATGTAAAATTAGCCATTTAAAAACAAACAATTCAGTGACTTGGTACATTCACAGTGTTGAGCAACTTCTACTTATAGGTCTAAAATGTTTTTATCATCCCTAAAGGAACCCCATACCCGTGAAGCAGTTTTGCTTCAGTCAACCCACCCCACTCCTCTGACAACCACCAGTCTGCATTTCATCTCAATGGATCCACCTATTCTGGACATTTCATATAAATGGAATCATACAATGTGTGACCTTTTGTGTCTGGTTTCTTTCACTAAGCGTAATGTTTTCAAGTTTCATTTATGTTGTAGAATGTGTCACAACTGTATTCCCTTTTATGACTGGATAATATTTCATTGTGTGTATATACCCCAGTTTATCCGTTTATCAGTTGATGGACATTTGGGTTGTTTTAATCTTTAGGCTGTTGTCAGGCTAGTGCTGCTGTGAACATGTATGTACATGTATTTGTTTGAATACCAGTTTTCAATTCTTTTGAATGTACACCTAGGAGCAGAATTACTGGATCATATGGTAACCCTATGTTTAACTTTTTGAGGAACTGCCAAACTGTTTTTCACAGTAACTGAATCATTTTACATTCCCAATGTATGAGAGTTTCACTTTCTTTGCATTTTCTCTAACGTCTAAGTGTTTTCTTGTCAGTAAGATGAGCAGGATTATCTTACATATAATATATAATCGAGGAAATATAGAAAATATTTTGTGAACAAAAAGCTGATGAACAGGTGCTACTGTCTGGGATGATACGGTTCAAATCCTCATTTTTCAGTTGTGGGAATAGATGTCAGAGGCTGTGACTTACCTAAGCCATAAGAAACAAAATAAGCGATAAAACCTAAGGTGTTCTTACCACCACTTAGAGTTTACCTCAAAGATCCTCCAGAATGGACATGATAATTTTGTGAGAAGCACTTACTGGTACAGAAAATAAAAAACAGCCATTTGTGAGACACACAGGACCACACTGCTGTCTTTGAGAGCAAGGTACTGTTTCCTGTGACCTTTAGTACACTCAGTAGTAAGGAATAATTAGTCCTAGACGGAGCACTGCTCTGGACCTGCCTAACAATTCATAAAGGGCTAACACTTCCTGATTTCATGATTTACTGTAAGGCTACAGTAAATCAAAACAGCCTGGTATTGGCATAGGGGTGGACAAATTGATTGGTGGAAGAAAATAGTATATCCATACATAAGTGGTCATCTGATTTTTGGTGCAAAGGTAATTCAAAGGAGAAAGGATGGTCTTTTCAACCAGAGGTACTATAAAACAATTGGATATTCATACACAAAAAACAAAAAATTTTGATTCATACCTTGCACTATGAACAAAAATTAACTCAGACTGGCTGGGCATGGTGGTTCATGCCTGTAATCCCAGCACTTTGGGAGGCTGAGGCAAGACGAGATCAGTCTGGGCAACATAGTGAGACTTTGTCTCTATTACATAAATATATATGTATAAACTAAACTATAAAACTTCCAGAAGAAAACAGGAGAAAATCTTTGTGACCTTGGGATAGATTTCTTAGATGTTACGCTGTAGAAGAACAAACTGATATGTTGGACTTCAAAATTTAAAACTGCTGTTCTTTAGTAAACACTGTTAAAAGAATGAGATGACAAATCACAGGCTGGGAGGAAATGTTTACAAAGCGTATATTTGATGAAAGATTTGTATTCAGATTACATAAAGAACTCTCAGAACTCAATAATAGCCTTTCCTTTTGGTGGTGCACAGCAGCAATATGGCGGTGAAAATTTCTAAGAAGAGGAAGTTTGATAGCATCTTAAAAAATAAACTGAGCGAGTTCTTCACTCAGAAGCTTGCAGAAGGTGACTACTCTGGGGTTAAGGTCCAAGTTGTAACAACCAGGATAGAAATCACTACCTTAGCCTCCAGGATGCAGAATGTTCTTTGTGAAAAGAACCACTGGATCTGTGAATTGGCCGAGGTAGTTCCGAAGAGGTTTGGCTTCCTTGAGGGCAGGTAAAGCTTTATGCTGAAAAGGTGGCCTAAAAGAGTTCTCTATGCCATTGCCCAGACAGAGTCTGTGCTGTAAACTACTATTAGGGTTTGCTGTGAGGAGAGCCTTCTGTAGTGTGCTGTGGTTCATTATGGAGAGTGGGGCAAGGGCTACGAGTTCATGGTGTCAGGGAAACTCTAAGGGCAGAGAACTGAATCCATAAACTTTGTGTGTCATCTGATGATCCACAGCAGGGACCCTGTTAACTGCTACATTGATACCACCATCCACCATGTGCTGCTAAGACAGGGTTTGCTGGGTGTCAGAGTGAAGCTCATACGTTCTGTGCCCAAGTGGTAAGATTGACCTTAAGAATCCCCTGCCTGACCACGTGAGCACTGTGGACCCTAAAAATGAAATACTATTCGCCATGCCCATCTCAGGACAGATGGTTAGGAAGCCATGCTCTACCCAGCCCCAACTGCGTAATAGGGTCTCCTTGGCAGCTGGATCTGGAGTCTGGATGTTGCCTTGTAAAGACCTTTAATAAAATCTTTTAAGAAGACAAAACACAACAACAAAAGCCCTTAATAATACAACAAACAACCCAATTAAAAATTGGGCAAAAGATTTGAATAGATGTTTTATCAGAGACGATATACAGATGACAAATAAGCACATGAAAAAATACTCAATATCATTAATTATTAGGGAAATGCAATTAAAACCATGATGAGATACCACTGCAAATCTCTTAGAATGGCTGAAGTATAAAAGACCGGCCATACCAAATGTTGGTGAGGATGTGGAGGAACTGTTGATGGGAATGTTAAATGGAACCACTATTTTGGAAAACAGCTTGGCTGTTCCTTAAAAAGGTAAGCATACACCTACATATGACCCAGTAATTCCACTCCTAGGAGATAAGAGAACATATATCAATACAAATACCTGTATATGAATGTTTATAGCAGCTGTAATTATCATATCCAGAAGCTGGAGACAACCCAATGTCTGTTAATAGGTAACTAGATAATTGTGGTATATCCATGTAATGGACTACTATTCAGCAATATAAATGAATGAACAATTGATACACCCAAAAGTGTAGCTAAATCTGAAAATAATTATGCTGAGTGAAAGAAACCAGACCAAAAAAAGGTACATATTGTATGACTTTTATATGATTTTATTTCTTTAAACTCTAGAAAATGCAAGCTAATCTATAGTGACAGCAGATCAGCAGTTGCTTAGGGAGAGGAGCAAAGAGGAGTGGGAGGAAGGATTACAAAGGTGCATGAAGAGATTTGGAGGTGATAGATATATCCATTGTCGATTGTGGTGATAGTTCACAGGTGCATACTTACGTCAGAATTGACCAATTGTATACTTGAAATATTGGGCAATTTACTGTATGACAGTTATGCCTCTGAGCAGCTGCACAGAACTTTCTGCAGAACCTAGAGCATCACTGTGAGGTTGGGTTAGGGGTTTAAAAATGTGCCCATGTTCTTTCAGTCTCTGGCAATGATGGACAGGTGTACCCAATGGGTTTGGGGTTTAGGGCATGAAAAACTATGCTAAAATGAAATACTGTTTCAGCACTTGAAAAATGCCACTATTTTGGGGGGAGTATTACAATACATCTGAAATAATCTGTTCCTATGTATAAATAATATAAAAAAGCAAGGCTTCCTGTAGTGTATCACATTGTCAAATAGGTCAAGCTTCAATACAAATGCTTTGAAATTGGTACAGTAATTCCTGGCTGATTGTTTTTGTTCTCCAAATGAATATGCTTAGGTAAAGGTGATGGTTGACTCAGGAGACCGGAAGCGAGCCATCAGTTCGGTGTGCAGCTACATTGTGTATCAGTGTAGTCGGCCAGCTCCTTTTCACTCTAGGGATCTGCACTCCATGATAGTGGCAGCTTTTCAGTGTCTCTGTGTTTGGCTGACAGAGCACCCTGATATGCTTGATGAAAAGGTGAGTTTATTTTATTTTAAACCATTAAGTAAAAACAAAAATGTATGCTAGCAAAATGCCTTTTGAAAGAGAATATCTAAATTTAAATATTGTACACTTCATAAACTGAAAATACTTGTTAGATTCCAGTGAAACACTTGTCGTTTTGGGTACAACTTGAAAACTGTTCATTTTGCTTACATTTGGTTGCAAATTAAGTCAGAGATAAATTTTTTAGAAAGATGGGACCTTGACTGATCTATCTGAACTGTCAAGACTGTTGTTTCTTGAACGGATGGTAGCCTGGAGATAGCTAGTTGGCACTTCGGTCACCCTTCACCAAACACAGAAGGGCAGATGATTGCCAGGCCGCAAACCTAGAGCACAGCTCGTCTTAAAGGTTGCTTCTATGCAAATATGTTACTCCATACTCATTTCTTCACTCTCAAGTGGACGCAGATAACTAGTCCACGTTCCCTACCACTGTTCCACGTAATGTCTTCCTTATAGGGAAGCAGGTGTTATAAGGAATTTACAGTGCAAATAAAAGGAGACATCATTCGATATTTATGAAAACCTTTATGTAGTTTAAGGAATAATATTGTTGATTAAATCTTTGTCATTTTCATTATGGCTTCTAAAGTTATAATACCAGAAATTACCTAAAAATGTCAATGACAAGATTTCCTTTGGATATTAATAATATGTCTTAAACCATCCCCCTCACTTTGATAGCTAAGTCCAGAGATGCTGTTTCTCTGTGGCTACACTATCCCAGGCTTAACTGAATTATTATTTAATCTCTTTGATTTGTGCTTTTGTGATTTACAGTCTTTGGTAATTTAATAAGAAAGTTGAATTGAACTTATTTATCTAACACTCTAAACACCAAAATTTAGTTCTTTAAAGAGAAATTGGGGGGTGGGGGTGTAAAGTTTATTATATTACTATGAAGTTAATATATACTCATTAAAGAAATTAGCAAGAATCTGGAGCCCTTCCACCAAAACACAACCACTGCTAGCATGTGGATAGATTTCCTTGTCTTCTCATGAGAAAGATGTGTTACAAAAATTGATTTGCCTTTCCTGCTTTTAGGACTGCCTTAAGGAAGTACTGGAGATTGTGGAACTGGGTATCTCAGGAAGTAAGTCCAGGAACAGCGAGCAAGAGGTCAAGTACAAAGGAGATAAGGAGCCAAACCCTGCATCTATGAGGGTAAAGGATGCTGCTGAAGCCACCCTAACATGGTATGGAAGTGACTGCGCAGGGATTGTGCCTAGGAACTAGATGGGGTTAGCAGTGATCCATGTTGTTTCCTTCCTTCCCGATTGTTCAGCATTGTGTTATGCAGCCCCTTTAAGATACTTTCTCTCCAGAAATAAAATGGAAAGAAAGTCTATATTTTTTTTTACCTGTTTTTTAGACCAAAAGAAACTAGGAACTTGGGATTGAGAGTTTGAGTTCTTCTTTTTCTATACCATTTGATGTTAATTCAAGTCATACCGTGTTAGAGCTAGACTTACTGTACCCCCTCACTTTGATGCTAAGTCCAGAGATGGTGTCTGTCTCTCTGTGGTTACACTATTAGATCTGCTTTACAGCTCAGTGGTCTGTATTCTCTGCTATACCATTTATATTACATAGTATAGGTTCATTCAACCAAGATTTATGAACTCTCCTAAGAACTGAGAATAGGATCATAAAGATAAATCTGATTTAGTCACCATTATGTCTACCATCTTGTCTGCTAGGGAAGATAAAATATGAACACAAATAGCTATAATAATAGGTGGAAAATAAGTGCTCCAAGAGAAGAGGTATAAATAAAATGCTAGGGAGTTGGAAGGAAGAAATGAATACTTCCAGATAAGGGGAAGTCAGAGTAACAGTCTTAGGGAAAATGACATTGGACCTGACTCTGAGAGGATGGGTCAAGTTTGAGCTGCAAGCCAGAGTACAGGGTGGGTAAGAAGGCACCAAGACTGCTGTTTTGAGCATTTTGGTGTAGTAAAGGAGTAAAAACAGGGAGTTTGGTATCTTGAAAAAGAGTAGCAGAGAAAGTTGAGAGAGTTTATGTTTGGCTTGTAAGTGAGCATAGTGGAAAGAGGGAAGGAAGGCAGCTTAGCCACATTTGTGGACTGAATGGAACAGTTAGTGAAGATTAGGTGGAACCATAGTACACATGGAAAGACGAGGCTCATGAAAGGACATGTGCAGATGAAGGCTCAGAAAATATAAAAGCAGAAAGGAGGAGTGGCAAGTCAGTCTGGGCTGGGGCATCTTGGTCTTAGTAAAGCAGGCAAAACCGCTTGAAAGTTTGTGTGTAAGTCAGCCCTTAAACCAAGATCCCAGCATCTTCTACGAGTTTAGTGGCCTGTTGCTTACTTGGGGCATGCACAATGAAGTTGGATGTGTTTCTGTTCCTGTGGGCTTAAGTCATTCAGTGAAGTTTTAGAAGAGTGCTTCCTGTCATTTAGTCCTGCTCACTATGTAAATGCTGGACTTTCGGTGACTTTATGGAGGTTTGGCAAATAGCTAGAAAATAATATTTTAAAAAATGGGACTACAGCTACTGAAACATGCGTTTATGCTGATGATGAATACTAGAAGTAATACAAGTTCAGAAAGAAGACCATGTGTGGGCCAGGGGAGCCTTAAAAGTGTCATAGGCCCGGGCGTAGTGGCTCATGCCTGTAATCCCTGCACTTTGGGAGGCCGAAGAGGGCGGATCACAAGGTCAAGAGATTGAGACCATCCTGGCCAACATGGTGAAACCCCGCCTCTATTAAAAATACAAAAGTTAACTGGGCGTGGTAGTAGTCCCAGCTATTCAGGAGGCTGAGGCAGGAGAATCGCTTGAACCCAGGACACGGAGGTTGCAGTGAGCCAAGATCACACCGCTGTACTTCATCCTGACGACAGAGTGAGCTTCCATCTCAGAAAAAAAAAAAAAAAAAGGTGTCATGGAACTAAAACTTGATGCATGTCTTGAAGAGTAAGAAGGATATGGAGAGAAAGGAGGGGACATTTCTCATTATACAAAAATAAACTTGCTCCATCGTAGCCTGGATGGGGTGTTCTATGAGTGCATGACTGGCATGAGGATTGCATATGTGCTCAGGGTGAGTAGAGTCTTGGGATGCTTCTTCTCAACCTTGCCAGTAAGCTAGATGGCTTATCTGTTTCTCTTCAGCTATCTTGTCTCTGCTAGCAACTCGACAAATCGTATCTCCAGTTTTCAGTCTTAACTGTCGTCGTGAAACGTGTCCCTAACCAGATTTCTGTGTTCTCTCACAATCGCTGCTTTGTTTTAGTATCATTGCTGTTTGCCAGTTATGCAAACACAGAACTTTGGCTGTTTGTCTGATTTGTCTTTCTGTCATTCCCCATGTAAAGCCAGTGACTGAGTTAAACAGATTTTATTTTTGTGAAGTATTTCCTCCATCCTCTCCAACCTGGATAGCATCCTAGTCCGGGCCCTCCTCACTTCTTGCCCAGTTGCCCTATTTTTGATCTCTTAGCCCTTCTTGTTCATCTTTTATTCTATTGCAAAACTCATCGTCCTTAAGCACAATTTTGATTCTACTGCTTGAATGATTGAAAACCTTGAGTAGATCTGTTTCCTTCCTTGTTGTCTACACTCCTCGATTTGGTTTTCAAGGGCACTATCTGATCTTTTCCACCACTGCTTTGCAGCTTGTCTCTTCTACCGTTGTCAGACCTGACAGAGCACTGTGGCTATGAACTGGCTGTGCTTATACCTGTTTATGCTCTTCCCCTGGGTTTCAGGACCTCTTTTTTCTTCCTTTGGCTATGTCCTCCACTGTTCAGTGCTTATAGCAAATCTAGCTACCTCCATGGGGCCTTTGGTTATTCCGCTTCTAAAGATGACTCTTTTCTGCACTTCTGTGCTCATTCTGTCTGACCCTAATGCACAGCATGGAATTTTATACTGTCATGATTGTACCTGGTTATGTGTGATGTGTGCTAGTGTTGTCTCCCCAGTCTTGGTAGAGACCACGTTGGCCTCTTTGCCAACACAATGCTGAACACATAGTAGAAAATTATGGAGTACAGATTAGCTGGTTAGGTTTTTTTTCCCCTCTGTGTACACTAATACAAATTCAGGATTAGGGCTCTTGGAAGTCATTTCAACAGTCCCTTTGCCTGTCACCTTTAAGACATGTGTACCAAGTTATTTAGCCTCTATTTGGAGATTTTCTAACCCCCAAGCTTGCCTATTTCATTTTGTTAAAGACTTGATACTTTACATCGAGCTAAAATCTCTCCCACTTCTATGCATTGGTTCTGATTCATACTTTTGATCATTAAATCCTTTTTGTCCAGGCAGTAGCAGTATCCAAAAGCAGTCCTCATGTTCTCTCTGGTTCACTTCTGCCATTACCTTCAGTTTTTGTTTTGTTTTGTTTTTTTTTTTTTAAATATTACAAAGATTCAACTACCTTTATCATCCTGGGTTTCTCAACTGGCATAGGTTTGACTATGCGCCTCTTACAGGTGGTTTACAGAGTATAATACTCTATTTTTTTTTTTTTTTTCTTGAGACGGAGTCTCGCCCTGTCACGCAGGCTGGAGTGCAATGTCATGATGTTGGCTCACTGCAACTGCTACCTCCCAGAGTCAAGCAATTCTCCTGCCTCAGCTTCCCGAGTACCTGGGACTACAGGGGCGTGCCACCACACCCTGCTGATTTTTGTATTTTTAGTAGAGACGGGATTTCACCATGTTGGCCAAGCTGGTCTCGAACTCCTGACCTCAGGTGATCCACCCGCCTCAGCCTCCCAAAGTGCTGGGATTACAGGTGTGAGCCACCTGCACCTAGCAGAGTACAATATTCTAGATATGTTTTAATGATCTTTAAACTCTGTATAATATTACGTTTTCATTAAAATGTACTCAGACTGCATTGCATTTTTGAGAACTTGGTGATTTGCATTAAGTCAACTAAAATCCTTGAGTTTTTTTTTCACACGTTTACCTTTCATCTGTTTTTCTCATCCTGTACTTGTTTGGGAGTGTTTGAAAGTAATGCACAGAACTTTACATTTAAACCTGAAATTTCTTCATCTAAGATTTACCTCATTATTTTTAGTCTTTAAGATTCTTTTGGATCTCAACTGTTTCTATGGTATATTATCTCTGCAGCTCAGCTTTTGGTCGACTGCACATTTAATGAGCATATCCTGTGTGTTCTAAATACATTGATAAAAATATTGAACAGATAGACTCACAAAGCACATTGTCAGAACATTTCCTTCAAGTCCACAGGGATTTTTAAATCTATCTACAAGTTCATGATATTATATGAAACAGCATTTCATATAATATGAAATGGGAGTAATAATGGTATATGGGAATAATAGTGGTACCTATGAGAATAGGATTATTAGGATATTATGTGAATTGTTGTGATATGATATTATATCACATAATACTATAACAATTCCATCAGATAGGTACCATTATTATTCCCATTTTATAATGAAGGAACTGCAGCACAGAAAGAAAGTATCTTAAAGTTAAAACAAAGATTTTATCTTGTGGTTCTAATATCATCCACCCCTTCATATGCATCTCATTTGGAAAACCAATATTCCACAACACATTTGTCATCTCAACTCTCAGCTTGAATGGCCTCTCCTCTTTCACTCTGAGGTGTGAACCCAAAGATCTCTAACAATGGAAAGGAACATTGCTCAACAGATTATTTTTCTTCCATTTCCTCTCCTCTTAAAAGGAAGACTGTCTCAGAACTTCAGGGACCAGGAGAACTTGGCATTAGTTCAGGCCTCTAATGGTTTGCAGAAAACAGGAGAAACACCAGGAGATCAATAATGAGAAAATATGGCTTTTAAACACCAGGAGATCAATAATGAGAAAATATGGCTTTTAAACACCAGGAGATCAATAATGAGAAAATATGGCTTTGGTTTTCTAAAATGGGATAGAGATGGTTGTCACAAAGCATATGGAGCTGGGCGCGGTGGCTCACGCCTGTAATCCCTGCACTTTGGGAGGCTGAGGCGGATGGATCATGAGGTCAGGAGATCGAGACCATCTTGGCTAACATGTTGAAGCAGGCGCCTGTAGTCCCAGCTACTCGGGAGGCTGAGGCAGGAGAATAGCATGAACCCAGGGTGGAGCTTGCAGTGAGCTGAGATTGCGCCACTGCACTCCAGCCTGGGTGACAGCGAGACTGTCTCAAAAATAAATAAATAAATAAATAAAAGCATATGGAATACGAGCTTGCTGTATTCCATGCAAGATTCTAAGATGTCAAATCAAATAGGTTGCCTGTAAGGGAGTAGGTCACTGAGATCAAATTATACCAGCTTAACCGCATTTTCTCTTCTGGGTATGGACCAGGCTGGAAAGGCAGATTAAATGACTCTGAAATAGACATACAAGTATGCATCTGGGGTAAAGGGCTTTTTAATCTTGGAGGGGAGAGTCTGGACAGTATGCCATGGCATTCACTACAAGGAGTAAATCTGACCTGTCAAGAAGCATGGCTGTGGTCCATTAAAATTCAGGAGAGTGAAAGGGGACACATTGATGCACAAGGTAAACTGAAGATTTTACTTTGGGAATTAACTGTTATCTTTTCCATTCTCTGTAGCATTATGCAGTTGCTCGGCGCATTTCCTTCACCTAGTGGTCCTGCCTCTCCTTGTAGTCTTGTGAATGAGACCACTTTGATTAAATACTCCAGGCTGCCAACCATAAACAAGCATAGTTTCCGGTACTTTGTCTTGGATAACAGTGTCATCCTGGCAATGCTGGAACAACCTCTTGGAAATGAGCAGAGTAAGTTTTAGTACTTTGAGCCTTCTCTACTGCTTAATCAGTGTTACCAGTACCGTGAAACTGTTTCCAGGATCTGGGAAGGACAGCCTACAGATTCAAAGTAGGTCAGAAAGACTTCTAGCTGTGGGACGATAGCACCTGAAAAATAGGAGGCCAAAAAATAGAATATACATATTAGATAGAGTCTTTTAAAGGCTCTTGGTGTGCATCTGAACTAGCTCTGTAGTTTTATAAAAGGTGATATGTTAGTGGGATCCATTGTGGTGTTTATCTTTGTCACTTTTTCTTCCCCTTTAAACTTTGGATCCTGCCCCTCTGCTCCCCTCCCTCTCACTCCTCATGTTCTGTATCAATTGTTGGTGCCACCTACATAGGCTAGAAATTTGAGGAGTTATCTTTACCTGCTCCTTCCTGTTACTCACTTATGTAATTAGTTTCTAAGTTTCCATCTTCCCAGGGACCTTTGGATCTTTCCTTTCCTCTGTATTTTCCCGATACATCGAAGTGCAGGTCGTTAATATTTCTCACCTAGATTATTACAGTTGTTTCCTACCTGCTGTGATTCCTCCAACCCTCAAACCCCTTGCCAGTTCTAACCTGTGTTTTCCCTACTTCCATCCTACTTGCTGCCACCATAGTATTCATCCTCAACTACAAATGACCATGCAGCGCCCTACTGAAAACTCTGCAGTGATTTTCCATCAGCACAACATGCACTGTTTTCCTCCTTTCCCTCCCTCTCAGTTATAAGCCATCTCACAATATGTGATAAAAACTGCGACCCAAACTATCCACAAGTACATTTTTTTTTTTTTTCTGATGGTAATTGGCATCAGCCAGTATGTAAAAGAAGCATGTTCTCAGACCCTTATTGCTGGGAAGGGGAAGGAGAGTGAAGGTTACAGAATATGTGGGTATAAAGTGACCCATGGGTATAAAGTGACTTGGTACACAATTCCCTTAGTTATGAGTGAAAAATGCAGGCTCACAGAGGGTATATGACTTGCTCAGGGTTACTTGGGACTAGAGCCCAGATTTTCTAAACCCTGTATTGTCCCTTTCTGTTATTGTCGTGCAGTGATAGGACTTACTCAGTGATTAAAGATTTGCCTTCTTGCCTTTGTAAAGGTGAAGAGTCCTGTGCTAATTTTGTTGATTATATGAGTAGGAGCTCATAAATCCATAAAGTGAAAGTGAGACATTTCCCTGTAGTTTGAGATGAAAAGAATACCATCATAACCTTCTGTTGTGTTGTGGTGAGATGCCGTGACATTAATATCAAATAGAATGGTGCGTTTTATTACTGCCTAACTTCAGAAGTGCTACTCCCAAGTCTTTTCTACAGGCATTTCATCCTTTTCTACCCTAGACCTGGAGCTTGCTTGACTTTCTTTCCTAGCCTGTGCCTATTCATGATTCCTCCAAACTCCTACTCCCAAGCCATCCGCTGAGGAGTCTGCAAAATCCCAGTGTCCCCTTCAGGCTTCCTGGCCTTTTTCCAGCTTTTAAAGACTCTCCTACTTTCATTCCAAATAATTTCATTGCATAGGAAGTTTACCAAAAATATAAGCCGTTGGAATTGTGTAGATTTACAAGGACATTTTAGTAGTTTATTGTAATAATAAGAAATTGTAGAGAAATTTGAAGGCGTTTGACTCCCACACCTGAGACAGAAGAATAAAAAGAAGGATCTGGGTCACTCAGGAAGTCCATTCTGAGTTTTTTTTTCACCCCCACCATGCCCCTGAAGTTCTGCTAAGACGGAACAGTGTCTGTCTGTGGTGGGCAGTGGTACACAAAGGCATGGGCAAATATAACACTAACACTGCAAACATCCAGTCTATCTTTCTGCACTTAAAGTGTTCCCAACATTGGGAGGTTAAGAGTATTTACTGGACAGTGTTTCCCACAAATGTGTACATGTACCACTGGAGGTATGTGAGATGATCTTAGTTGATATATTAGTGAATATAATTTTATGTTTTTTTAAGCATATGCTTTAAAATTATATAATTAGCATGCCAAAATTCATGATTTTCCATTTAGAGATGCACAATAGTGGTTGATGTAAAGTAATAGTACTTACAGTACATGGGTATGGCAGAAACCACAGAGGTGGTACACAAAAGATCAAAGCTTATGAAACACTGTTGGGCCTTTGATTGTGAGAAGCTCTGCAGTTGATAACAAGTTTATTTTAAATGGTTGTTGTCTGAAATTAAAACTTTTATATACATATTTTATTCTAGATGATTTTTTCCCCTCTGTCACTGTGCTGGTCCGGGGGATGTCTGGAAGACTTGCTTGGGCACAACAGCTTTGTCTGTTACCCAGAGGAGCAAAAGCAAATCAGAAGGTATTCATCAGAAGTGACAGGGAAGTGTGTGTGTGTGTTTTGTAATTTAAAGGTTAGATAACATTCCAACAGAAAACACAGATCAAATAAATATTTTTGATCCCTGGCCAGATTCTCAGTCAGTGGGTTCATACCGGAATCATCTAGGAACCTAGAATTCCAGATCTACTCAATTACTCTTTAAAGACATCTTCAAGGCAGGTGTCTTTTCAAAAAGCTTTGCAGGTCATCCTGGCATCTACTTAGGAGTAATTGCTGTTGTGGACAGTGGCCCCAGTTTTTTCCATGTAATTTTCCATGTAATAAAAGTCAGGTATATACCATATGTGAAAATAATTGGGCGGGACTTCTGATGTGTCCAGCAACAGGACTTAGTTTCACATTGTTTTATATGATTTGTTCTTACATAGTAATTGGTAATATAGTGTATACATTTTTTTTTGTTTGTTTTTAAAGAGTCAGGGTCTTGTTTGTTTCCCAGGCTGGAGTGCAGTGGTATAATCATGGCTCACTGCAGCCTAAACTCCTGGGCTCCAGTGATCCTCTTGTCTCAGCCTCCTGAGTAGCTGAGACTATAGGCACATGCCATGGCACCCAGCTCATTTTAAAAATTTTTTGTAGAGACAGGGTCTTGCTTTGTTGCCCAGGCTGATCCCAAACTCCTGTCTTCAAGTGATCTTTCCACCTCAGCTTCCCAAAGTGTTAGGATTACAGATGTGAGCTGTCACACCCAGCCTAATTAAAAAAAAAATATACACACACACACACACACACACACACACACACATATATATGCTGTGTATAATTTAATGAAATCTTTTGAGGTACAGTTTATTTTATTACATTTGTAATTATGTGAATAATACTTGAAAAGTTGGAAAATTCAGATAACGAAGAAATTTTAAATCACCTTTACTCACTACCCAGAGGAATATAACCACTGCTAATATTTTACTGGATTTCCTTCCCATTTTTTTCTTTTCATAAACAATAACACTTGAATAGAATTTGAGTAATTTTGTGTACTGCTCTTTTCACTTATAACATCGTAAGCTTTTACTTCTGCTACTAAAAATTTTAAATATGACTTAATATTTCACCAGCATTTAAGAGACACCACAAAATTGGAGCATGTGCCTAAAATCATTTAATATCTTAGATGTCTTTGTTAGATGAGATGTGTTTTTCACCCAGTAAGGAACACTCGTCTATTTTTTCTTGGGGGTACAGATCACATTCTGTCAGCAACTCTGTAATTTAATAAGTTAGCATTGAAGACTGAAGAGGAAGGGGACCAGGAGTGGAGCTAAAATTTGTTTAGCATTCACCATGTATATATTAAAGCATGGATTTGGAGCTATGGAGACCTAGATTTAGACCTCAATTAAGCCATATTAAGGTTCTTGTTAAAATCACTTTCTAGAGATGCCCAGTGAAGCCAAGCTTGTCTTTAATTATATGGAATGATGTGAGAGCCCCTGGGGAAGAAAGTTTGAGTCTTAAAGCTCCAAAATGCTTTACCCACTGGATTACCACTGAATGTGGGAGATTCAGGCCTGCAGCAGTAGAGGTCCACAGCCCATTTGTCAGTCATGAGATCTATAAGAAGTTGGTGAATATTTTTAGAAAAATAGAGTACATAGATTCACAGGCTACTTTCCTTTACTGTTATCTGTAGCGTTTGCAGGTGCTGAGTGAGTTTTTGTGACATGTAATCCTAGGGAAACACAGCCATCTAAGAGACCAGGGAAATCCATGTCATTGCAGATGGGTGTTGGACCCTATATAATAAACAAAATATTACTTGTTTTAACAGCTTTTTGTGCCTGAGCCTCGCCCAGTTCCTAAAAATGATGTTGGATTTAAATATTCTGTGAAACACCGGCCATTTCCTGAAGAGGTGGACAAGATACCTTTTGTGAAAGCAGATCTCAGCATTCCAGATTTGCATGAAATAGTCACTGAAGAAGTAAGTACATTATTTTTAGCTGTCGTCAAGGGGACGAATAGAAACATTCTTACAACTTCCATGGTCAAGCCAATGCTTTTAGTGTTGTTGGAGATGATTTATAAGATGACATGGGTCTCCATCATCCAGGAGGTTGCCATGTTTAAGACGAATATAGATTGTGGCTGATCTAAAGGAACTGCACATCTCTTAGAGCTGTCACTGGGCTGCCTGGCTGTTCATGGTAGGTTTCAGTAGTGTAGTGACATGATCAGACTCTGTTAGTAGAGTTATTTGGAGAAGGAAGACCAGTTCAGAGACTATTATGACAATCCAAGTCCTTATAAGAAAGGAAGGACTATTTCACTGATATGAAAGTTTAATATATAAAATGTATTGTGGAGGCAGATCCAAGCAGTCTTGAATTGATGAGGGAAGGAGAAGAACCAAAGAATTTTAGATTTTGAGCTTAAGTGACAAATATCAGTGCCATTTACAGAAATATAGACATTAGGAAGAGGATAGGTTTGGGAAGATGGGGAAAATGTATTTGGCTTTAGATTAATTTAGAGAGTTAATTAAGATAACTGGCTCTTAGGTCAAGGGAGAATAATTTTAAGAAGTCGGGGACAGAAGTATATCAGGACATGAGAGAACAGAAGAGCAGGAATGGAGGAAGAGCTACACTAGCCAGTGCTGGAGAGACCAGGGAGAAGAAAGAATAGAAAAAGTTCCCTGGATTTTGGCATGAAATGTAGGTGACCTTTGAGAACAGGTGTGTACAGTAGGAGGGAGAGTTCAAAGGGCTGGGGAGTGAATGTATTGAGGGAGAGGCAGTGAATAGAAACCACACTGTTAACAGTAAAGGGAAGGGTACAGAATGGGTAATATTATAGAAGGAAATGGCCTCGTTAAGGAAAGAAAAGACTAGTTTTTTTTGTTTGTTTGTTTGTTTTGAGATGGAGTTTTGCTCTTGTTGCCCAGACTGGAGTGCAGTTGCACATTCTCAGCTCACTACAATCTCTGCCTCCCGGGTTCAAGTGATTGTCTTGCCTCAGCCTCCTGAGTAGCTGTGATTACAGGTGCACGCCACCACACCCAGCCAATTTTTGTATTTTTAGTAGAGACGGGGTTTCACCATTTGGCCAAGCCGGTCTCGAACTCCTGCCCTCAGGTGATCCACCTGCCTTTGCCTCCCAAAATGCTGGGAATTACAGGCGTGAGCCATCGCACCTGGCCAGAAGAGGCTAGTTTTTAAATATTTTTTTACATTCAAGGATGTGAGGATTATGAACATGCTTATAGATTGAAGGAAGAAACCAGGAGAGAGGGATCTGGCTAACACTGTAAGATGGGCAGTGGGACTTACAAGTAATAGAAGCAGTAGGGTCAAGAGTCTAGTCTAGAAAAGAGATACTTCTAAGACAGAAGGAGAGAGTAGGTGAAGGTTCAGAGACATTTAGAGAGGAAAGGAGGGAAATTGAAGAAGTTTATGAAAATTTTAATCCTGGTTCTTGGCAGTGTAATAGGGGATCCAAGACAGTTCTTAAAAATTGCCAGGCAGTCCAGCTGAGGTTAAGTAGCATTATCTATAGTGAAGTTATTTAACTCACTCTGCTGACTTTCTTCAAAAGTCCTTGGAATCTGGAAGCATAAGAATTTGACTGGTGTGGAGATTGACAGGTGTGGAAATTTGGAAGGAGAAGGTTCAACACAGCCGTTTAATGTGCTTAAGGAGAAGGTATTTAGCTGTTAGACGTGGGGGCTTCAGCTTAGTTGGAAAGCAGATAAAGCCAGAAGGATGCTAATGGAGTGGGAAGGCAGGGGGTGGGGTTGAGTGCCCCCCAGCAAAAGTAGAGCATGAGCTCAGGAAGTGAAGGGATAGGAGCTGCACAAGGGGCTTATGATTGGAGAGGGAATTTCAGACTTACAGCCCTGGAAAGCAGGGCACATCTCAGGTTCAAGTTTGTTTTCATGGATGGCCAAAGTTGTGAAGGTTGAGGAGCTTGTAGAATCCTGAGCCAGATTGTTGGAAGGATTGTCACTCACCAGGGGATGGAATTTTAAACAAGGATTGATCAGAAGAAAAGGTGGGAGGAGTTTCTAAGAGTACAGTCATGTAATCCATATGGATGAAGAATTCCAAACGCAGGGAGCATGTCAGGGTGAAGATGGACAGTGATCTGGAAGCGAAGGGGTGAGAGTGGCAACTCTACCCCCTTTCTTGCCTATTTGAAGGGAACCAGAGACTGAATGTTTTCATTTACAGTGAGAACATGAAGAAGCAATTGTTGAAGGTATAGGGAAGTTTTTTTGGTGTTTGTTTTAACCTTGAACCATGTTTGTTTAATGGCATACTCTGTATTGAACTGAATCAATGTTGATCACTGAAAATTATCTTCATTTTCTTTGTTGCTTGTAGCTTTATTTTCATTTTAAAATTAAGATTGACTTAGCCAGGTACAGTGGGACTCATGCCTGTAATCCCAGCACTTTGGGAACCTAAGGCAGGAGGATCACTTGAGCCCAGGAGTTCAGCTTGGTCAACATAGAGACCTCAGTCTCAAAAAAAAAAAAAAATTAAGATTGGCCTTACTAGTTTCATAACATTTTCAAATATTTGGTTTATTTCAGTTAGAAGAGAGACATGAAAAATTAAGGAGTGGCATGGCCCAACAGATTGCTTATGAAATACACCTTGAGCAACAGAGTGAGGAGGAATTGCAGAAGAGAAGCTTTCCTGACCCAGTTACGGATTGCAAGCCCCCGCCTCCTGCCCAGGAATTCCAAACAGCCCGCCTTTTCCTCTCACACTTTGGATTTTTGTCCTTAGAAGCATTGAAGGTAATTTTCATGAACTTTTATGAATAAATATATTCACAAGTTAACATTCAGCTGACAGTAGCTAAAATATTTTTATGAGGATATAAGCAAATTAAAAAAAAAAAAACAAGTTAAAATTTTACCTTGCATACAAATAAATGAAATTCTGTGCTGCTGTAGGTTATAGTTTGTGCTCCAGGACAGGTCACCCCATGAATGCATTCAGAGTTCTGAGTCTGAGGGGACTGGTTTGATAATACACCTAACTCTGAATTTTCCTAGATAACACAGTACCCATGTTAATGAAATCTACAGATAATTAGAAAAAGAATGTTAAAAATCTTCCCCTACTAAGCATTATGACTAAAAATATAAGCTACAATTAACTTTGCTCTTTCATGCCACTTTTAGAAAAGAATGAAGTTAATATTGTAGTATTTGTAAGTCAAGCACTTCTTATATTGTCCAATTTGTAAGATCAAACTATCTGGCTTTATGTCCTGGAATCACTGCTTGCCAGCTATGTGGTCTTTGGTGAGTTTCTCGTCTTGTCTTAGTTCCTCATCATCTATAAAGTGAGGGTGATAAAAGTATCCATCTCATTGATCATGTGAAGATTAAATGTGTTCACTCGTGGAAGATACTTGGTATAGTACTTAGCACAAAGTAAGCCAGCCTATAAGGTAAATATTGCCATTCTTCTTAATTCCATTAGCCTTAAAACAATTTTACAGCCAGGTGCGGTGGCTCATGCCTATAGTCCCAGCACTTTGGGAGCCCAAGACAGGAGGATCATATGAGGCCAGGAGTTTGAGACCAGCCTGGACAACATAGTGAGACCCCCATCTCTCCAAAAAATTGTTTTTAAAAATTAGCTGGGTATGATGGCACACCTGGCTTCTCAGGAGTCTGAGGCAAGAGGATTGCTTGAGCCTGAGAGTTCGAGGTTACAGTGAATTATGGTCACTCCACTATACTCCAGCCTGGTTGATAGAGTGAGACCCTGTCTCTTGGAAAAAAAAAAAATTTACAAGACAAGTGATGCTATTCCTGTTTTATAGATGTGGACATAGAGGCTCAAAAATGTGAAATAACTTGTCTGGAGGTGGACTTGGAATTTATTCTAAGTCCTGTTTTGAAAAGTACAACTGAAGATTGCCAAGCAAGAAGTTCCTTATTGTATAAGTTGTCCCCTGCCCTTACTCCCTAGGAACTACCTGGTTATAGGCCATTTAGCTTTGTAGGAAAGTAATGGGGACATTGCTATTTGATTTTGTATTTCAGCATATAGAGGGAAAATATTTTTTGCATTTTTTTTTGTAGAAAATTGCAATATGAACATAAAAACTTAAAATGCAGAATAGAAGAGCAGAGAGAGGAACATTATAAGAAATATAGTGGTAAATATGGCAGGGAAGGAAAAAAGATGCAACTTACAAATCATTAGTGATATTCCTAGTGGAGAAAATTGAACAGAGTAGAAGCAGTAAATAAAAATACACTAGAAGAAAATTAATGCTTCCTATGGACTTCAGGGACACAAGAAAAGCTGTAATAGCCTTGTCTCTGAGATTATAGTTTTCCACTTCTGTTATCTGTTCTAGCTGAAACTTTTAAGCTTTTAAGAAAATAATTCTCATGCTTTCTTATCTGTATGAGAACATAGGAAAAATAAAGTTACCTGGTTTATTTTATGAACCTTAGAATATTTCTAATAACTAAAACTTGACAACTCATACATACAAAACTACAAACCAGTTTTACTTATGAATATATTTACAAAAGTAATAAGGGAATGCTAAGCAAACTTAGTTCTGAATTAATAGCATGTTAAGTAAATGGTCTTCCATGATCAAGTAAGGTTTATCCCAGGAACTTAGCAATTAATTATCAGGAAATATTAATAAAGCTATTAAGAAAATAATTTGGTCCCATTAGCAGTTCAGTCAGTGAAACAGTAAGTCAGTATTTACTAGAATCATATTCTGATTTTTTAAAAAATAACAAACTAAGCCAGCACTACTAGTGTAGGTTCTTATTTTAAAAGATTTATCTAAATGACAACCCAGGAGCAAACTAGAGGAATCTTTTGTTAAAATCAGAGGTAAAAATTGTCTACCTTGACTACTATTTAACAACGATAATTTTTTAGTCAATGACATTTTTTAAACTTTCTAGTTTTAAATAATTATAGATTAGCAGGAAATTGCAAAATAAAGATATGAGGACCTTCCTGGGATGATAAATTCTTATGTAACTACAGTACAGTATAAAAATGAGGAAAGTCAATGAAATGTTAAACTAACAGGTAAAAATCATTGGAAATGAGAAGACAGTTTGTAGGTAATATGACTTCTAGTTTGACAACCATAAGAAAATCAATAAAATGTTTAAAATAAATGAGAGTTAAGATTGCCGTACACAAAAGTACAAAAATTAGTAATTATGTCTATGATACTCAGTTAAAAATACAATGCAAAAATGCCCCATTTGCAGCCGTGATATTGACAAAAGTTACCCTAGCAAAGTATGTACAAGACCTAGAGGAAGAAACGTTTAAAATTATTAAGAGATATAAAATATGTAAATGTTACGTTCCTAGATTAGAAGATCATTCAGAAGAATAAGCTGAGGAAATACCTTACTTTAAAAAAAAAAAGAAGAATGAGGACATTCTGGTCTACAAGGTGTATTACAACATGCTTCAGGTCCACAATTCCTTATCCATGATTTCAAAGTAAAAACTGAAAACTGGAAAATTTTTTATATATTTGTAGTAAATTCATTTAGTGGCAAAATTGGACCTGAATTGACATGAGGCTGTTTGTAGTTTTATGTCACTTAGTGTGAATACACTTCTGTTTGACTACAGAAATATTAATGTCTTTGATTATAGAATATTGCCCTAGACCTTGCTAGGAATGTTATGTAATTGACTAGAAGGCTAGACTCAATCCTTGCCAGTGTGAAAGACAGTCATTCTTGCCTTCTCTGGAGGATGCTTTTCTGAAAGATATGCTGTGGTTAGCAAAACCTTGTTTGGCAAGATCAAAATCTCAAAGAAGATAGGGGATTAAGAGGAAAACAAAACAAACATGCATTTCTGAAAAATTTGTAGACTTAATTTTTTTAGAGAAGATTTAGGTTTTCAGAACAATTGAGCAGAAGGGGTAGAGAGCTGTCATATACCTTCCCCACAGCCCAGTTTGCCTGTTATCAACATCTTGCATTGATGTGGTGCATTTGTTATGATTGATGAACCTATATTGGTGCATTACTAACTGAAGTTAGTGATTTACAATAGAGTTCACTCTGTGCTGTACAGGTCTCTGGGGTTTGACAAGTGTATAATGACATGTGTCCACCATTACAATTGTACAAATAGTTTTACTGACCTAAAAATCCACTGTACTCCACTTATTCATTCCTCCCTCTTCACTCCTCACTCAAAACCTAGCAGCCACTGGTCTTTGTACTGTTTCTCTATAGTTTTACCTTTTTCAGAATGTCATATAGTTGGAATCATACAGTATGTGGTCCTGTCACACTAGCTTTTTTCACTTTTATCAATATGCATTTAACATTTCTTCATTCAGTATGCGTTTAATGTGTCTTTTTGACTTGATGGTTTATTTCTTTTTATTGCCGAATAATACTCCATTGTATGGATATACCACAGTTGATTTATCCCTTCATCTATTGAAAGACATCTTGGTTGCTTCCACATTTTGGTTATTATGAATAAAGCTGCTATAAACATTTGTGTGCAGGCTTTTGTGTGGATGTATGTGGGAAAATACCAAGGTGTGCAGTTGCTGCATTGCATGGTAAGAGTATGTTTGGCTTTGTAAGAAACTGCCAAACCGTCTTCCAAAGTAGCTGTACCATTTCACATTTCACCAGTAATGAATGAGAAAAAAAGTACATTAAAGGTAAGTTCTAGAAAGCACAATATTATAGAGAAAACAGAATCCAAAATTATATGCACAATATAATCTCAGTTGTCTTTAATTTAAAAAGAGACAAATAAAAGAACTAAAAGGAAGTATGTTAAATAATTTCTTTAGTTTAGGATTATGGTTGTGTTTATTCCTACCATTCTACATTTTTTAATTTAATTTTTATTAAACCATGAGCAAGTATTGTTTTTATAACAATGCAAGAAAATAGGTAATAATTTCTCCTTTCTTCTTTTGGTGGCAGGAACCTGCAAATAGTCGTCTACCTCCTCACCTTATTGCACTTGATTCCACAATACCTGGATTTTTTGATGACATTGGGTATCTGGATCTCTTGCCATGTCGTCCTTTTGACACAGTTTTTATTTTCTATATGAAGCCAGGTCAGAAAACGAACCAAGAGGTAAGAGTTATGAATTTTTTTTTTTTTTGGTATATTTTTGTGCTATAAATACACGTCTAGAGAAAAAAATTGAGGCAAAATTAATATGGAGAGTTTATTTGGGCCAGAGTTGAGGAAATGGGAAATGCTGGAAAGTTCTCCCAAGAACAAAGGAGAGTCTCAAGTGTTTAAAGATAAAAAGGATGAGCCAGGAGAGCAGATGATTACAAAAGTTGTTTTTCAGGAATGCTCATTGGTTTACAGAAATAACATTGATTAGTGAGTGGATATAAATTATTAAACTGTAGGATATGAGCTGTGGTGTCCAGCACTGTTAGATTAGTTTATGAACTATTGGTGGTGACATGCAGTCTAGAGTCCATATAGCACGCAGCTTCAAAATTATTAGTTAGCTCAAGCAGGAGTGAGATGCGACTGCTATCACATTTCAGTGCCTTTCTGGGCATGATAATTTGAGGGAGACTCGCATTCCTTAAATAGTTTCATTTTCATATCCAAAATTTTACATGGTATGTACTTGTCTATGGTAAGAAGTGTTTTATACTCGATGCCTAAAGACTTGCTGTGAACCAGTTTGAAAACAGAATTAACCAAAACTATGATACTTGGAGTCCTGAGTCTTCTGACCCTTAAGAAATGTGATTTAAATAGGAGCTGTAGGATATCTTTCTTCCCCTTAAGGAATTCAGATTCATAAGACAAAATAAACTAAAATAAAGAAGGGTAGTCATAAAAAGTTAAAATAAGGCTCAAGAAGAATAAAGCAACAGCAACAAATATTTATGGAACATCTTCCCTGTGGCTCAGCATGCCAGGATATAGAAACGAGTAACAGTTCCCCTTTTGAGAAGCAGCTCACCTTCCTAGTAATTTCAGAAACAAATCATTTCAGTTGAGGAAATGCGTGGTGTGCAGTGAGGGAAATAACACCTGAAATAAAGGAGAAAAACAGAAGGACTGGCCGGGTGCGGTGGCTCACGCCTATAATCCCAGCACTTTGGGAGGCCGAGGTGGGTGGATCACCTGAGGTCAGGAGTTCAAGACAAGCCTGGCCAACATGGTAGAACCCTGTCTCTACTAAAAATACAAAAATTAGCTGGTGTGGTGGCAGGCACGTATAGTCCCAGTTACTTGGGAGGCTGAGGCAGGAGAACTGCTTGAACCCGGAAAGCGGAGGTTGCAGTGAGCCGAGATTGCACTCCAGCCTGGGCGACAGAGCGAGACTCCGCCTCAAAAACAAAACAAAACATAGGTACTTAAGTAAAACATACCTGGATACGTGTAACAAAAAGACTAGGAGGAGGATGAAGAAAAATGTAAGATAGGTGAGAAGGGAAAACAGAGAGCAAAATGGCAGGCGACTTGAAGTGTTTTTTGAAAAGGAATAATTGAAATATAGAATAGGCAGGAAGTTACTGACTGTAACTAGGAAAGAACTGAAGGAAGACTTGTAAAATGTAGTATTCAGATGTGTAGGGCACTGTGACTGCATGATCCTGGAATTTTACTGTAGTAGTCATTTTAAGACCATCAGCTAATCAAATTAGCATGCCTAAAGGAATTTACCAAAGTTTCCAAATATTTACACTAGAAGCACTGTTTCAAATGATTTGTGAGCTCTTAGAAAAGAATGCTGATTTATGAGAAAGTTATTTTTTTGTTACTGAGTCAATAAAGTTAATAAGTGTCTGTTGTTAGGTGAACAAAATCTATAAGATTTCTGGCCCCCTAAAACTGCATAGAGGCGAAGACAGATGATTAAATAAGCAACCAACCGTTGTAAAGGGTGCTAATAGGGTCATTAAAGCACGTTCTAGGAGCAATAACGGGAAAACCTAATCTGGTTTTAAGAAGGTGGCCTGGAGGGAAAGATACTCTAGCTGATATTTATGGTGTGCATTAACTGTAGGTAAGGAGGCAGAAGCAGATTGTCACTGACAAAGTAATAATAATGTATAAATTCTTCAGGGTAAAGAGAGTATTTTATCTTCATAAAATTCATTATGGGGTCTAATATACTTGGAGCTTAAGAGAAAGTGGGCTGGTGGTAACCAAAGATGAGACCGATGGACTCAAGTGTCTTAGAAGAACCTCAGTAAAATTGGATTAATTCTGGAGGTGGGGATCTGTTTTGAAGGAAGTCAGTGCATTCTTTGAGAATAATGGAGCCACTTTCTCCTGCCTGGACAAGAAGACACAAACGCTTGAGGCACCTCCTAACCCAGTCCAGTTTCCCTAGCTGTTTAGAAGCTGAGGATAACTAGGAATTAATGAAGATTTCCTCAGACCTCCTTTGGAATGTCTGAGACCTGCCTTCCCTAGCCACAGGGTAGATTAAGATTAATTTCTGTCTGCCAGAAGTGGCATGCAAGTTGAATTGGATTCACTTATTGCTTCTTGACTAAATTTTCAAAAATTATTTATTTAAAAGTTTTACTTCTAGATAAAAATTTGAATAGCAAAAACTAGAAATGGTTGTTAAGTCAGTTTCTTGGCACTCATAAAAATGTGAAGGGATATGGGTAAACTAAATAGGTTCACTTCTAAGGAGACTGGTTTTAGGCTGGGCACGGTGGCTCACACCTATAATCCCAGCACTTTGGGAGGCTGAGGTGGGCGGATCACGAGGTCAGGAGATAGAGACCATCCTGGCTAACACAGTAAAACCCGTTTTTACTAAAAATATAAAAAATTAGCTGGGTGTGGTGGTGGGTGCCTGTAGTCCCAGCTACTCAGGAGGCTGAGGCAGGAGAATGGCATGAACCCAGGAGGTAGAGCTTGCAGTGAGCAGAGATTGCGCCACTGCACTCCAGCCTGGGCGACAGAGCAAGACTGTGTCTCAAAAGAAAAAAAAAAAAAATAGACTGGTTTTGTGTTTAAGAGGTAATGACTTCGAGGTGATTTGCAGTGGGTCAGATGTAATGGATGTAACTTCTTGCATTTTGACTTTCACAGGCCTCTATATGATCTTGGTATAGATTAGCGTTATATGAATGACATCAGTGATCTGTGGACTGGCTGCATCATAGTTATTTGGAGGAATTTTTAGAGATAGTGATTCCAGGATTCCGCATTCGCTGATTTTAATGTAGAAGGTCTAGAGCAGGCGAAGAGAACCTTGTTTTTACTCCATTTCCCAGATGATTTTGATATACTCTGCTCTCCACCCTCCCCCTTTCGTTTTTCATTTGCAAAGGAATTTCTTGTTTTCCTTCCTTTAGAAATGAGTTTTTCAAGAGTAGCACTATTGCCATCTTGGGCCAGATAAGTTCTTTGTTATGAGGGCTGTCCTATGTATTTTAGAACATTTAGCAGCATCTTTGGCCTCTACTACTAGATGTTTGTAGTGTGCCTCACCAGTTATGACAACCAAAAGTGTCTCCAAATGTTGGATGTCCGCTGAAAAGCAAAATCATCCCTAGATGAGAAGCACTGTTTTAGAGTGAGGGACTCTTTGTGAGGCCAGTAGAAAGCGCACGCATTACATTTAGTGCTTAGTGAAGAGGAGAGAACTTTGTGGCCACTTCATTTTTCCTGAAATTCTCTTCTTTGGCCTAAGAAAAGGATATTTTCATACTCACTTATTAATTACATCTAATGTTTGTTGAATTTTAGTAGGTTTTATAGCCTTTGTCAAGATTTATAGTTAAATAGTTGCATCCCTATGTAATGTTTCTCATTAACCAGACAGTAAACTTCATGAAGGTAAGGACGTAGTATCGTAAACATGGCTGATTCAGTAATTGTTTTGCTAGGAAGAGAGCTCATAGCTTTTCTTGCATTATTTCATAACCATTGTTATTATCTCTACTTTATGGATTAAGAAACTGAGGCAGTGGGGGTAAGAAACTTGCCCAAGGCTCAGCCAATCCAAATCTGTCTAACTCTGGAGAATGCATTTTCTCTATCGTGATATATCCTCAAATGGATTCTGAGCTTGGACATGATTTGTCAGAAGCTTCAAAGCTAACCAATTTTTATGAAGATTTATTTTGATACATTATTTTTCTTCCTTCATTATAGCTGATGATTGGTATGTATTTCAGATTTTGAAGAATGTGGAGTCTTCCAGAACCGTTCAGCCACATTTCCTAGAATTTTTGCTTTCCCTTGGCTGGTCAGTAGATGTGGGCAAACACCCTGGTTGGACTGGGCATGTTTCTACCAGTTGGTCTATTAATTGTTGTGATGATGGTGAAGGATCTCAACAAGGTAAAACTCACAGTGTTTCAAATGTCAGTTGTTGCTTGTTTTGTTAGTCTTGTTTTTTTTCCCCCTTTACTATGATTTATAGTCTTATTAAAAATACAAAACCAGGCTGGGTGCAGTGGTGCATGCCTGCCTTTGAGAAGCCAGGTAGGAGGATCGACTGAGGCTAGGAGTTCAAGAACAGCCTGGGCAACATAGCAAGACACCGTCTCTACAAAAGATGAAAAAATTTTCTAGGCTTGAGGGCCATGTATTTGTAGTCCTGCCTGCTCAGGAGGCTGAGGTGGGAGGATCACTTGAGGCCAGGAGTTGGAGCTGTGATCATACCACTGCATTCCAGCCTGAGTGACAGAGCAACTCCCTGACTCTAAAAAACAAACAGTATATAGAGGAATAGTTTCCTTCCCCTAATCCCAGTCCTGACAGGGTAACTTAGTACTAGTGTATATATTCTTCCAGACATTTTCAGTGTATATGAAATATATACACATAATGATAAGAGTTAATTAATACAGAATGACTGGCTTATTACAATGCTGATAAGTTCCTTTTTTATAATATGCATAAGATTCAATTTTCTATACAAATGGTGTAATAAATATAGGTCATCCATACAAACAATACAGCTTCCTAACAAGCATGTTTTGTCTGATAAGTAGTTTTCTGTTAACCAGTGTGTTTTATCAACTGTGGCTATCAGAAGAGTCATACTTAAAGGTTAGATTCTTGGGATATTATACCAAAACCTTTGTAGTAAACAGCTGACCATCTCTGAGGATTCTTGCCCATCCCCTCAGATCCTCTGAGGAACTGTAATCAGGATAACAAGTACCAGAGCAAGTTTAAATTTAAACTTAAGACCTTTGCCCCACCTGGCTAATGCTTTGTGTTCCTGGGCTCCTGAGGTCACTGGAAAGTTAGTATTACCTCTCTAAAGTGGATAATGCCTATGCCCAGTGCACATTTTTCATTTTGATAAATATATCAGTTGGATACTTATGGTTGCAAGTATCAGAAAACGTGACGCAAACTGCCTTAGATTTTGAAGATAATTTATTGCCCATGTAACTGAAAATTCCAGAGGTTGGTTAAGCTTTGTGTCATTTGATCAGCATTCCTATTTTATTTCTTTACAATTTTCCTTTAGCTTTGCTCTCTATATTTTGGCTTTGTCGCCAGCCTGGCTTCTCTAATAGTGCAGAAAGGCAATTCCAGGCCTTCATTCACATACCACAGCAGCCTGAAGAGGAGAGATTAGCCAGATCTCAGAATCCCCTACTCCCCGAATCCGGAACTGTATGGTGATTAGACTATCCCAAACCTGTCCTTGTGGCAAGAAAGAATGACTCTGGTAGAGAGATACAGACAAGATAGAACTAGTATCAGAGGTCAGTCCCACATGCACATTTTGCCTGCTGCAGAATAGGGGTGGATAGAGTGGCTGTTGGGATAGTAACCACAGCATCTACTACAGCAGATACAAAGTGCCTGCCCGGAGCCCACAGCAGGAGTCAGAAAACGAAAGCCCAGTTTTTGAAAATAAAGTTTTATTGGAACTCGGTCACACTCTAGATTACACATTGTCTATGACAGCTTTCATGCTACAATGACAGAATCAAGTAGTTGTGGCAAAGACCCTATGGCCTACAAAGCTGAAAATGTTATCTGTCTGGTCCTTTACAGAAAAAGTTTGCTAACCTCTTGTCTAAAGCTCCCTATTTGCCAAATCTTCACCAGCATTAGGTATCTTCCAGTTTTTTAGGTGAGAAATTTTTCATTTTTAATAATGCTTGAGCATATCTTACCATATTTTTATTTCTTTCCTGGGAAGTACTTGTTCATTTCCCCTGTCCAATTTTTGGTCAGATTGTTGATCTTTTATGTATTGCTGGTAGGACACTGAGTTCATTTTAATTGAGAACTGTATAGCTCTCATGAGTGTTTCTTTTGTTAATTCAGTCTTCCTGGCTTAGAGCAGATGCTATTACTAAAACTGGCTGTACATTTTTATACAATGTCACTGACCATTGAGGAAGGTGGAACATAGGCCAACTTGAGGAGCCATAGAGAGAGACCAGGGGTAGAAATGCCTTAAAAGCAAGAGTCCAGAGATAACGCACATGTGTACTCTCTCTCTTCTCTCTCTCTGTCTCTTCCTCCCTCCTCCTCCTCCTCCTCTTCTTTTCCTCCTCCTTCTTCTTCCTCTCTCTCTCTCTCTCTGTCTCTCTCTCTCTCTCTCTCTCTGTCTCTCTCTCTCTCTCTCTCTCTCTCTCCTCTCTCTCTCTCTCTCTCTCTCTCTCTCTCTCTCTCTCTCTCTCTCTCTCTCTCTCTCTCTCTCTCTGTCTCTCTCTCTGCCTGCCTACCTGCCTGTCTCTCTGGCCCAACTCCCTTCTGAGGTAGTGGGATGGTCTTCCTTTTGATTATTTATTCACCGGATCCAAAGGACTGCTCCCTTAATCTGCTTCATACACATGAATTAAAAGCCCTGCTAATCAGAAGTGGTCTGATATACAGTCGTTTGAGAAATTATGAAATTAAGATTTTATGATTTAAAAATAAAGACATCTAATAAGCATTATATTTTATTCTTTCATACTAATTGGTTCTTGCTGGAAACATATATTCTATTTATCACTTTATTAACCAGTTAACATTTCGTGTAGCAAGATGATACTGGTTTTTTCCTACTTTTTGAAGCAGTAATGTGGTGTTTCTTTTTCCCAGAAGAAGTGATTTCCTCTGAAGATATTGGAGCTAGCATTTTCAATGGACAGAAGAAGGTGCTGTATTATGCTGATGCCTTTACAGAAATTGCTTTTGTGGTTCCTTCTCCTGTGGAGTCCTTAAGTAAGACCATTTTGCATGGTCCTGTTTTAGGATCTATATTTATATTCCTGGGTTGTGTGGTATTACTGCTTTGGAAGAGATTTTGAAGTGATCTAAGGCATTCTTTAGCTTCTAAGGCATTATAACAGAATATGCAGAAGCACAAGGTATCTTCTCTTAACTTTTTAAGGAAAGTAGTTAAAGACAAGCAGACTGACCCTCTGATAATCTTTAAATAGTGAAGGAATCCCATTTCAATTGATATGCTTTCTTTAATTAATCAATACATAGGCTTATTTTCCAGTTCATTTCTTTCTATAATTACGAGTGATCCCTCACCTACTTTTTGAGAGCCTTTGCATGGAACCACATAGAATTCTACAACGGGAAGGATCTCATGATAGCATCTGGCCATTCTTCTGAGTAAGAGAAACTTAAGCAGCCTAGAAAAGATGGTGGTCCAAGACCTTTCTTTTTCAGAATTGAGAGTAATTATTACTTCTTAGTCTGAACTCACAGTTTTATTTTGCCCAGAACCTTTGCTTTTTGCAAATTAAGCCTGTTTGTTCAAGCCTGACCGAGTAGGTGGTCAGGCAGTAGATAGAAAACTTCACCTTCTTCTTTGAGATCATTTTTAGGATGGGATACTGTACCTCACGATTTCACAGTCTCATTTCCAGACTAACGACTTTTGTTGTGCCCTACCTTGGTAGCTGCCTAACCTTTGTCCTTGGACCCTTGATTTCCCACTCTAGGCCCCTCCCTGTCTTACTCTCTGGGGCCAGCTGTGTCACTGGAAGGTTGGACTTTCCGTGGTTTAGGTTTGAATTATAGCGGCTGTTGGGCTTCCTGTCAAGGTTCTGGTTTACTACTTTAATTCCAGAAGCCAGAACCTGTCCGTCCTCTTTGGGGACATACCTGCCTGATTTCTCTGGCCCAGCCTGTTAGTACCAGACAAGTCCTCCCAGAGCTAGAGCCTTGTCCTTACACTAAAGCTCCTGCAGTTGGGTCTTTGTCTTCTGTTGTGAAACATCTCCTATGCCAACTGTGCCCACTCCAACTCAGCTTCCTCCTATTTCTGATATTTGGGGATTTTTTTAGATGGGGTGGAGGATAACTTTTTGTGTACTTACCTCTAACCACATTGCTCTTAATCACAGAGACTAGATCTTCTGTAGCTTCCGGGTGTCCCAGTGCCTATTTGACACAATGCTACATGATTGAATATATAATCAAAAGGATTCAGAGAGTAATAATGGCATGTATTATATTCTACATCTGAAACGTCAAATATTTTCTAGTCTTATTTTGGTTATCCTTTAGAGCAGGAGCTGGCAAACCACAGTGGCACAAGCCAAATGCCGCCAAGAATGGTTTTTACATTCTTGTAAAAGAAGAATGTAAAAAGAGTTTTACATTCTTAATATAGAAAGGGTTTTAAATAAAATACAAAGAAGAATATGTGAGAGATCTGTATAGCCAGCAAAGCCTAAAATACTTAGTACTTGATCCTTTACAGAAAAAGTTAGTCAGCCCTTGCTCTAGAAGCAATGCTTTGTTTAAGTGATTTAAGTTAGACTGGTGAGCATAATTAGTTTTAACAGTCTTGCTCCAAATAAGTGGTATGTATTATAGTTGCTTTTTTTCCTTTACCCCATAGCTGATTCATTGGAAAGTAACATCTCGGACCAAGATAGTGATTCAAATATGGATCTTATGCCAGGAATTCTGAAACAGCCATCCCTGACACTTGAGCTTTTCCCCAATCATACAGACAATCTTAATTCCTCACAGAGGGTAAGTTACTTTGTTGATAGGTCTCCAAAATTTTGTAGTGAAATCAGGGTAATTATAGAATCTTGCCTGAAAAGCTTTTAACCCAGAGAGTAATTATATCAGAGTACTGATTCCTTAGTAACTTAATTTTTTAAAATAACATTCTCATGATTTTCTCTTTTTCAGCCTGCAACAGATAGTTTATTCTGAGACAGCCTTTGTGGATTCTCTTGATTTCACCATTCTGATCCCATACTTGATTCTCTCATCTGTTCCTTTTTAAACCAAGCGTTAAATTTTGTCCCTGAAATATCCATTAAAGTTACTGCAGTAACTACATGTTTTTTATCTTTAATCTTGCAATGTTCATCTTAAACAAGTCTGACCATATAAATATAGGAACATTGTGGAGAAGAACTCAGTGTATGGATAAATATTCTGAGTGAGGAACACAGCACTTACTACAAGAGGAGCTTTTTTGCCTTTATCTTTTTTTTTTTTTTTTTTTTTTTTACCTTATCAGCAAATATTACTTCTTTATCTGTGATCAGGTCAGAAGTGTAGGAAGATTGACTTAGAACAAATCATAAGAAAAACAAAAGTGTCAGCTTGACTTAAAGGTGTTCCTCCATTGTACAGGAGTTTAGGTTGGCTCCCTTCCACAGTGAAAATTACTTTTAATGTAAGTATATACTTAGAATATGGGGAGGTTTTTATCTTTAAAATTGATTTAGGAAAAAAAGGCCAGGTGGTGTAATAGTCCCTGGAGTAGACTGATTTGAAAATCAGGAGTTTTTTAAAGGTTTTACAGAATACAAGTTAGAGATGAGCAGTCAGTATTGCATGGCAATGCAAGATTTTAGCCAAATCTAATACTTTAAAATTTTTTTTATTTGAGATTTGTGAACAGAACTAGAATTCAGTGGTGAGCTGCCTATATTTTCTGAATGCCAGCATAGTTATTCCTTAGAACCCAGATAAAGCACCGTGTTTTTGTTTCTCACTTATAGTGTACTTTGCAGACACTAACAAGCTAAACAAACAAACAAACAAACAAACAAAAAAGCAAAACCATATGGTTATCTCAATACATGGAGAAAACACAGTTGACAAAAATTCAGTACTCATTATGAGAAAAGTTCTCAGCAAACTATGAATAGAACTTTCTCAACTTGATACAGAGCATCTACTAAAAACCTACAGCTAACATTATACTTACGCATTATACATTATTCTTGAATGCCTTTCCTCTGAGATGGAGGACAAGGCAAGGATGCCTATTCTCACCACTTATATTCGACATGGTAGAGGAGGGACCTACATAGAGAACTAAGACAAAAGGAAACACAGTACGTAGAGCTTAGAAACAAAGAAGTAAAGCTGTATGTATTTGCAGGTGACGTGGTCATGTAAGTAGAAAACCCTGAGGAATCTTTTTTTTAAATCCACTAGAACTATTGAGGTGAGTTCAGCAAGACTGCAGGAAAAACATCAGGGTATTGGGCAAAATTTTGAGATAACCCCCAGCAACATTTGCCTGTGTACAATGTCCTCTCCTTGTGTGTAGGTGGAGCCTGTGAATATGATAGGATAACTGTGATTGTTACTTTATTTGGCAAAGGGATCTTGTGGGTTTAATTGCGTTACTTTGAGTTAATCAAAAGGGAGATTTTCCAAGTAGACCTGACCTAATCACAGGAGCTCTTTAAATCTAGGGCTAGACGTCAGAGATGGAAGAAGTCAGAGTCAAAGCTAATTAGGGGCCTTGATGCTAAGAAAGTAGTCTGTGAATATGGCCAGATGTCTGTCACTAGTTTGGGAGAAATCTCTTGGTCTGGCCATTTTCTGTCAATGTCAGAGTAGATACAAGCATCCAGGGGACTTGCCATGGACTCTGGTCATCTGGTAAAGACATGTATATTTCTGTGCTAATAAAGCAGTTTTAATTTTAAAATTCACCTCAAGTATGAGATTCTCCCCTCTGTACATTATGAGTTTTGTTTAGGGCTTTAGCACAACTTAGCTCTGCTGCATGCCTCAAAAGAAGTACAACTTAGGGTACCAGTTTGCTAAAGGGGAGACACATAGTCCTGTTAACCTTGCAGTGAAACTTAGAGTTGATTAGGGTGGTGGGAAGCCAGAAGCACACTGCATGATAATGAAGGCCCAAACAACTTGTTTTTCTTTCTACTGGTGAGAAAAAGGAATTAAGCATAAATTGCAGTAGGAGACATTTGTTCTGGGATCTGGGAATAACTTGCTGATGGGACAGTTTAGAGATTAGGATCCCCAGACAAGTAATGATGTTGCTGTGATGGGGAAGCATACTGCTTTCTGGCCCTAATAGAGATAGACTCAAATCCTTTAAGCCCTCATTAAGATACTGCGTTTAAATTTTGTTTTTATTAATGCAAATTATTATTATTCAGTATTCCTTCCTTGTTTTTTCTTTGACAATTTGAAGCCTTCATTTTCTTGTCCTCGGTTAAGACTGATGAACAGGAGCCAAAGAAGAGCTTTGTTGCAAATGTATACACGTTTTCCTAAAGTGATTTTCCATGACCTGATACTTATGTCACTGAGCACCTTGACAAATGAATGACTGGGTAGTTTTATTAAGCCAGTTTTTTGTTGCTGTTGTTTTTCCCGTGCTCTGTCTTCTTCTTCATATAGCTCAGTCCCAGTTCCAGAATGAGGAAGCTGCCTCAGGGTCGCCCTGTTCCTCCCCTTGGACCTGAGACAAGAGTTTCTGTAGTCTGGGTGGAACGCTATGATGATATAGGTACTGTATGAGGACTTTGTCCATAAATAAAATGACAATATATGACAATGACTTGCTAAATGTCTACAGGGAGTGGGCACATAAGCATGGTGTGGCCAGGAGCTAGTCCTGGGGTTCAGCAAGCCTGGGTTTGCACCCCAGCTCCACTACTCAGTTTCTTTAAGCCTTAGATTACTCCTCTGTTAAATCCTGGTACTTTTTCGTAGTTGTGAAGATTTGACGAGACTAGTAGATACAAAGCTTTTAGTTATTCCTGTTGGCATCACAGTCAGTGGTTTGTTGCCAGTTGGTCTCAGTCATCCCAGGACCTTTGGAAAGGGGAAGGGGAAGCGCTTCACTTACCCTCTCTCCACCCACATGCTCTACTGTCTCGTTTTAGTATAAAGCTTAGTTTGTCCTTAAGAGTTGCACTCTGGGTAAGTTTCTCATGAGTTTTACATAAGCAACCTTGAGCATTAGAATTATATACGTTGCCTAAAATCCCATCCAGCCCAGAGTTTGTGGGAAAATGTGATAGTTACTTTTCAACCAAGCCCTCAAAGATCACAGAATGTATTTTCTAAAAACTTTTTGCTTTAGATGAAATTAGCTAAAAAAAAGTCTTGAGAGATGATTTTTTAATTTATAGAGAATAATTAAGATGATATTTCAGGACAGCACATCCATATATTTGCCACTCATTTATGTGACGAGATTAGAAAATTAGATTTCCTGTTATCTGTTTGGGAAAATGAGGGAGATATTAATTATAATGCTATTATTTTCTTCCAGAAAACTTTCCCCTCTCAGAGCTGATGACAGAGATCAGTACTGGTGTGGAAACTACTGCAAATAGTAGCACTTCACTGAGGTACACTCTGTTTGCTTGAATTTCAACAGCATGTCTTTTTTTAATATATTGATTGCAGCTTAATAAATAAAAAATTATGAAACAAAAGAGCTGTGGACAATTAGAAATAAAAATAGAGAAAAAAGATCAAAGAAAGAAGTTTGTATACAATGTACAAGGTTATCAAATTATTACAGCATGGACTTTTTTAAAGCCACTTTATTGAGGTATGACTGACATGTTAAAAGCTATACATATTTAATGTATACAACTTGATGAGTTTGGAGATAAGTATATCTCCATGAAACCATCACAACAATCTATTCCTGAGCACTTCTACCATATCCAGAAGTTTTCTGCTGCCCACTTAATTCATTATTATTATTATTTTGTGATAAGAACCACTTAAGATCTGCTCTCTTAGCAAATTTTTAAGTATACAATACTGTATTATTAGTATAGCCACTGTACTGTTGATCTTTAGGACTTATCCTTCATAACTGAAACTTTTTACCACCTTTTGGCCAATACCTCCCCATTTTTTCCATCCCTCCAGTTCCTGACAACTAGCATTCTACTCTCTGCTTCTCTGAGTTTAACTATTTTATTTTAGATTTGTCATGTAAGTGATACCATGTGGAATTTGTCTTTTTGTGCCTGCCTTATACTTAGCATAATGTACTCTAGATTCACCCATGTTGTCACAAATGGCAGGATTTCCATTTTAAGACTGAATAATATTTCATTGTATGTGTACACCATATTTTCCTTATATATTCGTCCATTGATGGATATTTAAGTTGCCTCCATGTCTTAGCTATTGTGAATAATGCTGCAGTGAAAATGGGAGTGCTGCTATCTCTTTGAGATCCTGGTTTCAGTTCCTCTGGATATATACCCTGAAGTGGGATTGCTGGATCATATGAACATTCTATTTTTAATTTGTTGAGGAACCATACTGTTTTCCACGGTGGCTGCATTTTACATTTCCACCAACAGCATACAAGGGGATTCCCTTTTCTCCACATTCTCGCCAACACTTGTTTTCTTTTGGTTTTTTTGAAAATGACCATCCTACCTGGAGTGAGGTGCTATCTCATTATGATTTTGATTTGCATTTCCCTGATGATTAGTGATGTTCGGTGCTTTAGCAAGAGTTTTAATAGTAAAATTAATTGCTATTTTACAGTTACCTAGAGCAAAAAGAAAAATGGAGAAGTAGAGGCAATTAAATATTAATAAAGACTGTAATAATAGGATAACAATATTAGATTGAAATAATAGAGTTAAATTGGCCAAAACAATGTGGCCAAATAGCAGCTAAAATATCCTAAATCATATGAGCTAATTAATGGAAAAATGTTTCTAAGCAAAATGTAATACTAACTTTATAATTGGGTTAAAATTTCTGTTTTACCTGCCCGTTGACAAGAAGGATAAAAAGAGAATAATCTGATTCTAAGAATGGTAACAATGTAGTTGTGTAGGCTTGTAGTTTTCAAGGTTTGCTTGCTTGTTTTTGGTTTATAACTAAGAGTTCAACAATTATTTTCCCTGTTTTATTTGTGGGATAAAATAGGCTCAAAGAGGTTATTCCTTAGTATCACACATCCAGTAAATGCAGGAGAAAGTTTCCTGAATCCAGGCCTTTGACCCCAAATGCATTGGCCCTGTATCTCTCTCATCACAGATACCCTCAAACTTGATATTTTTAAGTTCCTTTTAGTTATGTGAGCTGATTCAAATTGCATATAAGATGAATTTATTCTAATATTGTTAGATGATTGTTGTTGAAATGAAGTCAGTAAAGAAGATTTATTTTGGCATTATCATTTTACATTTCTAAAAGAGGGCAAGTCATTCTTAAAACTTCCATGTTTTTTATGCTTTGGTGTTTTAAAACAAATTACAGGTATCTTTATGTTCCAAATACATCAGTATGCATCTGAAAAGTCAGAACACTTTCAGATAGCTAAATATAACATCACAATAATAAAGTTAGTAATACTTTCTAAATATTATCTAATAGGCAACATTCAAATTTCTTCATTTTTACTAAAATATTCTTCACAATTGGTAAAGAATTCACTCCAGGACTGTATATCTGGTTTTAATTCCTTCCATCTCTTTTAATCTGGAACAGTCCTTTTTTCTTTATGACACTAACTTGCTAAAGAAGAGACTATAGAATAGTCATGAGTAGACTTTTCTAGAACTAATTAGAAGAGACTTATCATATACTGTCTTTGTTGTTTTCACCTTTTTTTTTTTTTAATTAAAAAATAAAAAAATTGGGCACAAGGTCTCACCGTGTTACCCAGGCTAGTCTCGAACTCCTGGTCTCAAGTGATCCTCCTACCTCGGCCTCTCAAGTTTCCATCTTTTTAGGTCAAAGGTTGTAATACAATTTGACAGTAAAATGTATATTTTATTGATAGATTAGCAAAGTTTGTAATTTGTCTTGGGGACAGAATTACTCGAGGATTGATTTTTCTTTTTTTTTTTTTTAATGTCTTGAAACATTGATTCAATGTTGCTTTGGCCAAAATCACCTTACCTATATAGAAAGAAAACTCATTGGGTTGCAAAAAGACCCCAACATGTAGCATCACAAATAACATGTAATACAAGATGGGTTGGCCGATCCCTGGTGTGTAAGGAGTAACTCACCCCTCCATAGAGGCAGTTGCCGACTTTAGCATCTGCTGCCTGGCCAGAGGCTGTGAGGGCTTTGGCCCTGCCACAATGTGGCCATTTATCACCATAGCTGAGAAGAACACTTGCAGCTGGCTTGGATTAATGGCTCTCCCAACCTCCTTCCCCACCCTGAAAAAAAATTATATCAGGGATTCCTGTAATGGGCCAAAGCTGTGTTCCTGCCTCTGCTCTGGGATTACCAGCCTTGACTATCCTGGAATTCCCTGTACTCTGGCCGGCCACATTTTTGTTCCCTACAAGAAGAGGAACTAAAGTGAAAGTCCCATAGGTGGTTGCTAGATTCTTAACTCCATGCAATAGAGTTCTCTGGCCTCTCCTTCCACCCAGTGTCCCTAGTGGTTTTCCAGGTATATATATTTTTTCAGCCCCTTTCTGTTAGCTTAGAAAGCCTGAGCCAGTAATGAACCTTTAGGACCAGGTGTTATAGGGGGCAGCAGCATAGATTCCCAGAAAGCAGATTCTGAGCAGACTGACCCCTTGGCTTTTCTCATACCACTGCCAAGCAACAGGTTCCTTTAGTAATCTTAGGCTGTGTGTGGGGGACTTCAACTCTTGGGTGTCTGAAATAAAAATTTTCTTTTCTTAAGATCTACGACTCTTGAAAAAGAAGTTCCTGTCATCTTCATCCACCCTTTAAACACTGGATTATTCCGGATAAAAATTCAAGGAGCCACTGGAAAATTTAACATGGTCATCCCTCTTGTGGATGGGATGATTGTCAGCAGGCGAGCTCTTGGTAAGGTCTTCATATGTGGCTGAAGAGTTACATTTTCTTTCTCTTTATCATTTTTACAAACCAAAAAGAAGTCAATATAAGGAAATGGTGATAATTACTTAATAGTTTCCACATGTAGGAAATGGTCTGGCTCTTGTTAAAAAGGGAACATGTTTTGTTCTTTTTTAATCTGTCCTTAATCTAGTAAGTCTAAGTAAAACCTCACCAACTTCTAGTATTAAAATATTGAAGACAGCTGTTTGTCATCCAGGATGGAAAATAGGTTGTTAGACTAGATTTTTATTCTCCTTTTCCTGTTATTGTGTGTTTCTTCTGACAGTTTTATCTTGGCACTATGTCTATCTCTCTGGGGATGGGAAGTTTGCAAATTGAATGAAATAGTTTGAGTATGCGGAGGGTAGTTCACCTGAATACTTATAGTTCACCTACCTAAGTGATTAGTTTTTAACATTTATTTTAAAACTCTCTATTTTCAAGGCTTTCTGGTGAGGCAGACTGTAATTAACATTTGTAGAAGGAAGAGACTGGAGAGTGACTCCTACAGTCCACCCCATGTCCGCCGGAAACAGAAAATCACCGACATTGTCAATAAGTACCGGAACAAACAGCTGGAGCCAGAGTTTTATACTTCACTTTTCCAGGAGGTTGGACTCAAGAACTGCAGTTCTTAGACCCCTGAATTTCTAAGACTGTGGAACTCCAGTTCGGGAACTGTAACACAGCAGAACAGTTTGATAGGTGATCACTGTAAAAATAAAAACAAATCACTCCCAAGAGCTTACTGTTTAATCACCAGAATAGAAGAAACACATTATAACCCATTTGATAGAAGACTTCGGGCTGTCTAGTGAAATGGGCTCCCAGACACAATCATATTCCTGCTATAATGATGATACACATTTTAGCCATAAACTTTCTTTTAAAGGTGACAATTTTAGTTAAACATAAGCCTTTTGAGGAGAAAGGCTTTTATGCATCTCAGTTAAACACGTGCATTGGTAGTATCAACAAATTTGCAATATAGAAGTTGAAGATAGTTTTATACCTCACTTTTTAGGAGGTTGTATTCAAAATTAAAATCTTTCTCAGAATCTTCCAGGACATTTAAAGACTCATGTTGATAGCATGGAGGAGAAGGAAAGAAGTCACAGCCTTCTACTCACTTGTAGGTCTTCTTGTCATCCAGCTGTCACACTGACAAAAAGAAAAGATGATACATGTTTTTTGCTCAGATAAGAAGCCTGACATTAAAATATATCATATTTTTTTCTCCACATTTCAAAAAGTTTTCCTTTTCATCACTGCATAGATCTGTCTGAAAGCCTCAGTTTCTGGGCCACCCAGGAACAGATCAGAAATGGAGCATGGCCTTGTCCTTTAATGGGGATGCAAATAAAGTTTGTGGGGTTAAAAGTTTTAAGATAGCAGTGATACCCCCACTCTCTCCATTGTTGTCCAGCGGGGTGACATAATGACAGGTTAAACATTTGTGATTCATTGATTAATTATCATTTAAAGAAATGTAAATTCACAATAAGGGTTGAAAATTATTTGGTTTCATCCATTGTCTCTTATTTCAGGACCAAGCAGCAAACTGCAGTAGTTTATGAAGGATTCTAAAATGGGGTTCAGGAATAGCCTCTCAGCGCTACTAATTCAGATCTCCCAGAGAACTACTGGATTTCCTCATAATTAACAAACATGAGTGACCACCTCTTTGGGTGGCTACTGTTAGCAGTGGCTGTTGTTGTCATGTTTTCTGGACTTTGCCAGCCAACAGATCCCTGCCAGGTTTTGGAAATACTTCTGTTACCTCGCTGCTACTTTTCTGCAGGGATAAAACTTTTGAGGTGGCCAGACCCAGAACATCCTTACAAGGATTCCTGTTACAGTGCTACAGTATACACTGCTCATTTATCCTATTCTCATGTGCTTTCTTCTTTAGTAAGATTATTTTATGTTAAGAACATAAGTGATATTTAAAGTCCAAAGAGAAATGATCACAGTTGTGTAAGGGATGTTTTCCCCCTTGAACTCTGATGTCAGTAGACTATGGGTCAGAGCTGCAACGATCTGTTTGGTTTGATGTTTTGGTGGGTTACTTAGGGGGCGGGGATAGTGTGGGACCTAATTCCCTGTGCAAAGGTCTCTTATTCCAGAAATATGCATTTTGCCATCTATAAGCAAGAAATATGGGCATAGCAGCTCTTGGTTTAAAGTTTGCCATAACCTGTTCTTCATGTTTGTTTTAAGCTCAGGTAAAGATAATCTCTTTCTATGACTCCAGTTTCCATTCAGGTTATAGTATTATTATTCAATAGTTGATTTTCTTTTTAAGCTGGGCAATAAATTGATGTTTTCCAGATGGTAGCATGGGAGAGGGCATACAGGATAAAGATGAGCCAATTCTACCCTAAAAAATGTTCTAGTAGTTCACAGGAACAAGATGAGGTTTAATAACTTTCAAGGTAATTCTAGATTGACATTTTGAGGGGAAAATGGGCTCTTGTTCTAGTTGAAGTGAGCAGAGAAGGCTATAAATTAACATGTAACTTACAACATTTCAGAGGTTAAAAATAACTGATGTAGATGTACTTAGTGTGATTCTTCAGATCAGACTTTTACCTTTGGCATAGTTAATTTCAGAAAAATATGCTGTGTGTGTGTATGAGGGTTGGACTTGCTGATCCTTCAGTTAGCTCTAATTTCTGGCAACTCCTTGTAATTCCAGTGTATTTGATATGTGAACAATGATGTTGAATGCATTTGTGATCTGGGAGACTCCCTGGTCTTCCAGGGAAGGAGGGATGTGCAGCCCCTGAAGGCATGAAACTCCCAGTGTATACGGAGCCAGTGGACTATGGGATACCCATACTGTACCTTACCAGGCGCTGGTTCCTTCTGCTCAAAATAACATCTGCCCAGAGAGGGAGTGCTGAGAACCCTTAGCTCATCAGTGGGACCCGGCTGGCTCCTGGAGGGGGTCTGTGACTTGAGGTATATGAACACTGATGCCGGGGTAATTTTTGTCCCATCTGTATGGATCTGAGTTCATGGTCACTGTGTTCACCCACCTGCCTGTGTTAAAAATCACTGAGTAGAATAGCACCAGAGGAACATATTTAGCACCTAATATTAATATTTTGTACTCCGTTTGATAAATTTGCCAGCATATGTTCTAGCCTCTGGGGGAAAGCCAGGACCACTTTTGTCTGTGGCTGAAACAGTTCAGTTGCTGTATCTGTTGGGTGTGCCAGGGGGTGGATGAGTGTGGCATTCTGTGAAGAGGAAGGTGGTAAGTAAGGTTGCCCTTCTGCCTTCTTAAGTAAGTTGCAGGAGGGAGCTTTCCTCCTCCTCTCTAGTTGGGAGCACTGAGGACAGTGAGGAGGGCTTTTACCTTGTTAATCATTTCCTTATTTAGCTAGCTTTCCTTTTTGTCTAGGGCTTCCTCCTGAGACCCTCTTCCATCCATTGGGCCTTTGAAAGGACTAATGAGACACACAAACACACACATGTGCATAGTCCTGCACATTTTCCTTCATTTCCATATCCTTTATTTCAGGGCAGCCCATTTTCCTCTGGATTCATTGATAAATACAAATACCCACACCTTTGACCAGTATTGTTGGTTACCTGCAGGTTCTGTGTATGAGGCCTTCATGAATGGTTACTTTCTCCATACACTAGGGAAGCATTTGTCAGAGTCTGCAGACTGGGTTCTAGAGAGGCAGAGTCTTTAAGAGTATTCATTTCTTCTGGAAGGTGGAGCTTTACCCAAAGTGAAAGTTAGCCTTGCTCAAAAGATGTGTTTTGTGGTAGTTGGTAAAAAAAGAAAGAAAGAAAGAAAGAAACACGTATTGGAGGTAATTTGACACTCCTGCTGGCAGTCGTTCTCTATTCACCATTTTAAAGCCCATTCAGGTTCTATCTTCCTGAAAAGAACGGATGGCTGTGTTTACATGAAATGACGATTGATTGGAGTCAGATGGTCTGTTTTAAAGATTTCCATGACAGCCTCTTTTCCTGAGTTGGAGAGATTGGAGGTGGTCCATCCGTACGAAGTGGAATCAAACGGTGGGTTTCTTAGTAGCTAAAGAAGCCATGTACTTACAGTGTTTTTCTCAGAATATCAACTCATGTTCTTCAGATGCTTTTCTTTTTTTAATGATGAGGGAAAAGGTGTAATTTGGGATTCCACAGTGCCTTGCATATAGTAGGCGCCCAATAAATACTTGTTGAAGCAAACCAAGTTTCCCAAGTCCTCATCTCTTACAGTGACCAAGACATCTTTCTCCTCTGAAGGGGTTGGCAGTTGTGGCTAAAAAATAAGCAGTATCATTATTTGCTTGAAATCATATATACAGTTTGTATGAATTTCAGTATGTTGCCAAGACATGCTCTTTTTCTTATTGTATTTCTGTAAATATTTCTGGCACTGAACTGTAAAGTAAAGGCAAAGTGTAAATATGAAGGTGTACCCGTGCCCCTTGCCTCCTGTGTTTCATCTTCGTCGGTTAGGGAAGAAGGTCCAGAGGTTTGTTTGTATTTATGCCGATCCTTTGTCCAGAAGAAGCCCATGGAATATTGAATGTAATACATTTAGTCAATTAAATTTTAAGGAGATTCTTATCTAATAACTTTGTGTGTGCTTTTGGATACAGGCTGGGGGTTTACTCCTACACTGGTGCTGTGAATTTTACCCTTCCAGGGGACGTGTGCTGGGCTTTGGCTGCCCTTTATAACTTAGATCTGTAGTTTAATTGAACATTAAATGAGTATTTCATGAAATACTCAAAGTTTGATTAATTTTAAGAAAAATATTTGGCCTTCTCTGCTGGAAGGAGCTTGTATAATTAAAACACTGCCAATAGAGGCTCACCTTTCAGAGGCTGGGAATTGCTGAGGAGATAGATACTTACGTTATGGGAGTGAAAGTGCCGGCTGTGCCCTCTGCTTGCAGAAAATTTGAGCCCTACCAGGACTAGACAGTCAGCAAAGTGGGGAGATGCAGAGATCATCCCCTGGGGAGATGCAGAGATCTTCCCCTGCTGCCCACTGCCCCCTTTGTGCCCCCTTGGAGCCAGATGAGCGCCTTCAGGCCTAGATCACACAGAGGAGTGAGTGGACCACTTGAAACAACCATGAGAACCACTGTGGTCATGCCTGTGCCAAAAGCTGCTGACGTGTGCCACCCTCTGAACTGTGCCTGGGAGCTGCCTACCTTGCAATGTCTGTTCTGTCTGTTCTGCCCACTCACAACAGGACCTCCAGCTGGGCCTAGTGGTCAGGGAAGCTGACCACAATATCCCTGTTTTGGTGTCTGGAAAGGTTTTGTAACCAGAAAAAAATGTGTGCTCAAGCCTTTCCCAGCTATGCTGCTCAGCTCTCTCTGACCCCAACCCCTTCAGGACCCAGTGCCAGGGAATCACTCCCAACCCAGACTGCCTGCTCCTCCTCTTGGTGTCTGGGCCCTGCATCAGGTGCCCCCTGCCAGGGCACTGCTCCTCTTGGACACGCATTCTAGTCCATTTTCCCAGACTTCCTCTTGTAGGAATTTTGGCCATCCCACAGCTGGGCTAGACTCTCAAAAGCTCTCCCAGCCCCTCCCATGCTCTTATTTTTTCCTGTTGCTGGCCCCATGCGCCCTTCTCCTTGAATTGGTGTCTTTTCCTGTAAAAGGGTTTTCTACTCCATGTTTCTCCCTAGGTTTACTGCCCACTTCCTGCAGCTGCTCCCTCAGCCTGGACCTGGGTTTGCCTTTCAACAGGTGCTTTTAAGTCATGAGATGCCGTAGTCTCAAAATCAAGCCTGTGTCGGAATCATTCTGGTTGCCTATCAGTGTGTTGAATCCCAAGCCACACCCCCACCCCCAAGAGGTCTGAGGAGACGAAGGTGAGCCTGGGAATTGGCATGTTTAATAAATATACTCCAGCACCCACCCATCTGCTGGCAGCTTTAGGCAGGTGGTCCAAGGGTCCTTTTGGAGAATACCGTGCAGCAGCCACTTCAGTGGGAAGTCCGAAGCTGCTTTTCTGCCATGGTCTGGCACATGGAGGTTTACTGAATACTTCATGAGTGAACGGATGACAGATAGGAGAAGATGAGGATGGCATGTTGAAGTGTTCTGGCCACTCAGGAGATAAAGGAACAAGATCTAAGTCGTTAGAAGCCCCTCACAGAAAACCCTAATAAGGAGAGGCACAGAAACTTCCAGGTTAAGTAATAATCATTTATAGTCATTTAATCTAGTAATCATTAGAATAATCTGTGTGTTAGATTTTAAAAGTTTTAAGTGGCAGCCCAGTGACCAATCCATCCTGGCAGACGTTTGGTTTAGCCAACAGTGCTTTAACGAGGTTTGATCCAATATTTTATTTTATTTTATTTTATTTATTTATTTATTTATTTATTTATTTTTTTTTTGAGGCGGAGTCTCGTTCTGTCGCCCGAACTGGAGTGCAGTGGCCAGATCTCAGCTCACTGCAAGCACTGCCTCCCGGATTTACGCCATTCTCCTGCCTCAGCCTCCCGAGTAGCTGGGACTACAGGCGCCCGCCACCTCGCCTGGCTAGTTTTTGTATTTTTAGTAGAGACGGGGTTTCACCGTGTTAGCCAGGATGGTCTCGATCTCCTGACCTCGTGATCCGCCCGTCTCGGCCTCCCAAAGTGCTGGGATTACAGGCTTGAGCCACCGCGCCCGGCCTGATCCAATATATTAAACTTGGGAGATATCACATAGAAATCTAGACTTTTTGCCTGGCTTGGGAAAGTTAGGAGTCCTGCAATAATGGACCTGCATTTCATTCATAGCAGTTATTGGTGGGAGCTGCCATCACTGCATGCTTAGGATGCAGTAAGCTCCACCCAGTTTGCCGCAGTCCCCAGCACTCCCACAGTGTGGATGTGGGCACACACAGCTGGTATTACAGGACTTGGGGATCCGGCTGGCTCCTGGAGGGGCTCTGTGACTTCAGGTATATGAACACCGATCCCGAGGGTAATTTTTCCCGTCTGTTTTTCTTTTTTTTTTTTTTTTTTTTTTTTTTTTTTGAGACGGAGTCTTGCTCTGCCACCAGGCTGGAGTGCAGTGGCCCGCTCTCAGCTCACTGCAAGCTCGCCTCCCGGGTTCACGCCATCTCCTGTCTCAGCCTCCCGAGTAGCTGGGACTACAGGCGCCCGCCATCGCGCCCGGCTAGTGTTTTTTTGTATTTTTTAGTAGAGAAGGGGTTTCACCGTATAGCCAGGATGGTCTCGATTCCTGACCTCGTGATCCGCCCGTCTCGGCCTCCCAAAGTGCTGGGATTACAGGCTGAGCCACCGCGCCCGGCCTGTTTTTCTAATTTAACAAAATTATCTCCATCTTACAAGAAAGAGGGTCAGAGGGGTGTCATGAACCCCATAGCTACTGGGCTGAGATTCAAACTCAGGCCTGCCTGGAAACCTGGGCTTTTTAATTCTCAGCCAGACTCTGGCTCACCGCCTCGCTTCCCACCCTTTCATCCAGGACACCTCTCCCTCAGAGTGTCCCCTGCATACTTTGCCTGAAGGACACTGTGACTTCCTTGTTACGTCACAGCTCAGTCACAATTGGGCTGAGAGCAGAGCATGGCCCAGCCTGCCAGGTCCCCTGGGGCAGCCCTGCCAGCCCAGCCCAGGCTGGCCCAGCTTAGCCACACATGCACCATGAAGTACCCTTTGATGCCGCTGGTGAACGACCTCACATTTTCTTTCCTGGTTTTCTGGTTCTGCCTCCCTGTGGGTTTGCTGTTCTTATTGATCGTCTGGCTACGCTTCTTACTTAGCCAAGGTGAGCTGCTTACCCTGCCCAGGCAGGACCTTAATCCTGGAGCTGGGCAGGTGGCCAAATAGGCCAGTGTGTCTTGAAACAGCTGCAGAAGGGGCTCCATGCAGTCGTTGTAAGTGCTGGCTAAGGTACAAGCAGTCAGCTCTTCAGTGGAAAGGACTGGTTTGGTTGTTCAGGATTTCTTAACCTGGAGTTCGAGAGTGAGTCCTAGAGTGTGAACCTAGAGTTCGAGAGTGATCTTTTGAACAAATTAGAAAGAGGTTATGCCTCCAGGAGATGAACTTCTAGGTGCCCCTTTTAGCTGGGGCACAAGGCTCTGTGAGCAGAGCGTGGGCTGGATTTCAGCTCACTGCTCACCCTCTCAGTTGGGTGCTTTCGTGCAGTAAACAGCTTGCACAGTGGGATACAGCAGCCTTAGGCATTTTTCAGGTTCCTGCAGACCACTCACTGTTTTCTGCCTAGGTCATGTATCAGAAAGGATCTGGCTTCTTTGGGAGACAGGCTCATGGAAGCCAACTGACATTCACCCTGACCTCAGCATGGGAGCAAGAGGAGCAAGAGGTGGGACCAAGCTGGCTGTGGAGGAAGCTAGGGGTGGCTGGGCCAGGCTATGGCCTGGCTGTGTGGCAGGAGTGGGACTTACGCTCCTCTGGCATGTGTCTCCCTGAGCATCCCCTTCAGCAAGAGGTCTCTTCCTGCTGGGCACAGTGGCTCACGCCTGTAATCCTAGCACTTTGGGAAGCCAAGGTGGCGAGGTTGCTTGAGCCCGGGAGTTGGAGACTAGGGCTGGGCAACGTCTCTACAAGGAATACAAAAATTAGACAGGTGTGGTGGCATGCATCTGTGGTCCCAGCTGCTCAGGAGGCTGAGGTGGGAGAATTGCTTGAGCCTGGGAGGTCGAGGCAGCAGTGAGCCAAGATCATACCACTGTACTCCAGCAGACAGAGTGAGATCCTGTGTCCAAAAAAAAAAAAAAAGGCCTCTTTGTGGGGGCCACTTGATCGTGCAGCACATGTTGCCAGCAATGGTCAGATGTCGTTAAGGCAGGGTGAGAAGTCCCTCCCCACACCCCTACTAGCCCCATGATCTCAAATGTAGGGACTTGTAATTGTGTAATTATTGGGAGTTCCTGGCAAGAACCTGGGATGCCCTCTTGTCTCTAGAAAATGTTTATTTAAAGTGTATTCTCCTCATAGTCCCAGGGTAGACCACAGCTCTCCCTGAGGGGCACAGTTCAGGCATTGGGCCCCACAGCTGGTGGGGAGTCAGACTTGTTTGCTACTGGTGATAAAAGCTGTCTCTCTGGAGTCTGGAAGACACGGGTTCAGATTTCATCCTTTTTTTTTTTTTTGAGACAGTCTCACTCTTGTCACCCAGGCTGGAGCGCAGTGGCATGATCTTGGCTCACTGCAACCTCCGCCTGCTGGCTTTAAGTGATTCTCTTGCCTCAGCCTCCTGGGTAGCTGGGATTACAGGCGCGTGCCATCACACCTGACTAATATTTGTATTTTTAGTAGAGATGGGGTTTCACCATGTTGACCAGGCTGGTCTTGAACTCCTGACCTCAGGTGATCTGCCCATCTCGGCCTCCCAAAGTGCTGGGATTACAGGCATGAGCCACCACACCTGGCCTCATCCTTGCTTCTTTTATTATTATTTTTTTTTTCGAGATGGAGTCTTGCTCTGTCGCCCAGGCTGGAGTGCAGTGGCGCGACCTCGCTCACTGCAAGCTCCGCCTCCCGGGCTCACGCCATTCTCCTGTCTTAGCCTCCTGAGCAGCTGGGACCACGAGTAGCTGAGACTACAGGCGCCTGCCACCACGCCCGGCCAATTTTTTGCACTTTTAGTAGAGACGGGGTTTCACCATGTTAGCCAGGATGGTCTGGATCTCCTGACCTCATGATCCACCTGCCTCGGCCTCCCAAAGTCATCCTTGCTTAATAGTTCCTAATAATAGTGAACCTATTTGCAACACGGACTATGTACCAGGCCTTGTGCTAAACACTGGACATGCATAATCTTATTTAATCCTCAGAATAACCCTGCATAATAATACTTATATCACAATTGGGGAAACTGAGGCTTGGAGAAGAGAAGCAGCCTGTCCAAGGTCATACATCTGTGAACTTAAGAGAGCCAATTGTCTGCCTTCAAATCCTGACTCTGCCAACTACCAGCTGCGTGACGGTGGGCACCTCTCTGAGCCTTGCTTTTCTCATCTACAAAATGGAGACAACACTGGTACCTGCCCCTTGGGGTTGTGACAGGCTCCAGTGGTCCATATATATCAGGTACTTACAGGGCAGGGCACACACCTGGGCACTTACAGGGCAGGGCACACGTACACACCTGGCACATGGTAGGTTCCTGTAGGCTGAGAAAATAATCCAGCCAATGCTGGTTTTGTCCGTGTGGGAGGAAATGTAGGCGGCATGGCTTTGGATGCCTTCTTCAGAGCGGAGACATTTCTCCTACCACCCAGGCCAAGGCCTGTGGCGTGAATCTCCTCCAGAATTCACTCTGCTTGGAGGCCCAACTCCAAAACCATCCACAACCTACCCCATCCCAACCCCTCCGCAGCCTTTCTCCTGAGAGGCTCTTTACTCCCTGGTGTCATGTGGCGTTTTGAAATAAGTCCTTTGTTAATTTTGCAACGAAGAGAAACCATCCTTAAAGTGAGGTGGGCATGGCCGGGCGCGGTGGCTCAAGCCTGTAATCCCAGCACTTTGGGAGGCTGAGACGGGCGGATCACGAGGTCAGGAGATCGAGACCATCCTGGCTAACACGGTGAAACCCCGTCTCTACTAAAAAAATACAAAAAACTAGCCGGGCGAGGTGGCGGGCGCCTGTAGTCCCAGCTACTCAGGAGGCTGAGGCAGGAGAATGGCGTGAACCCGGGAGGCGGAGCTTGCAGTGAGCTGAGATCCGGCCACTGCACTCCAGCCCGGCGACAGAATGAGACTCCGTCTCAAAAAAAAAAAAAAAAAAAAAAAGTGAGGTGGGCATTCCTCCCTCAGGTTCCCCATCTTCTAAAATTCCCGATATCATTGTGTGTGTTTTGCGCTTGTACTGGGGACTGACCCAGTGTTGGGGTTTGGAGGGCTAAGAGGGGTCAGGCCACCCAGACCTGTGGTTTTCTGTTCTGCTGTGGATTCCTTTATTGGAATCAGTTTGCCTGAAATCCAGTTTGAAAAGCAGACAGGAATAGCTCTGCCGCCTCCTCCCATCCCCACCCCCCCACCCCCCAACACTCCTGCTGGCTCCTCAGGGCAGTTTCAGGCCTCAGAAGACAGAGGGTTAAGTGTGGAGTACCCGACAGGATGCACTTTCCCAAGTCGAAGGAGGAGCAAGTGGGGAGGAAAGGGGAGCTGCCTGATGAAACTGGCACTGAGGCAAAAATGATAATGGGCAGCTCAACTCCTGCAGAAGCTGGTCAGTGGGGGACGGTGCTACTATCTGACCATGATATGGCCATAAGGTGGAGGAAGCCACACACACCCTTCAAGGGGAAGATGCCCTGCTGCCAGTATTTTACTTTTGCGACTTGAAAGGAGTTTGCAGAAGGATGAAGGGAAACCTGCAAAGAGATGGGTTTGGGGCTGAAACAGAAGAGTGGTGCAACAGCCCCTCATGGTGGCCCTTGGAGCAAGGTGTTCAATTCAAAGCTGCCTTTAAATCCCCTGAGTCCAAACGCACCCAGTGGGAACTGTGGAGTGGGGAGGCTGAATTCGCATCCAGTAGCACCACTCCCTGGCTGTGAGCCTGGACAAGTGATTTCACCATCCTCATCTGTAAAGCACAAAAAATACTAGTAACTGACTTCAGGAAGTTGTTAAGAGGATTAGATGAGAAAATGAATGTAACAACAGTTCACACATACTCTGTGTTCAAAAATACTCTCTCTAGTGAAGAACAGTCACTTCACGCTATCCTACTTTTTTTTTTTTTTTTTTTTTGAGATGGAGCCTCACTCTGTCACCCAGGCTGGAATGCAGTAGCGCGATCTCAGCTCAGCTCACTGCAACCTCCGCCTCCTGGTTTCAAGCAGTTCTCCTGCCTCAGCCTCCCGAGTAGCTGAGACTACAGGTCCACACCATGCCCAGCTAATTTTTGTACTTTTAGTAGAGACAGGGTTTCGCCATGTTGGCCAGGATGGTCTGGATCTCTTGACCTCATGGTTCACCCGCCTTGGCCTCCGAAAGTGCTGGGATTACAGGCGTGAGCCACCGTGCCCGGCCCCTACTGACTTAATTTTAAGACATACTAACTGCCAGCACTGTTGAAGGCCTGTGCCAAGTCCTGTGCTGAGTTGTACGTGTCTGTCTTCAGTTAACCCTCATCCTAGAAGATGCTGATATTATGCCCATTGTACAAACAACCTTTGTTACTTCCCTGCAACTAGTGAAACAATGCAAGAGTTTAGTAGGAAAAATAATCTTCCCCATCCCCTCCTTTTCCTCCCCTTACCTCCCCAAGATGAGTCTGTCAGCAAACTCGTGCACATGCTTACTAACGTGTGCAGGTTTTCAAAAAGAATAGGGGAAGGGGGCAGCATTTGCCTTTCAAAACAAAAAGATCCTACATTTCTCTTCAATTTGCTTATAATATACCATAGATATCCTGCAAATCAGAAGATACAGATATGATGCAAACATTTTAACAGCTTTAACTTTAACAAGCCGTCAGACGGAAGGTCTGGGTCTCCCTGTGGTGTGACTGTGCCACAGCTTAGTCACCCAGACCTCTTGTGATCTGTGGACGTGAACACAGTTTCCAGGTGTTTTATTGTTCATGTGTGTGTTTCACCACAAAACAGTGCTACAGTGGAGATCCTTGTGCCTGTGTACTCAGATACTTGTTAATGAATGAACTAGTGGACAAATGCCTGGATGGGTCAATAACTGTGTCTCTTCACTGCCTCCTCCTGCACCATGCCCAGTATGGTATGTTATTTGCTCACCTCTGTGTCCTTTCCTCTAGTGGATGGATATGGCCATTTTCTGAGTTACAGGAATAGCCTTCTTTCTTGGTCCCTGGTCACCCTTTAAGGCCCTGAAGACTTCCTGAGGCTTCAAGGCTGGCTCATAGGATTCTGCCTTGGCCCTAGCCTCAGGCAAGGCTGCAGGGACACCCAGGCCTGCCAGGGGACTCCTTCCTGGGTCAGGGGTGGGAGACAGCATGTGATCAGCCAAGAGGCCTTGCCTCGTGTCTCCACAGATTCAGAGGAAAATGACTCCGATGTATGCTTGGATTGGGAGCCCTGGAGCAAAGGCCCGGCTGAGTTTTGCTGGAAGGGGACACTCCACGGCCAAGAGAAGGAGAGGTCCTGCTGGTGAGCCTGCTGTGCCAGGTGAGGCCCTCCCATGAGGCCCACCCAAAGGCTTGGACAGCTGCTATGTGGGCAAGAGGCTGCCTCTACCATATTAGAGGTATATGCTCCCTGGCCATGCTGAACAACGGGCTCTCTCCAGCATGTGAGAGCCTTCTGCCTCATTGTGGGGCAGACCTGGTGTTGCCCTGTTGGAGGACCAGCCCCCTGTGCCACAAGGAGCCTTTACAAAGGTCCCCTCCCCTTTACCCTAGGGCCTCACCCCCCACCACTCTCCTGACGGTCTTTGGCCAGCCGTTCCCTCAGACATCTGTATAAGGCGCTCCCTCACCTCCAAGGTCTTGCTCTAATGTCACTTTTTAAGCAGGGCTCCCCTGGCCACCCTATTCGATGTTGAAGTCCCCGCCCCATCCTCCGCATCGTGTTTCTTACCCTGCTCTACTTTCCTTTCACTGTAGTACTTACCGCCTTCTAACACATTTGATCATGGCTGCATCCAAAGCCCCAAGACACTGCCAGACACACGCTGGAGGCTCAGTACATATTTGTGGAAGGATGACATGATATGAGTCTTATTGTTACAATGCCTGGTATCCTTGGGGGCTCAGCAGGTACCAAGGCCTGTCTTAAGTAACCTTCCACAAGCTTACTTATGAAATCCTATGACGGGGATATGATTCTCACCTCCATTTACAAATGAGAACATTTACAAATGAGGCACACACACACATACTCTCATGTGCGGTGTCAGGGCAATCAGATGTTGTACCCAAGAGCCTTTGCACCCATTGAATTCCTAGAAGACCTCAGCCATTCCAGCAGGGTTAGATGCCATCTCTATACCAATGGCCCCAAAATGTGTGTGTGTCATCTAATCTCCTCCCAAGCTTTATTATCTGTCTGCTTGACACCCTCTCGTGCCTAGAATAGGAATCTTGAGTCTCACTGCCACCCAGCCAAGCAAAACAGCACCTTGATCTTCTGCTAGCTTTTCTTCATCTCCATGAATAGCACCACTGTGGATTGATTCTGTTGCTCGAGTCACAAACCCGGGAGCCAGCCTTCTCGCCTCTCTCTCCCAACTCTAATCTTCATCTCTCATGTGTCCACCTTTCTCTGTCCCCTTGGCCACCATAGCCTGCCCTACTCTGAAGCTGGTTCATGCAGCATGTTCACTAGCCCCCTACCCTGCCTGAGTGGAGGGAGGAGGTGATGAAAAGAAGGGCCCCTCACCTACCTCAGTTGTAGTGATTTTTAGCCTTTTGGGTCCTACCTCGACCACTGAGGGCCCTTTTCCCAGGAAAACTCATGCCTATATATGCCCTCAGAGATTTGTGGACGGGGCAAGTTCCACAGATGTGTAACCTGCAGCGCCACAAGGTCCCAGTCTCAGAAGGGTCCCAGGCTTGGTTTCATGCTTGGCTGTTGCTGTGTTGAAATACTTAATTTTTGAACAGGCCCCCCGCCATGTTAATTTGCTATTGAACCCTGCGAATTATGCAGCCTGACCTGTTTTTATATCATTTGTGGCATGAGAAAAGATTTTCAGACCCTGCACAAGAACCCTATCCCATCTATCCAGAGCCCTTCCCACCCCCATCACTTACCCGCCTTTCTTTCTTTTTTCCCTTTTTTTTTTTTTTTTGAGACAGAGTCTTTCTCTGTTGCCCAGGCTGGAATGCAGTAGCACAATCTTGGCTCACTGCAACTTCTTCCTCCCCGGTTCAAGCAATTCTCCTGTCTCATCCTCCCGAGTAGCTGGGACTACAGGCACACGCCATCACGCCTGGCTAATTTTTGTATTTTTAATAGAGACAGGAGTTCACCATATTGGTCAGGCTGGTCTCGAACTCCTGACCTTAGGTGATCCACCTGCCTCAGCCTCCCAAAGTGCTGGAATTACAGGCGTGAGCCACTGCATCTGGCCTTACCCATCTCTTTCTTACTCTTTTATCCCAATGGCATCCCTAGTCCCAACCTTCCTTTTGTTTCTAGTTTGGTTTTCGTGGAGTCAGCAGAGCAGTGGTAATGGCAGAAGTGGATGGGAGAGACTTGCCAGGGAGGCAAGAGGACTTTGACAACTCTGGTGCCTCCCTGGAACCCCCAACTCATCTCCTCTTCAGACCGACATGCGAAAGCCTCCAGAGGACCCAGCCCTTCTCCAGCATCACAGATGACCTCCAGCCCTCCAGGGAGCCGCCCGAGTCTGGGAGGGCATGGGAGCAGTGAACTGGCCCACTGGGAGAAATTGGCCAATTTAATTCAGAGGGGTCTTAAAGCAGGGCTGGGCTGGAGGGTGTGGGTCCATATTAAAGAAGCGAGGGGCTTCCCATGCCGGGGAGAACCCTGACAAACCTACCAGGCCTGACCAAGTCATTCATTCAACCAGCGCAGGTCCGAGACTCAGCCCTGGCCCTGATTCAAGCCATCTAGGACCCTCTTGGGAAAGCCCAACCCTTTTCTCCATCTGTTCAATGGGGATGGGGGGCTTGCTCTGAACTTCCATTCTCTGATTTCAAACTCCTTGATTGGAACTTCAGGCTGATCTTAATAACAAATATTTGATAAATAGCTGCAGAGTGTCTACCAAGTGCCTAGTTTGGTGGGAGTAGGAATAGCTATAAAAGTAGCTCACATTTAGTGAGTGCTTACTACACGTCAGACATTTTTCTATGTGCTTTATACATACGATTGCTGGCCGGGCATGGTGGCTCACACCTGTAATCCCAGCACTTTGGGACGCCGAGGTGGGTGGATCACTTGAGGTCAGGAATTCGAGGCCAGCCTGGCCAACATGGCAAAAACTCCATCTCTACTAAAAATACAAAAATTAGCCGGGTGTGATGGTTCATGCCTGTAGCCCCAGCTACTCGGGAGGCTGAGGCACAAGAATCGCTTGAACCCGGGAGGCGGAGGTTGCAGTGAGCTGAGATTGCGCCACTGCACTCCAGCCTGAGCAACAGAGTGAGACTCGGTCTCAAAAAGACAAACAAACAAAAAAACAAATACATATGATTGTTTTTAGCCCTTGTAAGAATTCTGCAAGGTAGGTTGGTTACCTCTGTTTTACACATGGGGAAACAGGCACAGAGCAGTTACTAAGTTGCTCAGAGTCACACTGGGAGAGTTGGCATTTGAACCCAGGCCCCATAACTCCAGTACCAGGTCCCACTCCGCTATGCCAGTTATTCCCCAGGTGGGGTTCTGGGGGAGGTATGGTGGGAGGCGTAAGGTTCCAGAGGCTGCAGGATGATGGGGGTCAGGGGATAAATGGACAGGCCCTCCAAGGTACCAACTTGGCATCATCTTTATCCCTTCTTTCTCCCTCACTCCACACCCCACCAGCAACCACAACTTCTAAATGTCCAAAGGAGAGAGAATTGAGCCCGAAATCTTAGCTTGTCTCCTGTCCTTTGCTCTCCTGGCCTTGGTCTCTGCTCTTTCTGCCCTGTTGGAATGATCCACCCAAAGCACAAATTGGGACATGTCCCTTCCCAGCTTCACACCTTCCATGCTTTCCGTTGTCCCTGGGCTATAAAGTCTGAGCTCCTTATCAGGTGCAGAAAGCCACCCTTCGGGATTTGAGCCCCACTGAATTTGCTGGATGAGGTTTCTATTCTTATGCACAGGCTGCAACGAACACTCTTGAATCTAAATCCTTGCACACAAGTGTGCTTCTATCCAGAAAACACATTCTGAAAGGAGAAACTGTTGAATATAAGACATGTATTTACATTTTTCAGCCACTGCTAAGTTGCCCGACCAAAAAGTGGCCCCAAGGGTATGTTAGAAGTACCTGTTTCCCCAGCCCTTTGCCCCGCTGTGCAATCCCAACATGCTCTCTTACATACACACACACACGCACTATCACACACCCTCATAGACACACACACAATCTCACACACACACCCTCATACGCTCACACACACACCCTCATACACACACCCTCATAGACACACACAATCACACACACCCTCATACGCTCACACACCCCCATAGACACGCACACACACACCCTCATACAGACACACCCTCACACACACACACACCCTCATAGACACACACACAGACACACACCCTCATACAGGCACAATCTCACACACCCTCATACACTCACACCCTCATAGACACACACATGCACTATCACACACACCCTCATACACTCACACACACCCTCATAGACACACACATACACAGACACACCCTCAGACATGCACACTGTCACACAGACACACCCTCATAGACACTCTCAGACACACCCTCACATACACCCTCATACAGACACCTACACTCACACACACACACACACATGCACATTCACACACTCATACACTTACATACCTATACACTCACACACACCCTCACACAGACACACTCACATACTCATACACTCACACACATACATAGACACACCCCCACACATACACTCGCTACACTCACATTCACATGCATACACACACATATGCTCTCACACACCCTCACACATACACACTATCACACACACACTCATACACCCACACACATGCTCACAGACACATGTCCGCTGACACGCATACCCTCACACACACAGGCACGCTATCACACACAGACACACAGACACTCTCACACACACAGACATATACACACAGTCACAGACATACTCATACACACAGACACACACTTACACAACCTTACATATACAGACACACATACACACATACACCACCTCATGCATCCACACTGTCACGCACTCTCACAGACACACACATGCACACACGCACTCTCACACATTTAAAGATTTTGTTTTCAATCAGGCTGTGGCATTTAAGTGAGAATGAGGAAGAAACCTGGGCTAGATGACACACATCCATAAACACGCACAGTCACACACACGCACACACACTCACAACCTTCCCTTCTCCACACGAGCTTTGCTCCAGCTGACGAGCTTTTGTCACCACGGGATTCTCCTGGGAGCTGCAGGGGTGGCGTTGAATGAGGCCTGTTGGCAGCTCCTCCTTGTGGCCGAAGCCCTGCCTGGCGTTGTCTGCATTGTCGCCAAGTGCCCCGTTCTGTGGAGTCTCTGTGCACTGCTTACTCGGCCCTGCCCCGCTGTGCTGTGAGGGGCTGCTGGGCCATTGTTCAGCCTCCCTTCTGGCCTAGAAAAGCCAGTGGAGCCCCCCAGCGCTCCTGCCCCACCTGCTGAGGAGCCGACCCCGAGGAGAATAAGTACAGTGGGCCCTGCACTGGGGCCTGGGGAGAGCGTCTGCCATGCTCCTGGAGTCTTTGAGGCAGAAGGCAGATGAGGCCGCTCCTCAGGGCCCTGGGCAGGTGACAGCTCTGGAGAACACTTGTAGGGAGTGTGGGGAGACACCTTCCCTGCTTTGGGTGAGGGCTGAGACCCCGGGCCTCTGTGGATGTGGACAAGGTCCCCATTCTGGCACACACGCACACACACATGCACACTCATACAGAGGAGCTGGGCGTGTGACTGGTAAACACATCCCGTGACACTCTAGTCACAGGCTCCCGAGAGACATCATCTCCACGTAGCAGCCACGGCTCACTGAGTGCCCACGCATTATCCCACTGGATTCTCACAACAGCCATCTCAGTCGGATCATGGTTCCATTTTCAGACGAGGAAACTGAGATTCAGACAGGTTAAGTAACTTGCCCAAAGTCACACAGCCACGAAGTGGCCCATTTTTCTGACTCTTAACTGGGACGTGTGTCTCCAGATCCACAGGGATACCCTTGGCTCCTCCTAGCTGAATGATGGAGCTTAAGGCTGCGTGGTTGATGTTTGTAGGAAACTCAGGTGCACTCGGGACAGTAAACCTGTCTCCCCAGGCTGAGGAGCGCAGGGAACCTGCGAGGACAGTCACCAGCATGACATGGGAGCACCGCAGGGGCGTCAGCAAAGCAGGGTGCATCTGACTGTCAGTGCATCTCGTTGAACGACACACCCCTTGTAGCATATCTTCTAGACACAGGCTTATTTTTTACCCCAACCCTGGGGCCACAGGCCTGGACTCCTGCGTGCAAGCCCCTCAGCCGCCCATCACCATCCCATTCAGCCTCAGTGTCGTCATCTGCAAAACAGGGCCAATCCCCTCTGCATTTGTTTCCAGGAGCTCCCGTGACAAAGTGTCACAAGCTGGGTGGTTTAGAACAACAGAAGCGTGTGGGCTCATACTTTTGGGGGCTAGAATTCCACAGTCAAGGTGCTGGCAGTGCCAGGTTCCCTCCAAACCCTCCAGAGGAAGGAGCCTTCCTTGCCTCTGGCAGCTTCTGGTGGCTCCAATGTGCCTCAGCTTGTGGCAGCATCACCCAGCCGCAGCCTCTGCCCTCCCATGATGTCCCCACTGTGTGCCTTCCTATCATCTTCCTGATATGCACGCCAGTGTCTGGGAGCGATTTTCCCCTTTCAGAGGAACACAGTCTTATTGGGTTAGGGCCCACCCTACCAACCACATTTTAACTTGCTTCTCTCTGTCAAGACCCTGTTTCCAAATAAAGCCCCATTAAGAGGTACTGGGGCTTAGGCATTCACATGTTTTTCATATGTTTTTAGCAGGAGAGTTCGACCCGTAGCACTCTCTTGTGAGGTTATCATGAGGACTGAATGTGGGAACACGTGTAAAGCTCTGAGCGTGATGCTTGGCTGGCACTTCATTCCATAAATTGCTTTTGAAAGAAAAAAGTTGCCTGGGCATGGTAGCTCACGCCTGTAATCCCAGCACATTAGGAAGAGGAGGTGGAAGCATCATTCGAAGCCAGCAGTTTGAGACCCGCCTGGGTAACATAGTGAGACCCCTGTCTCTACAAAAAAAAGAAAAAAAAAAAAGCCTGGGTGTGGTGGCACACACATGTGATTCCTAGCTCCATCCAGAGGCTGAGGCTGGAGGATCGTTTGAGCCTAGGAGGTCAAGGCTGCAGTGAGCTATAATCACACCACTGCACACCAGCCTGAGTGACAGAGTAAGACCCAGTCTCAGAAAAGAAAAGAAAAAAAGAAAAAAGTTGAGCACCTGCAAATTAGATGCTCCGTGTACATTGTGTGCCAGGCCCCATTTAAGTGCTTGACATGTATTATCCCCCGGAATCCTCACAACCACCCCTCAAATCAGGCAAGTTTTTCATTTAAATGATGCAGAAGCTGTGACTCAGAGAGGTTAAGGCATTTGCCTGAAGTCACACAGCCTAAGTAGCATAGCTGAGGATCAGCCCTTCATCACACTACACAGGACCACGCTGTAGTGGGGAGTGGGGGCTGCTTGGAGGGGCAGAAAGGCAGGGAGGAAATGCTGAGCACACAACATGCAGGCCCTGGGGGACTTTCTGGGTCTGAGGGGCCTAGGACGAGTCTCTGCAATAGTGAGAGGCCTAGCTGATGGCAGGCTGCCTGGGGAGGTGCCTGATGAGCTGCCGGGGTGCAGGGCCAACAGGTCTGAGCCACTCCACTGTGATCTAACCGGCCTGGCCGATACTCCGGTGGGGGACTGGGACAGGGCTCAGCCGGAGATGAGGAATGTTGCCCTGAGCGTGGGTATACTCACTTCTCCAGGGTTCATTCTGAGTACACGCGGCGGCTCTCCAGGAAGCAAAGAGGGCACTTCCTTGCAGAGGCTTGAAAGTGCGGCCATACAAGATTCAGGCCACTCTCTCTTCCTTCCTGCTTTCTTCTGAAGGGTTCCTTGCACCTAAGGAAGGTGACAATGAGCTAGATTTTCAGTTCTGGACTAGAAGTTCATTTATCTAGGACTAACTTGTTTACTCAAGCGTTTATTCATTCATTTACTCTTCCACCCATTCACCTAATGGCTCAGTGATTCATTCATTCACTCATGCTCTCACATATTTATGCCCACAGCCATTCACTCTTCCACCTGCCCATCCACCCGTTCATCCATCCATCCAAGCATCCATCAATCCATCCATCCATCCGTCCATCCAACCATCCATCCATCCATCCATCCAACCATCCACTCACCCACCCATCCAGCCAACCACCATCCTCTCATTCAGTTGCCCTGCCATTCATCCCTTCTCTCATGCCCCATTTTCCCAACCAACCTTTCATCCTTTCTTCCATCTATCCATCCATCCATCTATCCATCCATCCACCCAACCTCTATTAAGCACCTACCATGTTTCCCACACAAAACTCCCTATGGCTGCCAAAGTAGTTCTGCACCCACTTCCACTGATAATTCACGTATATATTGGGCCCCAGCTCCTTGGCCTCCTGGTGGCTTGGTTCCCTTGTCTCCTCCTCAGGAGGAGGCTCAGGAGAAGTGGATAGGTGGTCTTCTGCACAGCCCTAGTCCGCAGGTTCCAGCCAGTGACAGCTGCCTGAGACTTGGGGTTTTTCAGGGCCCTTTGTGCTGCGAGGCCTTTCCTCTCTTTAATGCCAGAACCATGCATGCTCCTGGGCTCTGTGGCTCCAGTGGGGTCCTGTTTTCAGTTTATTGGGACCCATTTCTTGCCTCCCTCAGTACAGAGCAGAGCTTCAGACTGTGGGGACCCACAGACTTGGGGGCCCTTCTTGAGGAGGACTCTGGAGCCTCTCTTCTTGGAGTACAGGCAAATATGCTGCCTGGAAAGACTCACTGACACCCGGAGCCTTAGAGGAGGGCAGGGCAGGCCCGGGCAATCTGGGGAAGTCCATGGCATTCCATCCTGGCCAGAGGGCAAGAGAAGGGGCTCATGGTCCAAAATGGATGCCGGGAATAGGACACCGCCAGGGAAGCTGGCAGGAGCACTTCTCATACATCCCCCAAATGCCCTACTGCTACGCCTTGGCTTGTGTCCTTGTCGGCACCTGGAAACCCCTTCCCACTCCTCACCCTGACACTCAGCCTCTGCTCTCCTCTCAGCTGAGTCCACACACTCCTGCTCTTAGATTTCAGACATTCTGGTCGCTGCCGCCAGGGCTCCTACAGAGCTCCATAAAGATTTGCTGAATGAACGAATTCAAGTTCTCATTTTAAAGATGAGGGGGTTAAATTCCCCGGGTTTCCCCCTTCCCCAGCCTTTTCCCAGCTAGTTCCTTCTTTACATCCCAGCCAAAAGGCCAATCCCAGGAGGCTCTCTGGATGCCCCCTCACTTTGCCACTCCCATTTCCTGCTTTCTTCCTATCCTCCCGCCCTCATGCCCAGGTCCTGCTCTCTTTACACCCTGACACCTTCCTGTTTGCTTGTTTCCTGTCTCCTGGCAAATGTCACCATCCCCATTTTACAGAGGAGGAAACCGTGGCTCAGAGAAGTCTCAGAGGGAATAGCCCAGCCAGATAAAAACCCCTGGGTCGTGAGCACTTTCTTCACCCGTATTAGCCAGGTGCTTTATTCATGTGGTTTTACTCTGAAATCGGGATGGCTGTAGGTAATAATAGCGGCCATGCAAGTCATATTTCATGACAGTTTTTGAAAGGCTCCGTTTCCACTGGGCAGTTCCAGTGCAGGTGGGCGGGACTCAGGGGCATGTGTGTGCCCCCGCGTGCCTGCCTGTAGGTGGCCCCGGCCAAGCCAACCCCGCCCCAGGAGGAGGCTGGACTTTCATCCTGCGTGAGGGTGTGTGGGAACTGGGCGTGCCACGGGGCCTGCCTCACTCCTCCCTCTCACATTGCCGACCGAGTCAGCCTCACTGCGTGCGGCAGCTGTGATCGGACCGGGATCCTCGAGGTGCCAGCCCATGGCCGAGCCTGCCCTCCTCCCTGCCGCCCAGATGGAGAGGCTAGCCCCAGCGCCCCTCGCCTCACCATGTCCTCGGATCCCGCGGGCCCGCGTTGCTAGGCGCTGCGCCCAGCGCTGGGCAGACCTGGGCTGCAGGTACAGGGGTCATAGGAGTGGGAGGGAAGCTGGCCCTACTATGTGCCAGGGGCATGTGCTGTCTGTCTTGACAACATCTGTCTTCACAACATCCCTGTGAGGCAGCAATCTTCCTCCGTCGTACGGATGAGGAAACAGAGGCTTGGAGAGCCCAGCGACCTGCCCACGGTCACCTGGCTGTCAGGTGGTGGAGACGGCTTCCAGCCCTGGTCCATGGGACTCCAAACCCAGACCCTTCCTGGGACACAGCATTGCCCTGGGTTCATGCTGCTGGCCTCCTACAGGGGTCACTGATGTTCAGATTCTTAGAGAGCATGAGTGACGCCAATGTGTGCCATTTCCTTTTCCTCTGGATGTAGAGAGTATTGGGGGCCCAGGGTCTCAAGATTCAGGAGTCTCTGGGTCAAGATTCTGGGTCATTGTGGTCGTGTGGTCACCTCGACTGAGACCTGGTCACCCCTTACTCCTGCTCAGCCTGCTGCTGACAGCCAGACTAGAATTTTCAAATAGTCATTTCCCCCACTTTGATTACATCATATTACAATTTGATTATTATAGAAAGTCAAACAGTACAAGAATACATATGTTTATTCTCGAAAACTTACTACTGTTAAAGTTTTGACATATACTTTGGAAGAACTTTTTGACATCTATAAACCTAAACTTATATAGTTTTACACATATAGGCTCTTGTGATACACGTGCTTGGAAGGTTTTCCCCCCGCAACCCCTCAATTAATGTTATGGACATCTCTACATGTCAGTAACATAAAGATCTAGTTCATTCACTTTAATGGCCTGCCAAGATCCAACTTTATGGATATCTTTGGTTAATTTGAATCAGTTCCTAGCTAATGGACATTTAGGTTGGTTCCAATTTTTAACAATTCTAAGCAATACAGCAATGAACATCTCTGGGGACTTGCATGGGTAAAATTCACGTCCTAGACTTGTAGTTGCAAGTTTAAAAGGAATGGTCGAATCTTAGCAGACCCTGCCAAATTGCCCTCCAAAAGTGTTCTAGCTTGGAACACACCTGCAGCAGGAGACCCCCATTGTCCCATTCATTTGCCGCCCAAGAACCTGAAGACTAGACTTGGTCTATACTCAGAGAGCAGATTCAGGGGTAGGTGATCCTGATGGAGGACAACTGAGTCCTAGAATTCTCTTAAGGGAACAACTTCTAGGCTCAGGAAAGGGAGGGGAGCTCAGTGAGACCATTTCATCCATATGGCATGTTCGCTGAACTCCTATGTGCGTGGTGCCTGCCCCACCCCAGGCAAAAATGACTCAGGATAGGATTTTAATGAGAATCAATTTTAAGAAGCCAAAGACAAGTTTATCTTTCTATCTATCTATCTATCTATCTATCTAATCTATATCTAATTTATCCATCTATCTATTCATCTATCTATATGTTTCCTATTGCTGCTATAACAAATCACATAAGCTTATGTATCACCTCTCTGTGTCTCTCTCTCTCTCTCTCATTTATATTGGTTTTCTATTGCTGCTATAACATATCACATAAACTTAGTAGCTTAAAAAGACACAAATGTGTTATCTGACAGTTCTGAATGCTGGAAATCCCCAAATCAAGTGGTCTGTAGGGGTGCATTCTGTCTGGAGGCTCTAGAAATCTGTTTCCTTGCCTTTTCCAGCTTCTGCCACTGCCCATATTCCCTGGCTGATGGTCCTCTTCCGCCTTCAAAGGCAGCTCTGTAACACCTTCATGTCTCTCTCTGACTCTGACCTCCACCGTCATTACCATGTCTCCTTCTCTGACTCTCCTGCCTCCCTCTTTCATTGATAAGGATCCTTGTGATGACATGGGGCCCACTGGCTAATCCAGGATCATCCCCCCATCTCAAGATCCTTAGCTTAATCACATCTGCAGAGTCCCTTTGCCTGATAACATATATTCACAAATTCTGAGGATTAGGATGTGGACATCTTGGGGAGCTGTTATTCAGCTGATCACATCATCTGTCCAACCATCCGTCGTCCATCCATCCATCCATCTACCTATCTACCTACCTATCTATTATGGCTGTTCCCCTGACTCCACCAGCACCCTCCCTTAATCTCCTGGTTCCTTGTGATCTTTGAGGCTATTAATATTGAATTCACTATAAGAACTCCTGACCCACTGAATGTGCTTAATAGCTACTGGTTGAATGAACAAATGAATAATACTTAAGAGAGTTTAAAATTTGAACCATTCATTCTCTTTATTATTGAAAACAAAACAAAAAAAAGCAACATTTTTTTTCCAGAACAGTGTTGTTTTTTGTTTTTGTTTTGTTTGTTTGTTTGTTTTTAGACGGAGTCTCACTCTGTTGCCCAGGTTGGAGTGCAATGGCATGATCTCGGCTCACTGCAACCTCCGCCTCCCAGGTTCAAGTGATTCTTCTGCCTCAGCCTCTTGAGTTGCTGGGATTACAGGCGTGCACCACCATGCCTGGCTAATTTTTGTATTTTCAGTAGAGACGGGGTTTCACAATGTTTGTCAGACTGGTCTCGAATGCCTGACCTCGTGATCCGCCCGCCGTGGCCTCCCAAAGTGCTGGGATTACAAGCGTGAGCCACCACGCCTGGCCCAGAACAGTGGTTTTTAAACCAGCGTTCTGCAAACATTTTTATTTGAATTTAATCTTTATTATATCTTTCAAATATTAAACAGCTAGTAAAAATACTACCTCCACTCAGGTGTCCAAAATGTTTTTTGTCAACCAAAATTATCTTGATTGTATGATCAGTAAATGCTTTAAATTAAACTTATAAAATCAGCTTATAATAATATACTGTTACCTATTTTGTTTATTGAGAAGAGATTCCACTGCCAAGAAAAAAAAAAAAAAAAGCGAAAACCAATTCCCTGGAACAGGGTTGGTCTGTTTGCTCCAGGCCAATGTTCTTGTGTATTGGCTCACAGGGTCACTAGGTCAGCTCCCCCAATCCTTTGAGTCTGTTCATCTCACCGGTCACTTGCTTGTGAGTCATTTAGTTATTCAACAAATTCCAGCAGCACTGCAACCTTCAGGATGTAAGCCCCGGTCTGATCTGTTTACCCACAGCTCCCCAGCACTGGCACAGGGCTGGCTCATTGTAGCTGCTCATGAAATATTTGCCTGATGAATGAAATGCTCACTGCCTCTACATGAAGTCCTGTTATGGACATGAGGGTGTGGGCATGAATAAGATGCTCTCTCTGCCCTTAAGATGTCCACGGCCTGGTCCAGGAGGAAGATATAACATTGGTCACTACCACATAATACACTAAACGCTGACCGGAAAGGCCTGAGCAGGGATGAATAGAGTCAGTGTTGCCATCAAACAGAATGTTCCATAATGGGAGGGCGACACACAATTCACTATCTATGTGGGCTTAATCTTAAAACCATGCAATATTGACCTTGGGAGGTGCCTCAAAGACCAAGTTGGAATGAGATGACTCTCTTGGGATTTCCCTTATCCTTGCTCCCTGTAGAAATATATTTTCTGTTAATTCATGATTGGTATAAAAATGCAAAAAAAGTAGCAGGTGAAATCCACCTGCCCCTCCCAGGTGAGAAGTTGTATACATCCTATAGAATTTTGTGCTTCATAAATATTTACATACATGTATATGTAAAATGTATCTATGATCCAATCCATTTACACAATTGTACTTACATACATGAATTGGTTTATATTACATATACTATTTTATAAATGACATTTCCATCTTTATAATATCTTTTCCTGGAAAGACATAGAAATCAACATTATTCTTTTTTTTTTTCTTTTGGAGACAGAGTCTCGCTCTGCTGACCAGGCTGAGGCTGGAATGCAGTGGGGGAATCACTGCAGCCTCAACCTCCCAGGCTCAAGTGATCCTGGGACCCCAGGCATGCCCCACCACCCCTAGCTATTTTTTTAATTTTTGTAGAGACAGGGTCTCCCTATGTTGCTCAGGCTGGTCTCAAACTCCTGGACTCAAGCAATCCTCCTGCCTCTGCCTCCCAAGTAGGTGGGACTACAGGCCTGTGCCACCATACCTGCCCTTACATTATCCTCTTTAAAAGACTGTGTGATGTTTCATTTTATGACTGGACAGTACTTTTGTTAACTAGCCTCCTGTTGATGGAATTTTAGTTTGCTTCTTTTTCTCTTTTGGTTGCTGTTATAAACTATATTACAACGTTCTTGGACATATATCTTTGTGTACTTATCCTTATGATACTTTTTCCGAATAGGAATGATGGAGTCCAAAGGTGTATACATTTAAAACGCTGAAACATATTCTGGGTGGTTTTCCAGGAAGGTCGCACCCAAGTAGACTCACCAAGTGGGTGTGAGCTTGTTTCCTAATGTACATGACTTTCTTTTTTCTTTTTTTTTTTGGGATGGAGTCTCGCTCTGCCGCCCGGGCTGGAGTGCAGTGGCCGGATCTCAGCTCACTTCAGCTCACTGCAAACTCCGCCTCCCGGGTTCACGCCATTCTCCTGCCTCAGCCTCCCAAGTAGCTGGGACTACAGGTGCCCGCCACCACGCCCAGCTAGTTTTTTTTTGTATTTTTTTAGTAGAGACGGGGTTTCACCATGTTAGCCAGGATAGTCTCGATCTCCTGACCTCGTGATCCACCCGTCTCGGCCTCCCAAAGTGCTGGGATTACAGGCTTGAGCCACCGTGCCCGGCCATGTACATGACTTTCTTGACCAGACATTATTGTTCTTTGTAGTCTTGGCTAATTGGATTGGGAGAAACCTGTCTCTTGTTTTAATTTGCCCTTTTTATTATTATTAGTGAGGCTGAGCATCTTTTCACATGCTCAGTGTCTGGCAGAGTTCAAAGGCAGATCAGAGAGGCAGAAAGACCCATTTTGAGTCTAGTGCACCAGCCAGATTTCCTTAATCAAGAATGGGTTAAAGGACTTGGCTGATGGCACACAGATGGCTTGTAGAAGCGATCACCTTTACAAGGTTTCCCTTCACTCATATTTTGCTCATGTGTAGCTCAAGTCTCTGCCACTGGGGTCAATGTCAACTGATCTCTCCAGACACACCCCCTTGTATGTGAGCCCAACCACTGAATAAATCACCTACACATGGCTTAAATGTGTCAGGGGTAGAAGGACAGCCCGAATCTCAAAGCCCAGCTTCACCACTTATCAGCTGTGGACCTCTGGGGGTTACTTAACCTTTCTGAGTCTCTGTTCCTTTTCTGTAAAATGATTGTGAACAGCAGTAGCTGCTTTCATAGACTTGTTTTGGGGATAAAATGACATTAATGTGTGTGAAGGCTTAGTACAGTACACACCATGTAGAAATTGAACACTTTGTGTCAGATATCAGTGGTCAAAGGGCAAGTTCTTGGAGCTGACTCCAAATAGCACAGGCTTGTTTTCATGGGACAAGTACATTCAGGACTACTGACTCCTTGGCGTGGCAGAAAGATTTGCATTTGAGTCCTAAATCCTCCACTCATCCTTGGGAAAGTTCTCTCATTTCTCTGGGCCTGATCTTTCATTTGTAGAATCAGTGCCATTCAGATAGTGGCTGCTGTTCACACTCACACATCCTCCTGCTTCGAAACCTGGAACAACCACTTCAGAACCGCAGCTCCAGGGACCAGGCTGCCGCTGGGGGCTTCTGACCAGCTTTGCAGGAAAAAGTCCTTGCAAACTGCTTTCCTCCAGGGCTCTCCAGCAGGAGGCGCCTCCTCGATCCTGCTTACAAACCAGCGAAGGGCAGGTCCCTTCGGATGGAGCTTCCTATTTTCCCTCTTTACTCACAATGAAGCAAAGGTGAAGGTGTTAATTACACCAAGCGGTTAGGCTGCAGCCCTTCACAACCCTGGGGTCCTCACCCTGCCTGCAATGAGGAGGCCACTTCTTCACCTTCCCTCCTGTCAGACATCACCGACTCTACCCAAATTGACCAGCAGATGCTCATCCAAGGGTGAGAATGTCTTTTCTCGACACTTGCCAGCCCTGGGTGTTGGCAATCTTTTCTGTGTTTGCCAATCTGATAGATAGAGTTCATCCTTGTTTTAATTTGCATTTCCCTGATTACTTGCGAGGCTCCACATCTTTTCTGCATAGGGCATTTGCATTTTATCTCCTGTGACTTGTTGATTTCTATCTGCTGCCGACTTTCCCAGTAGATTTTTTGGGTATTTTTTTTCTTGTTGCTTTCCAGGAACTCTTTATATAAACTGGATAGTAACACTTTATCATTTCTTGCAGATATTTCCTCTCAGTCGAGGAAAAAGGTCTTATGACATTTTTTATAGTGTCTTTTGTCATACAAAAGTTTTAAGTCTTGATGTAATCGACTCAGTTTTCTTCTGTTACGGCTTCTGGATTTTAATTTGCTTGGAGAGTTGTTCCCCACTACTGTTTATTTCTTACCGATTTTGTTCTCATTAAACCCTAATACAGACTTCTATCCGCCCAGGGAAATTCCTTTGCACTTCCCAGCATAAAAGACCTGCCCCCATTCCTGGGAGATTTGCATATCTCATTTCCTCCCTGACATTCACTGACTGTTGTTCCTTTAAAACGGAGTTTCAACACCACCTCCTCCAGGAAGCCTCTTCTCAGCCCACTCCCCTTTAGTTCTCTAGTTACTGCTCTGTCCCCTGGGGCTGTTCGCCCCATCTGAAGAGGACTGTCGGCTGCTCATTGGTCCAAATGCAGCCTTGTGTTTTCATGTTTTTGGAGTACTTACTATGGGCTGAATGTTTTACAGGCCTTACTTTATTTCATCCTCACTGCTTTCTATATACTATCCCACCATTACCCTGATTTTATAGGCCACACATCAAGAGGACAGACCTAGGCCCAGACAATGTGACTCCAGGGCCTTTGTCCTTAGCCACTGCAGTCAATGTTTTCTGTTGGGAAGGGCCACAAATTTAGTGACTGAAACAGTACAAATGTATTGTCTTAGAGTTCTGGAGGTCAGAAGTCCAAAATGGGTCTTACTGGTCTAAAAATCAAGGTGTCAGCAGGACTGTGATCCTTTCTGGAGGCTCTCGGGGACAATCAATTTTCTAGCTTCAAAAAGCCACCTGCCTTCCTTAAGTTGTGGTCCACCTGCATCGGCAAAGCCAAGAGTGGCCGGCTGAGTCCTTCTCATGCTACCATCTCTCTGGTTTTCACTCTTCTGCCTCCCTCTTCCCCATTTAAGGGCCTTAGTGGTTTCTTTTTTTTTTTTTTTTTTTTGAGACGGAGTCTCGCTCTGTCACCCAGGCTGGAGTGCTGTGGCCGGATCTCAGCTCACTGCAAGCTCCACCTCCCGGGTTCACGCCATTCTCCTGCCTCAGCCTCCCGGGTAGCTGGGACTACAGTCGCCGCCACCTCGCCCAGCTAGGTTTTTTTTGTAGTTTTTAGTAGAGATGGGGTTTCACCATGTTAGCCAGGGTGGTCTCGATCTCCTGACCTCGTGATCCACCCGTCTCGGCCTCCCAAAGTGCTGGGATTACAGGCTTGAGCCACCGCGCCCGGCCACCTTAGTGGTTTCATTGGGCCCGCTTAGGTAGCCCAGAATAATCTCCCCAAAATCAGCTGATTAGCAACTGTAATTCCATCTGCTACCTTCATCCCACCTTGGCCACATAACACACACATTTACAGATTCCAGGGAGTAGTGGGTAGTGGGGGGGTTATTCTGCCTACCCGCAGCCACTCTTCCATATTGCTTTTCCAAACTTCAGTCACCTGCCTCCACCCTCAGGAGTCATCCTGCCTCCCTCCAACCTGGGGCTTAGATTAGTGCCTTGGAGTCACCTGGAGGGCTTGTGCAAACCCAGATTGCTGCACCCCACCCCAGAGTTTCTAATTCTGTAATTCTGGGGTGAGGGCTGAAAATGTGCATTCCTAACAGGCTCCCAAGTGATGCTGATACTGAAGGTCTGGAGCCCATACTTTGAGAACCACTGAGTTAAATTTATTAACCCTTCAAATATTTATCAATATCTGCTCTGTTTTGGGAGCTGGGCTTATATAATAATAAATAGAATGCCTCTGGTATCAAAGAGGTCCCAGTATAAAGGAGAAAACAAACAGGCAATGACTATGGAGGGTGGTAAGTGCCAGGACATCAATGAGCCCAACACCTGTAGGAGGGCTGCAGGAAGTCTTCCTGGAGGAGGTGATGTCTACGCTCAGTCCCAAAGTAGTCACTGAGCAGCCCAAGGATGAGAAGGAGAAGAGTGTTCCTGGCAGTAGCTGCCAACTGGGCAAAACGCCAGGAGAAGAGGGAGCCTGGTGCCTCTGAGAGGTATACGTAGCTCACACTGGCTGGAGCAGAGAGCCAGGCAGAGGAGAGATGGGATTGGAGTTTGCTTTCAAGCCCTGAGCCCGGCTGCAACGCCAGGGCCAGGAGACCTGAAGGTGGGATGACAATCTGGCTCTTAAGCCCTTGAGCGCACAATGGAAGAGTGAGCGGTGAGGACCTCCCTGTGAAGGTGCGTGCAGCAAAGACAGGGATAATGAGGCCATGCCTCACCCCTAGGCCAGCCTAAGAGGAGGTGAAACCATGGCAACCAGCCTGATGTTCTTCCTGCTGGTCTTTTCTGAAGGCTTTAAAGACCAGATGTTCTTAATCTGGGGCTCAAGGATGGACCTTCAAAGATCCAAGAACCACTAAAATTATTTGCTAAATGTTACGCATCTCTGTGTGTGTGCAATTTTCCGGAGAGAGGATCCACAACTTTCATAAGATTTTTAAAATCTCTCCCCATTGCGCCACCCCCCTATGGCAAACCAGCTAGGAAGATGTTATAGACCAGGACTTGTAAACTCTGGTGCCTACAGGGATTAAGTGGGACTCTCAGGGAGTCACGTGGCAGAGTGTAACATCTCAGGGCATGGTGAGGATTGTGGAACCGAGGTGTGAATAGGAAAATCAAGCTCTGTAATATATTTTAAGGTTTATTCTGAGCCAGTGTGAGAGACCCTGGCCTGGGGAACATAGTCTCAAGAGGTCTGAGAAGGTGTCTCCATGGTAGTCGGATTACAGTTTGTTTTCATGCATTTTAGGGGAGACAGGAGTTATAGGCAAAGGCATAACTCAAAGCATGGAAGCTGTATAAGTGGTTTGGCCAGAAAAGGTGGCATATCTTCAAGCCGGGGCTTACAGGTTATACGTGAATTCAGAGATTCTTTAATTTGCAATTGGTTAGAGGAGTAAAGCTTTGTCTAAAAATTTGGAGTCAGCAGAAAGGAATGTTGAAGAGAAGGACGTCTGTTAACCACTATACCAGGTCAGAGTTGCCCGTAGGGGTGTGTAAGTTCACCTTCGTCTGGCACGGCCATAGATCCTGTTTATAATTGGTTATGTTATGGTCCCAAAAAGTCCATTTTGTCAGTCTTGTGATGTCTTTTTTATTTTTCTTTTTTCTTTTTTTAACAGAGTCTCGCTCTGTCACCCAGGCTGGAGTGCAGTGGCGAAATCTCAGCTCACTGCAACCTCCACTTCCGGGGTTCAAGTGATTCTCCTGCCTCAGCCTCCCAAGTAGCTGGGATTACAGGCACCCACCACTACGCCTGGCTAATTTTTGTATTTTTAGTAGAGATGGGGTTTCACCATGTTGGCCAGGCTAGTCTTGAACTCCTGGTCTCAAGTGATCCACCTGCCTCAGCCTCCCAAAGTGCTGGGACTACAGGTGTGAGCCACCACGCCTGGCCATTGTGATATCCATTTTAACATTAATTCTGGTCAGATGCTGTGCCTAAACTACAAAAGGGAGGAGCGTATGATGAGGAGTGTCCAGCCTCCCAACCCATCATGGCCACAAATTCAGTTTTGCAGGTTTCCCTGGGATTCCCTTGGCCAAGAGAGTGGGTCTGTTCAATTGGCTGGGGGGCTTAGGATTTTATTTTTGGTTTACGGAGGGCATTAAGCCTATTTAAAACTTTTTTGTTTGTTTGTTTTTAGAGACAGGGTCTCACCCTTTTACCCAAACTGGAGTGCAGTCACATAATCATAGCTCACTGCAACCTCAAACTCCCAGGTTCAAGCAATCCTCCTGCCTACACTCCTGAATGGCTGGGTCTCCAGTTATGCACCACCACACCCAGCAAATTTTTGTAATTTTTTTGTAGAGATAGGGTCTTGCTGTGTTGCCCAGGCTGATTTCCAACTCCTGGGCTCAGATGATCCTCCTGCCTTGGCCTCCCAAAACGCTGGGATTACAGGCATGAGCCACTGTGCCTGGTCTAAAACTTTTAATATGATCAAATTAACAACATTAATACTTAATGTTATTTTAATAAAAACAACATTTTATTTAACCCAATATGTCCAGTATATGTTCACATGTAATCAATAGAAAACATTAATGAGATATTTTACATTTTCAAATACGAAGTCTTCAAAATCCAGTGTGTATTTTTCATTTCCTGCAATCTCCGATAGGATGCTAAATTTTTATCAGAACTCCTTAATGTATATTTAGAGTTCATACAATATACAGTTGGAAAAGTAGATTTGTGTATCCAAGTTGTTCTAAACATATTTAGGCCTTTTCCAGTAACTGAGACAAGTATCTAGTTTTAAATTTAAGTTAGTTAAAATTAAATAAAGTTGGCTGGGCGCGGTGGCTCACACCTGTAATCCCAGCACTTTGGGAGGCCGAGGAGGGCAGATCACCTGAGGTTGGGAGTTCAAGACCAACCTGGCCAACATGGAGAAACCCTGTCTGTACTAAAAATACAAAAATTAGCTGGGCGTGGTGGAAGGTGCCTGTAATCCCAGCTGGGAGGCTGAGGCAGGAGAATCACTTAAACCCAAGAGGTAGAGGTTTCAGTGAGCTGAGATTGCACCACTGCACTCCAACCTGGGAAAAAGAGTGAGATTCTGTCTCAAAATGCAAGAAAAGAAAGGGAAAGGAAAGGAAAGGAAAGGAAAAGAAAGGAAGGAAAGGAAAGGAAAGGAAAGGAAAGGAGGAAGGAAGGAAGAAAGGAAGGAAGGAAGGAGTTAAAAATTCAGCCCCTCATTCATACTAAATACCATATTTCAAGCGCTCAGGTGGCAAGTGGCTACAATATTGGACAAATCAAGATGACAATCTAAGTGACTCAAGAAGGGACACACAAGTGTCTATAACCTTGTTCGAAGGAAGGATCAGGGCAAGCCTACACAACTTAACGACTTTCAAAGCTTCTCTGGCAAGCACCACAGGGATATGCTGCTGGCTGGAAGCCCGTTTTAAGAGGCAGCCACCACTTGGTTTTAGCCAATTGTCACTTAGAGACAGAGACCCAGGATTATCATCTCCACTGATTATTTTTTCCCAGGAGAAATTGGAACTAGAGGACTTAAAAATGTGAGACCTCCTCATTTTCAAATGATGGCAAGCTATTTAAAAGGTGTGAAAATCCAGGGTGCGTGTTGGGGACGTGATGAGGGGATGCAGTTTGCTATCTTAGATGGAGATTGGTAGATCGTGATCTTCAGTTGCAAATATTTGTCACCTCAGAGGTCATGGGCAGTATCTTAATCTCTCCCAGCCATCTCAAAAATGCAGGCTGCCCCTCCCAGAAGTGCTATGTGAGAATTTTGATGCAATCCGTCAGTTCCCACCCAACTCTTGAAACCTATGCAATTCTCTGAACCCCAGCAACGTAATGATACTCCTGACATCCCAACCCTGGTTGCACAATGGAATCAACAATACTGGTGCCCAGGTCCCATTCCCAGCAGTTTGGGTGTCATTGGTCTGGCTGGGGCATTGCTTGTTCATAATGGCCTGGCAAAGCTCCCTGGGAGATTCCAGCCCATGGGCAGGGTGGAGAAGCATCCTGACCTGGAGAAGGTCTCTGGGCCTGGTCTCCACACCTGGGATGCAGCTTCTTGGGCCCAGCATGGGTCCTCTGTTCTTCTGATTTGTGCCCAACTTGAACAGCTGAAGGGGGCACCCATAGCTGTGCCTTCCCTGTCTCCCAGCCCAGCCTCCTGTGTGATTCAGGAAGCTAAATTACATTAATTACATTTCAGAATGTTTTATTCTTGTTGTCTATAACACAAAATAGCCATGCTTGTGACTTTCATAACCCACAGATCAGATCTAGCAGAATTGTTATGTGAAAGAGATATGGCAAGCATTATTTAATAATTCAAAGAAAGGTCACACTGTCCAGAATGAGCCAGTCTTCTGTGTCTTAATGGGAAACTTGTAGTCACAGAGGGATTTTAGGAGCTCAGTTAAGATGATACTCAAAAATGTAAAGATAAGATTTGCCTTTTATAATATCTCATTCCCACCCATCCTAACCCTGTCCCCACAGGGATTGCTTCGTAGATGTGAGTGTTGCTGTGTCCTGATGTTCAGGTTGTGCACTGCATAAGAGTGTTACACTCAGAGGGTCACCATTTAAGTCATCATCATGTACTAAGTTATGTGAGTTATATGGGTGGGCATGAAGAATTGAAACCTCCTGGCAAGTCCTGAGGCAACAGAGGAGAGACCCTCTTCATAGGCACACATGGCTATGTACACATTCATGAGTGACTGTGCACCCACAATTCCCTGGCACACCTATATGCACATGGCTGTGCCCTAAGATTGCCTTTCTTTCTTCCTTCCTTCCTTCCTTCCTTCCTTCCTTCCTTCCTTTCTTTCTTTCTTTTTCTTTCTTTCTTTCCTTCTTTCTTTCTTTCTTTCTCTCTCTCTTTCTTTCTCTCTCTCTCTCTCTCTTTCTTTCTTTCTTTCCTTCTTCCTTCCTTCCTTCTTTCTTTTCTTTTTTTTTCTTCTTTCTTTCTTTCTTTTTTGAGTTGGGTCCATTTTTATTGTGGATTGGGGTTTATAGGATAAGCACTGGTCAGCATCATTAGCTGCACCATCTACCATCCTTCTCTGTGACCCACCTCTGTGGGAGAGTCTAAATTTAGCCCAAGAAATCAGGATCAAGAAGTGGGGGAAAAAAGCCATTGGCCCATGGCCATTCCTGCTATATCTACACCTACCAGTCACTGAACACTTACCCAAGTGTGACGATTTCCATGCAGGAGACCCAAGTGGCTCTGCTAGGGGCGATAACTTATTTGCCTAAAGCTTTTTTCTTTCTCAAAAGGGGGGGGGGGTGCGGAGAAGGCTGATTTCTAGAAACAGATGTGGAATTGAAGAACATCCCAGGGAGCTATGTTTTAAGGACAAACTGTTGCTCCTCCAACAATGTCATGAATCCATTCCTTGCACCATCACACATTTTTCATGCATTCGAAAGTGCTTCTAGAACTCCAGAACCATGAGTACCTCATCCTGTCCTGAGCACTCACATCCCCCAGCAAGCGGCCTGTACCAGGCCTTTCTCTAGAAGTCCTGAGACTGAGTACTCTCCGAAGGCTGGAGGTTTGTGTGGAGTTTGTACATGTGGCTGAGCGCTTGTGTGAGGAAAGTTCTGCTGGTGTTGATCTCCATCAAGGTCAAGTGATGCAGCTTGGCATGTGCCTCCCGTTGTCTCACAAAGCTGTCAGCAGACACTCGGAGTTTGGCTATATGAGTGTCCCACATGTCCTTGACCAGGGTCCAGATTTCATCTGCCTTCGGGATGTTGTCTGAAGCATGATTTAACAGGAGCTTGGTAAGTTCCATGTAGTAAGGGCCGGGCATTGGGGTGAAAGTTTCTTCCTTTCGTTCATGATTCCTCATCTTCTCCAACTTTCCTACGTCCATCTACTCTGGAGGGAGCAGTCGACATTTCTGTCTTTGCTTCAGGTTAATTGCCAGCCACGGGGGCACTTCCACTGGTAAACCACGGTTAAAAGGCCCCAAGTACCCACCCCAGTGAGGTAGATCTTGTCCAGATTGAAGTTGGGGATAATGGTAACCAGGTCCTTCTCGGCCAGGAACTCAACTTCGGCCATGTCCATGGCAGCGTGAGTGGCCGGCTCGGGCCTCACGGTCTCCTCTGGCCCCTCAGCATCCCGGAGGAGGCACGTGGCCACCGTTTTCCCCAAGATTGCCTTTCAGTTTCTGCTCTAAGAGGCCCAATTCCTATCCTTCATTGATTCCTGACTCAGAACCGGGTGAGTCACTTTATCTGGGCGTTGGAGATAGGGTGGAACATGGAGCGTGCACACAGCCAGTGGCATGTGCACCTGGTACCCGGGAATGTGTGTGAGTGGCAGAGAGTGGGCTCACTGAACTTCTGGCAGAGTTGCTGGGGTTGTGCAATAGTGTGCTGTCCCTGTCAGCTATCACTGTGTGACAAATGATCCCCAAACCCAGCAGTGATCATTTCCCGAGGCGACAATCGTGTACCCCCACTGCTGTGTCTGAAGGTAGCTGGGGATTAGCTGCTCTACCCCAGGCTCTGCTGGGCAGCTCCATTTCTAGCCATGGGTCCAGCTGAACTTACTCCTCCCTGCTTACTGGGCTGTGGTCTGTGCCACATGTGTTCATTCTGGGACCCAGGCAGCAGTTGTCCAGGGACGGCTCTTCTCATGGTGTTGATAGAAGTGTGAGAGGGCCACCCCGCAACCTAGGCACATTGTATGCCTGGGTTTGCCCAGAGCCAAAGGCACAAGGCATCCCACATAGCCATTCCCTGATGGTGGCTAGCTCTCTCACCCACCTCTCTCCCTCCTTCCCTTCACCCCCAACTTCTCACCTTCCCTCAGATTCCCCGCTCAGCAAAGTAAAGCTTGGCACTGCCCAACAGCGGCTATCTGTTGCTCCTCCAGCCCGCCCCACTGGGGACAATCTAAATTCATCGCTCCACAACATATCATTACCCAAAAATAATTATGGCACAAGGGACGTGTTCAAAAGAGTCCAGCAACTTTGTGGCTCAGGGGATAGGGATAAGAACCCAGCTGATCAGAGGCGGAACTGGGGCTACATCTGGGCTAGTGGTATTCCTTCACCAACCACAGGCTGCATCTGGCCAGTGAAAGAAAAGAAAACATTCACAATTGAGGAAAGACTGCTGTACAAGCGGCTTATTAAACAGTGGTTGAGAACATGGACTACAGAGCCAGACTTCCTGGGGTCAAATCCAGTTCTGCCGTTTATTAGTCAGGTAACCTTGTAGAAGGCACTTAATTGCTGTGCCTCTGTTTTCCCATCTGTAAAATGGGATAATAATAAGTTGTGAATAGTAAATGAATTAATCCATACTAAGCAGTGTTTCTCAGCCAAAATGATGGTGTTCCCCAGGGAACATTTGGCAAGGTCTGGAGACATGTGTCATTGTTAAAACTGAGAGAGACGCTTTGGCGTCTAGTGGGTAGAGGTCAGGGATGCTGCTAAACTTACTACAATACACAGGACAGCCCTCTTTCACAGCAAAGAATCCTCCTCCTGACATGCTGTTAGTACTGAGCTTGAGGAAGTTTTTATGTATGTATGTATGTATGTATGTATTTATTTTGAGGTGGAGTCTCATGCTGTTACCCAGGCTGGAGTGCGGTGGTACAGTCTTGGCTCACTGCAACCGCCCCCTCCTGGGTTCAAGCGATTCTCCTGCCTCAGCCTTCTGAGAAGCCAGAATTACAGGTGCCTGCCACCATGCCCAGCTAATTATTTGTATATTATACAACATGTTTCACCATGTTGGCCAGGCTGGTCTCGAACTCCTGACGTCATGATACACCTGCTTTGGCCTCCCAAAGCACTGGGATTACAGGTGTGAGCCACCACGCCTGGCCTGAGGAACTTTAATGCAGTGTTCAGAGTAGTACCTTGCAGCGGGTCAGTGTTAATGCCTGTTGGTTAGAATAGTCAATGCCAGCTCATTCCAGGGCCTGTGTTGGAGTCACTTGTCCCTATGGCCACAGAACCTGAGCTTGTGACTAAAGCCTTTTCCTCTGCTCACTGTAACCTATAATATTTATGATGAGGACAATGGTGATGCTGCCGATAATGATAATAGTAAGTACTATTATTAGAACAATTCCCATTTCTTGTGCACCTAGTATAGGCCAGATATTTTGTCAGATGTCTCATTTACATTTCCTGTGATGCTCGCAGTGAGGATAGCTCTGACTGGCCCCCACTTTGCAGAGGAAACTGAGGCTAAGACAGGTGAAACATCTCGCCCAAGATGCCTTGGTGTCAGGTCCGGACGGAACTCAGCCTGTTGAACTCTGGAATGCCACACCCTCTGCTGTCAGCATTTCGTCAGAGTCAGGGTGGCGAGGTCAAGGGCAGGCTCACTCAGTGGAATTGAAGGCTGCCCCCAAAGCCCTATTCACCACTTTCGGGGGAAGCCCTCGGCTGGGTTGCTGAAGCCAGGCCATGCTCCCTGCCCCGGCAGGTCCAGGCTGAGCTGACCTGGTTTGGCTGCTGCAGAGGAGGCTCGGCCACACCTCCACCGGCTCATCCCGATGGCCCGCATTCTTGCTCCCTCGGTCATGCCGGCTTTTGGCTTCGCTGAGCAGGCTCTCAGCTTTGCTGAGCAGGCTCTCGCTTCTGTAGCTCTCAGCCTTGCATGGGTTTCTGCAGCCTTGCCCTTTGGGAAAGGCCTTTGCTCCACTGTCATATTGTTCTCACTGCCTGCTGTGACCTCATGGGCAAGGATCTCGCTAAGATCACCTTGCAAAGCCCCCTTCTCTACCCCTGCCTTCCCATTTTACAGACTTGGAAGCTGAGGTCCATAGAGGAAAAGGGACATGCCCACAGCTGCACAGAGCATGAACAGGGGAGCTTGGATGGGAGCCGAGGACTTCTAGGTCCTGCCTCATCTTCCAGGCCCCCTGGGGGGAAAGTTCGTGTGTGTGGAGAGAAGGGCTTTGCATTCAGGAAGGCTCCAAGCCACTGTGAGGGCTCCAGCCCTCTGACTCACTGTGGAAATGTATTTCTTCCATGGTCTGCGCTCGTAAGCCCTTGGCCACTCTGCAGGACAGGAACTAGAGGCCACTCACTGGCTGGGCAGTGTTGGGTGAATCACTTGCCCTGTCTGAATCTCAGATAGGAAGAGCCCAGAAGCAACATATATTGATCAAACTAACATTGACTGAGGACTTCCTGTTCTAAGCACCTTATATATATTTGCTTCCTAGTAACTGGCCATAGTAAGGGCTCAACAAACATTTGCTGAATGAGTGAATTGGCTCTTACACTACACTGCCCCAGGTAGTCTCTGTTAGCTTCATATTAAAATGAGGAAGCTAAGGCCCAGCCAGGTTTGGGGACTCCCCAAGGTGACATTGCTAATAAATAACAAATCTAGGATTCAAATTCAGACCCATTTGACACTAGAGCCAAATTTCTTGACTTTTTTTTTTTTTTTTTCTGAGACGGAGTCTCACACTGTCACCTGGGCTGGAGTGCAGTGGTGCGATCTCAGTTCACTGCAATCTCTGCCTCCCAGGTTCAAGCAATTCTCCTACCTCAGCCTCCCGAGTAGCTGGGATTCCAGGTGCCTGCCACCACGCCCACTAATTTTTTCTATTTTTTAGTAGAGACGGGGTTTCACCATGTTGACCAGGCTGGTCTTGAACTCCTGACCTCGTGATTCACCCGTCTCAGCGTCCCAGAGTGCTGGGATTACAGGCGTGAGCCACCGCGCCCAGCCCAAAGTTCTTGACTTCTAAATTTACAAATCTGTTTATCTATTGCTTTGTGGCACCTAACGACCATCATTTTATTCTGCTCAGGGATTCGATGGGTAAGGAATTGGGACAGAGCGGGCAAGGATACCTGCTGTCTGCTCCATGATGTCTGGGGTGTCACCTGGGAAGACTGAACGGCTGGGGGTGACTTCATGCTGGGGACCGGAGTCATCTGTCTGGAAGTTTCTCCACTCATGTGTCTGACACCTACACTAAAACAATTCAAGGGTGAGGTTCGGCTTGGGCTATTGACTGGGGCACCTGCAGGTGACCTGGCACTGGGCCTAAGCTTCTCAACGTAGCAACCCATTCCAAGGAGCAAGCAGAGAGTGAGAGAGGCAGGTGGGATCAGCTTGGTCACTATGACCAGATGGAGAAGTCTCATCGCTTGACCTCTGCTGTATTCTCTTAGCTGAAGCTGTCACAGCCTGACAGATTCAAGGGGAGGAGACACAGGCCCCACCTCCCCATGGGAGAACTGTGAAAGAATGTTGGGCCATACATGGTATCCGCTACAACTACTATATTCCAGGCTGTGTTCTAGGCACTGGGAAGACAGCAGGGAATAGAGAAGCCAAGAAAGAAATAGTTCCAATAGAAATGAATGTGTTATAGAAAAGCAAAGAGCAGAGACCTAATCCAGGTTAGGGATGAGAAAAGTTGTGTTTGAGGAAGTGACTTTGAGTCTGAGACCTGAAGGGCAGTTAGCAGACAAGGGAGGGACATTCCAGGCAGAGGGAAGAAGGAGGAATGTGAGACGAGGCTAGAAGCATAGGCAGGTCAGCCCAATGCCTTCGTAAGGCATTTGGATTTTATCCTGAGGGTCCTGGGATACCATGAGGATTCCTCAATGCAGTGAAAGGCCAGTTCTGGGAGCTTGGAAGATCTTTCTGAACCAGAGAGGGATATATAGAAGAAACATAGGAAGACTGCGATGAGGCTGTGGTTCAGGCGAGAAGTGATGGTGGCTTGGACCAGAGTGGTGGTTCAGAAGTTAGTGGATAGAAGAGTTGTATGAAAGGTAAAATTCATTAGGGGTTCATGGAATGTGGAGACACCAAAAAGGGTGTGAGGAGTGGCTCTCAGAGTGCTTGATGGAACCATTTGATGAGACAGGGAACTCTGAGAGGGGCACAGTGTCTAGAGTGGGGAAGAAAAAATGCATTCAGATTACTTCATTTATACCTGGGGCCTCCCTAAATCATCTAGTATGGCAGTGAAGTGCCCTGGCACTGGGCCTTGCAACCTGGGTTCAAATCCGAGTTTTGCCACTTGCCAATGGGATAAGTCTGGGTGAGTCCCCCAATCCTGTTGTGTCTGTTTCCTTGTCAGTAATTTGGAGACAATAGCACCTCCACACGAGACTGATGTATTAAACTGAGGCTTGGCCAGGCTTGATGGCTTACATGTGGACTCCCAGCACTTTGGGAGGATCACTGGAGTCAAGGCATTTGAGGGCAGCCTGAGCAGCAGAGCAAGACCTCGTCTCTACTGAAAATCAAAAATTAACTAGGCATGGTGGCGTGTGCCTACAATTCTAGTTACTTGAGGGGCTGAGGTGGGAGCATTGCTTGAGCCCAAGACTTTGAGGCAGCAGTGAGCTATGATCACGCCATTGCACTTGAGACAGAGCGAGACTCTTTTCAAAAAAAAAGAAATAAACTGATGCTTGAACATGTTTGCCTCTGGGTGTGGAGTAAGTACTCGGTAGAGGTTTAAAAAACCGGATCACAACTGGAGGTCGCGCTGTATACTTAGGACCTGCGTACTTTTCTGCATGCGCTATACCTCAACAAAGCGCTGGAAACAAAACAAAGCATCAGCTGTATTTGTGAGGCTCTGAACATCTTTTGTGGATGTGTTCTCTTCCTATCGGTCTCTTCCTAGAAGAGGGGTACTCACCGCCATGCTGCAAAATGCAACGTTGGAACAATGACACCTTTAGCACTGCGGGTGTTTCATTTTGTTTCTGTTCTTTCCTGTGCCCCTCTCTGACCTCCTCAGAATGTTCTTCCAAAGAAATAATTGCTGCGCCCTCACTGCTTAGCTATCACATGGTGATAGTGTTGACAATTTTGCTTGGGTTTAGTCGCTGCAGTTTTCAAATTGTCACGAAAACACACAGATGTCGGTAATTTCAAAGTGAATCGCAAAGCAACCAAGGAAACGGAGCTGTGCCCCCAGCATGGGGCGCCAAACAGATTCGCAGGAGGCACTGACTAGTAGTTTTCTCAAAAAGCATAAGTAGAGCAGAACAGCCAATTTTCTAATTAACTGGGACTTGGTCTCCAGTGAAGCTTCTGCTCTGTGCAAATGCCGGAGCTGTCGCCAGGAGGTCGCGCCATGTCCCTTCCTTCAGGCTCTGCCGCCTGGAGGTTTCTTTGCTTTGCCACATTTTGAGTCTGTTTCAGGGTGGAATTGTTGAGGACTCGGAGTAGAGCTCTGTGTGGGCAGGATGCCTGGGAGGAAGCCACAAGCCAGGGTCTATGGTAAAATCCTGGCAGGACAGGCTATGGGCAGAAAGAACATGGGTCCCTCATTCAAACATTGTTAAGAGTTTTGAGATGGTGACAGCAGCAAAAGCAGAAAATTAATCATTAATCTGAACCGAGTGTGGGCTGCTTCCGAACCTGGGCCCTGTGTGACTGCACAGGTCGCACATCCATGGAGCCAGCCCTAGGTCCTAGATTACACCTCCAGAAACTGACGGGACAACAGTGAGTGAAGTCATAGGCTGAGGGCAAAATACGCCTTCAGGGACTCCAGGGATCCCTGGATGTGGGATGGGATCCCACAAGAGGGGGGCTAAGCAGGCAGCAGAGGTAAAGTCAAAACAAACAAACATCCAATAAAATAGTCCTTTTTTAGAGGTCATGTGGCAAGAGTTCACAAACCCTCTGATTCAGCAATTCTACTTCTAGGATTCTCTTCTACTGTACAAAGGAGCAAAGGTAACAGATGGTATTATTTGTGATATTGATGAATAGAAACAACCCAAACCTCCATCAAAAGGAGATGGGGGTATTTCAAGTAAACGCACTGTGGGGGGGACCCTCCTGTGAGCATCCAGCTCCTCAGTAAAGAGCTATCAAATGCTTAGCGTGCATGGGACTCTTGTGGGGCTGGTGGAGGACTTGAGTTCTGGGTCTTGGCTGACAGGAGCCCAAAACAATGTCCCCTGAGTGAAGAAGAGAGTGCCTGCCTTTAGGTTAAATATGCCAGGGAAGAAATATGAGATGTCTGCACACCAAGGTGTTAGCAAGGAAAATGTGGTCGCAGTCGCAGGAGAATGATTAATTTTCTGCTTTGCTCACTTCTGCATTGCTGGGAATTTTTGCAATAACTGCATATTGATTTTATAATGGAAAATATAGCTAACAAAAATCTGTTTTAAGGCCGGGCTCACTGGCTCATTCCTGTAATCCCAGTACTTTAGGAGGCCAAGGTAGGCCGATTGCTTGAGCCCAGGAGTTCGAGAACAGCCTGGGTAACATGGCAAAAACCCTGTCTCTACAAAAAATGCAAAAATTAGCCAGGCATGGTCGTGTGTGCCTGTAGTCCCAGCTACTCAGGAGTCTGAGGTAGGAGGATAGCTTGAGCCTGGGAGGCGGAAGTTGCCATGAGTCATATCGCGCCACTGCACTCCAGCCTGGGCCATAGAACCAGACCTTGTCTCAAAAAACAAAAACAGACAAACAAAAAACCCATAAAAGCATATATATATGTATTTTTTTTAAAAAGCAGCATGTGGATGACTTTTCCTTTTTAATCCAAATGAGTCTTGTTTTTTAAAAGGACAGTTCAAAAAAACTATGTTTATCGGTTTTCTTTGCCTTTTGTTTCTTTCCACATGGGAGCTTAAATATCTATAGAACTTGCAGAATATACACTTTTCCCACTTAAGGAAACTGGGGAAATGGATTTCTTCCCTCTCTTCTGGCAGGGGTAGTTTATGGTCTATTTGCTGGCCCGTGTCAGGGTCTAGATGACTCCAGTGTAGTATTTTTGCCATTATGACCAGCCCCACTGTTTCTCAAGGATTTGGGCCAGCAACAGAGGCATTTTGTCCCTAAGCTCATCTGAAGTCCTGGACTTCATTTATATGGACCAGGAGACTTGCACTGTCTTACTCTGAGATTCTTTGATTGCATGAAGCAGAAATTCATTGATCGTAGCTTGGGAAGAAGAGGGAGATTAAAGGGAAGGATGTGGGAATGGGGGCTCTAGGGTAAACCACATAGCCTGGATCATGAGAGGCTGCAAGTGGGACCTGGAAAATCAAGCTTAGGTTACCCCACATCCCCCCATGGCTGCAGAGGGTCTCCTCTCAGCTTCTCTTGGAAGACTGGCCACTCCAGTCCCTCCAGCCCCACACGGCTTCCAGTTCATGTGCCTGATACTGACCCCTCTGCCCTTGGTTCAACACCTTGAGAGAATGAGACTAGCTCAGTGATGTATAGTGCCTCTGTGATCGGGTACTTGCTCTGTTCAAAGCTGGCTGGGAGAGGGGAGGAGATGAGGTGCCCTGTGATACAAACAGGAAAACCAGGGCTTGGCAGCCAGACTCACAAAGGAGGAGGTGTGAGGGAAGGAGATAGGAGACTCTCTGGGTAAAAATTCGGTGAGATCTGTGAGACACTGCCCTGTCATTTCCTCGCCTGTCTTGGTGTTTAATCCCCTCTCGGGAATGCTGCATTTACCGTACGTATGTCCAAGACTGTTGGCCTTGACCAAGAAGGTGGAACCAAGCAAAGCAGTCTGGCCCTGCTCTGTCCCCTGCAGCATTGCTGGTTTGCAAGGATCCCGCAGGGGTGATGGGTCACCAGTCGATTTGCTGAGATCACCCTGAGAAACGTGCCTAGGAAGCTTGCTTAGCCCCCGGGGCCCCAGGCTGATTTCTGGAGAGCCACAAGCCCCAGCACAACCCCCATCATGAGCAGAGACTTGCTGACCTCCCTGCACCTTCCCCACTTGCTACAGCTCTGACCCCTCCTCAGGCGGAATGAATCAGCTTCCCCAGAAGAATCCCCTGCAACCACACCCTGCTGGCTGTTCCCACTCCCAGCTGTCCTCGGCGGAGAGCTCCAGCATGGATGGCTTTTGGATGGAGGTGGAACGGATCCAACAGAGAGATGAGCTGAGGGAAGAGGACAGTGGCAGGAATGAAGGCCAGCTTCCAGAGGGTGAGGGATCCCGGTGGGGGCCTGTAGGGGTGGTGGGAGGGCTTGATTCCAGGCAGAGAAATGTGAGAGGATCTAGATATGAACCAGAACATGACAGCATTTTCTCTGTTGCCTGGACTGGTGCAGTATCCTCTTCACTGCTCTCTCTGCTTCACCCGTGCTCCTTACTGTCTGTTCTCCACGCCATAGTCAAGACGATCTTTTAGTAAAGTTAATTAGATGATGTCCCTCCTTAGAGTGAGTCCTTCAGGAAATATTTTATGAGTTCGTATTATGTGCCAGACACTGTTTAGGCACTGGGGATACAACAGTGAATACAAAACAGTCTCCTATCGACAGAGCTAACGTTCTAGGGAAATTCTAAGCCCTCTGCTCAAAATCCTCAAATATCTCTCCATCTATCTCAGAGTAATAGACAATTATGTGTCCCTATTATCTACTACTATGTAACAAACCACCTCAAGCTTAGCAGCATAATGCAACAATAATCAATTATTATGACTATTATTATACCTCACTGTTGGAGGGGTTGAGTGGGCTCAGCTAGGCAGTTCTTGCTCAGAGCCTCTCATACAGTTACAATCAAATGGTGGCTGGGGCTGGAGTCATCTCAAAAGATTTCTCATCTATGTGCCTGGTGGTGGATGTGACCTTCAGGGGGCCTCATCTGGGAGTATCATCTGGGATTATCATCTGGAATATCTGCTTGAGGGCTCCACATGTGGCCTGGGCTTCCTCACAGCATGGCGGCTAGGTTCCAAGCACAAGACCAAGAGAGAGAGCTGGGTAGAAGCTGTTTTGCTGCTTATGACCCAGCTTTAGAAGAAAGACAGCATTGCTTCTGCTGCATTCTGTGATCCTGCATGCAGCTATGTTCAAGAGGAGGGGAATTAGACTCCACCCCTTGATGGGGTGAGAGTCAAAGAATTTGGGGACATGTAAGAAAGCCACCAGATCATAACTTACCAGGCTTTACATAATTGACTTCGTGCCTCCTCTCTGCCTCTTCTCCTCCCACCCTGACTTGCTGTCACTCTACTTCTGTCCTCGGGCCTCCTTGCTGGTCCTTGACCCTAAAAGCACTTTCCTGCCTCAAGTCCTTTGTCCTCACTGATCCCTTGGCCTAAAATGCTCTTGCCCCAGGCATCTGCATGGCTTGTTCTCTCCAGTCAGGACTGGGCTCAAATGTTACCTCCTCAGAGAGGTCTTCATCAGCTTCCCTACATAAAATAGCACCCCTGCCCCATCACTCTCTAGCTCCTGCCCTGCTCTGTTCGTTGCTACAGCAATGATCACTGTCTGACTTTACCTAGTGCACTTCACTGTGTATGTGCCTGTGACCCCCACTAGAATGTAACTTCCGTGAGGCCAGGGACATCATCGGCCCTTTTCACTGCTGTGTCCACAGTGCCTGGAAAGGAGCCAAGCACATTCCCGTCCTCCATCCTTACTTGTTCAGCAGATGAGGGAATGAAAGGGCTCCACATGGAACCCTTCCTAGTTTGGCATGTAATTCAGCTGGGCTTGCCCCTGGTTGGCAAAACAGACAATGCGGTGATGCAGACCTCTTAAGGGCCTAATAGTCACATGCAGTGCCTTCAACTGTGAATGTAAAAAAATCCCTGGTTATACTAGAAGTGGTTTCAGGAGATGCCCTGCATAAGAGGTCCTCCATGTGGCCTCTCTGGCATCTAATTTCCAACAATACACAGGGAGTGGAGTCAGATAGGGTCAGAGAGAAGCCACTTTGAGCAACTAAATAAACACAGGAGTTTTTTTAGACTCACAGGGCTGAGGGATCCTGAGTGGCATGGAGCCAAGATTAGTTTTTTTGTTTTGTTTTGTTTTGTTTACTTTCTTTTCATTTATTTATTTAATTTTTGAGACAGAGTTTCACTCTGTCACCCAGGCTAGGGTGCAGTGGTACAATCTCGGCCCACTGCAACCTCCACCTCCCTCCTGGGTTTAAGTGATTCTCCTGCCTCAGCCTCCCAAGTAGTTAGGACTACTGGCATTTACCATCACACCTGTCTAATTTTTGTATTTTCAGTAGAGATGGCGTTTCGCCACGTTGGCCAGGCTGGTCTTGAACTCCTGATCTCAGATGATCTGCCCACCTTGGCCTTCCAAAGTGCTGGGATTACAGGCATGAGCCACCGTGCCCGGCCATCTTTTCTTTTTATTCAGACACCAACTTGAACCAGAGGAATTGTTAATAACTTGTTTTTCCCATCAATGTCTACTCATGGCAGGTGATGTTGGATGCTCCATTTATGGTAGGGATCTTGTTTCCTTTTAAAATAGATTTGTTTAAGTAAAAAATGTAGCCCATGATTAAGGGGATATATTTGGTAAGGAATTTTACAGGGATAATTAGATAAAGATAAAAATTATAAAGGTGGTAGGTGAATGCCTACATTTCAAGAAACAGTGGCTCATTGAAAGGATCCTGTACAAACAAAAAAATGTCTAGTATTGTGATAGAATCAGTACCTCCACCAGCCAGCACAAGTCAGGAATGGACCCACAACGTTGCAGCTGCCCTGGAGGCATCTGTTCTGGTTCCCAAGTGCAGGGAAAATGTTGGGGGAAGACTTGGATTATTTGCAAAACCCAGGCTGCCATAAAAGCAGTTTTGTTTGAGTTTTAAAAACAATTATTACTTTGTTGACTAACTTGGTCAACACTGGGTACAACTGTACACCCTACCAGTCCTCTCACACATGTGTTCAACTTCCAGTACGAACTCTTGTGCATTTCCCCCATAAGGCCAGTGTTTGTCAAGTGTGATCTGAAGACCCTATTGCATTAGAATAATCTGAGGAAGACATTCCAAGTGCAGATTATCAGGCGTGAGGCCTGAACTCCTGCAGCAGAATCCCTGGAGGTAGGACCCGAGATCCTGACGTCTTAACACACCCTCCCATTCCAACGGATGGTTTTGTTGTGGGACTATGACAGTTTCCTTAGGAAGCATAGTCGAGGGGACAACTCCAACACAAATAAGCTCTTGAATATGGAGGACTTCCCAAAGGGACATCAACACCCAGCACCAACTTCCCAAGGGGACACCGCGTGACCCTGTGGTGGTCTCTGTCAGATTTTGGGGAATTGGGTTCATTACTTTGGAGAGAAGTGGGTCCAAAATCAGAACATGAAGGGACCTTCAGCCAGCTCTGTTTTCCAGGGATTGCTACGTTATAGGTTGACATCCATACACTGACTAATGCCATCAGTACCCCCTACCCGGCCCCCAGTTCTCAGAAGGCTCATTAGATCTTCTCCCCCAAAGAGTCTGGTTGGTACTAATAGGTCTCATGATCAGATATGCAGAATCTCCTGTGTCCAGGTGAGAGTGTGCCTCTATGTAGAACTTTGGTTATCATGTGTGGCTGAGTGCAGAGCTGTGTATGTTCATCTGGGTTCTACCTCCATTGGCAGAAGGGGAAGCCGAATCCCAGTGGCTGCAGGACACAGGCCTGTCGGGCCTCCTTGGTGGCCTGGGCTTGGACAGTGATCACAAGGAGCTCCTGTCCACCCTGACACAGACCCAGGTGGCCGCTGTGTGCCGCCGGCTGGACATCTATGCTCGCTCAGTGCGAAGACAACACAAGACACCTGCCAGAGATGTCAGGGATGTCTTTGGGGTCTTCAATTCAGTGGTAAGTGGCATACGGGTCATTGCAGGCCCTGTCTGACTGGGATCTCTGTGCTGCCACCACAGCCTGAGAGATGCAGTGATCCTGCTGAAGGGCTGTGTTGGTATGTGTGTGTGTGTGTTGGTATGTGTATGTGTGTGTGTGTGTGTGTGTTGGTGTGTGGGTGTTGGTATGTGTGTTGGTGTATGTGTTGATGTGTGTTGGTGTATGTGTTGGAATATGTGTGTGTTAGTGTGTGTGTTGCTGTGTGTGTTGGGGTGTGTTGATGTGTGTTGGGGTGTGCGTGTTGTGTGTGTGTTGGTGTGTGGGTGTTGGTACGTGTGTTGTAGTGTGTTGTGTGTGCTTTGGTGTGTGTGTTGGAATATGTGTGTTAGTGTGTGTGTATTGGTGTGTGTTGATGTGTGTTGGGGTGTGCGTGTTGATGTGTGTGTTGGTGTGTGTTGGTGTCTGAGTGTTGGTGTGTATGTTGGGGTATGTGTGCATGTGTGTTGGGGGTGTGTGTGTTGGGGTGTCTGTGTTGGAGTGTGTGTGTTGGGGTGTGTGTTGGGAGTGTGTGTGTTGATGTGTGTGTTGGTGTGTGTGTTTTGGGGTGTGTATGTTGGTGTGTGTGTTGGTGTTTGTGTGTGTTGGGGTGTGTGGGGGTGTGTGTTGGTGTGTGTGTTGTGTGTGTTGGTGTGTGTGTATTTAGAGTGCATTGGCTTGCACACATATGTCTCCCTGCCTTCCACTATGTCCCTACATTGCATGTAGGTCTCCACCTCCCATGCATGCCACTGCGTATATGCCTGTTGCCACTGTGTGTCCTTGGGTCAGCCTGAAAGCCTAGGTTCTTCCTATATAATTGTTATCGATGCAGGGCAGGCAAGCCCCAAAACTGGGGATTAGCTGTGGAAGCTTTTGGTTTCACTCAGGAAAGAATTCAAGAGTGAGCTGGTGGTAGAAGAAAACAATTTTATGGAGGCGGCAGTGATACAATAGCGTGACTGCCGCTGCAGAGCAGGGCCACCCTATAGGCAGTGTGTGCAGAGCAGTAGCTCAGGGGCAGGGCCAGCCCATAGGCAGTGTCACCAGAGCAGCAGCTCAGGGGCAGGGCCAGCCCGTAGGCAGTGTGTGCAGAGCAGCAGCTCAGGGGCAGTTCTGCCTTTTAATTAAAAGTAAATTAAGGAGTGAGTTATTCAGAAATTTCTAGAAAAGGGGCAGTAATTTCCAGGTGTTGCCATGGCAATGGTAAACTGTCATGGCACTGCGGGCATGTCTTATGGAGAGGTGTTTTTGCCTCTTCCCTGTTTCAGCCAAAGTCCCACCTCCTACCTCATTATCAGTACAAAATACTTTTTTTTTTTTTTTGAGACTGAGTCTCGCTCTGTCGCCCAGGCTGGAGTGCAGTGGGCGGATCTCGGCTCACTGCAAGCTCCACCTCCCGGGTTCACGCCATTCTCCTGCCTCAGCCTCCCGAGTAGCTGGAACTACAGGCGCCCGCCACCTCGCCCGGCTAATTTTTTGTATTTTAGTAGAGACGGGGTTTCACCGTGTTAGCCAGGATGGTCTCTATCTCCTGACCTCGTGATCCGCCCGCCTCGGCCTCCCAAAGCGCTGGGATTACAGGCGTGAGCCACGGCACCCGGCCAGCACAAAATATTTTTTATTGTCACTGTGTATCCTGCTGACACTTGAAACCTGATAGGTTGTGGGCATCATCTCTCTTGGAGCGCCTCTGAAGTGGCATAACAGTGATTAAAACCACAGGCATTGGAGCCAGTCAGACTTGGGCCCCAGTACCTATTCCCAAATTAGCAGCTGTGGGACCTTGGGCAAGTAACTCAACCTCTCTGGGCTTCAGCGGCTCGTCTGTGAAAAGGGGTTGTGGGTGGCTCTTGTCTCCCGGGGTTGTGTGAGCATTGTCGGCTTCCCACATGAGTAATTGGGCACTGTCTGTAATTTGCATAGAAAATGTCGTCAGAGAATGGGGACTCCAGTATGAAGGGGGCCCAGCTCAGTTCCGGGGCCTCTAAATCTCCTCCAGGTAAGTGGTCTTCATTCTCCAGGGCCCTGAGAATCGTCCAGGCTGCATAAAGGGCTGCTCTGTGAAGTAAGAGAATGTGCGCACCTCCCAGCATTTGCCACTTCCTGCTGACTCCCTGCCTTCCCTGCTCAAGGGCAGTAGGGAGGAACCCTGAAGGGACAGTTTGGGCCCTTGAGTTGTTGCCATCAGGCCCATGGGGCTCAAGATGGGAAAAATCTCTTCCTGGGCAATTGGCCTTATCTAGGAAATCACTTCCTGGGGCAGTGAGAGTCTTAGCTAGGAAATCATTTCCTGCGGGTAAGGGGGCCATAGCTAGGAAATCCCTTCCTGGGCAGTGAGCCTGAGCCCTAAACCTAATTATTTGATCCTGGGGCTTTGAACTTGAGTTGGGAGATCACTTCTTTTTTTTTTTTTTTGAGACGGAGTCTCGCTCTGTCACCCAGGCTGGAGTGCAGTGGCCGGATCTCAGCTCACTGCAAGCTCTGCGTCCCGGGTTTACACCATTCTCCTGCTTCAGCCTCCCGAGTAGCTGAGACTACAGGCGCCCGCCACCTTGCCCGGCTAGTTTTTTGTATTTTTTAGTAGAGACGGGGTTTCACCATGTTAGCCAGGATGGTCTCGATCTCCTGACCTCATGATCTGCCCATCTCGGCCTCCCAAAGTGCTGGGATTACAGGCTTGAGCCACCGCGCCCGGCCGGGAGATCACTTCTTAGGACTAAGGGTCTAAATTCTGAACCCAAGCACTTGCTTCCTGGCAGCCAGTTCTTACTGCCTTTCTGCTTTGTTTCCCCCACAGCAGCAGAGCCTGGGGGGCTGCAGGAGCAGGCTGGGAGGGAAGAAGCCTTCAACATGGACTCTGCCTACTCAGAACAAGCTGCGGTGCTCCTGCAGAAGAGCAGGCCATCCCAGGGAGACACCTCTGCCTGGGGCAAGTGTTCCCTGCCGGTGAGGATGCTGTCCACAGGGCTGGTGGCTAGGTACCCCCTGCTCAGGCACCAGCACCTGTCTCTTCACACCTTCCACATTGACAGGCACCCAGCACAAAAGTTGTCGAATCATTCATTCATTTAATTCGTACCACAAATATTTACTGAGTGACCGCTGGGTGTCAAGACTGTGGAGCAGGGTGCTTACAGTCTAACAGTCCTGTCAGTATTGTCTCCATGCTCTTTGTTTTTATCTTTAGAAAGCCCTTCCTCCTCCAGCAAGCTCATAACTGTCCATCAACATGTTTTTCTAGTTACTTTTAAAATTAATTTTAGTGCCTGGAGTGACAGAGAGAGACCCAATATTTTAGTTCTGTTCTTTCCTCCCTCCCTGCCTTCCCTCCTCCTCCTCCTCCTTTTCTTTCTTTCTTTCTTTTTCTTTCTCTTTCTTTCTTTCTCTCTCTCTTTCTTTCTTTTTTCTTTCTCTTTCTTTCTCCTTCCTCCCTCCCTCCCTTCCTTCCTCCTTCCTTCCTTCCTTCCTTCCTTCCTTCCTTCCTTCTTTCCTTCCTTCCTTCCCTCCTTCCTTTTCTTCTTCCTTTCTTTCCTTCTTTCCTTCTTTTTTTTTCTTTGAGACAAGGTCTCACTCTGTCATCCAGGCGGGAGTGCAGTGGTGCCATCTCAGCTCACTGCAGCCTCAACCTCTCAGACTCAAGCTATCCTTACACCTCAGCCTCTCAGGTAGCTAGGACTACAGTTGCATGCCACCATGCCCAGCTAAGTTGTAAAAATTTTTTAGAGTTAGGTTCTTTATACATTGCCCAGGCTGGTCTCAAACTCCTGGGCTCAAGCAATCCTCCAGCCTTAGCCTCCCAAAGTGCTGGGATTACAGGTGTGAGCCACTGCACCTGGCTGTTCTTTTTTCCCAAAATAGTCAGTTATCCCAGCATAGTTCCTTCCAAATAGGATGTCATCATTGATAGCTATGTTTTTAAAGATTGAACTGTGACTCGCTGTAAAGTGCACAGATATTTAGCATGTACAGCTTGGTGTGTATGCCTGTGTAAATACTACCAAATCAGTACAGAAGCTTCCTCCCTTGCTTGATGACTTGTAATACGGGGGGAAAAAAGAAAGAAAGAAAGAAACTTCCTGCGCCACCTGAGCTCCCCCATGTCCTTCCCAGGCAATTCCTTTCCCTGCAGAATAACCACTATTCTGACTTCTCTCATGGAGTAAATATAGTCTTTCACAGTCCCTCTATTACTAAAGGAAGTATTTCTTCTTTGACCACGTGATGATGCAGGTGATGCAATCTTAGGTAACATTTTCCTGAGGGCTACCCTGGCCCAGGACATTGTTCTCAAGGCTTCCAGTGCCCTCATTGCTCCCTGACTGTATGATAGAAAAAAAGAGAAATAGGGTCGGGCACAGTGGCTCACGCCTGTAATCCCAGCAATTTGGGAGGCCAAGGCGAGAGGATTGCTTGAGTCTAGGAGTTTGAGACCAGCCTGGCCCACATGACAATACCGCCTCTCTACAAAAAATTTTTGAAATAGCCAGGCGTGATGGTGCAGGCCTGTAGTCTTAGCCACTTGGGAGGCTGAGGCAGGAGGATCACTTGCACCTGGAGGTTGAAGCCGCAGTGAGTTATGACTGTACCACTGCTCTCCAGCCTGGGCCAGAGTAAGATCCTGTCTCAAAAAAAAAAGAGAAGTGGCATGTGTTACTCTGTTTTCACACTGCTGATAAAGGCATGAAAGAGGTTTAATGGACTTACAGTTCCACATGGCTGTGGAGGCCTCACAATCATGGTGGAAGGTGAAAGGCATGTCTCACATGGTGGCAGACAAGAGAAGAGAGCTTGTGCAGGGAATCTCCCCTTTTTAAAACCATCAGATCTCATGAGACTTATTCACTATCACGAGAACAGCCCGGAAAAGAGCTGCCCCCATGATTCAGTTACCTCCCACAGGGCCCCTCCCACAACACATGGGAATTCAAGATGAGATTTGGTGGGGGACATAGCCAGACCATATCATGGTGCTCAGAGAGGAGAAGTGACAGAATTGGCTCCCACAAAGGCCAGGACAGGAACACCTGGCAGCTTGAACCCGGAGCCTTCCCAGCTGACCACCACTCTCTACTGCTTAGGACACCAGCCCCACCCCTGCAGTAGCCTCTATTCCACTGTGAGAGTACTTTCACTCGTTCAGATGGAATTTTCTTAGGCCCGCAGCAAGTTGCAAAAACAGAACTCCCACGTACTCTACACCTAGTTTCTCTTACTAATAATATTTTCCATTAATGATAGTACATCAAATAACATTTATATTTATTTATTTATTTTAATTTTATTTTTTTTGAAATAGAGTCTCACTCTGTTGCCCAGGCTGGAGTGCAGTGGCGAAACCTCAGCTCACTACAACCTCTACCCTTGACGTTCAAGTAATTCTCATGCCTCTGCCTCTCGAGTAGCTGCGACTACAGGCATGTGCTACCACATCCGGCTAATGTTTGTAGTTTTAGTAGAGACAGGGTTTCACCATGTTGGCCAGGCTCGTCTCGAACTCCTGACCTTAGGTGATCTGCCTGCCTCAGCCTCCCAAAGTGTTAGGATTACAGGCGTGAGCCACTGCACCCGGCCTAAATTTTTTTTTTTTTTTTGAGACAGAGTTTTGCTCTATTGCCTAGGCTGGAGTGCAGTGGTACAATCGGCTCACTGCAAGCTCTGCCTCCTGGGTTCATGCCATTCTCCTGCCTCAGCCCCCAAGTAGCTGGGACTACAGGCACCCACCACCATGCCTGGCTAATTTTTTGTATATTTAGTAGAGACGGGGTTTCACCATGTTAGCCAGGATGGTCCTGATCTCCTGACCTTGTGATCCACCCACCTCACCCTCCCAAAGTGCTGGGATTACAGGCGTGAGCCACTGTGCCTGGCCTAAAATTTTTTAATAACGAGTTTCTATTTCTAAAACATCAGAGATAGTTAATGTTCAACATTATCTTGTCTTTTTCTTTGACAGTGTTTCTCCATTAAATTATGAATGATGATAATAATTAATCATGCTAAAGGGCCAGGTATGGTGGCGCACACCTGTAATGCCAGCACTTTGGAAGGCCGAGGTCGGAGGATCACTTGAGGCCAGAAATTCGAGACCAGCCTGGGCAACATAGCAAGACCCCATCTCTACAAAAAATTTTTTAAAATAATTGGGTGTGGGCCAGGCATGGTGGCTCATGCCTGTAATCCCAGCACTTTGGGAGGCCAAGGCAGGCGGATCACTTGAGGTCAGGAGTTTGAGACCAGCTGGGTCAACATGGTGAAACCCCATACCTACTAAAAATACAAAAGTTAGCTGGGTATGGGGGTGCACAACTATAATCCCAGCTACTTGGGAGGCTGAGGCAGGAGAATTGCTTGAACCTGGGAGACAGAGATTGTAGTGAACAGAGATCATGCCACTGCACTCCAGCCTGTGTGGCAGATTGAGACTCCGTCTCAAAAAAAAAAAATAGTTGAGTGTGGTGGTGTGTGCCTGTAATCTTAGCTACTCAGGAGACTAGGGCAGGAGGATCACTTGAGCCAAGGAGTTCAAGGTTATAGTGAGCTGTGATTGCACTCCTGCACTGCGGCCTGGGCGGCAGAGCAAGACTCTCCTGTGAATAATAATAATAATGCTAAAGGCATCACATATTGATCTTTTACCACACACTAAGCATTATGCCAAGTACTTCACATATTTGATTTAATTTCATTCTATTAAGCTGGTGATAATTGTGTTAAACTAAAAAGTAGTAATAAGTACTGAGTACTCACTATGTGTCAGGCACCATGTTTCATACACTTTATTGAATTTAATCTTACCAACAGTCTTGTGAAGTAGATACTGTTATCACTTCCATTTTGCAGATGAACACACAGGTAAAATTATTTGCTTGCACTCACAGGTAAAGTAAGGATTTGAACCCCAGGGGTGGGACTCCATAGCTCATGCCTCAAGCACTAGGCTGTATTATAAGCATCAATTACCATTTCTTTCCCTTTGAGCACTCACTCTAAAGGGGCACTGGGAAGTGGTCTGGCCAAGCCCTCTGGGCAGTGCTGAACAAGCCTGGCCCTCCTGCTTGCCTTCTCTGACCTTGGGCGGCAGGAAAGCCTGGAGCTGCCTGCAGATTCCCAATGTGGCCTCTAGATGGCAGGGTTGAGCATTCTTTATTTCTGCGGGTGGCATGGCCGAGGCTGGGGACAGACCCCGTGAGGGAGAGGAACAAAGGACAAGAGTAGAAGCAAGAATAAGAAGCCCATGGGGCGATCCCTCCTCTCCAGGTCCTCTTGTGGGAGGGCAGGCAGTGAAAACAATTTCCGTTTCTTGAGGCTTCGCTATGTGCTTGGGACAGTGCCAAGCACTTTATATCCATTAGGTCATTTGCTCCCACTAAAATTTTATGAGGCCGTTGCGGTGGCTCATGCTTGTAATTCCAGCACTTTGGGAGGCTGAGGTGGGAGAATCGCTCGAGCCCAGGTGTTTGAGACCAGCCCGGGCAACACAGAGAAACTCTGTCTCTACAAAAAATACAAAGATTAGCCAGGTGTCGGGGTGCATACCTGTAGTCCTAACTACTCAGGAGGCTGAGGCAGGAGGATCAATTGAGCCCAGGAGGTCGGGGCTGCAGTGAGCAATGTTCATGCCACTGTACGCCAGCTTGGGCAACAGAGCAAGATAGTGTCTCCAAAGAAAAAAACAAACAAACATGCAAAAACCTTCTGAGGGAGGCTCTATTTTATGATTATGGATGGGGAATCAGAGGCTCAGAATGTCACTCCGTTTGCAAGAGGTGGAGCTTGGACTTGGCTTGAGGATGGACTCCTGAGCACCAGCTCTTATCCACGCTGCTCTTCCTTCCGCCTAAATGCCCAGGGGAGAAGGGGGAACCCCCAAATACCCATCAGACACATAGCCTGACAAATTGTCTTTACTTCCCTCTCTATTAATAGAAGTTTACCATCCCCAAAGGCAGACTTGGCGTGACAAGGATAGGAGACTTGTCCCTGCAGGACATGAGGAAGGTACCTTCTCTGGCCCTCATAGAGCTGACCGCGCTCTGTGATGTCCTTGGCTTGGACCTGAAGAGGAGCAAAGCGGGGAAGTGGAAAGCGGCAGGTGAGCAGCCCCGGCCCAGGGAAAGCCCTGTGGCCACAGCCCTGGCTTTCTCACAGGTAACTGTACACGAACTCTCCCACCAAGAGAGAGATGCTCAGCTTTTTTTTTTTTTTTTTTTTTTGAGACGGAGTCTCGCTCTGTCACCAGGCTGGAGTGCAGTGGTGCGATCTCGGCTCACTGCAACCTCCGCTTCCCGGGTTCAAGCGATTCTCCTGCCTCAGCCACCCGAGTAGCTGAGACTACAGGTGTGCACTACCATGCCCAGCTAATTTCTGTATTTTTAGTAGAGATGGGGTTTCACCATGTTGGCCAGGATAGTCTTGATCTCTTGACCTCGTGATCTGCCTGCCTCAGCCTCCCAAAGTGCTGGGATTACAGGTGTGAGCCACTGCACCTGGCCAATATGCTCAGCTTCTATATTCCTTCTGTTTACATTTTTTTCTGCATATGAAAACAATTCCTGCTCGTTGTGGGAATTTTGTGAAATAGAGTAAAATACAAAAAGGAAAAAATATAATTCAGAAAAGCACTTTTCGTGCATTATCTTCCTTTGTGTGTATGTGTGTGTATCCTTTTTTCACCTCATATTATATAATTATGGTCTGGGAGCAGTGGCTCACTCCTGTAATGCCAACACTTTGGGAGGCCGAGGTGGCAGGGTCACTTGAGCCCAGGAGTTTGAGACCAGCATGGGTGACATAGTGAGACGCTGTCTCTACAAAAAACAAAAAAGTAGCCAGGCGTGGTGGTGCACTCCTGTAGTCCCAGCTACCTGGGAGGCTGAGGTGGGAGGATCACTTGAGCCTGGGAAGTGAAGGCTGCAGTGAGCCTTGATCATGCCACTATACTCCAGCCTTGGTGACAGAGAGAGTCTCTGTCTCAATTCTATATATATATAGAACTCTGAGACCCTGTTTCATAATTACATTATATGTAATAGAACATATTATAGTTATCGATCTATATTATAGAATATTATATATATAGAATTATGGACATTTTCCAGTTATTGTATCATTTAGTGGTTGTCATGATAATGCTACATAACAAACAACCCCAAACTCATGACTTAAGAACTCTTTACTCTTGCTCACGTGCTTGTGGGTAAACTGGGCGTAGCTTGGCTGATCTAGGCTGGGCTTGGCTCCAAGTTGTTGGCTGAGTGTAGGTCTGCTCTCAGGTCTTTCGTCCTCCTGGGACCAGCTGGTCGTCTGAAGGATGTTTTCATGGTGACAGCAGAAGCTCAGAGGGCAAACTCTACCACATTTTAAGCCTCTGCTTGCGTCATGTAGGTTCCCATGCCATTGGTCCAAACTAGTCACATGGCCTAGCAAGGGGTGAGGAGGTACGCTGTGCTTCCCTAATGGGAAGATTTGCAAGTTCACATGGCAGAGGGTGTGGATACAAAGAGGGGTAATGAATTTAGAACAATAGTGGCATCTACCACAACTATTAAATATTCCTTGAAAACATGATTTTTATTTATTTATGTATTTATTTTTGAGACAGAGTCTCTCTCTCTTACCCAGGCTGGAGTGCAGTGGCATGATCACAGCTCACTGCAGCCTCAAACTCCCCAGGCTCAGGTGACCTTCCCACTTCAGGCTCCTGAGTAGCTGGCACTGCAGGTGTGTGCCACCACACCCTGCTAATTAATTTTTGTATTTTTTTGTAGAGAGGCAGTATTTCCATGTTGCCCAGGCCTGGCTCGAACTCCTGGGTTCAAACGACCTTCCCACCTTAGCCTCCCAAAGTGCTGGGGTTACAGGCATGAGCCACCTTGCCTCAGTGAAAACACAATTTTTAATCACTGCACTATTTTCCTCCTTGTGGATGTATTCTAATATATTTAACCATTTCGCTATTAGTGGACATTTTTGATGCCTATATCTTTCCTACTATAAGACACAATCACTGCTGCTGTATATATGCTTTTGAATGCATCTTAGATTACTTTAGATTACATTTATGAGTTAAGTTCTTGAGATAATATTGTCGTTCAGCAGTGTGCAAAAGTATTCATCTGGCTGTGTCATTGTCAGCATTATGCATTGTGATTTTTTGGTTTGTTTTGGTTTGGTGTTTTGGTTTATTTCTTTAAAGACAAGAGGATGGTGAATAAAAAAGACCAGGGGGAGGAATCTAGCAGAGGTGGGGTAGGCCAGAGAAGGGAGAAAGAAGGAAGGTGTGGAGAAAATGTGGAAGGAGGAGTTTGCCTGAGAAGACTTCAAGCCAGGGTGGTTAAGATGGACCTGGGGAATACATTCTCTAGAACCTGGCCCATCCTGCAGAGCCAGAGCCCCACCCAGGACTGCTGGTACATTTTTATGCCTCGTGCCCCCTGAAGCAGCAGCGTACTTCCCTTTCAATACTTTTTTTTTTTTTTCTGTGAGACAGTCGCTCTTATTGCCCAGGCTGGAGTGCTGTGGTGTGATCTTGGCTCACTGCAACCTCCGCCTCCTGGGTTCAAGCAATTCTCCTGCCTCAGCCTCCCAAGTACCTGGGATTACAGACACTCAACCATCACGCTCGGCTAATGTTTTTTTGTGTTTTTAGTAGAGACGGGGTTTCGCCACGTTGGCCAGGCTAGTCTTGAACTCCTGACCTTAGGTGATCCGCTCGCCTTGGCCTCCCAAAGTGCTGGGATTACAGGCTTGAGCCACCGCACCCGGCCCTTTCAATACTTCTTTATCCAGCTGAGATTTTCTGCTCTGAGACATATCTCCTCAGCAGTGATGTCTGCATTACTGCTGAGGCCAAATATTCTGCTCAAGAGGAGAGGTTTGGGTCCAGCCATTCTCCAGAGAGCTCAGTCCTTCCACAGGAAAAGGGGTCTGATTCTAGTTGCCCAGGAGATCTTGCAGGTCCAAGCCCAGTGGTCGTTCCAGGAAGTGAAATGCGCCTTCTGCTCTTTGATTTCCTGCAGAAACTCGCCTCTTCGGTGTGCCCCTTGACAGCCTGCTAGAAGCTGACCACAAAGTCCTCCCCAGCACACAGGTCCCACTGGTCCTTCAAGCTGTAAGTCATCCCCAGCTTGGGTTTATTTAATCCTTCAGAAGCTGGCTCTGGGGACCCTTGTCAGGAGACATCTAGCAAAGGGGAGAAAGGATGGGCTTTGGAATCAGGCAGATCTGGGTTCAAATTCTGACTCTGGCACTTGCTAGCTCAGAGACCCGGGGTGGATTTTGGTTGTTGCTGTTGTTTTTATTTTATAAATTTTTGTCTTAACTTTTTTGTAGAGACAGGGTCTCACGATGTTGCCCAAGCTGGTCTCGAACTCCTGGCCTTAAGTGATCCTTGGGGTGGATTTTTTTTCTTTTCTTTTTAACTTCTGAATCTTAAAGTCAAGGGTGGATTTTTGACCTTTCATTAGCCTCCCTTTCAACATCTGTAAATTGGGATGATGATAACAGTATCTTCCTCTTATCAATGATTAAATGAGAAAAATCTGTATGAAGCTCTCACAGTGCCTGGCTCGTGGAGGTGGTCACAAAAACTATTATTATTTTGAAGGAAACGCTTCTCCCGGTACCCCCCTCTTTCTGATTTTCATGGGAGACAGACACACCATTTTGAATTCTGCTTTTCAGTGTTTCCTAGTTTAAATGCTGGTTTCTGTCTCTGACAGCTGCTGTCCTGTTTGGAAAAGAGAGGACTGGACACGGAAGGCATTCTCAGGGTGCCCGGATCCCAGGCCAGGGTCAAGGTAATGGTTTGGCTTCCCCCGCTTCACTGAGGCTGCATCTCCCCCATCCTCATATGTGTGTTAAGCCGGGAGAGAATCCAGTCCCTGGCTCACCGGTGATCTGTCTTTGGTCTCCGTGTGGGTTGAGGGTTTGAGAGGCTGAAGGTGGCACAATGAGCATGGTGGCGGAGAGCGTGGCCCTGGAGTCAGACCACCAACGTTTAATGAGCAGAGCCCTGTGCTCAGTGACACGCACTTTAGGCCATTTCGTCCTCACTTCAACCCCACGAGGGAGGTGCTCTTGTTGTCCCCACTTTGCAGATGAGGAAACCGAGCCCCAGAGAAGTGGTAGAGCAGCTTCTACTGGAGCCCTGGGCCAACTGTGTCTTCGTGCCCCTCCTTCCTGTAGGGGCTGGAACAGAAGCTGGAGAGAGACTTCTATGCTGGCCTTTTTAGCTGGGACGACGTTCATCACAATGACGCCTCCGATTTGCTCAAAAGGTTCATCCGGAAGCTGCCGACGCCTTTGCTCACGGCTGAGTACCTCCCGGCCTTCGCTGTGGTGCCCAGTGAGTGTGCCCAAGCCCTTGGCCTGTGCAAGGATGGAGAGTTGGATGTCACTGGCCTTGGTTGGAGAGGGGAAGCCATGCAAAGGCAGGACTGCCCATTCCTGGAAATGTCTGTTCCAGAAATGTCCAACCAATGGGGGAAGAAGCAAGTGTGAGCATGTGAGCCCAATATGTGTGCATACGCATGTGCACGCGTGTCCTGTGTGTGTTGTATGGCATGTGTGCATGTGCAGGTGTGTGAGGAGAGGAGGCTAAGGTTCTGCACACTACAGTCCCTATTAGTTCTCACGTGGACGAGTGGACTGGTTTCCTTCACATCTTGACATCCATGGGGTTGAGCTTATCAGCATCGTCTACCCGTGTATCTGTGGACACATGTGTGTGCACGTCCATCTGTGTGCGCGTCTACAGATCGCGTCCATCTGTGTGTGCGTCTGCAGATTGCATCCATCTGTGTGCATGTCTGCAGATCGCATCCATCTGTGTGTGCGCCTGCAGATCATGTCCATCTGTGTGTACGCGTCTGCAGATTGCGTCCATCTGTGTGCGCGTCTGTAGATCGTGTCCATCTGTGTGTGCGTCTGCAGATCGCGTCCATCTGTGTGCGCATCTGCAGATCAGCATGTATTGCACAGACCTTGCTCTATGTATAGTCTGCATATATATGTTCCTGTCTGGACTTCTTCACAATCCACAATGTACAAACATAGTCACTTCTAATTTTTCTCAGAAAAGTAGAGCAGCTCTCCTGAGATCTCATTCATGACCATGAGGTTCTCCCTGTCTCTCTGAATTCTCCAAAAAGCTTCAAGGCTCAGGCAGTCTGATATCCACCCCCAAGCTAGGGGAGGGGACAGGGATCCTGAGATGTCTTCTCTGACCTTTGATTCTCACAACCTCAGTGTTTTGTTTGTTTTCTTCTTCTTCTTCTTCTTCTTCTTCTTCTTCTTCTTCTTCTTCTTCTTTTCTTCTTCTTCTTCTTCTTCTTCTTCTTCTTCTTCTCTTCTTCTTCTTCTTCTTCTTCTTCTTCTTCTTCTTCTTCTTCTTCTTCTTCTTCTTCTTCTTTCTTCTTCTTCTTCTTCTTCGAGACGGGGTCTTTAAAAAACCCCCCTGGTTTTTAAAAAAAAAACCCTGGTCTCTGTCACCCAGGCTGGAGTGCAGTGGCATGATCCTAGCTCACTGCAACCTTGAACTTTTGGGTTCAAGTGATTCTCCTGCCTCAGCCTCCCAAGTAGCTAAGAATATAGGCACATGAGACCATGCCTGGCATACTTGTTTAAAATGTTTTTGTAGTGACGGGGGTCTCGCTATGTTGCCCAGGCTAGTGTCAAACTCGTGACCTCAAGTGATCCTCCCACTTCAGCCTCCCAAAGTGATGAGATTACAGGCATGAATCATCAGGCCTGGCCTCGACCTCATTGCAAAACAAATCAGATCCCTTCCCTGTGCTGTTACCCATCCTCCACAGCACCCTTGTAATAAGATTCCACTCCTTACTGGGCCCACCTGCTTCGGCTCAGGTCCTGCCTATTTCTGGCCCCCTTTCTTCCTGGCCTCCTCCTTCCCCACTGTCTGGTCAGGCCCTCCCACTTTGCTGTTCCCCCTCCTCTTTCCTTCCCTGGGGCGTCTGCACTTGCTGCTGTCTCTGAATGGAAACTCCCTCCGCCCTCATTTGGCTGCTTCCTGCCTTTCAAGTTTCAGCTGGCTGTCAGAGCCTGTGAGGGGCCTTCCGTGACCCCACACTCCATGCTGCCTGCTAGCCTCTATGATGATGCAGTGATGCCCATCATACTTTGATTTATCCTTTGCTTGTGTATTGTGTCTCCCCTCTGAAATGTAAGCTCCACAAGCCTGCGACTTTATTTTCCTCCTTTACTATTGTGTCCCAGGTGCCTAGACTGAGCATAGCACCTGACAGGTACTTGATAGGTATTTGTTGATAAGTGAGAGAAGGAAGGAAGGGAGGGAGGGAGGAAGGAAGAGAAGGAAGGAAGGAAGGAAGGAAGGAAGGAAGGAAGGTCGGTCATACGGGGTTGTAGGCCTGGCGCCCCGGGTGCTCAGCCTCTGTGTCTCCTATGCAGCTCTTCTCCAGGTTCCAGGCAGCTCTCAGCTGCTGGATCTTGTCTGGCTCTGATGAACGTCTTCTTTGAATCTGTAACTACTACCTCCTCCTACCTGCCTCCTCTCCCCGGAGATCCTGACACCAGGTGTGAGACGGCTTTTCCTTTTCAACCCTCACAATACAGAGGGTTTCATGAAACCTTCTGTCTGGGCCCATTGAGCTCTCTTGTCTCCCTTCCTAAGGGTGATTTGCTCGTTCATTGCATTTCTGACCCTGGGCTGTAGCCTGGACTGCATATCTGGGTGTGTGCGGCATGTGCGTGCATGCACACGCATGTGTGTGTTTATTTTGCTACACAAAGTATAGCAAGTGAACCTCTCCACCAGCACGGGTCAGGGCTCTGTCTGAGCCAACATTAGACAAGGAAATAATCCCACACCTTATGAAAAAAGGGATTCCTGGCTGTCCTCCGGCTTTTCAGCTCTGGAATTTCCCCAAGAAGAGACCAGACTGAGGGAGGGAGTCCCTGAGCCTCCCATGGAGACTGAGGTCTCTCCCTTCCTGCAGACATCCCCGACCTGAAGCAGCGCCTGCAGGTTCTTCACCTGCTCATCCTCATCCTCCCAGAACCCAACAGAAATGCCTTAAAGGTAAGAGTTACCATGCACCACCACCACTTTGCCATGTCAGCCCACACCCACAGCCATGGCTCCAAATGTGCTCATTTATTCATTCATTCAGCAACTTCTGCCAGCTGCTAGGGTTCAGTGACGACCCACACAGACCTCTCTTGAGACTTTTTCCTAAAGAAAGTAGATGAGCCCTGAAAGGGGATAGTCCCAGAGTGGGCACTACAGAGCATCAGTTCCACGTGGTGCTAACAGGTGTTAGCACCTTGTGGCCAAGCCTGGATAAGTAAACACAGAGTTCATGAAACAAGATTAAGAATATTTTTCTCCCCAGGACTTCTCAAAGCCTTTGGTATATTGAGGCTTTGAGAGAATCTCCAAGTGGGATTAGAGTACGCAGCACTCTAAAAACGCAGTTGATCAGGGACCTCTTTTGTTGTGGAAAGCATTGCACGGCACTGGTGTTCTGTGCTGAACCAGTTTGGGAAAAATCCCTTAGCAAATTCTCCTTGTCATATAGGAGTGGATGCTCAGCCTTCGCCCAGCTCCCTATACCCTCTTGGCTGTCCTTCGGTCAGATTCCAGATGTGCCTCCAGGGTCAGCGTGTGAAGAGGCCCCAGATCTTCCTGCTTGAGTTTATGCTTCCTTTTCAGTAAAATGAGGATGATAATAGCATTAATAGCATCTTATTTTGGAAATCATAAAAGCTAACTCATAAGGAATCATAGGGTAGAAGATGATGCTTTGCAGGGTATTCAGTATGTGTCCTCTGTTCCTATCCCCTCTCCCTCCCTCCCTTCCTCCCTTCCTCCCTCTCTCCTTCCCTACCACCTCCTTTCCATTTATTCTTCCTTCCTCCACCCATTTATCCTCATTCATGCATCTATTCTTCTTCTTTATCCATTCACCCATTTATTCATTCATCCATCAATCCCTCCCTCCCTTCCTCAGTCCCTCCCTTCTTCACTCTGTCCCTTTGTCCTTACTGGCTGTGTGACTCTTGGTGCATTCTCCAAGCTTGTTTCCTTCTCTATAAAATGCATGCAATAATAAGAGCTACCTTGGCCAGGCGCAGTGGCTCATGTGTGTAATCCCAGCACTTTGGGAGGCCAAGGCAGGAGGATCATTTGAGGTCAGGAGTTTGAGACCAACCTGGCCAGCATGGTGAAACCCCATCTCTACTAAAAATACAAAAATTAGCTGGGTGTGGTGGTGCACACTTGTAATCCCAATGACTTGGGAGGCTGAGGTGGGTGGGTCACTTGAACCCGGGAGGCAGAGGTTGCAGGGAGCTGAGCCAAGATCACACCACTGCATTCCAGCCTGAATGGCACAGTGACATTCTGACTCAAAAACAAAAACAAAAAACAACAACAAAAAAACTACCTTATAAAGTTACTGTGAGGGTTAAATAAGATGTACCAACTAAAGGCCCAGGAACACAAAGAATACATGGTAAATGGTAGGTCTTATCACCTTCCCCTGCTCTTCCCAGCGTCTCTGCTTCCCTATTCTTTCCTTTGCATTTTGGGTAGATCCAGACTCCAGAAAGAAGGAGCTGTCCTGGGCCTCACCGGGAAATGACCTGTGTTCCAGACCTGTGGCCCTTTTCTACCTGGAAGCCGAAGTCCGACCCAGTTGTCTCATTAGCCTCTGAGGGAGCAGGGGAGGGACAGTGTTTTGGACACTGCAGAGCAGGGAGTGGAGACACAGAGAGGTCGCAGAGTGGGCTGGTGGCACAGCTGGAACAGGAGCCCCTCTTGCTGCCCTCCCAGCTCCTGGCTCCTTCCTAGCGCCCCCTTGTCATGCATCAGGATGCCCTGGGGATGGTGGGGAGGCGCCAGGGATGGGCTGAAATTTGAGGGAGATTCTGCCCCCTTTCCCAGGCGCTGCTGGAATTCCTCAGGAAGGTGGTGGCCCGGGAACAGCACAACAAGATGACTCTGTGGAATGTTTCCACCGTGATGGCCCCTAACCTCTTTCTGCACCAAGGGCGGCCCCCCAAGCTCCCCAAAGGCAAGGAGAAGCAGCTGGCAGAGGGGGCAGCCGAGGTGGTGCAGATAATGGTGCACTACCAGGATCTGCTGTGGACGGTGAGTGCTGCTGGGTGCTGGGTATCCCTCCTCTGGGTGCCGGTGCCCTGCCGCCCCTGCTCTCCCGGAGCCTGGGCATTGTCCTTTCAGTTTCCTAGTGTGTCCCTTCCAGGCCCTTTGTTGGCCTCTGCACAGGACTGTGCTTTCTTCTTCCCCCTGCCTTAGTGACCAAGAAGTGTCTTCCCTTTCTGTCTCCGCTGCCACGCCTCTCTGTCAGTCTGCTGCCATCTGGTCTACCCCAGATTGCAGGAGTTCCCCCAACTCCCACAGATAATTCCTTCACATCAAAGCTTTTATACTGCTGAGAAAGCCCCATCCCTGAGGCCTGGGATCACAGGGCCTGCCTAAAACAGAGCCCGGAACCAGATAACAGGGATACCCCTGCCCCCCTGCCCCCACTATGAGCTTTGCCCTGAGTAACAAGTGACAGCAAGATGAGGAGCCAGAGGAGGAGAGAGGCCCCTCTGCAGTGTCAGCACGCATGGTGCCCGCAGCACTGAGACCCCTCCAGCTCCTGAGACTCTGAACACAAGGTAGCACCATCTACCACTGCTGACCCGGCTGCTTTCTCACCCAGAGATGTGTATCCTCTTCCCTCCATCTGTTCATTCATACTTCCATTTAGTCTCCCATCCACCCACCCACTCACTCACCTACCCATCCATCCATCCACCCACTCACTCACCCACCCATCCATTTATGCATCTGCTCATCACCTACCCACTTATCCACCCACCTATCCCCCCCCCCGTCTACCCACCACCCATCCATCCATTAATTCCTCCAACTCCCCCATCCACCCATCCACCAATCTATCATCCACTCACCCATTCACCAATCATACATCTATCCACTCATCTACCAATCCATCCATCCACTCATTCACCCATCCATCCACCCATCTACCCAGCCATGCATCTCTCCAACTAAAGCATGCATCTATCCAACTATCTACCCATCCATCCACCTACTCATCTACCAACCATGCATCTATCCAACTGTCCACTCATCCATCCAACCACAGTCCTTCCTCCTATCCCTCCCTCTAATGACTTAATGAAGTCATTAGATTAAACTTCCTATTCCAGAAACCAGCAAGTGAAGCCCTCTTTGTTCTCAGTTTCTCTCCGACCCTGCTGGGCACTCTTCTGTGTTCTAAACACAGCAAGTGCCAGCTGGCACTCCAAACTCATCTAGTACTTCACACTTCTGAATTTTGCTTATGCAGTTTACTCTGCCTGGAATTCTCTTCCCCCCACCTTTTTTTTTTTTTTTTTAATGGCAGAAGCCTGCTGTCCTCCACTCATTCTTCAAGACCTCTTTTTTTTTTTTTTTTTTTTTTTTTTTTTTTTTTTTTGAGACGGAGTCTTGCTCTGTCGCCCGGACTGGAGTGCAGTGGCCAGATCTCAGCTCACTGCAAGCTCTGCCTCCTGGGTTTACGCCATTCTCCTGCCTCAGCCTCCCGAGTAGCTGGGACTACAGGCGCCAGCCACCTCGCCCGGCTAGTTTTTGTATTTTTAGTAGAGACGGGGTTTCAGCGTATTAGCCAGGATGGTCTCGATCTCCTGACCTTGTGATCCGCCCGTCTCGGCCTCCCAAAGTGCTGGGATTACAGGCTTGAGCCACCACGCCCGGCCTCTTCAAGACCTCTTAATTCAAAAGTCAACTCCTCTGTCGAAAGTCTCCTACTCCTCCCTCATACACCCCTTACACCCCCATAGTTCCTTTCTTCTCTGCACTCAGCCCTTTGAGATAATGTTGCTACTAAAAGACATTGGATTGTAATACTTCTTTTTATTGGAGGGAGCTTTAAAAATTCAAGAAATTCCTGAATGTTTTCTTTTAGAAAAGCTTCAGACAACATAGATGTAGAAAAAGTGAAAGGGGAGAACCCCCATCACCCTTGCCCTTCCCCGTGTGTGTCACCTTTAGTCAGCACACACATAGCAAAGAGGGGAGTTCAGAATTGACCCCAGTTCCATCAGACCCTGGGAGACAGAAACGTGTTATTATCAGGGTCCATGGAGTCTGGGTTCTCTGACTTTACTGGGTTCAGATCCCACAGAGAGGCATGGGTTGATCTGGAGGCCTCTATAGGAATCCCCCAGTGTGGGCTGTCTGGAGGTTCTCAGAGCAGAGCCTGCCCCAGGTGTGTTTTGGGGACACCCCTGCCTGAGTGTGCCAGTAAGCAGTTACCCCTCAGCAGGTGCAGGACCCTCCAGCCTCTGTCGAGGGGAACCACTGTCCACTAAGCCTCAGGGTGGGCTCCACTCTCAGGGCCCCCTCCTCCAAGGCCCACTTCAGGGGCTGAATGCCCCCTCCTCATTCCACCAAACCAGTCCTTCCGTCCCAAGTCCAACATATGCGTATTTCCAAGCCCTGTGGGACGCTGGGCCAGGGAAGAGGCCACGATGACCCTGGAGGGGGTTCTGCCTCTCGGCCCCAGCAGTCCTATCACCCTGCCGAGACTCGATCCTTTCTGGCCAGGTCGCCTCTTTCCTGGTCGCCCAGGTGCGAAAACTGAACGACAGCAGCAGCAGGCGCCCTCAGCTGTGCGACGCGGGCCTCAAGACTTGGCTGCGGAGGATGCACGCAGATAGGGACAAGGCGGGGGACAGCCTCGAGGCGGTGAGTGCCTCCGACCCCAGACAGGTGGAGAAGGGCCCTAGGCGACAGGAGGGCACCTGGAGCTTGGTGCTTACCTTCCTCCAGGTCTCCGCTACCGGGCTACCAGCAACGGCCCAGTGAGGCCACCAGGGGGCGCTGCGGCGCCGTCATGGGGAGCGAGGAGGCGTGGCTGCGAAACGAAGGCTTAGAAGGGTGTTGGGGAGGGGAAATGGAGTGACTCGGAGACTTCCCCTAGAAGCCATCTCCTCCGCCCCAGTTTTAGGCAGCCCCAGGCCGAGGGTTGGGAAAATGGGGATCGCTCTGCGGGGTGTGAGGTGACTGGGGCTGGGAGGGGGATAGTAGAAGGGAAGAGCCTTCCAAAAATACTGAGTATTCCTGGGAGGGGTCCTGAACACGGTTCCTTATTAAAGTCCCGATCAGAGAAACTGATGAGCGTCGAGGCTGCATCGTGCACAATGTGTGGGTGATGGGTCTTTATACAAAACTACATGTCTGTGTTTGTGGGTGCGTTGCATGTACCCCTGCTGTGTGTACGAGTGCGAAACACAGGCACAGAAACACAAACACAGGCGTAGAAACACAGGCATGTTTCTCTGTGTCTGTGTGTGCACACATCCAGAATGTGTATGTCTGTGATCGGTGCCCAAGTGGCCGGTGTGCGTGTGTGTGTGTGGCGTCTTGTGATTTTCAGCGTGGGCATTTGTGTAAGTGCCATGTATGCATGTTTATGCATCCATGTTTGAACTCCAGGCATACTGGTTCTTGTGTATATGGATCTTCCTCTCTCTCTCTGCAGACTCCCAAGGTGGCAAAGATCCAGGTGGTCTGGCCTATCAAGGATCCCTTGAAGGTGCCTCTCACCCCCAGCACCAAAGTGGCCCATGTCCTGAGGCAGTTCACAGAGCACCTCAGCACTGGTTCCAAGGGTCAAGAAGGCAGTGAGGACATGAACAGCCTCCTTCTACAGTAAGGGGCACCTCCTGGAGGCAGGAGCCTCTCCCCTGCAGGGAGGGGTCTGCACCCCAGAGCTGAAAACCACCAGGGAGTTACACATGCTGTTGGCCTGGCCTGGCCTTCCCTTTCTGGGGTGGTCAGATGGGTTCTCCAACCTTAGAGAGCTTCTTGGCTCCAAGTAATAATCATTATGACTACCACTCACTCATTCATTTTAATAGGTATTTAATTAATGCCCATCACCAGGCACCATGTTTTTCTGTTTGTTTGTTTTGTTTTGAGACGGAGTCTCACTCTGTCACCTAAGCTGGAGTGCAGTGGCGCGATCTTGGCTCACTGCAACTTCCTCCTCCCAGGTTGAAGTGATTTTCCTGCCTCGGCCTCCCAAGTAGCTGGGATTACAGGTGTCTGCCACCATGCCTGGCTAATTTTTTTGTATTTTTAGTAGAGAGAGGGTTTTACCGTGTTAGCCAGGCTGGTGTCAAACTCCTGACCTCAAGTGATCTGCCCAGCTCAGCCTCCCAAAGTGCTGGGATTACAGGCGTGAGCCACCGCACCTGGCCCACCATGTATTGAGTGAATTATAGACTAGGCATGAAAAGAACAGACAGAGGCCGTGCTCTTAAGAGCCCACAGCCCTGAGGAAGAGCTGGACATAAAGCAAATAGTCACAAACCAAAGATCAAGTACAAACTGTATTAGGTTTCATAAGAAATGCAGGGAATAATGTGTCTGGAAGACAAAGAAGCTGGTGTCGTCTGGGAGCGAGATGAGGCTTCCTGACACACAAAACTGCACGGCAAAGGTTCTGCAGCAAGGAGCAGAGCCTGGCCAAGGATCTGGAAGAAGGTCGGGGGCTGATGAGCAGCCATCATTCCCAGGGTACAGGAAACAGCCTGAGCCCTCAAGAGTTTCCTTCTTGGCATTGGCACAAGGAATCCTCAGACTGTCATCTTCAGCAACTGTCTGGTTCAGCTCCTCCTTGAACAGCTGGGAGCACTAAGACTCAGAAAAGAGAAGGGGCTTGCTTAAGGCCACATGGCAGATAAGAGGCCGTGGAATTGAACTCAGGATACCCATAATTATCATATAATAATTGTGATTCTTACATGATAAGCATAATTATCATATGTAATCATACAATGTCCATAATCCATCTTGACACAAAATCTTCCCCTCACTGCAGGCTCCTGTCCCCATCTGTCACCACTCATTCCCCTGCCCTTGCAGTCTCCATTCTGATGCCCGGAAGGAAGGAGCCTCGCAGCGGGGTGCACCTCTGGCTCAGCCTCACCACGTGCCCTCCAGCTACCTCTCCCCAGCCCCTGGTTGCTGGACTCTGTCACTGGCTCCAGCTCTCTCAGGAGGGTCCTTTTACGTCTTCTCCCCAGTGGGACTGAAAATCAGTGAGGACTGCCCTTTCCAGACCTGGGGGCCATGCACAGTTGTTGGTCTTGCTGTTTCTAGAAGGAAAAGGCAGGAGTTTTTTTTTTTTTCTTTCTCTGTTTTACAGCCACAGGCCCATGGAGTCAGCCAACATCCTCCTCTATGAAGTTGGAGGGAATATCAGTAAGTTCCACTGTGGGAAACGGGAACAGAGCCCGGGTCCCTGGGAGTTCTTCGACCTCAGAGTTTCACTGAGCCCTTCTGGGGGAGGCCAGAGTCTGCCTGGAGATGAGCCTTCCCCTCAGGCCTCTATCTCCAATGAAACCAGGCAGAGTCCTGCTGTAGGGTTAAAGTGCAAGTCTTAGGAGTCTATCCTAGAGTTTGGATTGTGCCTGGAGCTGGCCTCAGGCTTGCAGAGAGAGGCAGAAGGTTTGTTTAGTGTCAAGGCTGGCAGTACCACCAGTGAAATTGACTCCTCTGGGACATCCTAGCTGGGATGGACCTCATCCCTGGCCCAGGGGCCAAGGAGTCCTTAAGGAATTCTGCAAATAAATGTCCGGCTCTGGGAGGTCCCTGGCTCTGTGGGAACCAAGGATGGGCAGCTGTTTCCCTTTGCATTCTCTAGAACAATGATCCTCAGACTTTACCGGAATCTCAGGATCCCCTGGAGGGCTAAGACACAGATGGTGGGGCCTGAGAATGTGTGTTTCTGATGCGTTTCCAGAAGTTGCGGATGCTGCTGGTCGAGGGGCCACACTTTGAGGGCCACTGGCCAAGAAGCAGAGGCTAAGACATGGCATCAGTAGTACATGATGCACTGAGCGGCTGCCCCTCAAGAAAGAGTTCCAAGGGAAGGCGTGAAGGAGGGTAGGGAAGGGGCAGGGACCAGGAGTGTCCACATCCTGGAGCTTGGCCTGATCCACTAGGGGGCTCTAGAGCACAAATCACATCAGAGTTGTTGCATTTTGAGGCAAGGAGACTAGTCTTTGGTCGTCTGTGTCCATCAGTCTTCGACTGTGGGCTTTCCCAGGGGGAGGGGATGTCACTTTTCTGGCAAGGCATCTTCCCTCAGCGGAGCTCAGTCCTCCAGCAGAAGTGGTAACTGTGAGCTGTAGCAGTCAAGATGCATACAGCCAGGGGACAGTGCTCTGCCTGGTGAAGGACTCTGCGCAGGGGAACAGCGTCTCCCATAGCCTCCCACTCAACCTCCTTCACCCCTTCTTCCCACAGATGAGCATCGCCTGGACCCAGATGCCTACCTCTTAGATCTGTACCGTGCCAACCCACATGGCGAGTGGGTCCTTAAACAGAGCCCCACCTAAACCCTGTGACTCTCAGGAGCAGCCTGGATGCCTCCTCCTCTCCCCTGCTGGCTCTGTGTCCATGTACCCAGCATGAGAACAAAGCTATTTCAAGGGAAGGTCTGAGTTTTCTTCCAAGGCATCCTTCTCTGAAATGCCTCTCAGACCCCTCAGAAATAGACTCAGGGCTAGTGCTCTCTCCACTCAGAGGGGATGGGGGCCAGGGCCTCAGGGAGGGGAAGCCAACACAGCCCTGGGAGAACTGCACAGAGGAAGAACTTCCCTTCACCGTTCTCATGTTTTAACCACGCACACAAAGCCCTCGCTCCCCTACACCCCCTAGCCCTCCGGAGAGTTGCTTCCTACATCAAGCTTGCTGTTATGACACCATCACTTGGGGCACTTGGATCTCCATGGGCTTCTGTCCATGGCTTCTAGACTGGAGGAAATTTTAAAATGCAGCACCTCTATCAAGAGATAGTTGGATTTTTTTCCCCCCAGGTAAGATTGTTTTGAAAGTGGCCCTACAATGTGTAGTGGCGCAGCACCAGAAACAAAACCAGGAGAGCTCTGTGACCTTGGGCAAGCCTCTTGCCCTCTCAGAGTCCTTCAAGGATGAGGGCTGGGGCCTCAGGGAGAGGAAGCCAGCATCGCAGCCATGATCAGCCCCAGGAGAACTGGGCAGACGACGATTTCGCTTCACAGCTCTCATGCTTTACATGTTGATTTGTATAATCTTGTCATTTTGTAATATGATATTTAAATTGTTTAAACATTAAAGGCACAAGTTCAATGTCAAGCTTACTTTGCCTAAGTGTTTTTCTCTCCAGTCCCACGCTTGGTGGGTGTTGTCCTTCCAGCGAGTTGACATGGTGGGTGTTGTCCTTCCAGCGAGTTGACATGGGAGCTTGGTGACGAGAGCATCTTGCTGAGCTGCTCAAAGGGCTCTGGCCCATGTGGTCCAGCCACGCCTTGAACCCACAACCACCAGGGGGACAGGAAGAGAACTCAGAATGGGGAGGCATGGAGTAATGACACCCGTTGCTGAAGGGTGGGGGCATTGCAGGGACAGCCTCTCTGGGAATCCTCTCATCTCTTACAGTCCCAGGTCTCGCCCTTCCTCCTTTCCTCGGCCCTGGGTCTGTATCCTCAGGCCAGGTGAAGCTTCGCTTATGTGTTCACTTAACAATGAGTTTACTGAGCGTCTAACATGTGCCAAGAGGTTCACAAATTTAATCTTCACAATAATCCAGTGTCTTCAGTTTGGGTTCCCCCGGAAGCAAAATGTGAGGCAAAGATTCAAGTGCAAATACTGGTCCTAAGAAATGCAAGAGAGTGGGGATAGGAGAGAAAGAGGGGGAGGCAGTCTACAAAAGGGGGCTCAATCACAAGCAAGCTACCACTGGGGGCGTCTCGAGCTTCATTCCACTGGAGAACTCTGAGAAACACCAATGTGGAAGACGTCCCTTAGAGTTACCCTACTCAAGGGGCAAGGGAGCCAGTGTGTTTATTCAGCTCCTGTGAGGCATTGGTTGAAGGCTGCTCCGGAGGAGTGTAGGTATTTGTTTTCTGATACTTCCGCCTGCCAGAGCACAGGCACAGTGTTCTGTGAGCAACTTGGATGCCTGATTCTAGCAGCCACTGTGGGCCTTTAAAAGTATACATTCAATCTTACTGAAAGCCCTCCTGCTGAAAACCTTCCAGAGGGATCCCATTAAACAAATATCCAGACTCTTTACCCTGGCCTATGAAGCTCTATGTCTCTGACGCCACTTCACTTACACTCCCCCAAACCCCCACCTTACTTTGCAGAGCCAGCCATGTGAGCCTCCTTCCGACTCCTCAGACATCCCATGTTAATTTCTGCTTTGAGCTTTTGCACCTGCTGTTCTCTCTGTCCACGACACTCTTCCCCCAGCTACTTCCATGGCCAGCTCCTTTCACCTTCGGATCTCAGCTCAGATGTCCCTTCCTTTGGAGGCCGTCTCTGACCACCCTATCTGAGGTTGCTTCTTCTGTCACTCTCTCTGGCATCATCTTATTTTCTTCCTAGCATTTATTAGTATCCTAAATTATCTTATTGAGTCAGTTTTGTATTGTCTGTCTCCCTGACTAGGATGTAGCCCCATGAAGGCAGAGACCATGTGGGCTTTTCTCACTTCTATGGATATAATGGATATGATGTGGATATAATGGTACTAGTAGGTGCTCAATAAAAATTGGCTGGATAAATGAATGAATGAATGAATGGATGAATTCCTCTCTGTCCCTTTGTTTGCTCCAGAAGCTGTTGCCCTCACCAACTTATTTAACTCTCACTTCCCTGGGTTCATGTATGAAAATGAGAAAATGCATCTGAAGTACTTACAGCAAGTGCTCAACCAGCGCTCTCATTATTATTATTAATTATTAACAAAGGCAAGACAGCCTGAAATAGTGACTAATGGTATTATCCTCCTGTGCTTCCCAGCACCTGTGCCGGTCCCCTTGCGCACCTCATTCACTCACTCCCAGGGTCGGGATGACAGGACGTTGTGTGGTTGGAGGGAAAATAATTTACTCTTGGCAGGAGGTGGGGCAGGTGCCTCTGTGAGTGCCGAGAGCCCAGGCCCAGCTGTGCTAACTTTGCACTCAGAGTGGGCTGTCAGCCACCAGCAGAAGATCCCAGTTTAATCACATGTCAGTTTCTCCATTCATCTTCGGTGCTATCTGAGGGCTCATCTTTTTCTACGCTGTGGCATCGTTGTGATTGATGATCCTGCACCAGCTCCACCACTGGGTTAGCTTAGCTCACAGTGGGTGCCCAGCTCCTCTGGGCTCTTTGCAGTCTGGGCCAGCATGGGCTGGCATCATGTTTCTCTTAAGGAGCTCTGTTGTGAATGGAATCGTGTCCTACCAAAATTCATATGTTGAATCCCTGATTCTCAAGGGGACTGTGTTTGGCAATAAGGCCTTTAAAGAAGTAATGAAGATCAAATGAGGTCCTAAAGGTAGCACCCTCATCCAGTAGGACTGGTGTCTTTACAAGAAGAGGAGAGACACCAGAGCTGTCTCTCTCACCATGAGAGCAGAGGACAGGTGGCACAAGGACACAGTGAGGTGGCAACTGTGAGCCAGGAGAAGCCTCACCAAAACCCACACTTTCTGGCACCTTGATCTTGGGTTTCCTACCTCCAGAACTGTGAGAAAATCGATTTCTGTTGTTTAAGACCACCTGTGGTGTTTGTTATAGGAGTCTTAGCAAACTAATACAAGCTCCTTGCTGCCTCCATCTTCTGGGAGGAAGGAGGATTGAATTTGTAAAGATGTCTTCAAACAAGGGAGTTTCCTTGGACAAAGGGCGGAAATGAACCTCAGCAGGGGTGGTGTCTCACCTGGCCCTCAGGTGGTGCTTTCCTGGGAGAGGCTGCATTTAGTGCTACCGGGCTGCAGGTAATTTGCCCAACCCAAAATCTGCAGGTAATTTGCAAACTGAATTTCTACACTCCTAGAGATTCAGTTTGTTCTTTCTACATCACCAAAGAGGATGGTGAGGATGAAATGAGGGAACCTACTGTCACGTAACAATTATATCAAGCACCTACTTTGTGCCTGGCACTGGGCTAGGCTGGGGCCACAGTGATGAGCAAATCAAGGAAGGTCCCAGCCCTTGTGGAACTCACAGACTAGTGAGCGAGAGATATACTAACCTAGAAATGAAAATATTTTTATATTGTGATACAATTCTGCTGAGAAAAATAAAACAGAGAGGAGAGAGGACGTGGGGAATGTGGTGAATCTTTGCTTTGAGGGGCCAGGGAAGGGTCTTAGATTGAGTGCCCTCAGAATCAGACCCTGAACCAGGAACCAGCAGGCAAGGTGCTTATTTGGGAGGTGATCCCAGAAAGACCCAGTGGAGGAATGGTGAAGTGAGGTGGGGAGGGAAGAAGCCAGTGAAGATGTGCTAAAGAGCAGGTTACGGCTTCAGGCAACTGGGGCTCCACGCAGCAGGGGTCCCCGGGAAGCCATGTAGAATACGCCGCTGACATGTGCCAACAGAGGAGTAAAGAAGGGAGAGTGTTAACCACCAACCCCCACCACTTACTGGTGGAGGGCTACTCCCAGGGCGTTTGTCCCCCGGCATTTCTAACTGTTCCCCCAGGCAGAGCTCAGCACCCTCCTCTGCCAGAGGAAGACCCTAGGCAGAGAGTCCCATGTGCTGGCAGTAGAAAGCCATCAGCATGGACAGGAGCCATGGGTGCCGAGGTGGGGCAGATGTGATCTCTCTGAGGAGGCGACCCTTGAACTGACACCAAAATGATGAGAAAGGGTCCCCCATGGGATGAGCTGGGAGAGGGGCTCTGCAGATGAAGGGAACAGAAAGATCTCGGCCAAAGCCCTTGTCGACGATTCTGTTGCATGCAGGTCAGAGGGACTGTCAGGACAGCCTGGGCATGAATCAGGTTCCCCAGGAGCTTGCTCTAGTTCTCTCTCTCTCTCTCTCTCTCTCTCTCTCTGTTTCCACCCAGACCCCTCCCTTTGTACCCATCTTTAACAGAGGCAGTGACTGTCTGGCCAGGAGTGTGGACGAGGCCTTTGGGGTCCAATCCTAGGAGGATACAGGCCATTCATTGGCCCTGCGGGAGGTGGGCGAGGTGGAAAAATGGGACCCTCAGGAGGGAGGTAAGAAGCAGGAAAAGCTGACAAATCCTGCAGCTAAGACTGCCCTCGCTTACCCAGTGCTGGCGGACGGGGCTGAGCCCTCCCTGGCTATTCTGTGATGCTCCCATGTCACACTGGTCACGCCTCCTGGTTGCCCGAAGTAGCCTGTCCCCAGCAAGTCCAGGTAGCCCCAGGACACAGGGAGCACCAGTCTGGCCTAGTGCTGTGAAGGCCTAGTGCCACGAAGACCACAGTGAGGCCAACTGGCGCATGTGGACCCCACAGAGGGGTGCTCTGCCTGTAGTGGCCAAGGTAGGAGTGGAGCCCAGGCCTTGGATATTCCCTTAGGAAGTCCCTAGAGTGCCTTGTGGGCATAACCTGGCTTGGCAGTGTCTCAGTGTGGGTCCCCAGAAGCAGGCACTGAGACAAGGACTCCAGTGAAAGTCATTTATGTGGGAGGCAAAGGAAACGGCAGCAGGGGAGTGGGGACATGAGACAGGGAAGGGAAGGCCCCAATAAGCAGCGCGTCATCACACCAGCTACCGCATCACACCAGCTACCACTTCATACCAGCTACTGCATCGCACGAGCTACCATGTGGGTGACTGGAGCTGAATCCCACTGGGGAACCCAGGGAGACTGTGGAGACACTTCTCAGGGTTGGTTATCCCTGGGAAGCAAGGAAGCAGGAGTATTGAAAAGCCCCTCTGGGCTGGGCATATTGACTCATGCCTGTAATCTTAGCACTTTGGGGGCCGAGGCAAGAGGATCACTTGAGCCCAGGAGTTCAAGACCAGCCAAGGCAACATAGAAGACTCCATCCCTGCAGTTTAAAAACATTAAAAATTAGCTGGATATGGTGGTACATGCCTGTGGTCCCTGTTACTCAGGAGGCTGAGGTGGGAGGACCTCTTGAGCCCAGGAGGTCAAGGTTGCAGTAAGCCATGATCACTCCACTGTACTCCAGTCTGGGTGACAGAGCGAGATCTTGTCAAAAAAAAAAAAAAAGCCCCCACTATGGTCAGTTACTGCTCAAGGCCGCTTTGAGTGGTCATTCCCCTGCCCGTCCAGCCTGTGTGTGTTGGAGGGAAGACTCCATCCACGGAACTTGTTGGAGCACACTGAAGTCACAAGCTTAAGGGACCTGGATTCGGTAGACAGTATTACTTCACTTATTTGGAAATTCAATTAACCAGAATTAACATTCTCGGTAATTTCTACAAACCCATAGGGCTAATGTAGCGTACCATGTCCCTAATCTGACCTTTGATCCCTCAGCCCTTCACCCAGCCCCTAGATCCCCAACTGAAGCATCCCTTTGCTCCAAGGCACAGTGTCTTCAGGAGACACCTTTACAGGAGATTCACACTCATCAAGGTCCCTCATCACTAGCAGGGGCCACCCAAAAGCCCAGCCCTAACTCCCATGAAGCAGAGAGAGCCCCTCCCAGCTATTCTGCCTGCCTCCTTGTTCCCTCTCCCCTCCCCTTTTTGGCCCCAATGTCCTCTGAACTTACTCTGTCTGCTCCTGTATCACAGCCTCTATGTACATTGGCCCCTCTTCTTAGAATGCATTCCCACCACTCCAGTTTCTGCCTGTTGAAAAGTTTCAACATGCAATCAACAAAGATGTCTACTGAGAGTTAGGCACTGGGAATGGAACATTGAATCAACACCACACAGACCTTCCTTTTGGAGTTTGCACTTGGGTGGAAAAAGAAATCAGTTATCACACACCTTTTTCTATACTCACAATACGGTAAATGTGATGAAGGACGGGGAGCCACAAACACCCAGGCTGGACTGGGTCTGGGATTTCCCAGGAGGTTTCTGGGGTAGTGATATCAAGCTGAGGCTTGAAAGGGGAGTAGGTGAGAGTTGGAAGGGCATCCCAGGCAGAAGGAACAGCATGTTAGGCCCTGAGATGGACTCTGCGTAGCTGGTGTGGCTGGAATTGAGAGAAGGCAAGTGGGCAGGGGACAGAGTGGGCAAGGGTTGCAAATAGATCCTGAGAGATTTGGGAAGACAGGAAACATTTAAATCTATCAAACGACCCCACCTGGGAATTCTGAGACCGCCCTAGGTTTATCCTCAGCCTCCCCTAAATGCAGCCCCCAAATCCTCCTTTAGGAGACTGTGCTGCTAATCTGCTCCAGAGACAGGCTTGGGACTCCCTGCTCCAGGCACGCCAAAGGAGTCTCATACATTCTTCAAGGCCTAATTCAAGTTCCTCCTCTCTGAGAAGCTTTCTAAGCTGAAATCAGAAAAGGTCTCCACCTCCCAAGTCCTCCTTAGCTCTTGGCTCTTTGGCACCTGAGAGCACTGGGACAGGGGTGAATATTCCTTAGTCTGCCGCTGGAGGCAGGGCATCCCAGGCTCTGGCTCCAGGAATGGTGGACGATGCTGCCTGGTACCTGGCTGTGGGCAGGTGTGGGCCACCACCTCCAAAGACCCATCATTCCTGCCTGCTCCTCACACCTGGAGATCACAGGATCTGTGGAACTGAAGCTTTTAGGGATCCATAAGGGACTTCATCCACAGACTTGCAGGGAACGTTGGTAGGCTGGGGCGGGAGGGTCCCCTTGTCTCGGTTTTTCCAAGGCTGGGGTGGTAGAAAGGAAAATGATTCCTGGCAAACCCATGCTGCTGTCCCCTGCCTCCCTCCCAGGGCTGCTGAGAGGGTGGGAGATGCCTTCTATTGAGAACTCCCCACCCCCACCCCCAACCACTTTGCATTCTGGGGCAGGGGAGTGGGAGCCACTTGTCATTGTTCCTGTACACTGGCTGGCAGGAGGCCCAGGGAGGGGGCTCCCCAATAGAAAATCTGCAGCTGCCTGTCTTTAAGGTAAAATTACCGTAATTACCCCAATTACTAAATCCATCAAGAGCTTTGGACCGCAGGCCTGGAGAACAATTGGGCCCTGATGGATCTGAGGAGTATGAGTCACGGGGGTGGGGGCACAAAGCACATGGGATGAAGGCAAGTGGGGGCGGCAGCTGATGTTAAACCAGGGGTGGGGATGGGGAAATGCAAATAGACTATGATTAGCCAAGACCCCACTTTCCTCCTTCAGTGAGATTTTTCTTCTCTATTGGAAAGAAAATAAAATACCCCAAATTCTGTCTGCCTTTTCCCTTCACAGAACCCTGCACCCTGGTTGGGTGTCGTAACTCATGCCAGTAATCCTGGCACCTTGGAAAGCCAAGATGGGGGCATGGCTTGAGGCCAGGAGTTTGAGACCATCCTGGGCAACAGAGGTGGACCCCACCTCTACAAGAAATTTAAAAATCAGCCGGACATGGTGGCGCGTGCCTGTAGTCCCAGCTACTCCGGAGGCTGAGGTGGGAGGATCACTAGAGCCCAGGAGTTCAAAGCTGCAGTGAGCTATGATTGCACCACTGCACTCCAGCCTGGGTGACAGGACAGGACTCTGTCTCTGAAAAAAACCCCAGAAACAAAAGAACCCTACACTCTACGGCCACCTGACTTAGACTTGCTTTAACCTCTTAGGAGAGCTAAAATTTAAAGAGCCGAGAGCAATGGCTAGCATCTCCCGGGTCCCAGCACAGACCAGGAACTGTGGGAAGAGCTTTTCAGGCTTCCTGCCTTTCAACCCCACGAAGCAGGTTTCCTCCTGTTTCACAGACCTGGGTGCCCACATTTCCTCATAGCCTGGGTGCTGAGCAGACCAGCCCCTGGGCCTGGTTGGCTTCTGTACTCCTCACCCTCCTTGGTAAAGGAAGTGAAGGACAGGCTGGCAAATTAGGTGGGTTACTGGGAAAAGCACGTTACAGGACATGTCCCCTCTTTTCATTTCTATTAGAACTTCACTACATTCGAAGAGTACTGAAAACATTCAGATTCTTCCTCTCAGTTGATCTGGATTTATGTAAGGAAATAATCTCTAATTGTGGAAAGGCTATATCATGAAGCTAATTCTTTCAGCATTGTTTACATCGGCCACACGATTTCACTTTAAGAGAAGGTCCAGGCTGCCGACACCTCTGTACTCCGTTGCCAGAAGGAGTTATGTCTGCAGGACCCCAAGTGTAGAAGAAAGAGATCCCCTTGGCTGAAGTAGACTTGGACCAGAATTGGGAAGCAGATCTGTGTTTCCACAGGAGGCATTGGGACCAAAGCCCCCACGAATTACAAACTTTAACTATGACCTGGCTTGTCCTTGGTGCCTGTATCTCCAAGTTGACTTTGCAGGGCTTGTAGGTGTTGGTCCAGGATTTAGGATATCGGGGTCCAGGCCAAATAGCTTCCTAACTCATCATAACTAATATGGTTAACATGGAAAATTGTGAAACAATTTAATGTGAAAACATAGGGCCCAGCGTGTTGGCTCATGCCTGTGCCGAGCACTTTGGGAGGCTAGTAGGGAGGATGGCTTGAGCTCAGGAGTTTGAGACAAGCCTGGGCAACATAGTGAGACCTCGTCTCTACCAAAAATCAAAAAGTTAGTCTGGTATGGTGGTGTGCACCTGCAGTCCCAGCTACTCAGGAAGTGGAAGGAGGATCACTTGAATCCATGAGTTTGAGGATACAGTGAGTTATCACTGTGCTACTGCACGATTATATTTTGTGCCTGGGTGACAGAGTGAAACTCTACCCCAAAAAGAAAGAAAAGAAAAGAAACATAGGGAGACTGGCTGAATAGATGAAGTTTTGTGCTGGCCTTTAAAATAAAGGCTATTTGGCCTGGACCCCGATATCCTAAATCCTGAACCAATACCTACAAGCCCTGCAAAGTCACCTTGGAGATACAGGCACCAAGGACAAGCCAGGTCATAGTTAAAGTTTGTAATTCGTGGGGGCTTTGGTCCCAATGCCTCCTGTGGAAACACAGATCTGCTTCCCAATTCTGGTCCAAGTCTACTTCAGCCAAGGGGATCTCTTTCTTCTACACTTGGGGTCCTGCAGACATAACTCCTTCTGGCAACGGAGTACAGAGGTGTCGGCAGCCTGGACCTTCTCTTAAAGTGAAATTGTGTGGCCAATGTAAACAATGCTGAAAGAATTAGCTTCATGAGTAAAAAGATTCCTTTGAAATCTGGGAGATTACAATAGAACATTGTAATTACACTGTAAGTACAGTGTACATTGTAAGTACAATATTGTCATGCTGGTTTTTTGTTTTTTGTTTTTTGAGACAGGGTCTTGCTTTATTGCCCAGGCTGAAGTACAGTGGAGCTTAAAGAAGGGGAGGGGAGCCCTGGACCGTCACCCAGGCCGGCGCCAATCCTCAGGGGCTGAGCCAATGCCTCTAGAAGGCCTGGGCTCAGGGAATGCCTCTGAGTCAGAAACACTGTGGGACAATATTCCCTGACATTTTCCCAACAAAGGGCCCTAAGGGAAGAGGAAAGTGCAGGTGAGCTTGGAGCAAACATGAACTCTACCCATTGGCTCATTCAAGTATTCGTTCATCCATTCAAAACACTATTCTTGCCATAATCCTAAACAAATTAACACAGGAACGGAAGACCAAATACCGCATGCTCTCACTTATAAGTGGGAGCTAAGCATTGAGTACACATGTACATAAATATGGGAACAGTAGACACTGTGGCCTACTATGGGGGAGGGGGAGGGCGGGTTAAAAACTATCTATTGAGTACTGTGCTCACTACCAGGGTGACAGGATCCATACTCCAAACCTCAGCATCACATAATACTCCCGTATAACAAACCTGTACATGTACTCGCTAAATGTATCTGAAATAAATGTTGAAGGCTGGGTGCTGGGGCTCATGCCTGTAATCCCAGCACTTTGGGAGGCCGAGGTGAGAGGATCGCTTGAACCCAGGAGTTTGAGACCAGCCTGGGCAACAGGATGAGACCCTGTCTCTACTAAAAATAAAAAGTAAAAAATAAATTAGCCAGGCGTGGCAGCATGTGCCAGTAGTCCTAGCTGCTTGGGAAGCCGATGTGGGAGGATCACTTGAGCCCAGGAGGTTGAGGCTGCAGTGAGCTGTGATCGTGCTACTGCACTCCAGCCTGGGCTATAGAGCAAGACCTTGTCTCAAAAATAAATTAATTAATTAAATAAAATACAAGTTGACATTTAAAATCAAATGTTCTCATGGTGTCCTCTGTCTACAGCCCTGTGATGGGACCCGGGGATACTGCCACAAACCAGACAGAACTAGCTGCCCTTCAGAGCTTGCAAGGCAGCCACACAAGTTGCTCTTTTGTGAAATTTTATGATTTCCTCTCAAATATTCACATGAATTTTATATTTTATTTCATAATGTAGCCGTGCTTGTTTTTGTAATTTTAAAATGATGTTTTCACAACAATATGAATGGACTTAACGCCACTACTGGATTGCACAGTCGAAAGGGCTAAAACAGCAAATATATGTGTATATATATATATATATATATATTTTTTTTTTTTAGACAGAATTTCGCTCTTATTGCCCAGGCTGGAGTCCAGTGGTGTGATCTCAGCTCACCGCAACCTCTGCCTCCTGGGTTCAAGCGATTCTCCTGCCTCAGCCTCCGAGTAGCTGGGATTACAGGCATGCGCCACCACGCCTGGCTAATTTTGTATTTTTAGTAGAGATGGGATTTCTCCATGTTGGTCAGGCTGGTCTCGAACTCGCGACCTCAGGTGATCCGCCTGCCTTGGCCTCCCAAAATGCTGGGTTACAGGCACGAGCCACTGTGCCTGGCTGGTATGTATAATTTTATTGTAGTAAAATATACATAACAAAAATCTTACTATTTTAACCATTTTCGAGTGCACAATTCGGTGGCATTAAGTCCATTCGCACTGTTGTGCCACCGTCACCACCTTCAAAACTTTTTCATCGTCCCAAACAAAAACTCTGTACTCATTAAACACGAATTCTGCATCCCTCCCTACCCCCACCCTGGGAGCCATCATCGTACGTTCTGTTTCTTTATGTTTTTTTTTTTTTTTTTTTTTTTTTTTTTTTTTTTTGAGGCGGAGTCTCGCTCTGTCTCCCGGACTGGAGTGCAGTGGCCGGATCTCAGCTCACTGCAAGCTCCGCCTCCCGGGTTTACGCCATTCTCCTGCCTCAGCCTCCGAGTAGCTGGGACTACAGGCGCCCGCCACCTCGCCCAGCTAGTTTTTGTATTTTTAGTAGAGACGGGGTTTCACCGTGTTAGCCAGGATGGTCTCGATCTCCTGACCTCGTGATCCACCCGTCTCGGCCTCCCAAAGTGCTGGGATTACAGGCTTGAGCCACCGCGCCGGCTATTTTTTATTATTTTTTATTTTTTTGAGATGGAGTCTCACTCTGTTGCCCAAGCTGGAGTGCAGTGGTGCAATCCTGGCTCACTGCAACCTCTGCTTCCCAGGTCAAGCAATTCTCCTGCCTCAGCCACCCCAGTAGCTGGAATTACAATCATGTGTCACCACGCCTGGCTAATTTTTTGTATTTTTAGTATGGCTATCATTCATTCACTCCACAAGTATTGGTTGGGTAGCTGCCATGTGCCAGGAACTCTACTAGATGATATGAAGATGAACAAAATTGGACAGAACCCCAGCCTCCATGCCCTTCCTGTCCATATGGAAGGCAGGCGTTGATCACGGCATCTCTGTCCTGTGGTACTAAAGGTCCAGCAGCCCATGCTGGGAGGCAGCATTTCAATCAGCAGTGGGGATGCTTCTTGGCGGACTGGCCCAGATCCCAGTGTCCCTTCACTTTTCTGGGTGTCGGTTTTCTCATCTGTGAAATGGGAGTGATCACTCTCCCCACCCAACCTCCTGGTGTTGCAGGATGAGCTTCTCTGTTCCTCTCACCCTCTTCTTTCCTCCCTCCTCTGTGAGATCAGCAAAGGCAAATTCTCATCCCCATTTTGCAGATGAGTAGACTGAGGATCAGGGAGGCAGGGCAGAGTCTTCACCAGAATCTTTCCCAGGATGGTCTCCGTCCCTCACTAAGTCGCTGGATCTGCTCTCCCCAGCCTGGGGGCACTACAACCCCTCCAGCTGGGCTCCTACCAAGTGCCAGTCAATGTGTCCTGGTGTCTGAGGGTAAAGACTAGAGGCCTGGCAGGATCCTCCCAGGGCACCTCCTTTTTACCCATGTCCTCGCACCAAGCAGTGCTCCCTGGGCTCCAGCAGGGGCAGGCAGGACCCCCGGGGCACTCCACTTCCCCAGCCTTCAAATGAGTTCCCTGTTGATGTTGTGCTCTGTCCAGTTGGAACACAGGCCCCATAGTCCCACAGACCTGGGTTAGTTCTTAGCTGATCTGTGGGACCTTAGCTGGGGGTCTCTAAGTCTCATTGTCCTCGCCTATAAAACCACTCCCTCTGGTGGATAAGGAGACTGTGCTCACCTGGTGGAACACTGCTGCATTCACCAACTCAGGCTGCCATAAAAAAACACCATAGCCTGAGTGGCTTATGCAACAGAAATGCATTTCCTCCCAGTTGTGGAGGCTGGAAGTCCAAGGTCAAGGTGCCGGCAGGGCTGGTTTCTCCTGAGATCTCTCACCTGGGCTTGAAGATGTGATTTCACATGGCTTTTTCTCTGTGTGCATGCATTCCTGGCATCCCCCACTCTTCTTATAAGGACACCCATCCTATGAACCAGGGCCCAGCCTTAGTTCCTTTTACCTAATTACTTCCTTAAAGGTCCTGTCTCCAAATGCACTCACCTTGGGGGTTAGGGCTTCAAACTACAAATTCTGAGGGGTATAGGAAGACACAATTCAGTCCATAACTACTCAGCAATTAAAAGGAACAAGCCAATCATGAGCAAGAGAAGCCAGACACGAAACGTAGACACTGTATGATTCCATTTATATGAAATGCTGGAAAAGTCAGAACAAATCTACAGTGACAGAAAGCACAGCTGTCATTGCCTAGGGCTGGGGGAGGGGAGGATTCTTGGGACAATCTGTGGGAGAACTGACTCCAAAGAGGTCCAAGGGGGCTTTCTGGAGTTGATGAAAATGTTGCCTCTTGATTGTGGTGATGGTTGCATGGAAATATACATTTGTCAAAACTCATTGAACTGGATGCTGAAAATGAGTGTGTAAATTGTATGCATGTAAAGTATACCTTGCCAAAATAAAATTTAAAACCCTACCTCAAAGGGTTAAAAAAATAAGACTCAAGTTAGGTGGTTGTTAGGAGTAAATGAGTTAATGCCTGCAAAGTGCTTAGCCTGGAGCCTGGCATGATGCAAGTGTGCAAGTAAATGGTAACCATGGTAACCTGAAAACAAGACTTTTCCCCAGTAAGTGGGGCAAGAAAGAGAAATAAACACAGAAGGCAAGGGGTGGGGAGCGATGCTTCTCCCACGCCTAGAGCAGACAGGCAGGAGCTGTGATCTCAGACTCCTAGAGTCATCTGGTCACTCTCCTGGCCCAGGCAAGGATTCCTATAATATTTGTCAGCATCTTTTGGGCCCTGGGGGCAGCCAACTGCAACTTAGCCCCTGTTCAGCCCTGATCCTGTTCTTCTTTCATTCATTCATTCACTGAACATGCACATTGGACCACCACCTAGCACAACAAAAGACATCAATAGCTGCTTCTGTTTACTGAATGATCTTATGTGCTCAGTGTTTGTCATTTTAGGCTGAACCAAATGAAAGAGCCAAGATTCCACCAGTTTTCACCCACAGAATGCCAGTTTACTGTGGTTCAACCTGACACATGATCTCTTTCATCATTATGACAAATCTGTAGAGTAGATATGATTATTCCCATTTTGTGGCTGAGAAGATGGAAGTTCACAGAGGTGAAGTGCCTGGCCCAAGGTCACACAGCTGTGAGTGGCTGGATTTGAACACAGGTCTGACTCTGAATCCCATATGTTACATGTTCCTTGCCCTTAAGGAGTACCGGTCTAGTGTAGGGATGAACACATTAAATATGGCCCCCTGGGTCTCACCCACTCACCCCCTGAATCCCCCCAACAGGCTGCCCTCAGCTTTACAGACACTGGACATGAGTGTCCTTGGTCTTCCAGTGATGCCAAAGTCCTGCTGCCCTGCAAAGGGCTCCCCCGCCCACCAGGACATCTTGCCTTCTCCAGGCCTGCTTCTCCCCGGACCTTGGGGGTTGTGTGGTCAATGCTGGCTGGTCCCTGGTGAAGCTGTACTTGTGTGCCTCCATTGCCCCAGGAGTTGGCCTCATTCTGCCCATCTTGTCCTCACTCCAAGCCCGCCCCTTCTTAAAGATTCCCTCTGAGTTCAGGTTTGTCTTTAATTCACAGCTCATTAGTAGATCAAAGAGGACAGAGACACCCTGAGTCTAAGGGACCAGCAGGCAGCCCCCTCCTCACACTGTAACAAAGATGCCCCCCTGGCAGGAGACAAGGGGATCCCCCCGGCTGCTCTTTGTGAAGCAAGGAGAGGGGGCTGGGACCTGGCTCCAGGCTCCCCCATTTATAACAGGGCCAGAGGTTCAGCTGGCAGGGCTGAGGCAGAGGCACTGGAAAGCAGTCAGCCCCTCCTCCAGAGCCTGAGCAGGACAAGGACAGTTAATTCCTCTGGTGTTATCAGCTGGGCACAGGCTCTGGTTGCATAGCAACCCAGATTGCTCTCTGCCTCTAGTGCTCCAAAAAAAAAAAAAAAAAAAAAAAAAAACCATGCATTTTCTCCAACTCCGTGAAATGGAAATGGGCCCGGGGCAGCCCAGGCTCCCTGCCCCCAAGTGTGGTTCATTTGTAGGAAGCCCCAACCCATGCCCTGCTGTGGGATCCCCACTCTTAAGGCCTTCATCCCCCTCTTGTCTCACCCATGCCAGGCTGGGGGTAGGAATTCACCCATCACCCTACTGCTGCAATGTGGAGCTGGGTCAGAAGTGAAGTCTCAGTTTGTCCAAGGGGATGCTGGACAGGCCTGGGATCTGGGTGACAGGGCATGAACTGGGGGAGCCCAGCCAGTTCTGGCAACGCAGTTTACTTATTCATTCATTAAGAAATATTTATTGGGTACCTATTGGGTCCCATACCTGTAAACTCCCCAGATTTGGTGGGTTAAAGATGGCTGCCAATTCTTTGCCACCCCTTCCATGAAGAAGTGAAATCTATTTCCCTTCCTCTTAAATTGGGGCTGGCTCTGTGGCTGGTCTGGCCAGTGGAATGTGACAGTAGTGACACTGTATAACTCTGAGACTGAGCCCTAAGAAATTAGCAGATTCTGCCTTTGCAGCTTGAAATGCTCCTTCTTTGAACCCAAACACCATGAAGTGAGGAAGCCCAAGCAGCCACGGGGAGCGGCCCTCTTTAAATCTGTATCATTGGCCGGGCGCGGTGGCTCAAGCCTGTAATCCCAGCACTTTGGGAGGCCAAGACAGGCGGATCACGAGGTCAGGAGATCGAGACCATCCTGGCTAATACGGTGAAACCCTGTCTCTACTTAAAAATACAAAAAAAAAAAACTAGCCGGGCGACGAGGCGGGCGCCTGTAGTCCCAGCTACTGGGGAGGCTGAGGCAGGAGAATGGCGTAAACCCGGGAGGCGGAGCTTGCAGTGAGCTGAGATCCGGCCACTGCACTCCAGCCTGGGTGGCAGAGCAAGACTCCGTCTCAAAAAAAAAAAAAAAAATCTGTATCATTTACCAGTTGCATGAGTAAAGCCATATAATACCATGTGAAGCAGAAGAATCCTCCAGCTGAACCGTGACCAGGTCCTTGACCCACAGAATCATGAGCAAATAAAACTATTCTCCCTTGAAGTGAGTAAGCTTTGAAGTAGCTTGTTATGAAATAATAGATACCCAAAACACCAGGAGAGCTTAGTTTTTCATTCATAGATTCTCAACTATCAACACACATGGTTTAAATACCTGATCTATGCTAGGCCCTGTGCCCAGCTCCAAAGCAAAATGCCACCCACGCTGGGCAGCTGGAGGCATCGGGAGATGGCACAGAGGCAGACAGCGGAATCAAGAACCCAGAGATGAGAGCAGACAATGAAATAGAAACAACGTACAATTAAAGGGATCACCAATAAAAAAGGTGGGGAAGGCAATTCTTGTTGCTGCTCAGACCACAGTGTTGAATTCAGGTATCAACTCTGCATATTTGGAAATGGGTGCCTGGGCCACACGGGAGGGATTCTGAGGTGAAGTCTGAGCTCCGGGGTGATGGAGTCATGGTGTCTACGGTGGGTGGGGAGAGGAGAATGCAGGTACCTGTCTCATGCCTGTGCTTCTTCAGCCCATGATGTCTGCTGGCCTCTGTGACTAACTCTTCTGCACCTACGTAGGCAAGGAGAGAGGCTGGGAAACAGGTTGTTTAGGCAGGCCTCGTGGGGGCTGGAGCAGAGGACCCCAGGCATGCATTCATACTTTTCAAACTGGAGTTACAGACCTCCTTATAAACCAGCAGGGCAGCTTCAGAGGGTTTGTTTTTAGTTTAGCTTAGTTTTATTTTAAAAGTGTCTTCCAGTCAATTTAGTTCAAAAGTCCATCCATCTTGTTCTGTATTCTTGGGTCAGACTTTCACCTGGCTTTTTTTTTTTTTTTTTTTGAGATGGAGTTTTGTTCTTGTTGCTCAGGCTGGAGTGCAATGGCACGGTCTCAGCTCACTGCAACCTCTGACTTCTAGGTTCAAGTGATTCTCCTGCCTCAGCCTACGAAGTAGTTGGAATTACAGGAACTCGCCACCACGCCTGGCTAATTTTTGTATTTTTAGTAGAGATGGGGTTTCACCATATTGGCCAGGCTGGTCTCGAACTCCTGACCTCAGGTGATCTGCCCGCCTCAGCCTCCCAAAGTGCTGGGATTACAGGTGTGAGCCACCGCGCCTGGCCTCTTTTTAATACTGATGTCTGGGCTCTACCGACCTCCCCCTTCGTGCTTGGGAGTCACTATTTTACAACTCCTCAGGTGATTCAAACATGGAGCCAGAGCTGCTTAACCCTTGGAGACACACAGCTGAGAAAAACAAGATTTTGGTTCTCAAGAAAGTCTAGGTTTAGGGTGGGGAGTCGGAGGTAAGTAGGAGGCAGTTGTGTGCTGATAAATGTTTTTCTGTGTTTCAGGGAAAAGAGGTCTGATTTTTAGCATTTGCTGATTTCTGTGATATAGATATTTTCATTATGGCCGATTTCAGGCCACCAACATGATGTAACTGAATGCTGGGTTGGGATGAGAGGCACAACGGGCACACCACATCACCAGAGGCAGGCACATCCACAGCTCCTGACAACGCTGGGCGAGAAGGGCTCTAGTTACTTTGCACTGGATCAGCATCAGACCAGCAGCCTTGGTACCACATGGGCGTTGGTGAGAGAGGCAGAAGCTCAGGTTCACCCCAAACCAACTGAATCAGCATTTGCGCTTTAACCGGATCTCCAGGCGATTCATGAGCACATTCAAGTTTGAGAAACTCGGCTCCAATAAACGGATCGGTAAAAACATTTTCTGGGGCCAGGTGTGGTGGCTCATGTCTGTAATTCTAGCACTCTGGGAGGCCAAGGTGGGAGGATCACATGAGGCCAAGAGTTGAAGACCAGCCGGGGCAACAACATACTGAGACACCTGTATCTAAAATAAAATAAATTAAATTAAAATAAAATAAAATATTAGCTGGGCATGGTGGTGAGTGCCTGTAGTCCCAGCTACTCAGGAGGCTAAGGTGGGAGGATCCCTTGAGCCCAGGAGTTTGAGGCTGCAACGATCAATGATTGTGGCAGCGTACTCATGTGGGCAACAGAGTATCTGCCTCCCGGGTTCAAGTGATCCTCCTGCCTCAGCCTCCTAAGTAGCTGGGATTACAGGCGTGCACCACCATGTCTGGCTAATTTTTGTATTTTTAGTAGAGACATCATGTTGGCCAGGATGGTCTCGAGCTCCTGACCTCAACTGAGTCCTGATTTCTGAGAGAAGATGATGCCATGTGTGTGACTGACCACTGGGCTCTGCTGAGCACTGATGCGTTTGCTGATGGGACCGTCATGGAGAAGAAATCCCCTGAAAGCATCCTCCACCTTGAACTCATACTCACTAGTGACCTTGGCTGAGATGCCACTTCCTCCGTGAAGCCCTCTCCCCACCCGTCGCTCTCCATCACTGTGACCCCACAGTCTCCTCAGCCCTCCCCATTACCTCTCAAGCTGTTCTCTAATCGCTTAGCTGTCCCTCCAGCACAAGGCCAGGACCTTGTACATCTTGGCATGACATCCCAGCACACTGCCCAACGTTACCCCCATTCCAGCAGCTCACTCTGATTGAGCACTTACTGTGTATGAGCATCATGCCACAGGCTTTACCAGAGCAGTGTCATTTAAAACTGAGAACTGCCCTGTGAAATGGGTACTATTGTTGTCAACCCCATTTTACAGATGAGGAGACTGAGGCACAGGAAATAAAATACATTGCTCAAAGCCACATGGCTGGTGAGCTACAGGCAGCCTACCTCCAATAGACAAACACATTTTGTTGTTATTGTTGTTTTTGTGCCTGTTGCAGGAAGGGAGGGAAAGGGGGAGGGAAAAGTGGGATTTCCTGAGCATCTTTATCACCCATGAGGTCCACAGTGCCCTCCCAGACTCCTGGCTATTCTCCCTTCACTCTGAGGGACACTGCGGAAGGACCTGGAAGAGCTGAGCCTTGTCCAGGACCAGTGGCTGCTTTATTTAGGGCAGAATGAGCCAATGTCTCTGCCGTGACTCAGCCACAGCCCAGGGGTCTCCAGGGAGAGGGGACTGTCTGCGGGCCCTGGCTAGCAACTCTCCGCTAACAGCACCTTTCAGCTCCCAAGTCTCAGCTGCTGTAGCCATTAGCGCTGAAATTAGCATCGTAATTGCCTTTTAACTATTCTTAGCTGTGAAAGAGACCAGGCTGCCCTGCCTCTCCCTCCCTGCCTAGAGAGCAACATTGGCTTCCCTTCCTGGGTCTAAGGACCACCCCCTGTCCACACTCCCAGAAACGGTACTTCACACTCCTGAGCCTCAGTTTCTTCGTCCTCCAAGTGAGGGTGATAATCCAAGCTTCAAAGGCTTATTGTGGTGCATATAAAATGCTTGTCATAGTTCCTAGCACGCTGTGAGCAATGATGCCAGTTGTTATGTTTGGAGACCCAGGAGTGCAAGGATATGTATGCAAGTCCATGCCATAGCCAGCGTTGCTGCTCAGGTCCTCTTGACTCTGAGCTTAGGGCTTTTCCTGTCCCACCATGTCAATCCTTAAAATGTGCCTTTCCCTGCCAACAATGGCTTGTTTGTAGGCTGGGCAATCACGCTTGTAATCCCAGCATTTGGGAGGCCAAAGGGGAAGAATCACTTGAGGCCAGAAGTTGGAGGCCAGCCTGGGCAATATATCGAGATCCCATCTCTCCAAAAAATTTAAAAAATTAGATGGGCATAGTGACGTGCTCCTGTAGTCCCAGCTACTCAGAAGGCTAAGGTGGGAGGATCACTTGAGCCCTGGAAGTAGAGGTTGCAGTGAGCCAAGGTCACACCTCTGTACTCTAGACTGGACAACAGAGTGAGATCCTGTCTCAGAACAAACAAAAAAACAAAAAAACACAATCATATGAGATGACAGTAAACAAGACCTTGCCTAAAAACATTCAGCTTTGTCATCATAATCGGAAGAATTTTTACTATAAAATAATCAGGCCTCAGTGAAGAGGGGGGACTTACCCCAAAGGAGTTGCAACCACTGGGTCATCTAGTTTGTCTCTTAAAAATGTGAGCACTAACTTTTCAGATGCCGCAAAAGGTTGAAGGGACTGATGATGAAGCCCAGCTGCCTGGTTCTAGTCCAGTTCTGCCACTCCTCCCAGGGTGACCTTAGGCCAGTTACTTAACCTCTCTGTGCTTCAGCTTCCTATTCTGCAAAATGATGATAACAACAATGCCTTTCCGGTAAGTGTGTTCTGAGGTGTGAATCAGTCAATGTACGTGAAGCACCTGGCACAGCAGTAAGACACAGTGAGAACCAGGTAAGTGTTTGCTCTTATTACTCATTAGGCATCTTTATTTACTTGCTTGTGTGGCTTCTAAACTGCAGTTTGGGGAGGGGGTTCTGCAATCAGCAGCAGCAAATTGTTTTCAGGCCAGTCACCGTCACATGGACTGCAAAGTGCTTTCTTATCCTTGGTTTCCACTTGAATCCCAGTCAGGCCAGGAGGGGAGAGCCCAACGCTGACCTCATTTAAGATGCAAAAACTGAGTCTTGAGAAAGTTAAGTGACTTTCCCAAGATACATAGATTATAAAAAAGAAGAGCCTGGCCTTGAATTCAGCAAGTCTCCAATGCTGGGCACCAAGTAGCAGACCCCTCAGTTGGCCCTGCATCTTCTCGGTCTTCCCCACAACCCCTGTCAGCAATCCCCGTTTAATGCAAACACCATATCCTTCCCTCCAGGTGGAGGCATGATATCTGGCAGGGCTTAAAAGCACAAATAAGCTGAGATTGATATGAGGATGAATTGAACTAACATGTATACCACCAGTACAGGGCGTGACACATGATAAGTGCTAAGTTAGTAATATTTATGATGATGATGACTATTACTATAATTATTTTGAGACAGGGTCTCACTCTTGCCCAAGCTAGAGTGCAGTGGTGCAGTGAAGGCTCACTGCAGCCTCCACCTTCTGGGCTCAGGTGATCCTCCCTCCTCAGCCTCCTGGGTAACTTAGACTACAGGCGCGTGCCACCACATTTATTTATTTTGTAGAGAAGAGGTCTCACTGTACTGCCCAGGCTGCTCTCAAGCTCCTGGGCTCAAGCGATCCTCCTGCCTCGGCTTCCCAAAATGTTGGGATTACAGATGTGAGTCACTGTACCTGGCCTATTATTATTTAGCTCCAAAAATCAACCCTGATGATCTCACTGGATACACTACTTCCAGGCTTGGATTTTAGGTTCCCTACACAAGTTAGGGCTGTGTCCTGGCTTTAAATATGTAAATGCTGCTGTGAGAAACACACCCTCGGAGGGAGAAGGGGTGGGGTCAGAACCTAAGACTTGCCAGGCACTCAGATGGGGACTTGGGAAAGCTGTCAAAAGCAGGTCCCTGATCTTATGAAGTTTATGGGAAACTACCTAATTACAAAATTACTTCACCCCTTGAAAAAGAACGGAATGAACCGGACGCTATCATACAGAATGACGGAGGGGTGGGGGCTCCACTTCTGGTCAGAGGGTCAGGGAGGACCTCTTGCAGGCGGTGATAGTTAAGTCGACACCTGAAGGAGCCAATCATGCAAAGGGTGGGTCGACAGCTTTCCAAGGCAGAGGGAATCAGGAAAGCGATGGGCTTATCTGAGGAACAGAAAGGACAACGAACGTGTGAGTCACACTAAGGGGCGCCGTGGTGCGGGATGAGTCTGGAGCGCGATCACTTGGGGTCTTATCGACCACGGTGAGGAGTCAGGGTTTCATGCGCCCCTGGAGTCAGAAAGGATGGCCCAACCCCAGTGCCCTAAGTCCAGAAACATTCAAAGCTGGACCTAGGGTAGCGGGATCCGGGGCCTCTGAGGGCCGCGAGGGACGTTAAGTTCAGGGCTTCAGGGTGCAGCCCTGGGGCCCGTACCCCCAGCCTCCAGCCCAGAGCCGGCAGCACTCGCCCCCACTCTCTGCGCCGGCCCTCAGCTCAGCTCCCTCTTCGCTCCCCGTGTGCCCGCGAGCGGGAGGGAGGGGATGCTAGGGCGCCCTGTCGGCGTCGTAGCCGCTTTCCGCCATTGTTTAGTCGTGGTGTTCTCATTTTCTCTGCAATCAACAATTATCTGCTCGGCTCCGCGCCGACCGGCGAACGCGGGGCTTTTCCTTGCCAGCCTGCTGACAGCGGAGCGGCACCTAGCAGCTGGTCCGGAAGGAAGCGCCAGGCGCCTGCCGGGTCGCAGGCGTCCGCGGCCGCCCACCCACACCAGGCCCCGCCCCCGTGCGTCAATCCCCGCCCATCCGCACCAAGCCCCGCCCCCACGCCCGTACTCACACACCAGGCCGTCCCCACCCCGCCCCCAGAGCTCCGCTGCGCCCCGCCCGCTGGCGCGCCGGCGCAGTGCGCACGGCGACCGCCGGTGGTCGGGTGTCTCCGCCGGCCGAGCTCGCTGCTAGCCCAGCTGCGGATCATTACCGCCCTTTTGTTCTCCGTCGCCCGCTCGCCCTGCTAGGAATGCAAACTGTAGGCGCCGCCAGCCCGCCTTTCCTGTTTCCCTGGGTGGGGGTGGGAAGGGAGTTTTAAATTGAACTGTGCTCAGTCCGACTCCCAGCACAGTCTTCCTGGCGCCATCAGTTCCTTCATCCACTGCGGACACCCATATCTAAGGTTCGGGCAGGATTTCCGGGGCACCCTCAAACCCAGCCCTTGGGATCCGGGAAGGCCTCCTGGAGGAGAGTCCACGAGGCCCGGAGCTGAGGATGGGGTTGGGGTTAGGTCTTGGAGGGCTTCGAATTTCCAGCAAAGGGTCTGGGATGGTTCTTGAGGACAGCAGGGATTTGCAGGCAGACTGGGGGTGGAGGTGGGCAGGGGTCTTGGTCACATTTGTGTTGTACAAAGTCCCCTTTGGCTTTTGGGAGGCGGAGACTGAGACTGGAGTCCAGAGGACCAGGGAGGACGAGGTTTCTGCCGCGGTCCAGGTAGGAGAAAATGTCGGTGAGGTCTTGGGGGACAGACGCAAAAGAAGACTATTTAGGGAGTAAAATCTACAGAACCAGTGGCTAGTTAAGTTTAGGGGTGAGAGGGAAAATGAGGACACCCCCAAGATTCTGACTTCCGTGACCCTATGGGCGGGGGGACGTCTCTCTGAGAAAGGGGAAAGGAATGAGGGTTGCTGGGCTGAGCAGATGAGGGAGACCTGGTTCTCCCACCCCCTTCCTAACCTTGTACTTTCCACACCTGCATAAGTAGGCTCTCATTTCACACAGGCCTCTGTTCAGAGGCCTTCCATGACCACCTTTTGTAAGATCCTCCCCATCCTCATACCCTACCCACTTTACAGTTTCTTCACAGAACTGACCACCTAAAGTTGTATTTGGATTTGTCTGTTGGTTTCTTTTCTGCCTCCCCCACAAAACTGTGAACTCCTTGAGGAGGGGCTTTACTCTGTTCTTTACAGTATTTCCGGGACCTGGGGCACCATTGCCTAGTCTCTGGGGAAAGAATGCATCAATGACTGAATGAGGCGCTGCGGGATCCCGGCCTTGCTGGTTCATCACTGCATTCTGAGCTCAGCACTAAATAGCGATTTGCTCAATAAATGCATGAATGAATAGTTGCTTCACAGCCTAGTAGATAAAATCTAGACCGGGTGTAGTGGCTCATGCCTATAATCCCAGCACTTTGGGAGGCCAAGGTGGGTGGATCACTTGAGGCCAGGAGTTCAGCCTGGCCAACATGGTGAAACCCCATCTCTACTAAAAATACAAAAATTAGCCAGGTGTGGTGGCATGCACCTTTAGTCCCAGCTACTTGGGAGGCTGAGGCAGGAGAATCACTTGAACTTGGGAGGCAGAGGTTGCAGTGAATTGAGATCACACCACTGCACTCCAGCCTGGGTGACGGTGTGAGACTCCGTCTCAAAACAAAAAAGCCTAGTAGATAAGATCTAGAGTCAGAGTGTGAGGAGCAGTACCATGAGATAGCATCAGGATAATGGATGAATAATAACCCGTGTTTATTGAGTGCCTCCTTCACACCAGGGCTGTGTTGCCTGCTGCAGATGGGTTTTCTCAGTCCTCATGTCAACCCTGTGAAGTAAGGACTCTTGGTAGCTCCATTTACACACATGAGGAAAATGAGGCCCAGAGAGGTTGAGTAATATACCCAAATTCACACAGCTAGTAAACGGCAGGGCCAGGATCTGAACCTAAGTTGGTTGCACTATTACCAAGTCACAGCACAGTACATGGATGCTATGGCTTGCTGGAAAGGGTCAGAAGCATCCTCACACCCAGCCCAAGACTCCTCCTAACTTAGATGATTTCTTCTCGAAGGGTCAGAGGCTCCATGTTGCCCTAGCCAGGCCCAGAACAGCAGCAGAGGTCTGGCTGAGGAGAGAGATGCTGATACTAAGTCTGCCTGGTCAGTCCTTGACTGTGGGACCAGCACTCCACTTCATGTGTATGTTACAACGTTCGATCTTCACAGCAAACTCGGTGAGGCCCTCACTGTAATCATTCCCATTTTCCAGATGGAGAAAGTGAGACCATAGTAAACCAGCTTACCTAGGGCCACACAGCTATTGTGTGGGACTGCTGGTGTCCAAACACAGGCAGGCTGTTTCCAATTCCTACCTCTGTGCTTCCTTTAAGCTGACCACAGCAGGAGGCTGGATGTGGCCAGGCCATCTCAGGCTGGCCATTCTCTGTGCCAGGTGGTGGCTGCCAGGCATGGCTGGAACAGTGTTTACCCTGTGGCCATCCTGCCTCTGCCCATTGAAAGGGCAGTCCTGGGAACATCATAAAGCGAGAGTGAACCAAGATAGCAAACCCGCATCCTCCATCCTCTGTCACTGGACGTCCTGTATTCAATCACCCACATATTCATTTCGTCTAATCTTTCTCTCTTGACTGTGATAAAGTCATTTTTATAGTGCTGAGAACGTGCAATTCATTTGAATTAAGTCTGCTGGAGTAGATCAGTTTGTGTTGAGAATCAGGGTTATAAAAGAAGGCATATTTCAGTGGTTCTTTTAACTGATTATGCTCTAGAAACTTATTATAATAATCTCATTTGGGGTGTGGGGTGTGTGTGTGAGAGAGAGAGAATTGCACACCCACTTCTAAAACCCTGGGGTGCTCAGGAAGGCCACCTAGAAGCCTCTCTATAGGAAGGGTCAGGGCCTTCCTTAGAGAAATAATGAAGGGAACTCTGCTATTATTTGCATCAGGCGATGGCTGCCCAACCTCTGGGGAATGGGGCAGATAATTCACTCTCATGTAAGAGGACCCTAAAAGACTTGGGTGCAGCTGAAGACAGTCAGCTCATGCCCAAAAGAGTGCAATGGCAAAGAAAAATGGACTGATTTGAATGCCTCCAGCCTCCCATCTGGGAGGAGAGGGTAGGCAGACATTGCCAATCTGAGGGTTATTATGTGGTTACTGTCTGCCTTTCCTGGGAACTCTTTGAGGATAGTCCTGTTCATCACTGTCTGCCCAGTGCCTGACTCTTTGGAGGCCCTCAAACATTTGGTGAATGAAAGGATGGAGAGAGTGAGGAGAGCTGGCCATCAACACCAGCTCTTTACCTGGGCCAATAAAGAAGTTGCTCCTAGGAAGGGTAGACCCAGTAAAGGTCCAGGGCATCAGGGTTTCCAGACCCAGCAGGAGACCCTGTGCTCATGCTTCACATTCAGGCCTCAGTAGCAACTGTCTTCAAGGGACTATGTGAGTTTGGACAATGAGCTTTTCAGCAGTGACCAGTAGAAATGGAAGAAAAGAGAATTCTCCCCACATGACCTGCTCTGGATACACCTTTGTGACCTTTCTTCCACTGGCAAGGGTAGGGCGTGGTGAAGAAGCTTCATTAGGACCAGTTAATTTCCTTCTTGGCCAGGTGGATGAGGATTTAAAACTGATCACATTTGATTCAAAGAAATAAGTGATGGGATGATTCTGGCTCCTAAAATTATGGGGTTAATTCAGCTTATTTCAGGAGTATTAAATGGAGTTGTACAAGTGCCCCTGGTCCTGGGAGAACCTCTTTTAAGTTCTCCACCTGTCAAGATGACTATTTTGTTACAAGAGCTACAATCTCCAAGAGGCCAGGTCCACTAGGGCCTCCCAACTGGTGGTACAACAGACAACCTGTGGCTGAAGGGAGAGACCTTCTAAAACAGCCAGCCTAGGCCAGAGCTGTCATGTCTAAGGACAGCATGTCACTAGTTCCCCCAGGCCTCTCCGCCTCAGCACCCTTCTCCTCTCCAGTTACCTCCTACCCTCTCCCTCCAGAGAGGAATTGCAGCATGGGGTGAGTGATGGCTATCAGGCATGTGATTATGTCTGTGTGTGCAAACCCACCTATGTGGACATGCTCTGTGCATTTGTATGTATGCCCTCTGTATATGAGAATATGTGTGTACGTGCACTTGCATTCTCTGTTACGGATGTGCTTGTGTGTGTGTGCATATAGAATCTAGGTTCTGTGTACGTGTGTGCATGTGTCTCTGTGCATGTATGGACTATCACATATAGTCACGCTATATGTGTGACTGTGTGACCACAGGACACAGGGCCCTTTAATGATGGAGGGAACTCCCCCAACACTTCCCCTGCTCCCAGAGCAAGAAGGCTTGTGTGTTGCCAGCAGGCTGGACTTCTGTAGGAAAGGTCCACCCACTGAGGGGCCTAGGCAGCCCGAGTCGCAGCCTCGCATTAGCTGCTTCCCTGCTTCAGAATTCTCCTGGGTGGTGAAGCCACAGAGAAGCAAGTTACTCCCATAGCAGGAAGAAACAGTAACAATCTCAGGTACCCTGTCTGAAGGGACAGTGTGGTCCTGACCAGAATCCTGGCTTGTTCAGGATTCTAGTGTGTAGACGGGGTGGTCATTTCCAAGCCACCCACCACGTTTCTCTCCTCCACCAATGCAGGGGCATCATCCATCAGGCAAGGTGCTGGCAGTTTTCACCCTGGTTCTAAGTCCTTAGGAAAGTCGTGTCACCTCTCTGAGCCTTGCTTTTCTCATGAGATAGAAAACCTCACAAGATTGTTGAGAATTACATAAAAATTAAATCCTGTGTAAATTGAGAAAATACTTTCTGACTAGGCACTTCCTGAGGGCATGGGTATGTCAACTTATCTTTGTGTCTTCGTGCTTCGTCCGGGATCTGGTGTTTGGCAAGCTCTCACCTCACATTTCTATAAACAATTTTGAAATATGGAAGGTCTTGCAGCTTCCCAACATAAATTCATTCACTCATTTATTAATTCAGTACACTTTTATTGAGCATCTACTATATGTTTGACACTATTTGGGGTATTGGGAATAGAGATGTCAATAAAAGGGCTTACTTTCTAGTTCACATTAGCATATTAAAGGCTCTGAGAAGTCCAGCAGCACTAGGTTTCTGATAAACTTTGTTTAACCCAATAGTCTCCATGTTTATTTAATTATGGAATTCCCCACACCCCTTTCAACCTCTTTTTTTTTGCTAATATGCAAATTTAATCCTGTTCCATTCCTCATTACCTGTTACACTCCCAACTCAAAGCCCCTTCAGAAGGGCTATGGAATAGAATGACGAAAACAACTACTCTGGAGCCAGACACCTATGTGTGTGATCCTGGGTAAGCCTCAATTTCTTCATGTGTAAAATGGTGATAATGGCTAGGATTAAGTGAGATAATGTTGCATCTCCAATGTTCAGCATTGTGCCTGGTATGTAGTCTAACTCATTTAAATAACACCTATCACTCCAGGTCTCCTCAACACCTGTGAGATAAAGCCAATTGTCCTACGTGATACTCAGTGCCCTAACTGCCTCCCCAGAGTTATCTGAAATTTTTCTCCTCCAACTCTCTCTTATGAGCTGGTCATTCGGAACCACTTGCCAGTTCTCATGGGTCTCAAACAGCCGCCTGTTGTTTCATACCTTTGCTCTCATGTTGCTTCCTCTTCTTAAAATTTTCTGCTCAGTCTTTCCTACCTGGAGAACACACATTCATCTCCCAGACTTATCCCTTAATCACCTCCTCCATTAAACACATACTCACTGCCTGATCCTTCAGCCCCAACTGATCCACCAGCCAATTGTATTTGCATGAGTTATCCAGGCAAGACCAGTAGAGGAATCACCCTGTTCATCTACAGAATCATGAGAAAATAATATGTTGTTATTGTTTTAAGCCTTTAAGTTTTGAAGGTGGTTTGGTATGCAGCAATAGACAACTAATGCAAGCTCCTCAAGGCCAATAATAACTAATTTCAACTCATCTTCATCTCACCCCTTGTCATTCAGAGGAGTACATGGGGACCCCTAGGACCATTGGTGAAGCCAGGAGAGACTGAATGCCCTTGGTTATCTCCATTCCAGACTAGAGTGGGGATAAATGAGGGACCTCCACTAAAACATCAGTGGAAGGACCCTGGGAAGAATGACCTGTCTGAGAACCTACCAACTGATCCTCAGCTGACACTGTGAGCTGTCCAGGGTCCTGAGTGTTCTGTTCTAGGGGAACACAGTGCCATGCTATGATCTGCCCACTCCTGTGCCAGGGTCACCCTACTCAAGACCCGTCCTAGTGATTGTTATGCTGACATCTGAGAGAACCAGCCTTGTAGTGGGAATAAAGGGTTTGACATCTGCTGAAACGGAATTGAAGTCGATTCTTGCACCTTCACCCTTCCTTTTCCTTTCCACCCTCCCTCTCAGGAACTATTTGACCATTACAATAAAAATCCAGCTTTATGTAAATACCCTATCCTCCAAGTAATAAATGCCATTAGCTGAGCCTGACTGAGCAATCGCATGCTTTTAAATATCCATTTGAAGATCTTTGAAAGCTCTCTCGAGGCTCTTGTTCATAATTCACTAAGTGGGAGTTGGTAATAACTGTGTTAAATGGCCAAGCCCTGCAATTCGTGGAGATGTGTCTGTTTGTGTGTTGGTGGTGGTGGTGGCAGGGGGTGCTGGGAAGAGGATGCCCTTCCTTCCATGCTGATCGGTTACTTATTTTTAAGAGTCCCACTGGGGGCTCACAGTCCTTTGATGAGCTACTAATGAAAGAGCCAGATCTAACAATTAATTTCCCCAGAGTTATTATTTATTGTTTTGGCAACATTTCTCTGAAAAGCCTTAATACTCACCTGGCTTCCTGATGGTTGAGGAGAGCCATGGGTTGAGAAGAGAAATTAGTTTTACCTGTTTATTCAGCAATCATGAATTGAGCACCTGTGTGTGCCAGGCACGGCACTGGAACAAGATATACCCCTGCCTTCAGAGAGTCCCCAGTCTGGTGGGGGGCAATATAGGGAAGGGAGCAGGCAATAACGATGCAGTCTAATACCTATGATAGAGGGGACAATGTAGGGGGCTGTGGGAGCCAGGGGTGGTACATAACCAAGATTGAAGGAGTCAGGGAAAGCTACAAGAGGAAGAGTCCTTAATGATGACCTACAGCTAACAAGATAAATAAAAAGTAGGGAAAGGAAATACTGTGGGAAGAAGGACCAGCATCTTCAAAGACTCTTAGAAGAGAAAGAGCATCCATAAAATTATGGTGAGATAGTGTAGTACTGAGAATTCTGTCACTGCTAGTGGGAGTGTAAATTTGTATAGCCATTTGGGTAAACAGTTGGACACTATCTAGTAAATTTGGAGATATGCAAGCCCTGTAACCCAGCAATTCCATTTATGTCTAGACATACTTCTGTATGTATACAACATTAGGAGATATATACATAATAATCAGAACAGCATGGTCTGCAATAGGCAATGACTGAAACAACCAAAAACCTATCAAAGGCAGAATGAGTAACTGTGGTGTAATCATACAGCAGAATACTATGCAGTAGTGAAAATGAATGAACCACAGTACACTTCATAACATGGATAATTTTTATATTGACACAAATACATACAATATGACTTAATTTATTTTAAATTCAAAGCCGACAAAGCTAAAATATTGTCCTGGGATATTTACTAAGGTGGTAGAGATATAAAAGAAAGCAACAAAGTGGTTGACCATAGTGTTTTATTTCAGGGAAGGGGCATGATTAAGGCGGATCACATGGGGAGTTTCAGGCAACATATTATGTCTTCATGTGAGTGGTAGTCACACAGGTGTTTAGAATTTTTAAATAAATTGTGCACATTTATATCTTTTATATTCTTCTAAGCTTGTGACATGTTTCAATATTTTTGTTAAAAGAGGTGAAAAAACATCATCGTAGCCTGAATAACTGAGTCCTTCTCTGAACATAACTCTGAGAAGCCTGGCACACCAATGGGAGGGCTGAGGGTGGCTCTCAGGGGACCCTCTGGTGCCAGCATCCTTCTTGGCTGTGTTTGTGTGTGGTACTCCCACAATGGCTGTACCAAAGGCCACATAGGACCTGAAGTCTTTTGGGATGCTTCTTAGATCATCTCCATGAGATATGGCATGGCTTTGTCATCCAGAAGACCACCAGATAGCTAAATAGTAAAAAAGAGCTTTATGGGTAATATCAGTTTGTAAGCTGGGAAGAAAAAGTCTCCAGCATGGATTAAAGGTGCTCTCTTTTTGAAGAGAGAAAGGACAGGTTGGATTTTCTGCCTCACAGCATCCATGTTACACAATAGAGTCATACATAGTCAGCAGGTTTAGGAGAAAAGAGATATACATTCATGAGGGGAACTGAGCACATACATGCACACTAGGTAAATACATATGTAACATACATCCCATGTTCACTTTGGGGTGAGGTTTTAGCATTAAAATGAGGTAGAATTTGGCTCTTCACATCAAAAGGTGAACTATAGGACAGAAAGACAGTTTGCACACAGACTCTATAAGCTAGCTGAAAATGGCTTAAGGTCTGCAATTGCTTATGAGAAAAGAATGCAAGGCCATTCCTCTGTCCAGTCAGAGCTGTAGTGGTCTGGGTTGTAAATCAGAGCTAGGAGGGGTCTGATAGCTCCTATTCTTAGGGAGCTTAGAGCTATAGGAATTTAGAAATATGCCAGGCCAGTCAGGCCCTGAACCCTCAACGGATGGGTAACTTAGTTTCATTAACCTTTGGGTTCATTTTAGTTGATAAAGGGGCATCTATTTTGGCCTCTCAGATCTCTCCTTAGTCCCCAGAGAAACTCATATGGGCCTGGGTGTGAGTTTCACAGGGTAAAATGGAGTCAGGTGATGCTCTGGGAGAACCTGAGGAGAGAGAGGGCATTGCTTTGTCTTTCCACTTGCAAGTCCCCAGGATGGGTTAGGATTATGAGGTGCTATCTGGCCCCAAAATCCAACTTCAGGGGTCAGGGTCTCTCCTAGATGGACTCTGCAGTGGGCACACTAGAATGAACATTGCCAGGAGGTTCTTGCCTGGTTTCAGGTGACTGAATCTTTAACATAAATGGACCTTGATGCCAATCTGGGGAAGAAGATGGGTGTCCCCAGGTTGTAGCAGCTGGGAGGGATCTCAGTGGTCCGTTGTATCCAGCCCTTAGGACTTTTTGACTTTTGAGTAGCTGTCAAGTCAACTTTATAATTGTTCATTTATAACAGTAATATATTCTTTCAGTACAATGATATATTATTATATAATGTGGAAATGAATATAGAAAGTATTTTGGTTTCCCTTATAATCTCATGTTGCAAACCAACAAACAAAACAAAACAAACAAACAAACAAAAAACAATATTAAGGCCGAGTTTGGTGGCTCATTCCTGTAATCCCAGTACTTTGGGAGGCTGAGGTGGGAGGATTTCTTGAGCCCAGGAGGTTGAGGCCAGCCTGGGCAACGTACAGAGACCTGGTTTCTAAGAAAAATAGAAAAATTAGCCAGGTGTGGTGGCATGCACCTGCAGTCACAGAGACTAGGAGGCTGAGAGGGGAGGATCACTTGAGCCCAGGAGGTTGAAGCTGTGGTAAGCCATCACACACAAAAAATAAATACAAAAAAGAAAAGAAATCAATAACAATAGTCTGGTATATTTTCTTCCACACATTATTCCAAGCTCATACACATATATATGAACACAGTCTGGAGCTTTCTTCTTTTTTGTTTCGAACAATGGGATCATACTATGCTCATTACTCTGTGATTTGACATTTCACATTACAATATATCATGGATATCATTCAAGATCAGCCCTCCCAGATCTAATAGTTTTTATTTCAATAGCTATATAATATTCCCCAGTTTGGAGGTAGCAGAATTTACTCAACGAGTCCCCTGTTGATAGACTTTTAAGTAATTTCCATTTTTTGCCACTACCAATAATGTTCAGTAAACATCCACTGCTTATATCTACATGTCCTAATGCATTTCTTTGTGTAGGATAAATCCCCAAAGCTAAACTGGGTGTGAAAGAATGCACTTTTCTATTTTAATAAGTCCTGACAGATTACTTTCTCAAGATGTTGTAGTCTTTCACACTTCCACCAATGATATAGGACATTCTCATTTCTCTACACCCTACACTGGCTGCTATCAACTCACAAGGTTCTCTTCCCTCAATAGGATGAGCAAATGAGCAAAGCAGAAAAACAGCAGAAATAAAAACAACACCAAAAAAGCTTATTTTATTCTAATTTGCACTTATCTGATTACTATTAAGGTTGGTTATCTTCTCAAATGTTTGTTCATTGTTTGTATTTTCTTCTCCAAGAAATGCTTGTTCATATCACTTATCCATCTTTATATCAGGTAGTTTCTCTTTTTGTTACTGATTTGCTGAAGATCTTAGCATATAAGTGGTTAACTGTGGTCTCTTGCATGATCCTTCATTTATAAAGATAGAAAATGATAAATGATAACAGAGGGGAAGTGAGTTGTCCAAGGATACCAGAATGCAAGTGTCAGTGCTAGACAGGGTCATGTCTCTAGATTCCCTGCCCAGGGTTTAATCCCTGGCCCACTCCACAGCTCAGACCCTTGTGGACAACTTTCTGGGAATTACCAGAACACAGTTTCTCAGAGTATGAGCTAAAGACTTCTTTCATCAGAATTATCTGGTGCTTCATTAAAATTCAGATTCTGGGACCACATCCCAAACTTATTTATTGATTCAGAATCTCTAGAAGTGGGGCCAAGGAATCTAGATTTTAAGAGAGCTTTTTAGGTTGTTCTTGTATCCACCAAAATTAGAGAACAATTACCCAAGAAGCTCAAAGTCCTTGCAGAGGCAATGAGTAGGAAGAGAGGGGTAGGAAAGTTAATGGGAACATTGTGTAGCGACTCCCACCACCACCAGCAGCTGAAGAAAGAGCCCTCAAGGTTGAAGCATCAAAACGGAGCTATCACTGGGGACCTTTTGGCCTAATTCTGCCCTTAAGCCACAATCAAGCCTTTGTGGCAATAGGGGTGAATCTAATATATCACTTTCTTGTCGGTATAAAGGTGTAAATGTCAATTTCTCCTCCTTTTTGTGAAGATTTGACAAAGCACTTAGAGCGACACCCATTTTAATCAACAAAGCAGCCAGAAAGATCACAGGGCACCAAGTGTGCCATATCCTATCTGAGCTTTGGGTGGATTTGAAAATTGCACTTTTAATTAAAATTGGCATTTCCGCAGCTCAGATTGGAGCTGGCCGTTTTGCTGGGGAATTGCAAACTGCGAGGCAAACAATCTGAGAGTGAGGTTTAAGAACGCAAAGAAGAAGGCGAAGGCTTGTGTATGAACAGGAGGCGCTTGTTTAAATAATGAAGCGGAGAAAAGATAATGTAAAAATGCCTTTGTCTATGTTTAGTTAGGTTTCCTCAGAGACCCGGGTAATTGCGGCTGAGCTGTCCGAGGTGCTGACGGTTGGGCGAGACGAGCGATTGAATGTATGCACAACGCCCAGAGGTAAATGCCTGGTCCACAGTTCTCAGCCCAATCAAGTTTGGCCTGCTTTATGGGTTTCTTTTTGGCCAATGACAAACACACTTCCAGGCAGGTGATTAGCAACTTTTGTGGACTGAAGGAATTAATGATTACTGACCACCTCCTATGTATAGTGTATAGTGCTCTGAAAAATGGGGAAAATGTCAACTATAATTATTGGATCCTTTTCTTGTGATGTTGCAGTAAACCTCACAATTGATCTTGTTGTGAGATTTCAGGATTTTGTGAACCAGAAAAATTGTAAGCCACCAAGGACAATGCCAAGTGAAGACATTTAAGAATAACAACTATGCCGGGCGCGGTGGCTCAAGCCTGTAATCCCAGCACTTTGGGAGGCCGAGACGGGCGGATCACGAGGTCAGGAGATCGAGACCATCCTGGCTAACACGGTGAAATCCCGTCTCTACTAAAAATACAAAAACTAGCCGGGCGACGTGGCGGGCGCCTGTAGTCCCAGCTACTCGGGAGGCTGAGGCAGGAGAATGGCGTAAACCCGGGAGGCGGAGCTTGCAGTGAGCTGAGATCCGGCCACTGCACTCCAGCCTGGGCGACAGAGCGAGACTCTGCCTCAAAAAAAAAAAAAAAAAAAAAAAAAACAACAACAACTATCACCTGTTCTCTCCAATGCTTGATAAAAACAAAAACAAAGGGCATTTTAAAACTTAATAAGTAGGAAAGCCATAATCTCAGAATAAGGAACAGTTATTTAGAATGGTTTTATAAAGACTTCCCTGCTTGCCCTTTTCTCTAATTTCATTGAGAAACACAGGAAACGTCACCACACATTGTCATTAGCTTCAAAACTGGCATTTGGGAGTCATTGATCTGGGTCCTCAGGAAAGAAATAGAATCTCTCAAAAACATGTTAGTCAGAGGCCATCTGACTTCTGGCTGTACATCTGATCTCCAAGGTTAGCCTGTTGTACAGTCTTATTAGAAACTTCTTTCCATAGTTACAGTGCCTTAAATATGTGTGGGAGAGTGTCTAGGGGGGTAGGTGGAAGGAATAAAATTGACACTTGTTGAGAACCCACTGTGTGCAAAAACTTAAACTGTCTTAAGATTCTGTGCTTACTTAATCATGCATAATCTGCTTTTTACCCTCATTTGTTAGATAGGCATCATTAATACCCCAATTTAAGAATGGGAAAGTTGTTACACATAAGAATTTAATTTATAATAAAAGAACTTTCAAACATCAACTCAGAAGGGAACAATTTGTGAATAATGGTATAAAGATAATTGATGAGAAAAAATTATTTTGACCTTCACACCAGAGCAGTCATTAAATACATTCCTACTGAATTAAATACCTAAGTGTAAATAATATAAACATATAACATATCTTTGTGCTTCTTTTTTTTCTTTGTTTCTTCTTAAAAAATGGGATACATGTGCAGAACATGCAGATTGGTTACATAGGTATACATGTGCCAGGGTGGTTTGCTGCACCTACTGACCTGTCCTCTGTGTTTCCTCCCCGCACCCCCCACCACCCAACAGGCCCTGGTGTTTGTTGTTCCCCTCTCGGTGTTCATGTGTTCTCAACATTCACCTTCCACTTGTGAGTGAGAACATGCAGTGTTTAGTTTTGTTCCTGTGCTAGTTTGCTGAGGATGATGGCTTCCAGCTTCATCCACATCCCTGCAAAGGATATGATCTCATTCCATTTTAGGGCTGCAATAAAATATTTTTAAAACATAGATAAAACTCAGAAAACATAAATTTGGGTAGTCATCAGATCTCATAAAGTAAAAGGGCTTTTCAAAGCTTAGCAACAACTGAAAAAAAAAAGGAAGAATGAACAATGTTAATTGCTGGGATGAAAGGATTCTATTAGACTTAAATCTCCTTTTGTAAAAGTTGATATTTCATAAAAACAAACATTTTGAATTAAAACAGTGAAATCCATAGTAGTTACTTCTGGGGTGGAGGAATTGAATAGGAATCTTACGGAGAAAAATGTTCTCTATTTCCATCTGGGTGAAAATTAGTTGAACTAGATATATATTTGAAATAAGCACACTTCACTGTATACTTATACCTTGATTGAAAAGTGAAAACAGAAAACAAAGTGAAAACCATTCTAAATGCAATATCTCTGTTTTGAACTACCGAGGGGAAGGATATCAGGTTCCCAGGGCAGTAAAACCTCTTGAAACCATTGTGCATTGTGTGAATACAGTCCACTGATTTAACCCTAGTCCACGTGAAAAAGATGTGAAGATTCTAGTTGACCACAAACTCTAGAAAGTCAATCATGCAACTCAATTAGTATCAAGAGAGCACACAACCCAAGGTTTTATTGGTAAAGGCATAGTGCTCCCAACAAAGGAAGTAAGAGACACCTAGCTTAGGATCATTTCTCTGACAGACTGGATAATTTTTGAATAAATTAATGAAACTGACTGTCTTTGAAGACAATATGTAAGGACAGAGGCAATCCAGCCTAGACTTTGGAGTAATATTGGCCTGGATTTCAATTCCAGATCTGCCAACTACATGTTGCGTGACCTTAAGAAAATAATGTCATTTCTATGGGTTCAGTCTCCTCATCTGTAAAATGGGGATAATAACAATATAATCGCTGAAGGGCTGTTGTAAGGACTAAATGAGGTACTATATGTAAAACTCTTGGTGTAGCGCTTGGCATATTCTAACTCTCCCCCTTCAGTGACAGTTTTTACGCGTGGTATTAACAATGAGTTCCAGGGTGGGACCTTCCTTGTATGTCATCTCCATGGATTCCTAAGGAAGTTTGTTTTCTGGGGAGCTGGAGAAGTTGTGCAATCTTTGCTAAGAAAACCAAGTTGCCTCCTGCCACCCACATCTCACCACTGCCCTAGAGATACCCCAGATCTCTTGTGGTCTTGTTTTCCAGTGTGAACTGCTGCAATCAGTGGCCAAGGCTGCAAGCCAGGCAGGGAAGGGGACTGTGCAGGAGACAGAAGATGAAGAAATCGGGAATCCAGCACAGCAGCGACAGAAGCTCATTGACTCCTTCTCCCCAAGGGCCAGCTCAGGCAGCTGGAGAGGCCTGTCATCAACTCTCTTTATTATCTACATTTTCTGCCTCACTGGCTCATCTGAGGCTGCAAATGGGACTCACTCATTCCACGAACCTTGCTTCATTGGCTTCTGGAGCTGGGAGGAGCTGAATCACGGAAAACATTTATCAACTTGGGGGTTAAACGTGGGAGATATGTGCACATAATATGGAGCTTGTCCTTGGAACTTATCATAAAAGGAACATGGTAGTGTCTACCCTATCATGGCTTCTTCTGAACCCAGAGTCTCGTACCACTGCCATTTGGAAGATCAGCCTTGTCCTTTCTAGCCAGATTCATATAGCTCACCTCTTGCATTTTAAGAAATGTGTCCATGTGGTATTCTCCTACAAGAACAGGAGCAGTGTGGCCTGGGCTTAGAGATAGTGATGTGCTGCTTACAAGTCATGAAACCTTAGACTCTCTGAGCTTCAGTCTCTTTTTCTGTGAAATGGGGATGATTACATGAGCCTTGAAGTGCTGGGTAAGGATTAATAATATCATCCTTCTTTATTAAGCATTTACCAGACTCTAAGTGCTTGAACATGGGCTATCTAAATCCAATTCTCAGAACAATGTGGTAAATGCTATTATCATCCCCATTCTGTGGATGAGGAAGCTGAAACACAGGTTAAATAACTTGCTCAAGATAACACATCTCTCTCCCAACTTTCCTGCAGGAAACTCATCTATTCCCATGACTTGCAAGATCATCCATAGACAACAGCTCCTATGCTTATTTTTCCAGTCCTATTCTCTCTTCTGAGGCCCAGCCTACTTGACTTGTCAACCTGGAGGTTTAACAGATCTCTCTCAAACCTATTTCTCCCAAGCAGATGAAGACACTGAAGCAACTTGCTCAAGGCCAAATAACTAGAGTCATCAAGCCAGAATTTGAACCTGGGTCTCTCTTTATCTGCAAAGGTTATACTCCTGAGCACATTCTGTCTCTCTGTAAGTTGATGCTCTCTTCAAAATATCCCTGTCTGTTAGACATACTGGTGCATGCCTGTATTCCCAGTTATTCAAGGGGCTGAAGCAGAAGAATCACTTGGGCCCAGGAATTCAAGGCTGCAGCAAGCTATGACTGTGCCCGTGAATAGCCATTGCACTCTAGCCTGAGCAACATAGCAAGATGCCATCTTTATTTTTATTTTAAAAATAAAAATAAATTTAAAAATAAAGAAATAAAAGAGACCCCTTTCCATTCTTTGGCTCGTACCCTAAGTCATATCTACCAGACTGCTGTGATACTCACTAAACCATGCCAACTGCTCTCTCCCCCAAGCTAAGGAGGCCCTGAGCACCAGCCTCAGGATGTGCCGAGAAAGAAACTATTCATAGGGACAGAGCGAAGCCCCAAAGAGGGCTCATCAGAGAAAGTCATGGGGAAGAAGAGTTGTGAAACCATCTTATTTCCTTCCGTCAAAAGCCCCTGTTCTGGCTGGGTGCGGTGGCTCACGCCTGTAATCCCAGCACTTTAGGAGGCTGAGGCAGGCAGATCACGACGTCAGGAGATCAAGACCATCCTGGCTAACATGGTGAAACCCAGCTAACACAGTGAAACCCTGTCTCTACTAAAAATACAAAAAAAGTAGCCAGGTGTGGTGGCACGTGCCTGTCATCCTAGCTGCTCGGAGGATGAGGCAGGAGAATCGCTTGAACCCGGGAGATGGAGGTTGCAGTGAACTGAAATAGCGCCACTGGACTCCAGCCTGGGTGACAGAGTGAGACTCCATTTCAAAAACAACAACAACAAAAAGCCGCTGTTCTATAGCTCAGGAATTATGTCCTTGAGGATTTAAATGTGTGTGTGTTGTGGGGAGGGAGGGGCAAGGGTGCTTTAGGGAGGATCTCTGAGCTTCCCCCAAAGAGTTACAGTGTATGACAACTCTCATTTATCAGGGTTATGTAAGCCTTCCTCCATCTGCCTATCATCTACCTTCTTCCCATCCAGTGTTAATCTCTCTAGTAGCACATGCTCTGTCATCTCCTTCTACACTGAGTGCTATCTTCAGTGTGGAACACAGGCTCAGGCACTCAGATCAGGCTATGCTACAAAGTAATGAAGCCCTTCTTACTTCCAAAGAAAAATAGATGGAGAAAACTCATCCTTAATTAATAACATGGGCAAGTATCTGCCTTGTGTGAACACGTGGGGCCTCCATGAGTTCCCACTATGGTCTAGAGAGAAAAGGGGATTTTCTCAAGGTCATTAAAAGTTGACAGCAAAGCTGGAGCTTGACTGTGAGGGCTTTCTGATTATTCTCTTTACCTCAGATCAGTCAAACACACAAGGAGCTTTCCTGAGATAATCTTGCATTTGACAATCTCAGAGATCCATTTTCAAGCATTCAAGTCTTGCCCCCTTAGGAATCAGCCACAGTGTGACTATGGGCAGCAAGTCAGACCTCAGGTCTTCCCCAAATAGCCCCTTTTCTGCCTCATGGAAGCAAACCATGCCCTAGCTGGAAAATCCAAAAAAGGGTTTTAAGCTAAAAAATGAAACCCAGGACTCTCCTTTTGCAAACATAGGAGCATGTAAACCAGTAAGTTTAGGAAGCCAACTCTGTACTAAAAATTCAGAAAGATACTGGATACTCAAGGTGAATGGAGAGGGTCAGAAAGGAGTGAAATGGAAGGAAAGTTAAGCTGGGATCTACTTCCTGCCAAGGTTACAGGCATTGCCATCAGCTGGCAGTGCAACTTCAGGCTAGTTATTAAACTTTGTTCATACTCTGTTTCCTCATTTGTAATATGGGGGATCTGATAGCAACTATGTCATAAGGATGGTGGGTGGGCTAAAGGAGTTGAGTTCTGCCATATAAGTAACTTAGCATGGAGCACAACAAATGCTTACTTTATGTTTGTTGTCATTTCTTCCAAGTTCCTTCTTTGGCCTCTATTGGTGTGGAGTATCTCATTGCTTTTTTTTTTTCCCACAGATTTTCATTCTGTCACTCAGGCTGGAGTGCAGTGGCTCAATCAAACTCACTGCAGCCTTGAATTTCTGGGCTCAAGAGATCCTCCTTCCTCAGCCTGCCAAGTATATAAGACCACAGGTATGCACCACTATGCCCAACTAAGTTTAAATTTTTTTCATTTATTTTTTATGTTATTCTATTTATTGTTTAGACTGGGTCTTGCCCTGTCACCCCAGGCTGGAGTGCAGTGGCAGGATCTCAGCTCACTGCAGCCTCAATCTCCCAGGCTCAAGTGATCATCCTGCCTCAGCTCCCCAGTAGCTGAGACTATAGGCATGCACTACCATGCCCCACTAATTTTTGTACTTTTTGTAGGGATGGTGTTTTGTCATGCTGCCCAGGCTGGTCTCAACTGCCTGAGCTCAAGCGCTCCTTCTGCCTCAGCCTCTCAAAATGCTGGGATTACAGTTGTGAGCCATCATGCCTGGCCACATATCCTTCTTTATCTAAGGTCAGAAGAACCTTTAATATCACTTAACCTTCGTTGGTCAAATAGTCTTTTCTTCAACCACTGGCCAAGCTGAAAGTAGAAACTAAAAAATACCACACCATTATTTGGCATGCAAAGAAACTCTCGCTCCCCTACCCTCACCATTTCCTCTCCTTTCCCTTTTGCCTCTTCCCCCATTCTCTCCCTTTCTCCTCCCTCCCTCACCTTCTCCTTTCCTCCTTTCTTTTTTTCCTTCCCTGCTTTCTTTCGCTTATTGAAAGGCCTCACAGGATGCTGTCCGTGGTGCTGACTTGTTTTTCTCTCTTGATCAAACTGCATTCAAATGAAAGATCACACCGCTGTTGAATGCTGAAGCTGAGGACATTCCCCAAGCTATTCTCTGTGCCTGCGGTGTGGCCAGGGCTCTGGCCGTTACCGCTGGCCACAGTGCCCCAGAGATGCTGATGCTGACCTGGACCAGAGGTGCCAGCCTCGGCACTGCCAGTTCCCACAGCCATTGACTAGAGCCCCAGGGCACAGGCAGCTAGCAATTTATCTGGGTGCCCCAGGGACTGCTATTGGCAAAGTGATGGCCCCACGGGGACAAAATGTGAAGCTAAAGCAGGATACACAGGCCGGAGATAAGGCCAAGAACAGATTCCCTTTAGCGCTCAAGTGCTGTTCGTCAGAAATCGACAGCCCCACGGCCCTGGCCGGTGACAGGCACAGGGTGATAACAATGCCGTGTGATCAGCATCATTGGAGGACAGGCTGTCACTGGCTCCCAAAGATAAGGAAACAATGGACGACCCCTCCGCCTAGGGGAAGGCCTGCATGGAGCCCCCAGGGCAAAGTAGCAAGATCTAAAGTGCGTCTCTGACCCCTGGCACCTCACCAGCATCCCCTCCTCCCAGCAGGCCCCCAGAGCTCCTTCCTGTCACCCAGGGACCCTGGCCTCCATTGTGCACCCACTATTATGAGCCCTGTTCTCTGGAGTTAATCATGTTATCTCTAGAGCACAGGTGTTAGTGGATGATAACAGAGAAGCAGTTCCCTCCCCAGCTCCCTGCGCCACAGACACTGCTAAGGGAGTGGAGTGGGAGAGCAGAGCTTTCTCCAGGTGGTTTATGCAGGCCATGGACTCAGCACTAACAGCCTCTCTCCAGCACTGGACTCTTGAGAAATAAAAAGAGTGGGTGTGGAGGGGCTCCCACATTTTCTAATGTCTTCCTATTCCACCCCACTGGAGCAAAGCTGTTAACCCTACACTTGGGGACTTATTTTGGGGTGGGTTCCACTGCCCTGACTTGGCTACATCCCTTCCCCCACCACTTCTGCACACCCTTTCCCTACCATAGCCCCAGTAGCCATGAAATGGGGACTCAGCACACCTTGGTCCTAGTTCTTTCCCTGGCCCTAGCTTGATGAATGATTTAGGGATCATAGGCAAGTCACTTCACTTTCTGGCCTCAGTTTCTTCAACTGTAAGTTGGGGCCACTCATCTGTAACTATCAGATCTGCCAGGTGGTACGAAGTTCCAGTGAGACAAATATATGTGAGGAGTGGGCGGTGGGAGATCTGAGATTTACCCCCCACTAACCAGGCCCACTGAGTACAGCGTGGAGCACTGCTGGGTCTCAGCTTAGAAGTTGGCTCTGCCTGACTCCCCAGGTGGCAAGATCATCCCCCAGTTCTCCTCCTCTTCTATGCCTAGGCTGTGATTTCTCGTGGGCTCACCTCTCATACCCTCCTGTTTTCTTTCTTTCATGTCTGTCTCTCAACTGATTCTTGTTCTTGCCTTTTTTCTGATCTTTGACGTACATCTGTAAACCTCACTCTGCTTCCTCATTTGTTGCTGATGCAGAAAGAATGCAAAGGATTATTTATTTAGCTCATATTTTGGCACCATTATGGATGACTTTGATGTTGCTTTGGACAACCCATCCAGCACCCTGGCTTCATAGTTTTTTTGATCCTCTCAACTCCAATGACCTCCACCCACTCACCCCTTCAGTTCGTGCCTGCGGACACATTCTAGACTTTGCCATCACTCACAACTTACCCATCTTGAAAATATTAAACTTTCTGGTGATAGCTCCTGTGTTCTTCATTCTCTAATTCTACTCTGCCTTCTCTTTAGCATCACTAAGATCTCTAGTTCTTTCTCTCTCCATTTCCTACCAAAATGCTTGCCCTTTGCTTGGTCTATTTCTTTTCTAACTGGCCAAGATCCCCTGACTCATCATGTCAAATATGTCCCTGCCCATGCGTCCTTTGTCCCTCTCCTGCCCCCATTTATTTACTCCATTCACTCATTCATTCATTCATCCAATATATTTTTAGGGCTGGTCAAGGGAATCAGTAGTATTATGCAATTTTCTTTTTTTTTTTTTTTTTTTTTTTGAGACAGAGTGTTGCTCTACTACCTAGGCTGGAGTGCAGTGATTTGATCATGGCTTACTGCAGCCTTGACCTCCTGGGCTCAAGCTATCCTCCCTCCTCAGCCTCCTGAGTAGCTGGGATTACAGGCATGCACCATCATGTGCAGCTAATTAAAAAAATTCTTTTGGTAGAGACAGGGTCTCACCGTGTTAAGCAGGCTAATTTTGAACTCCTGGCCTCAAGTGATCCTCCCACCTCGGCATCCCAAAGTGCTGGGATGACAGGCATGAGCCATTGTGCCCAGCCCCAGCACATTTTTATTGTGCATCTACTATGTGTCAGGCACAGTGCTAGGATCTAGAGAGACTATGGTAAGCAAAATAGATAATAGTTCTCCCCCTGAGCTCTAGAATTCAATCCAGTTGAATTCACTCTTGGCTATTATATTTGGGATGCTGAGGGTTCCCTATGAATTTCTGGTTTCTAACATTCTCTGGACCCTCATTGTTACTGTCCAATCTTTTATTTTTTTATTTGTTTGTTTTTGTTTTCTGCTGTCCAGTCTTTTAAATGGGTGCTACATTGGGTCAGTAGTTTTAGACATTTTAGTATCCTGACACATTTACAAATGCCCCCCCCCCCTTTTTTGGAGACAGGGTCTTGCTTTGTTGTGATCCCCTCACCTCGGGGTCTCCCAAAATGCTGGGATTACAGATATGAGCTACTGTACCCAGCCTACAAATCTTATTGAAGTTATAGACCTCTCCCCAGAAGAGTACCCTTGCATATACATTCCATCGACAATTTTAGAAGTCCATGGACTCCATAAGCCCAGTCAAGAGCCTGTAAATTAGACAAATTCTGCAAACATATTCAACTTTTTGGCCTAAGAATTACGAATCTTATCTTGCCTTCAACCCATACACTACCATTTTTCACATCAGGGGCACAGAGGGTAAGGGGCAGAGTTCAGGAGCTCAATTGTAGAAACAGAGATACAAATGAAGATGAGGCAGGTCTTGTTCATTCTCTCCAAGGTGCATAATAGCATTTAAAAAATCTTTCTTCCTTAGTCACTTCCCAAGAGTGCTGAATTGGAAAATGTGGGTATCTTATCTTCTGCTGGGCAAAAAAAAAAAAAAAATCTCAAAACCTAGTGGCTTAAAACAACAATAAATATTTATTACCTCTCACAGTTTCTGTAAGTTGAGAGTTCAGGAGTGGCTTAGCTTGATGGTTCTGCTTTGGGTCTCTCATAAGTTTGCAGTCAAGATGTCAGCTGTCTTCTGAAGGCCTGCCTGGGACTAAGCGTCTGCTTCAAAGGTGGTTTACTTACCTGGATAGCAAATTGGTTCTGAATGTTGTCAAAAGGTCTCAATTCCTCCTCATGTGGATTTCATTCTAGGGCACCTGAGTGTCCTCACAACATGCGGACTGGCTTCCCCCAGAGCAAGCGATCCAAGAGACAGCAAGGTAGAAACTGCAGTATCATTTATGAGATAGCTTTGGGAGTCACATCTCATTATTTCTACAATGTCTCATATGCTTTTTTTTTTTTTTTTCTTAAGAGGCAGGACATTGCTCTGTTGCTCCTACTGGACAGCAGTGGCTCCATCATAGCTCACTGTAACCTCAAGCTCCTGGCCTCAAGTGATCCTCCTGCCTCAGCCTCCTGAGTAGCTGGGACTACAGGTGCACACCACTGTGCCTGGGTAATTTTTTTCTTTCTTTTTTTGTTTTCTATTGTTGGTAGAGATGGGGGTCTTGCTGTGCTGCACAGGTGGGTCTTGAACTCCTGGCCTCAAGCAATCCTCCTGCCTCAGCTTCCCAAAGTGTGGTGATTACAGGCATGAGCCACTGTACTCAACCATATCCTGTTGCTTACACAGGTAAGTCCTGGTCAGTGTGAAAGGGGACTACCCAAAGGGATAGATACTAGGAGAGGAGAGTCACTGGGGCCATCTTGGATGTCAGCTACAACTATGGGAGATGTTCCCAGTGGGGAAACCATGATGTTTGCGCATAAGTTATTCGTAAGTTGAGACTTTCTCAGTCATCTCTGCCTATGCTTTTGAGGGCATCTATTAGTTTTCAATTGTTCATTTTACTTTGCATTCCAACACCAGGAGGTTAGCTAGCAAAGCGTATTTTTCTTCTGTTACAAGTGCAGGTGTGTAAGTTATCACTACATTGGGACTAATGAAAACAGCCATCCTTTATGTAGCAGTTACTAAGTGCCAGGCACTCTCGTAAGCACTTTACATATATTAATTCATTTAGCTATTTAAAAACCTTATGAGGTAGAAGTTATTCTTGCCCCCATTTTACAGATGAGAAAATGGAGGCACACAAAAGCAAAGTAACTTCTGCAATTCCCCACGGCTAGCAAGTGCCAAAGGAGGGATTGAACCTTAGCAGTCTAGAGAGTCTGTGCTCTTAATCACCACGCTTGACCACCAGCAGAAGGGGTTGTAGATGGTGTGGAATGTAGATGTACCCAAGTTCTCCTGGGGGCATTTAGAGAGAGTCAGTGACTGAGAGCTGCAGAGCATCAACATCCAGGGCACAGTATGGGAAAATGAGAAGAGGCAAACTAAGAGGTAGGAAAAGAAGCAGGAGATGGGTGTGTGCTGGAAGTCAGATGTGAGAAGAGCAAATGTGGGCAAGAGTGAGCGGCCCAGGTCACAGAGTTGGTGAGCAGAATAAGGATGACATCAGAAGTACTGGATGAAGCAGTTTGGTGGAGTGATGTGTGGCAGCCAGGTTAAAGTTGGCTAGAAGTGGATGGGAAGTGAGGCGGCAGGTGGACCACTCTTGGGACAGAGCAGCTGTGAACGATGGGAGAGGCATGGGGCGAGTGGAGGGAGAGAGAAAGGGCCCCCCCACCAGCAGGAGATGGGGATCCAGGACAGATCCCAGCCTGAGCCCAGGCGTCTCACCCAGGCCAAGCCGAGCAGAATCTGTCGGGCAGAGGCTTGTTCTTCCCAGAAGGAAGCTCCCATCACAGTAAGTGCCAAATGAGGCCTGAAGACACAAATATTTGTTCGGCTTCTGCCCTTCTTGTTCAAATAGGGCATTCTCTTTAGGGATGGAGGTTGGCTGCTGCAGCGAAGAAGTGAGAAGTCAGTGAGGGTGGGAGAGTGTGAAGGAGGAGCAAGTGCTCTGGGGTCCACTAATGAATTCCCCAGGCTCCTGAGCTACTGGAATCCATTAGTTCATGAAAGCAGTTAAATAATACCCCGGCTGCTTTATGAGACATCTGTTCAAATAAAGCCAACCTTTTTCCTCGAGATCAGACTTCATCCCACTCCCTGGTGCCCATCCTGCTCTGTCTGACTGTGGCTGAATCAGGGGTTGCATGATACCGCCTCTCTGCACCCCGGCTACAAGACCGTGTGTTATTGTGTGAGGGTGTGTGGCTTTGCCATGGCCGGGTGTTACTCTGGAGCTATCCTCTGTGTGGGTTTCTTTTTGCCAGTGTGTAGGAGTCCACCCATGGACTGAATTACTCTGTGTTTGTGTGTGTGTACACATATGTGTTTGTAACACTGTCTCGCTGTGCAGCTGTATTATGTGGTTTGTGACTGTGTTACCCTAAGGCTACACGTCTGGGAGCGTGTGTTGCTCTAAGAGTTTCTTTCCATGCTGTGACAATTTGTGCCTGTGTGTTATCGTGATATAGCACGATACTGTGTGTAATTTGGTGTAAGGCCTCCTCTGTGTGTGTGTGTTCATGTGCACATGTTACCCGGGGATCCTTGTTCTTAGAGCTCCCAAGATGGTGGTGGGCGGCTTCCAAGATGGCGGCAAGCCTCTTGTTCTCTGACCTGGGGTTCTTTGCCTCAGGGTTCCAAGGAATGGAATCTTGGGCCATGCGGTGAGTGTTGTAGCTCTGTTAGAAGCCGTGGGTCATGGAAGTGAACCGTGGAACCCAGCGACTAGTGTTCAGCTCAATTAGGACGAACCCAGGCACTTAGCTGTGCAGGAACAATGGCGAGCCTCTAGCCTGATCAGGAGCTCTGTTTTCACTCTATTAAATCTTGCAACTGCACACTCTTTCTGGCCCATGTTTGTTACGGCTGGAGCCGAGCTTTCACTCGCTGTCTACCACTGCTGTTTGCTGCCATGGCAGACCCGCCGCTGACTTCCACTCTTCCAGATCCAGGGTGTCTGCTGCACTTCTGTCCGCTGCACTTCATGGTCACCTCCCCCAGCTAGGCTTAGGAATTCTTAGTCGGCCTAGGAAATCCAGCTAGTCCTGTCTCTCACACACACACTGTAAATTTATCAGTGACTTTGCACATGGCTATATGACACTGTCTTGTGTACAAAGGTACACGTAAATGATGTGCCTGTGTGTTACTCTGCAAATTGGGTATTGCGCTACACACAGTGAAGTCATGGGACACTGTGTTTTAGTGGGACACTTTGTTGTGACTGCTTGTGTGCACAGAAGGACCTGAATCTCTGACTTCCCCTCCCAGTGGACCAAGACCACTCTGAGGAGCACCTGGACAGATGTGGGAAATGTGAATGATGATAGCTGGGATAGCACCACTTCTCAACTGTTGAATAAAGGTCTAAGCCTTAAATCTCAGAAAGGATCAGTCCAGGGCAGAGGCAACACCCAAGAGGCAGCCAGTCCAGTAGCTGGGCAAAAGAAGGAGCCTAGGCTGGGCGCAGTAGCTCATGTCTGTAATCCTAGCACTTTGGGAGGCCGAGGCGGGTAGATCACGAGGTCAGGTGTTTGAGCTGGCCAACATAGTGAAACCCCATCTCTACTAAAAGTACAAAAAATTAGCTGGGCGTGGTGGTGGGTGCCTGTAATCCCACTTACTCGGGAGGCTGAGGCAGGAGAATCACTTGAACCTGGGAGGTGGACATTGCAGTGAGCCGAGATGGTGCCACTGCACTCCAGCCCGGGTGACAGTGCGAGGCTCTGTCTCAAAAAAAAAAAAAAAAAAAAAAAAGACGAAGAAGAAGAAGAAGAAGAAGAAGAAGAGAAGAAGAAGAAGAAGAAGAAGAAGAAAAGAAGAAGAAGAAGAAGAAGAAGAAGAAGAAGAAGAAGAAGAAGAAGAAAGAGAAGAAAGAAGCCTTCAGGGAAGCAAGGTGGTCAGCTGGTGGCATCCAAGCCCAAGGGAGGCAGGTGGACAGATGGGGGCAAGGGCAGAACCTGGGGATTCCAGAATCTGCACATCCCTGCTGCGGCCATGATGCAGGGGGGTTAGACTAGCAACATCCACATGCATCAGAAGCACTGGGGAATTTTATCTAAATGGACTATAAGCAAAGATTCTGATATACTAGGGCTGGAGCAGGGTCCTGGGGTCTACGTTTATACCAAGACTCCTGGCTAGTCAGGGAACCTCACTTTAAGAAACACTGGATTCCAGGATCCACAAGGAAAAGGTGAGAAACATGAGGCACAGTAAGAATCTAGAGGGGAAAAGGAAGAAAACAAGAGAGGAAAAAAAAGGAGAAAGGGAAGAGGAGATGGAGAAAGTGATGTTGCAGACATCATTGGTGCCCTGCCTGTACCTCCTGAGCACTGGTCACTCTAGTTTGTACCCTGAGTCCTATGGGCTCTTCACCTGAGGACTCTTGGATTCCCTCTCTCTCTCCCTCTCTCTCTCCCTCTCTCCCCATTCCCCCACTGGAATCATCTGCAAAATCAGCTATTAGCACTCACATTCTTGTCTAAGTGTTGGCTTTTCGGGAATCTTAAGACAGGTGAGGGGAAGAAATCCAAAAACTCCTCAGCCTGAAGCATCCAGCTGACCAGCAGGAGGAACAACAAGGGTGTGGGGTGGGGCTGCCAGGCTGCTCCTCCCATTAGCTGTTTGAGCTTCTCCCCTACTTTGGGAGGTTGCAGCTGCCTACTCAGGTGATGACTCTCTCAATAGACCTGCTCCCTCTCTGGTCTTTTGGATGTCTGATCATTTTAATTGATTGTCAGAAGTCTCCACTTCCAAAGCATTGTTCTTGAGGCCACAGGCTGTTGCCCCCATGCCTGGCAGCCAGTAGTTCCACTCAAAGGCCCCTTAGCCCGGCCGGGGGAGGTAACAGCTGGCCTGGGCAGAATCTGCCCAACCCCCCCCACCCCACCCCAGCAACTCCAGTTCTGGAGGCCTCCTTCCAGCACCATCTGGATGGAATTCCTCTGCTCAGACTGTGTTTGGAGCAATGTCTGCATGGTCAGATGTTGCTGCTCTTTGATAAACCCAGCCTGTCTCCCTTGGGCAGCCCCACCATCTGCTTTGGCTATTTCTTGCAGGAATGTACTGCATGAAAAAAGACCCCTCTGTGGTGGGGCCCAGCTGCCCGAAGTTCCACCCCTGTGAATAGAGAGCCTGGGCTTTGTTCGGGGGTCAGTTTGATGACAGCCTCTGACAAGTGCCCAGCACTTCCCAGTGTCTAAAGCACCATTCCAGCCTTTCCCCCAGTGCTGGAAAGAGGGGATATGGGGTCTGACCCATGGGTCCGTGGGTCTTCACTAGAATAGCAAATGAATTTCATTTCGAATGGCACGCTGATGATGGCTGGCTCCCCAGGGCCCCACAGTGAGGATTCTGAAGCTGTCTGGACTCAGAAGAAAAGATTGTCAAGTGACTTGACACAATGTCCTGGAGCCTGGAGTGGGGAACGGTAGCAAACGGCTGATGCCCTCAGCCACCTCCAAGTTCTTCTCAGGCCTGGGTGGACAGTCCCAGGGCCTGCTGGCAGCTGCTCGTCTTGGATCCTTCACCCTTCTCAGCCTGAGGTCTTCCTCTGGTGCCATGAGAGCTAGTGCAGTCCACTCACAGGGCAACCTGGAAGTGCCAGATATTTAACAACCCCCCGCAGGGTGAGGGCAGCCTCAACCTATGAGGGATGGTGGGTCAGTGGATAAAGGATCCAGGTTCTCTGCCCCTTGCTGGGCCAATTCTGAGGCACATTCTACACGATTGCTCAGAGTCTCCAATGGGATTGAGCCCCAGTTGCCCATAGCAGTGACTTGCTCATCAATGCACCTTGACTGGCTATATCCCCCCATCCCCTGCCCCGTCTCCCTTTCCTACTCCCTCACCATTCTTTCTGGGGTCACCTCACATATGAACCACCTCCACTCAAGTCCTGGCTTTGGGGGGAACCCAAACTAGAGCAAGAGTGATGGTGAACGTGTCCACCTCCCACACTATAGTGGGCAGTGATAGTATTGGGTAGCGTTGACCTTTTGCCAGCACTAGGAACTGAGGATGGGAAATGGGGAAATGAGGCCAACGGGTCAGGACCATAGCCTTTGTTTTTCTGTTGTTGTTGCTTATTTGTTTGTTTGTTTGAGATGGAGTCTTGCTCCGTCACCCAGGCTGGAGTACAGTGGCGGGATCTCGGCTCACTGAAACCTCTGCCTCCTGAGTTTAAGTGATTCTCCTGCCTCAGCCTCGCAAGTAGCTGGAATTACAGGCACCTGCCACCACACCCGGCTAATCTTTGTATTTTTAGTAGAGATGGGGTTTCATCATGTTGGTCAGGCTGGTCTCAAATTTATGACTTCAAGTGATCCGCCCGCCTTGGCCTCCTGAAGTGCTGGGATTATAGTCGTGAGCCACCACGCTGGGACAGGGCCATAGCCTTTGAAAGGCCCATCTGCTGGGGCTGGTGGACACCCACATCGGTAGCATCAGGAACATGCTGAGTAGTACAGAGCAGGGGGCTGTGGAGAAGGATGCACGTGCCTCCATATGGTGAGGCCAGCGGAGGCTTTCTGGAGGGGATCACGTGGGCTGAGACTTACTTCGGATGGGAATCAGTCCTTGCCCTTTGTGTCCATGAAGGGTCAGCTCTTCTTCCAGGAGGGCTGTCATCACCTGCTTCCTGGGCTGGGTGACTTTCCGCTTGCATTGGCTGGTACAGCACCTGAACCTCTGTTTTGTGGCACCCCATGGCCAAGGGGCTATTTGTTGGATTATTTGACCAAATATCTGGCTCCCTGACTAGATTACAAGCTTCACGTGGGCAGGGACGAGGCCTGGTTTTGTTGACTTGTCAGTTCCCAGCACCAAGTACACCTCCTTCCTGTGTCCCCTCTGCCATTGCTCTAGCCCCAACTTCATTGCCTGTCTTTTGGATAATTGTACTAGTCTTCTTACTGGTCTCCCTGCCCCTAAAAGCCACCCTGAAGGGACTGCTGTATCAGCTCTGGTTTCCCAACCCCTAGCAGCTATGGTCAGTCCCCCTTCTCTGTGCAGGGGGGTCAATTCTGATCCAGATCAAAAGGCTGGAGAACTCCGCTTCCACTCACGGGACCAGAATGTAAGAACTGGGATTATTTCAACTTCCTGAATTGTTCCCAGTCCCCCTGATAAGTCCTGACACCTTCATCACCCACTGAGCCACAGCCTTGCCCCAGTGGTGTCCCAGTGTACAAGTTGGGAAGCTGAGTCAGAGCTGCCTCCTTTTGAGTTTCCTTCTCCTTGGATTTCTTCTCCTCCAGGAAGCTGTGTTATATGCCTCCTTGGCTGCACCAAGAAGGCATTATTTGAGTAAAAACTGAAGGGGTGAGGGAGTGAGCCACGTGGATGCTGGAGGAGAGGGTTTTAGGCAGGGGTGTAGTCAGTGCTAATTCCTGAAGCAGAAAGAGAACCAGAGTGACAAGTAACAGCAAGCTGGGTATGGAGAGAAAGATAAGAGATGAGGTCAGAGTAGGGGAGGCAGATCCCACAAAGACTGGTGAGCCACCCTGAAGGTCTTTAGCCATTGTTCTGAATGAGATGGGAGCCGCTGAAAGTCTTTGAGCAGGGGAGGCCAGGATCTGACCTATGTCATAACAGCCTCATTCCAGATTCTGTGTTGTGTGGAGATTGCAGGAGGGGCTGAGGCAAAAGCAGGGAGCCCAGATGGGAGAGGTTGGCCAGAATTCAGCTGAGAGATGCTGGTGTTAGTAACATGATGGAGGTGATAGTGGCATGAACTGACCAAACTCTAGATCACAGATTCACAGAGTATAAAAGACTGACTTTCCCAATTTGTCTTCCAGGACCCTCTTTTCCTGGGGGCAGTCTCCCTTTGGCCCGATGCCCTGGCCCACCCTATATGGTGGGTTCATGGCACTGTCACTCCTGCAAACCCTGCCCCTGTCCTCACTCCACCACTCTGCTGCAGGCCCTGGAGAATACTTCTGGGACACTGAGCTCCTGCTCATCAGGCCCTTCCAGATCTGAAGTGTGTGGCCCTGCAGCAACCCAGCTCCCCAATTCTCACCCCTCCTCTTCTTCAGCCCTAGCTGCCTGACCCCCTCTTATGGACAAGAGGCCCTGCTCCCATCTCCAGGCCTGCCCCAGGCTCCAGCCACATCAAAAGGTTTCAGTTGCCCAAATGCACCAGATCTTTCCCATCTCTGGACCTTGCTAGAATGCCCCTCCTTCATCCTTTTTATCTAAACAACTCCTCATATTTCCTTAAGACTCAACCCAAGTATCATCCCTTCCAAGAACTCTTCTGAGGCCCCTTCAGATTGGGACATGCCTTTCCCCTATTCTCTTGGCCACAACACTTTCTCTGGGGGGACTACATCTACCTCCCATAACTGTACACCTTAGCTACCTAAAGTGAGCCCACCTCGATGAACTTGCTCCGAACAGTCAATGGCTCCCTATGCCTGATGTTTAGAACACAATGCGACTTTATCTTACCTTCCAGCGCTATCTTCCACACATGCTTTCTGCATTCTCCAGCTCCCACCACACTTGACATCCCCGATTTCTTCGCCATGAGTTTTCCCCTTTCAGTGGATGAGAAGTGGCCCAGGATGTTCCCAGTGACACATTAGCATGTGCCCTATGCAGAGGGGCAGGATGGACTTTCAGATGCCTGAGGAATGAGAACTAAGGCACATGCCTGGGAGTGAGATGAGGATGCAGTGCCCTCAAGCTCCTAGTCAGACAGGCCTGGGGTTGAAACTCAGCTATGTGACCTTGGGCAAGCTGTTTCAACTCTCTGAGCCTTGGTTTTCTCCTTTGTTTTGTTGTTGCTGTTTTGTTTTGTTTTTGTTTTGAGGCAGAATCTCACTGTCACCCAGGCTGGAATGCAATGGCATGATCTCAGCTCACTGCAACCTCCGCCTCCTGGGTTGAAGTGATTTTCCTGCCTCAGCCTCCCTAGTAGCTGGGTTTACAGGCACACACCACCATGCCCAGCTAATTTCTGTATTTTTAGTAGAGATGGGGTTTTACCATGTTGGTCAGGCTGGTCTCCAACTCCTGACCTCAAATGATCCATCCACTTCAGCCTCCCAAAGTGCTGGGATTATAGGAGTGAGCCACCACACCCGGTCGGTTTTCTTCTTTGTAAAATGGAATATGAATACCTGCGTGGCAGGGGTGTCATGAGAGCCCAGGGAAATAATTAATCCAAAACGGTTAGCACGTGACTGACATTTCATGAAAGCATCACCAAATTGCCATAATCATTATCATGAAACAGGTCAATCATAAAACTTCTGCCATTTTTCTAGCCATGGCAGTGACAGGGGAATGGACTTTTTGCTTAGACCTGACAGTGCCTGGCTTGTCAGGACAATTCAGGATCCTCCAACACCCAGCTCTGGGTGGTTCATGACTAGTCAGTTGCAGTTTGACAATTTTGTCTTGAGGACCCGGGTCATAGAACCCCAGAGCTGATGAGACTGTTGTTCTCTGTGGCCCAAGACAGGGCCATGGGAGGCCCTGGCCTTAGGGTTGCAGAGGAAGAGCCTCCAACTTCAGCCTTTCTCTCAGATATCCTCATCAGAGCAATTCTCAGTGGCAGAATTTTCAGGACATCAGCCTTGGCCAAAATGCAAGTTCCAAGGTGATGGAAGATGTGAGTCCAGACATCCGTCAACCAGCAATGGCAGAGCAGATGGGGGTGTCACACAGGCAAGGGGGCTCAACTGCAGACCTCTGGAGCCAGACACATCCCGCTGTCCCCTTTGAGCTCCCTGTCAGTTCTGCTCAGGACCACTCCAGGTCTTAAGTACGTAGCAGCTTCTTGAGATCCTTTAATTCCCCTCTCAAGTCTAGGCCAAGCTTCCAACTTTTGGTGCAGGAAGGACTCTGTAAGTTCTGGTTTTGGTTGGGTAAATTTATACCTGTATCCTATGGGTCCTTGTAAGTCTCTAATTTGAGATTCCATATTTGCTTCCAATAGCAGAGGTGTCAATTAACCCTGAGTGTTCATCTCCAACCCAGAAGGAGTGAAGACGGCATGACCAGCCCATGGCGCTCTGTCCTCTTGTGTCCACGGAAGGGAAGACGTCACTAAGTAATCATGATATTCCCTCCCACTAAGGCTACACTCATCATCAGAATCCAGGGCTCCTGCAAGCCACTGCCAAATGATTGGGAACCCTATTTGCATTTGAGCAAATGTTTTTGGGCCCAGATTATAGCAATGATGATGGTAATGGTGGTAACGGTAATGATGGTGACAGTGATGATGATCCTATTTCCAGAGGAACTTTGTGGTTTGAGGCTTGCAAAGTCCTGTCAGCTATATGCCTCCACAACCCATTCCTACAACTGTCAAAGATAGGTAATTATATTATTCAGTATTCAGGCTTCTTTAGGTTTTAAGTAACAGAGTATTTTTTTTCTCAATCATGCTGGAAAAAAGCCCCACAGAGAATGATGATGTCTACACCTTGGTCACCTCTCAGGGTGGGTTGAGGGAGGGGGCAGATGATTCTCCAAGACAGTGAATTCTAGGGGTACAAAAAGCACAAATCCACAAGAGTGTAATTGCCCCCACCTCACCATTTTATAGAAGAGAAAAGTGGTTGCTCAGAGATGCCAGGTGCCCTGCCCAAAGTCACACAGCCAGAGAGTGGAAAAGCCAGGACTAACACCCAGGATTCTGAAGCTTTGAGTTCAGGACACTTTGCTCATCCCTAGCACTGCTTCTCAGAGGCTAAAGCAAAGTGACCCTCGCTACCTCCAAGACAGCCCCCGCGGCAGAGCATTCTGAGGGGGTCTTTAGTAATGCTGGTGAGGACCTCAATATGGACAGATCGGGCTTCTACTGCTGCCAGTTCCAGCCAAAACTGGCCTGGGTACAGATTCAGAGGGGACAGTGGGGGCAGGACAAGCAGGGACTCTCCTCTCCCAGTCATCAGCCAGCCCAGGCCCAGGCGCAAGCTGTCCTGCGTCCTCCCAGCTAGGCAACAGCAGGAGTCCAAACAGGCAATTAATTACTGCCTGGCTGCTGCCGGCTCTCCGCCTCCCCTGCTCAGCCGAGTGTGTAATGGAAATGGAACCAAAACAGACTCCCCTGCCCAGAGGGTCCCTGGCATGCCCAACAGAGGATGAGCTCCAGGGAAGCAGGGAAGGGGCCTGAGACACAGAGGTGAGTTTATTAACACAATGAGCTTCCCTGACCCCTTCTCCCTCACCTTTCCCTGCCTTTTGACTGCAAAAGCAGTCTTGACAGGACTGTGATCCCAAGTGATCCCTCCCTGGCGGCCTGAGTATAGTGGTATTATTGGTATTAATCTTATAATATTAATAACAGTGAAGTAGGCAGTGTCCTACATACTGTACAGGCATTACCTCTTTTTTTTTTTTAAACAGAGTCTTGCTCTGTTGCCCAGGCTGGAGTGCAATGGCGCAATCTCGGTTTATTGCAACCTCCACCTCCCAGGTTCAAGCGATTTTCCTGCCTCAGCCTCCTGAGTAGCTGGGATTACAGGCGCGCACCACCACGCCTGACTAATTTTTGTATTTTTGGTATAGACGGGGTTTCACCATATTGGCCAAGCGGATCTTGAACTCCTGACCTCCTGATCTGCCTGCCTCACCCTTTCAAAGTGCTGGGATTGCAGGCATAAGCCACCATGCCTGGCCAGCATTATCTCTTCAAATCCTCAAATCAGCCTTTGATGTACTTTTTATGCCTATGTTACCAATGAGAAAGCCGGAGACACAGGGAGGTGGAATGGGCCGTAACGAGATGATATAATGTAGTGGTCAGAGCGCATGCTCTGGAACCAGACAGACCCATTTAGGTCACTTACTAGTCATTTGGCCTAGGCAAGTTACTTAACTTCCCTGTGCCTCAGTTTCCTCCTCTGCAAAGTGGAGATGACGATTATATCTACCTTGTAAGGTCACTAGGACAGTGTTTGATGTGAAGCCCTATCCATGGTAGCTCTGTGGCTTCAGAGGGTAGATGCTGTTATCCTTGTTCTACTATTTTACATTGAAATAGTAAATGATTCAGTGCATAAAGTACACCCTATGCATATGACAGACATCAAAAGTGATTAAGAAACTTTTCATCCACAAAATTTCAGGCCCATTCTGAATTCTCTCGCTCTGGATTCCACATGCCTCGCCAGGTAGCAAGCTCAGCTGGGCCTCATCTTCTGTTCTTTGTATTAAGAGCATAATGGGAATTTTTGTTTGTTCCCGGAAGAGCCATGGACATTCTGATGACAAATATTCTTTTATAAAATTTAGACATACTTCCCTGCAAGAGATCCTCAGGTGTTCCCCAACCTAGTTCAAAAAATCACTACCCCTAGGGCAGGGTGCAGTGGCTCACCCTTGTAATCCCAGCACTTTGGGAGGCTGAGGTGGGTGAGAAACCAGGAGTTTGAGACCAGCCTGGCCAACATGGTGAAATCCTGCCTCTACTAAAAATACAAAAATGAGCCAGGTGTGGTGGTAGGCACCTGTAATCCCAACTACTCAGGAGGCTGAAGCAAGAGAATTGCTTGAACCTGGGGGGCGGAGGTTGCAGTGAGCTGAGATTGCACCACTGCACTCCAGCCTGGGTGAGTAAGACTCTGTCTCAAAATAAATAAATAAATAAGTAAATAAATAAAACAAACAGCACTGCCCCAGACTGGGGGAAATTGATCCCCCCTAGACATCCAGATGGGCAGGCTGGCCAATGTGTGGCCAAAGGGAAGAGAAAATCCAACCGAGACTAATGGCATCAAAAAGGCAAGGTACAGACACTAAAATGAGTCAGGAACTGCCCCACCACTCATTCATGCCCCCTGTCTCCCCACAGCCTCTGAGCCCTGGGGCAGGGGGAGCTGGGCTAATTTATTTCTGTAGCCCCAGCACCTGGTAAGGGGCCCAGCACAAAACAGGAGATTGGTGAATGCTGAATAAAGGAACCAGCAAATGAATGAATGAATGGCATAGCTATTTGGGGAAAGATATAGAGTGTAAAGCTATAGAGAAAAGAAGAAAGGAGAAATACAGTGCTGTCCATTCTCAGCTCCTTACAAGTGCTGAATAATCTCTATATTCTTTTGTGAAAGATCCAGAAAGACATATTGCTAAGTGAAAAAAAGAGCTAAGTACACACGGGGTGTAGAATCCTTTATCTTTGTGTTAAAAAAAAGAGAGAAGAGAACAGTAAGAATATACATGTGTATACACTTAAATATTAATAGTTGTACTTGTCGTATAGGCAGATGAGAGGCTACTTAAGAAACCAGTCACTGGCCTGTAATCCCAACACTTTGGGAGGCTGAGGTGGGTGGACCACCTGAGGTCAGGAGTTCAAGACCAGCCTGGCCAACATGATGAAACCCCATCTCTACTAAAAATACAAAAAATTAGCCAGGCATAGTGGCATGCAGCTGTAATCTCAGCTACTCGGGAGGCTGAGGCAGGAGAATCGCTTGAACCCAGGAGACGGAGGTTGCAGTGAACTAAGATCATGCACTGCACTCCAGCCTGGGTGACAGAGCAAGACTCCATCTCAAAAACAACAACAACAAAAACCAGTCACCGTGGTTAGGGACAATCAGAACATGGGTGGATGGGAAAGAGGAGTTACAGGGAGACTTTACCCAATATGCACTTTATATATTTTATAAATTTCTAAATCATGTGAAGTTAAAAAATAAATCAAGTAAAGGAAAACAAAAAAATAGAAAATTTCTGCTCCAAGAAAATGTTGAGTAAGATCCACCTGGCTTAATGACTGGGGAGGGAAGGGAGTGTGCAGTGAATACCTAGTTACAGCCCATCTTCTCAAGGAGTCAGTATAATTAAGGGCTTAGAGTTCTCCAACCTATTGATCTTGGGCCAGAAAACATTAGATGAATTCCCAGGGGCCTCAAGCTTTCCGAAGTTGTTTCTCTAAATTCCACATCTCTCTTGTTGATAACCGGTAGCCTCTGCACGCTCCCACGATGGTTGAAGGGAACAGTTGGTGTGGGCGACTGGGGCTAGAGACGTTAAGAAAGACCTCATAGAGGGGCTGGAGATCACCCTCGGGTGGAAGGGGAAGAGAAGCCCAAAGGCCTGGGTACAAAAGGCAAAGGAGGCGGCAACAACAACAACAAAAAAAAAAGAAGAAGAAGAAAAGAAAAAGCAATATTGTCCCTGCTTTCTCCTTGTCACCTCTCCCCAAGCCCCACCTCCTGAGAAACATCACAATATCCAATATCTTGTAGAGAGAATTTTATAAGCCATGACACTGGGGTAGGTGTAATCCCTCTGACATCAAGATTACATTTGTAATTGACAAATGCAGGCTGGGCATGGTGGCTCACACCTGTAATCCCAGCACTTTGGGAGGCCGAGGCTGGCAGATCACTTGAGGTCAGGAGTTCGAGACCAGCCTGGCCAACATGGCGAAACCCCGTCTCTACTGAAAAACTACCAATAAATAAATAAATAAATAAATAAATTTATAAAAAAAAAAAGGGGGGGGGCATAGTGGTGTATGCCTATAATACCAGCTACTTGGGAGGCTGAGGCAGGAGAATCACTTGAACCTGGGTAGTGGAGGTTGCAATGAGCCCAGATAATGCCACTGCACTCCAGCCTGGGTGACAGAGCGAGACTCTATCTCATAAATAAATAAAGACAAATGCGGAAATAGCACAGATGCTTTCAGGGAGCACTGGACACTGAGAACCCCAGCACAGTGGACTGGAAGGACTGGGGTAGGGGGAAGTCTACAGCACTGCACCTAGGGTCAGAGTTGATTCTGGAGCCAAAGGAAGGAGCCAGTAGCTGGATATGGCTGACCTAACTCTGAGGGGCTTAGGTGCTGTCCAGGCACAAGAATGTCTCCTTGTCTTTGGGATCTAGACTCATAGATCCCACAGTAGGAGGCCCGTGTCCTATAGAGGGACATCCTCTATAGGAAGCCTTTGATGAGCACATTCATTTGGCTTTTACACCTAAGAGGCCTCCTAACCCTTTGATGACCTTCATGTTGATAGACAAAGCAGCCCAGGCTGTGATTTTTTCCCCAAGAAAAAATCCCCAGCCTTGGTCTGCAGCTGCAAGCATCAAGGGCAGAGGGAGGTCTCCAGCAGGCTATACAAAGCTTAAATAACTTTGAACACTGCCCTGGAGCCTAGTGACAGACTGGTCCAGGCCATGGCCTCCTGTGCCATCAAACACCCTTTTCTTAACAAGGTTTGCTCATGCTGGGAACAGACACTTTTCTTTGGCCTGACCTCTCTCAAGGGCTCCTGCCTCGTGTACCCACCTGCGAGTACCACCATCCTTTTAGGCTGAATATGGTCAATGTTGATACTAATAAGTATACCAACAGCAATAACAATATTATCAAAGCTGCCATTTACTGTGTTTACTAAAATGCATAGGACTTTACCCACATTATCTCATTTAATCCTCACAACAACCCTATAAGGAATATACTATTATTGACCCATTTTAGAGATTAAGAAAACGGCACAGAGAAGTAAAACAACTTCTCTTGGGTCTCACAGCCAGCAGAGGTAGTGTTGGGATTCAAATCAAAGCAGTCTGACCCTAGGATGGGTTCCTTTAACGGCGACGTGACACCAAGCTCTTGTTGACTTTCTTCCCCAGCCAGCCTTTCCTCCCAAACTCTCTGTGTCAGCTGTGGCTTCTCTGGTATCCCTGTCATTGGCTGTGGAACCTCAGAATCACCTCTGATAAATAGTTTGGCTTTGGTGACAGACAGATATGGGTTTGAGTCTTGACTCCGGCTCTTGTTGCTGTGTGGCGTTGGGGAAGGTGATCCTGCTCTCTGTTTCTTGGTCTCCAGGTGTGTGAAATAATGTGGCAGTATCTGGTGGGCTTCTGTCATTGCCTGTCCAGTGCCTGTCCTTACTCTGAGAACTGTCTCTTCCCATCCCTATCCACAGGGCCATCATTGGGTTGTCACAGTCTTATATGACATTGACGCTGACATTGACTCTGACTGTAAGACTGTGGCAACCCAGTGATTGCATGGTTTTTTGTTTTTGTTTTTGAGCTGGAGTCTCACTCTATTGCCTAGGCTGGAGTGCAGTGGTACAATCTCAGCTCACTGCAACCTCCATCTCCTAGGTTCAAGCAATTCTCCTGCCTCAGCCTCCTGAGTAGCCAGGATTACAGGCATGTGCCAGCATACCCGGCTAATTTTTTGTGTTTTTAGTAGAGATGGGGTCTCGCCATATTGACCAGGCTGGTCTCGAACTCCTGACCTCAGGTGATCTGCCCACCTCAGCCCCCCAAAGTGCTGGGATTACAGGTGTGAGACACCATGCCCAGCCAATGATTCCATATTTATTGGAGTTGCGGGGGGTGGGTGGGGCACGGTGCTTGATTTGAGCTGACTAAAGTCCTTCCCCAGGACTTTTCAAGCCAAGCTTATGACAAACAGCTAGTTCCACTCCAGCAGTAATAACTATGAGATGGGAGGCTTGGGAGTGGTTAGTGTCATGTTTACTTCAATATGGAAGAAGTTCATAGCAGAAGAAAAGATGACATGCTGAGAGCACGGAAGTGAGAAGAGAGGGGTCTCTGGTCCTGGCTCTCCTGAGGCCGTGCTCCTGAGGCTGCCCCTCCCATAATTATCTGAGACCACAGCATTCTTTCAGTAACGCCCTGTTGGACCTAAGCTGGTGACTGAGGTTGAGAATACATGAGGGGTACTTAGCACATTAGATGGAAAAAGTAAGTCCTCAATAAGTGGTAACTGTTAGGACTTTTCTTTTTTTTTTTTTCTGAGGCAGAGCCTCGCTCTGTTGCCCAGGCTAGAGTGCAGTGGTGCCATCTCAGCTCACTGCAGCCTCTACCTCCCGGGTTCAAGCGATTCTCCTGTCTCAGCCTCCCATGTAGCTGGGACTACAGGTGCCCGCCACCAAGCCCGGCTAATTTTGTATTTTTAGTAGAGATGGGGTTTTGCCATATTGGCCAGGCTGGTCTCAAGCTCCTGACCTCAGGTGATCCATCCACCTCGCCTCCCAAAGTGCTGGAATTACAGGCATGAGCCACCATGCCTGGCCTATTATGACTGTTATTAAGAAAGCACAAGCCTGGGCAACATGGCGAGACACCCACCTCTACAAAAAATGTTTTAAAAATTAGCCAGATGTGGTGGACACCTGTGGTCTCAGCTACTTGAGAGGTTGAGGTGAGAGGATCGCTTGAGCCCGGGAGGTTGAAGCTGCAGTGAGCTGTGGTTGCGCCACTGCCCTCCAGCCTAGGTGACAGAGCAAGACCCTGTCTCAAAAGAACAGAAGAGCACAGACTCAGTTCAAATTCACGCCTTTAGAGGCAGTCACTGGAAGGAGAGAAGGTTACATTCTATTTTCTATAGACACCACTGTGAGCTGTGGGAAGTCCAGGAAGCCTCCGTGGGAGGAGCTTGAGAGAAGGGTGGAAGACAGCTTGACAGGGGCTGGAAGGAGGAGATAGGTCTTGCTGAAGCAAAGAGCTGGACAGTTTGAGGACTCAGCCCCACCTCCCCTGGTCCAGGCCCTGAGAGGCATCTCTATCTGTTCCTCGCCGTCAGCACGGTGGTTTGTCCACAGGCCCGTGGACAGCCTCCTTTACAGAAGCCTCTTGCTGAGCACAGGATACAAGGATGAGAAAGACGTCAGCCACACCCACATGGATGGGCAACATGCCGGGGCAAAGCACAGAGGGTGGCGGGAAGACTTAAGACGGGCATACCCAAAGAGGGCTTTCTGGAAGGAATGACATCGAAGCAGTGACCTAGGAATGAATGATGATACTAGCTAATATCCATGAAGGATAGATTGCATGTGAGGTGTTTCAGATGTGCTCTTACCTTAAATGTAATCCTCTCCGCCACCTCAGGAGGGAGGCCACTGATCATGCCCACTTAGCAGATTACATAACTGAGGCTCTGCCAGGTGAAGTGTTTCCTGGTCACACAGCTACAAAGCAGTGGAACTTGAATTTGAGTTCAGCGCTGTCTGCTCTAAAGTGTGTTCTGAACCACAGAAATGAAAGTAAATGAGAGTCAGGGTGGGAAGCAGATCAACCCCTACAGCTGGAACTAAGGAGATCCAGTTGAGTTGCTGGATAGGAGGCTACTGAAGCAGGCAGGGGCTGGGACACACCAGGCCTTGCAGGTTGCAGGTAGGGGGAGTTTGTGCTTCATCCTGGGGGCAGCTGGATGATGAAAAAGGCCAGGGCTGGCTCTATAACTCTACAAGGTAAGCATCCTGCCCACAGATGCAGGCTGAAGTGCCAATGCACGAGCCTGTGGCCCATGTGCCCTGGGTGACAGGCCGCCTCCTGTGTCTCACCTGCCTGTTGCAGCCCCCTCCCCTTGGCCAGGCGCTGGAGAGAAGGAGCCCAAGGACTCAGGCCCTCTTCCTCTGGAGCAAGGAGTGAGTTGGGGATTCTCAGCCAATCACCAAGCTGTCCCTAAATGAGCCATAATCACCCCTGATTGCTCCTTTGTCGGGCTGGCTCTCAGAGCCAGTTCCATCTGAGACTGTGGGGAGGGGCCCTTCAGACCCATGTGCACTGCTGATTTCCTATTTTAGAATAAACACGTGTGATGGGGGGCTGGACACCCCCTGAGCACTCAGATATCCAAAAGGCAGGCACAGATGAATGTAGGGGTGAACAGAACCAGTCCCCACGGTGAGCAGGAGTTTATAGCTGGTGAGCCACTTCTCCGGTCCTTGGGGCCAGATCATATCCCTATTTGATGAATGAATAACAGGCTCAGAGAGGGGTTAGTGTATTCGATCACAGAGTGCAGACAATGGAGCCAAGGGACATTTCATTCATTCATTCACTCGCCAAATATGTACTGGGCACCTGCTATGTGTCAGGCACTCCGCTAGGTGTTCAATACAAACCTAGACCTTTCCTTATCATGACAACAATAACAATAGCCAGAGTTTATTGAGCACTTACTAAGTGCCAGGTGCTTCACTACCTACATTCCATGTGATGTCTCCTCAATCCTCCTACCAGCACTGTGAAGTGGAGTGATGCAGGCATGCGGATGGGGCGGGAAGGATTTCTCTCTGTCTCCATCCCAAAGGTTGGCATATGCCAAAGGTGACTCACAAATAGTGGCATCTGAAGGAGACAGGAACTGAAGAGCTGAGGGGATGAGAGAAAGGGTCCAAAGAGGAGGGGTGGCCTCAAGGTGGTGACCACATGGTGACCACAGGGGATAGGATCAAAGAACTCGCCCTGCAGAGGGTGGGAAGCCCAGGGAGCTGATTAGGTACAGCCACAGAATGAACTGTGTTGAGAGATCCTACTTAACACTAGTAAAAGCCTCCTCTACACCTTCCTTTGAATGCTCTGTGCAGCTCCCAGCTCTGACCAGTTTAACAATGAATGATCCACCCCTTCTTCCCCCTCCTGGGGCACAGTTCTAGTCTGATCATTGTTATCCCCATTTAACAGATGAGTAAACTGAAGCAGAGAGGTCATGAGTCACCTGCCCAGGGTTGCTCAACCAGTAGTGGCGGAGTTGACTCCAGAGCTGAACCCTGAAGCAATGTTCCCCTCAGGCTGGTCCTGGACCCAGTGGTCATGAGTCTAGCCTGGGAACCCCTCGGTACTTGGCAGGCAGTGGATAAAACAACCTCAGCCCCTCACTAAGAAACAGCAAGCCCCTCCCCCTCCTGCATCTCACCCTCCCCACGGCCCAGCTCCGCTCAGAGCTATTAACCAGGTCACGCTGGCTTGTCCCAGTCCAATAGTTCCCTTAATTGCCTTTTTATAGCACGTCGTACAACTGTTCATTACGCTGTCATATTTCCCCTCGAAGGCAGCAGTGGGGGAGCCAAACTGAGGACAGGGACCCATCCGGGTGGCAGGGGCTGTGTGTGGGGCACCAATGTGTGAAGCTTATTTTCTACTTGGTCAGAATGAATTAAATGCGTGCTTCTCACGCTTGAGTAATACAGGAACCACGTTTAAAGGGGAAAAAAGTCACAGCCCCCCGTCAACAATTGACAAATTATCTTTATTACAATTTTATGAAAATATGTACAGACAGAAAGCTAGGTATCAACTCCTTATCCTTTTAGCTCTACACGATTGGAAAAGCAGAGACAATATACCAGTGCAACAAAAACAAAGCCTCAATATCAGACATTTCAAAAGAACACGAATAATTTAATGTGAGGGCTAGTGTGTGGCTGAAATGAAATCACACTTGCACAGTGAATATGGTTCAGCATTTAGCCCCTCTGTTCTTTTGTCATAAGGCCCATGACAATTAAAGCAGTATTTGGTCATCCAGGAGACCTAGAATCTGCTGGTAGGTTTTTTAGATATAAAATAATATAATATAAAATTGGCCAGGCGCGGTGGCTCATGCCTGTAATCCCAGCACTTTGGGAGGCTGAGGTGGGTGGATCACTGCAGGTCAGGAGATTGAGACCAGCCTGGCCAATATGGTGAAATCCCATCTGTACTAAAAATACAAAAATTAGCTGAGTGTGGCGGTGGGTGCTTGCAATCCCAGCTACTCAGGAGGCTGAGGCAGGAGAATCGCTTGAACCCAGGAAGTGGGAGGTTACAGTGAGCTGAGATCACACCACTGCACTCCAGCCTGGGCAACAGAGTGACTCCATCTCAAAAAAAAAAAAAAAAAAGATATAAAATAATATAAAATTAACCAATTCTGAGAGAGAGCTCACACAGCCTAGGTTGAGAAACAATAAATGTGTCCTGGGAGCCTCTTTTTTGAGGTGGAGTCTTGCTCTGTTGCCCAGGCTGGAGTGCAGTGGCACAATCTTGGCTCACTGCAACGTCCACCTCCCGGGTTCAAGCAATTCTTATGCCTCAGCCTCCTGAGTAGCTGGGACTACAGGCACACGCCACCAATTTTTGTATTTTTAGTAGAGACGGGGTTTCGCCATGTTGGCCAGGCTGGTCTCAAGCTCCTAACCTCAGGTGATCCGTCTGCCTTGGCCTCCCAAAGTGCTGGAATTGTAGGTGTGACCCACTGCACCAGACCAAGCCTTTATCAGCTGTGCAAGTCTAAGCCATCCTATGGGGAACAGCCATGTGTTCTTGGGGCTGGAAAGCCAGGACACAGGGCCCAGACCACTGAGGCCAGATCTCACCCAGACTTTAGTGAAATCCACAGGGTCTTCTGAGAGCACCTACTATGTACCCGGCCTTATGCCTCCCACCTCCCTGTCCCAGGAGTTGCTTCCGTAGTCGGGAGGGAGACAGAGGTGCCCCAGAATAGATGTGTATACCAGTCACTGCAGGGAGAATGCCTGGGAACTAACACAAAGAGACATTTGACCAGGGGGAGCCAGATCTGGATCACAGTCCTTCCCTGGAGCCCAGAGACCCAAGCCCTGCCCTGCAGACTCACCTAGAGTGCTGAGGTTATAAGGACAGCTCTGATCCTGCGTTCGACTCCTGAACTCGCCACTACCTAACTGTGAGACCATGGGCAAGTCACTTAACCTCTTTGCATTCCAGGGTGCTCACCTATAAACCAAACATAAAACCAACCCATGCTCACGGGGATATTGTGAGGCTTGTCCATGATGTGGTGACACAGGGAAAGAAGGCACTTAGCTTAGAACCTAGCAGAGAAGAAACATTTGGTAAATGTTCGTGATGATATCTTTCCCGGATTCCAGCTCGCAACAGAATTTGAAGAGAACAAAAATGTCTAGATTGGGCTTTTAGGCTGGAGGCCATGGACTCACCACGGGTGGGCTTAGGGATATGAAACCTTGTGCAATATTGTGTGTGTGTTTCTAGAAGAAGGATCTGCAGTCTCACCAGATGTCCATGGGGGCCGTGACCTAGAAAAGTCTTTGGTCGCTGAGCTAGGTCAGGGTTGGCAGAAGCACTCAGTCTTAGCTCAGGCCGCCATGATAAAGTGACAAAGCCTGAGTGGCTTAAGCAACAGAAACACATTTTCTAACAGTTCTGGAGGCTGGAAGTCCCAGATCACAGTCCAGCAGGATTGGTTTCTAGGGAGGGCTCGCTTCCTAGCTTGCAGACAGCTGCCTTCTCCTTGTGTCCTCACGTGGCAGAGAGAGAGAGAGAGAGCGAGAGCGAGAGCGAGACAGAGAGAGAGAAAGAGAGGAGAGAGAAGAGAAGAGAGAGGACGCTCTAGTGTCTCTTCTTATAAGGACACTGATCCTATCAGATTGGCATCCCACCATTTTTACCTCATTTGACTTTAATCACTTCTATAGAGGCATCCCCAAATATAGTCACATTGAGGGGGAGGGCTTCAACATATGGATTTGGGGGTCATAATTCAGTCCATAGCACTCAATGAGATAGATTATTCTAGATCTGGGTGAAGGCAAGTTTTGGCCAGCAAAGGCTGACCCTTGAGGCTTCTAACTAAAGCAAGAACCACCTGCAGCTCCCCTGACCCCAGTGATCATCATTCCTCCCAACTGTCGTCTTCCCTGCTTGTGCCCATCCAGTTATCCATTTCCCCAAGTCCATTCCTGCAGGCCCTGCCCGTAGCCTCCTAAGATGACAGTGGGCTAGTCTCAGGATTGTGAGAATTTAAGGAAACAATCCTGAGAGTATACTTTCAGCAGTGCCTGGCACACAGAGGGCACTCAGTAAAGGCGAGCTTTGCACCTGGAGAGTGTAGGAGGTCAGATACACGGCCCCTTTACACTGCTGGAACGCAGGATCCCTGTCCCAGGGTTTGCTGGAATCAGAGCTCCCAATAGCTGTCTCTCTCAGTTATAACCAGTGACCCACAGATTCCTAGAGACCTAGAATCTGCTGGTAGGTGCTGAGTGTTCTTGCAAGGAGTCCCTGAATCTGGGTGTGCACCCCACGCCTTAGATTAACAAAAATCACATCTCACACAGCTATGTAGGACTGACTTTCAACTACATAAAAGATGATGTGAGCATAAAAGACAAATCCATTCAGAAGAGCTACTGTTTTCATAATTCAGAGCTGGATTTTGGCTGTTGTGTGATTCTTGGGAAGGAGGAAATGGCTTTGTGACATTGACTTAATTCATCTCCATGAATGAGCATCTACTGTGTGCTGGCGACACGGTGGGGAATACGGCTGACATGCTCCCTGCTTCCCAGCATGACTGAAGCTGTGTTCTCAGGGCAGCGCAGGAACCATTGGTCTAACCCACCAAGTCAGGTCCAGGGCCCCTCCTTCAGGTCCAGGCAGCTTCTTGTTTTAAAGGCTGCTGAGGGCAAGACCTGGGTCCTCATGTCTCCTGTTCTCTGACCCCTTCTCAGAGCTGTCAGTCCAGAAAGCATGAACCTTGAACCCCAGAAGTCATGAAATGCAGCCTCCCTTACCCTGAGGCAGGACTTCTCTAGACATTGTCTCCGATAGGACATCCAGCTTCCGCCTGGACACCTCTGGAGATGGGATGCTCACTATGTATGTAAGGAAAACTGCTACTACATACACAGTCATGAATGTATTTTCATATATCTTACCCTGAGCTCACAGCACCACATGGTCAATGGCCCCACCTGATTTGTCCCATTGAAGGGAGAAGAATCGGGGTCTTTGTTCCATGCATGGGCCCCCATCTGGCTCTTCAGCCTTGCTGCCCCTCTCCTCCCTTGTGCCCAGGGACACAGCATCAGGAAATTGGGTTTTGATTTGGGGAAAGGTGAACATGGCTCCCTCCAGCTGTAGGAAAACCGCATCAATGTCCCAACCCCAGGATACTTGGGGGTGGGAGTGGTTTATGAAGCTAGTGCCTGTCACCTCAGCAGGAAAAGACTTGCCAGGCAGACTTTGCTCTGGAAAAGGAGGGCTCTGAGCTACAGGGGAGGGGGAGGGGCTCTCTGTGATCATTCAGCCCCGAAATGATGCTTATGATGTTGGCTTTCCAGGCCATTAATTCAAGGGCTCCATGCCTCCCCTTCCCCCATGGTGCTGTCTGCTCTGGGAGATAAGCCCAGTTCTATTTAACCCTATTTATTCCCCCAAAGTGACTCCCACCTCTGTTAGCCAGGCATTTAACCCCCTGGGTACTGAAGGCATCAAAGACAGAGAGATTGAGTTCATGTGTCAGGAGGGGTGCGTGCATTTCACCTGGGCCCTGGCTTCAGGGGATCTGATCCAGGTCCTTCCTAATCCAAACTCCTCATCCAGAAGTCCTTGCTTCACAAGGCTTGGCGGAAGTCCTAAGAGAAGGTAGGAACCTGTGTGGCCCTGGCAGGAGAGACCCTCTGACACCCCCAGGTTGGGTAGCAACAGCTCCTGTTCTCTCCCCACATACCCTCCCAGTTCCTAGTTTCTTAGTCACAAGATCTGGGTTCTGGCATCAGCAAAAGAGGAAGGCTGTGGCATTTCTGCCTCTTTTGTGTCCCACTGGCTGGTAGCTGTGTCCAGCAAGCCCTGTTTCCATCTCTGTCTCCCTGCTTGGTCCTTTTTATGTCTTCCCTGCCTCTTTCTGCCCTTTGTTCTCTCTCTTTTCCCCTTCAGTGATCACACAAGAGTAGTCCTGACTACTACTGGTCTCAGTGTGACTGTGTGTGTGTGATTTCTTGTGTATGGGAGCTTTTCAGTGTGCGTGTGTGTGTTTACCTGTCCTTGCACTGCTGTGTGTCTGAGCCTGTTATCCAGGTGCCTCTGCCCATGCAGAGGGACCTGCCAGTGTCTGTCCTGATTTCTTTGTATGGCAGACAGTCTTGGTACAAATCTTGCATGTGTCTATCTGTGTGCTGGCCTGTTCGTGACTTGTGTGTTGCTCTGTCAATGTACTAGAATGCTCTGTTCAATCTGCTAGAATCTCTATGTTGTCCTCATGTTTTTGTACATCTATCCATTGGCTTGTCATGCTCTGTGTGAATGTATATGTGTGTTGTGCTTCAACTCAGGGGACCAGCCTACTGCAAAATCCTCTCCTAGGGGACCCCTCTAAAGGAGTTATTTGGGAGAATTTGGAGGTTAATGGCTTCACCAGAGCAGAGCCCAGCCCAGTACCAGCAAGGGAAGTCATTAGTCTCCTGGGCTCTGCCCTCTCCCTGCTCCTGACTTCCAGTCCCTTCTCTTCAGGTCAGCTTGGGACTGTGAGGAATAGGGACAGAGAGCTGCAAAGACAGAAGACGTATATTCCAATTCACTCAACGCCAAGATCCAATCGCAGGCTTTTTCTTGTGCACTCCCATTTCCGCCCCCCACCCCACACTGAGAACTGGCCATTGAGTATAGTAACTACAACAATCATAAAATAATTGCTGTCACGTATTGGGCATGCAGCACCTGTTAAGCATTTCATATACAAGATTTCATTGAATTTTCTCAATAATTCTATGAGGCTGTTATTCTTATTTTCACATTTTAGAGATGAGGAAATGGAAGCTAGGAGAAGTCAAGGAAGTAGTCAATGTCATAGAGTTAGTATGTGATGGAGTAGAATTATTCAATAAAGTGTGGGTTGTTTGAGAGCTTGCCACACCTGCCTTCAGCCTGGGAAGAGGCATTTATTACAAACAGCAGGAAAGGAGGGAAATATGGGAGTTCCTTTCCCAACTGCTGGCATCTAATTATAGCCAGGGGGACTAGAATCTGATTTTGAATTTCATCTCTTTGGACAATGAGGTGGCCAAATACCAAACAACAACCAGGGAGAAAGGATGTAAGGACAAGATGAGGTAGTGCAGGGCAAGGCATGCTGGGGAGAGCCTTAGGATTCCTGGGGGTTCTAGCCGGGCTATAACCTGGATTCTGTGTGACCTTGGGCAGGACACTTCCTTGCTCAGGCCTGAGTTTGCTTGTCTGTAAAACTAGGATAAATGTGAGGTTCTGTTGGGATGTTTGGGGGAGGTTTAAACATTGCAGAAAGGAAAATTGGACTGAGGGCTTTCTAAGGTCCCTCCTAGACCCAAGAATTGCAGTGGGGAGTATAGGAAGAGACTATGCTTATGTCATCTTGACAATTCCCAGAATAGCCAGAACAGAATCACATGCACAGGAAGAGCTGTGAAAAGGTTCACTGAATGATGGAATAAATGACCCCATCTCTCACCGATGAAAAAACATCACAGCCCACTTTAGATTCACTTGTCAGAGAAGGCATCAGTGGCCGTCCTAAGGTCTGGGTGTAATGGGGTGGAGGAGGCACTGGGGAACCCTACAAAGACCCAGCCTCTGCCCAGATCATCTCATGTGAGCCAAAGAATTTCACCAGAAACAGAAGGGGAGAGGATAGCGATTAGGATGTGGAGGTCTTTGTCTATAGGAATCTGTAGGGAAAATTCTCTCTCTCTCTCTCTTTCCTATATCTGAGAATTGGGGTGGGCCGAGGGTCTCTGTACAGGGCAAATTTCAGAAGGGGGATCGCTTCTATTTCGAAGCCTCCTTGGAGGAGAGGATCTCTGTGTTTGGAGGAAGAATCTCTTTTCTGTCTTTGTTCTGGGTTCTATCATGACTCGGAGTGTCTGTATTTGGAGGAGGGTTCTATGGAGGGGTCTTTTTTGTTTTGTTTTGTTTTGTTTTGTTTTGTTTTTTGGTCTTAGTAGCTGGAGGCTAAGAAGAGGATTTCTGTCTTGTTTCCACCAGGCAGGAGTTAGGGGCTTTCCAGAGCTTCTGGGGAATTTAAGGGGGTACCTGGGGAGAGGTTAGGAGCATCTCTGTCCAATGTGGTGGAGGTTCCCTATCTGGAGAGAAGCCTCCTCCGGGAGACTGGGAGGTGCTTGGGCTGGGAGGAGGTGGCAGGAGGCGGGGAGGGTGCAGAGAGGAAAGCCTGTCTTGTCCTGGCAGCTCCAACTCTCTGGCCAAAGCCCTCGGGCCGCCCTACTTGTGCGCTGACGTGAGCTAATCTAGAAATACTGCAGAGAAGGAGTGGACTGGGGTTCCCAGGGAGAAAGGGCCTCGGGAGAGGGGAGATAGGGAGCCGCTTCCTTTTTTGTTTCTTTCGGTTTTTCTGTCCGCCCCCGCCCCCACTTCCAGTCGCAGCCGCTACTTCTCCATTCAGGCTGGGACTGCCAGGTGAAGCCCTGGGGTTTACTGCTCAGGAGGAGTCCGGCCAGGACCTCAACTGGGGACTTACGCAGGGACCCATTCAGAGCAGCAGACCCTCACGGAGACTACTACAAAGGGACACACACAGGCACGAACGTAGGCAACCCCATTCAGGAACACATACGCAATCCAGCACACCAGCTCCAGCACACACACTCGAATGCGCACAAAACCACACAGACACAGAATACACGCGGTTACCAAACCTCACTCTCGGAGGCCACACTGATCCAGCCTCAAGCAGTGTCTGATGCAGCACTGGTCTTTGTCTCTGGGTCTCTCCCTTACTCGTGCTCACACACCCGTTCCCGAATCAACCGTCTCTCACCGCCTGGAGGCGGCCGTCGGAGCAGGGCCCCAGCGCACCACGAGCCTCCGCTTCCTCGGTCCTGCAGCGCCGAGAGCCCTTCTTTCCTCCGCACCTGGCCCCGTCTGCGCCCCTCTCGGCGTGGGCATTCGCAGACCCGCTAGGAGGCTGCCAAGAGGTGTCCTCATAGAGTCCTGCCTTCTTCCAGAACCCCCCAAAACGGAAAGAAAGTGAAAAGCCAACCTTTCGCCTCCATTCTGCACACATTTGGAGAGCGGCTGGTGGCGAGCGATCCGCACAATCGCTTCCCTCGCGGCGTCCCTGGACGGTCGGAGAGAGCCCAGGTGACTGAGCCTGAGGCTGAGCTTCCTGGGGAGCGATCCATGCCAGACACTTCTACCTTCAAGGGGGACTCTCGGCCAGGTTTAAGCGCGAAGGATGGGTGCCAGGGAAACAGACTGACTTCTAGACGACCCGCTTCTCCAGAGACTGACAACTCAGTCCTGCGGGCTTTCGGGGCGCCCAGACCAGTCCTTAGCCAGAGGATCTGGGGCTGCACAGCTCCCGGACTCTGGAGGGGGTGGTCCGGGGGCGGGAGACTACGAGCATCAGCCCACGCCGGCCCCCTCCCTCCCTGCGGCGGCGAGGTGGGAAGGGCCAGGATGCGAGCTTAGCGCCTCCCCTAGAAATGCAGCACTTCGCCCCCCCCCCACCTCCCCTGCCCTGGGCGCTCCCTCTTTCACGCACTCCCTCCCGCCTCCTTCCCAAGGGCGCCCTTCTCCTGCCCCCAGCTCATGTCTGAATCCCTCGGCGCCCCCTTTCTCTTATCCTAGCCCCTTCCTCACGTCCCCTGCCTCCGGGTATTTCCTTTCTCCAGGCCCCCACCCCTGCACCGCCTGATTCCGAGGGGCGGGAGCGCATTGGGCCGCGCACCGGTGGGGGCGCCGCGCCAGCTTCGCGTAGCTGCTCTGACGCTGTTGCCGCCGCCGCCGCCGCCGCCCTCCGCAGCCTAGCCCGCGCCCCGCGGCAGCTCCGCAGTGCACTAGCCACTGCCGCCGCCGCCACCGCTCTGTCAGACCTGCTGCCAGCTTGCCCGGTCCAGCCCTGAGCGAGCCTCGAACGCCGGCTGCGAGGGTCATGAGCCAGAGAGCCCCGGGGCGTCGCGCGGAGAGCAAGAGGAGATAGCGACTTTGCGCCCCCCTGGCCCTCGCCGTCTTACATCGCGTTCCCCGCATCCTCGGGTCCTTCTGTCCTTTCCGCTGTCCCCACCGCCGCCATGGCCACCTTGCTCCGCAGCAAGCTGTCCAACGTGGCCACGTCCGTGTCCAACAAGTCCCAGGCCAAGGTGAGCGGCATGTTCGCCCGGATGGGTTTTCAGGCGGCCACGGATGAGGAGGCGGTGGGCTTCGCGCACTGCGACGACCTCGACTTTGAGCACCGCCAGGGCCTGCAGATGGACATACTGAAAGCCGAGGGCGAGCCTTGCGGGGACGAGGGCGCTGAACCGCCCGTCGAGGGAGACATCCATTATCAGCGCGGCAGCGGCGCTCCTCTGCCGCCCTCGGGTTCCAAGGACCAGGTGGGAGCTGGTGGCGAGTTCGGGGGCCATGACAAGCCCAAGATCACGGCGTGGGAGGCAGGCTGGAACGTGACCAACGCCATCCAGGTGAGCGCGGGATTCCCAGTTCTGCCTGCCCACCCCCCTCCCAGCTCAGCCTGCCAGGCTCTGCCCCCGACAGAGTCACCCGGTGATCTCGGCCTCGAGACCCCCTCCTGAAGCCAGGAATCTCCCTTTCTCCATCCCTCCAAGCCCTGCGCGGGGACCTACGCCCCCAGGCGGTGTCTCCCGCCCTAACCCACACTCCCTCCCATGGCACCAGCTGCAAGACCGCTAGGCTGAGGTTCGGTCTGAGACACCTGTCCGGAGACACTGCAAAAGTGAAGGAAATTGGGGCGGGGGGAGCGGGGAGGGATGAGAAAGAAAGAAAATCAGGATTGGAGGGCACGATTTGGTCTTGGACTCTGGAACGGATTCACAGCTGCATTTTTGGGAGGAAAGAAGAAGGGGAAATCGCTGATCTCGGAGTCTCCTCCCCCTGCACACACGCATTGACACGCACACGTACACAGGCAGGCACACCACATACCCACAGCCCCCCTTCCCACGAACAAACGCGCAGGCACAGGCACACACGACATGCATCTATATATAGACCACAGTACTATCCCCAAATGCACCTGCGTACACCCCTACATCTCCATACACAAAAGCATGTACCTGCATATACCAAACACATGAATACTCGTTTGAACATATGCATACACACATGCACAGAGGCATGCAGAGAGGAACCAGCCTGCTCCCTCAGGTGCTGCCTGTTGGAGACATACAGGTGTACACACACGAACGCATACACATGCTCCCACACAAGCACATTTAGTCCGCAATAATCCGGCATTACCTGTGCACAGACTCGCCCCTCTCGCCCGAAATCCCGGCTGCACCGCAAAGAGGCGGCCAGCTCCTCCGCATGTGACCCTGGCGAAGCCCTCTCCAGAGGCTAAGAATGGCCCCTGCTCTCTAGGCCCTCTCCCCTTATTCCCACCCCCCACTCCCCACCAGGCGGCGCAGGACTCCTCCACCGGGAGCAGGTTTGGAGTCTTGGCAACGACCTCCGAGCTAGCAGTGGCTGGCAGGCTGCGGCTTTCTGGGAGGAAGGAGACTTCAGCTCTAGGCACCCCTGGACCCTTACAGCTTGGCCCCGGGCGTCCCTAGAGCGCACTATCACTGGGGCCACGGAAAGCAGGTTTCCTGGGAGCAGAGGCCTTCCAGGGGTTGCTCGATATCTCGGGGTCAGCAGGACTCCATCGGGCCCTGAACACAAGATGGCCCGACCCAAGGCGCTTTCCATTCCGGGACCCGGCGAGACGGCCTTGCTGGATCACGGACCCGGGGCTGCTCCCGCCTTCGCTGTCTCCCGTGCCTTCCCGGAGCGTCTTTCAAAGCTCCGTTTGATAGGCCCCAAGGGAGGCCAGGGCAGGAGGCTGGAGGTTCGTAGGCCTCCAGGACCCTGGATTTCGTTAGCTCTTAGTCCCCATGTGGATTCTAAACCATATAGCCCTGTCCGCCCGACCCTGAAGCTTCTGGTTCGGTTCGGCTTTCCAGCCCGCCGCGCTGGCGCCTTCCTGTCAAGCTCCTCCTCCTACTTGCCTCCGCAGCCTCCACTTAGTCCCCTTCCTTAGGACTCGCCCTCGCCACACTGTAACTCCAGCCTTGTCCTAAGACTCTCAGTTTCCAACCCTGCTTCCTCCTCTCCGCGCCATGCTTTCCCCAAGCATCTCCACATTGTCTCTGTTCTTGACTCCCAGGGGCTTTGCCCCACCTTCAGCCCCTCTCCCTCTCTACCCTATCTCCTTTCCCCGCCACAACTGCCGCCTTCAACGTTTCCTCCTCTGGTTTGAGCCTGAGACTCCCGAGTTTCCTTCTTTAGCTCCTGTGCCCCATTCCAGCCCCACCACAAATCCCGTGCCCTCTCTTTCCAGTGGCTCAGGCCCAGCTCGTTACCTTTCTTAGCGCCCCTTTCCGACCACCCTCCCTCCTGCCCCTTCTCATCTCCTCCCCCAACTCTTCATTCTGGTCGTGTCCCCAGAAACCATCCCGAAGTATCTCTCTTGCCTCCTGTGGCTTCTGCCTGTTCTCAGCCCTTTCCCACCCTAGCCCTCCCGCTACCTCCAGCCATTAGCTCACCTTTCCTTCTCAGATCCGTCCGTACATCCCTCCCTCTCCATCTCTGGCTCGACACCGGGGCTCACTATTAGCTCCCCTACATCCCCCGCGCAGCCTGCCCTTAACCTCTCCTCCCCGGCGGCTCAGACCCAATTCTCAGTGTCCTTAGCGCCCCCTTCGGGCCACAGCGTTAAGCCACGCCCCCCGGGCCCCTCATCGGTTGCAAGTTCGCTGAGCGTCCGCGTCTGGTTGCCTCTCCGCCCCACAGGGCATGTTCGTGCTGGGCCTACCCTACGCCATCCTGCACGGCGGCTACCTGGGGTTGTTCCTCATCATCTTCGCCGCTGTGGTGTGCTGCTACACCGGCAAGATCCTCATCGCGTGCCTGTACGAGGAGAATGAAGACGGCGAGGTGGTGCGCGTGCGGGACTCATACGTGGCCATAGCCAACGCCTGCTGCGCCCCGCGCTTCCCCACGCTGGGCGGCCGCGTGGTGAACGTGGCGCAGATCATCGAGCTAGTGATGACGTGCATCCTGTACGTGGTGGTGAGTGGCAACCTCATGTACAACAGCTTCCCGGGGCTGCCCGTGTCGCAGAAATCCTGGTCCATTATCGCCACGGCCGTGCTCCTGCCTTGCGCCTTCCTTAAGAACCTCAAGGCCGTGTCCAAGTTCAGTCTGCTGTGCACTCTGGCCCACTTCGTCATCAATATCCTAGTCATAGCCTACTGTCTATCGCGGGCACGCGACTGGGCCTGGGAGAAGGTCAAGTTCTACATCGACGTCAAGAAGTTCCCCATCTCCATTGGCATTATTGTGTTCAGCTACACGTCGCAGATCTTCCTGCCTTCGCTGGAGGGCAATATGCAGCAGCCCAGCGAGTTCCACTGCATGATGAACTGGACGCACATCGCCGCCTGCGTGCTCAAGGGCCTCTTCGCGCTCGTCGCCTACCTCACCTGGGCCGACGAGACCAAGGAGGTCATCACGGATAACCTGCCTGGCTCCATCCGCGCCGTGGTCAACATCTTTCTGGTGGCTAAGGCGCTGTTGTCCTATCCTCTGCCATTCTTCGCCGCTGTCGAGGTTCTGGAGAAGTCACTCTTCCAGGAAGGCAGCCGCGCCTTTTTCCCGGCCTGCTACGGCGGCGACGGGCGCCTGAAGTCCTGGGGGCTGACGCTGCGCTGCGCGCTTGTCGTCTTCACGCTGCTCATGGCCATCTATGTGCCGCATTTCGCGCTGCTCATGGGCCTCACCGGCAGCCTCACGGGCGCCGGCCTCTGTTTCTTGCTGCCCAGCCTCTTTCACCTGCGCCTGCTCTGGCGCAAGCTGCTGTGGCACCAAGTCTTCTTCGACGTCGCCATCTTCGTCATCGGCGGCATCTGCAGCGTGTCCGGTTTCGTGCACTCCCTCGAGGGCCTCATCGAGGCCTACCGAACCAACGCGGAGGACTAGGGCTCAAGGGCGAGCCCCCGCCGCGCTTCCACGCTCTTCCCCTTCTCCCCTCCCCCCTCCCCCACCAGCCCAGTGCGCCCTCCCGCCGCGCTTGGGAAGCCAAGCTTTAAACACCTCTGGTTCCTAGTTTCTGATTATTCGGGGATGGGGGGGTGGGAGGGGATAGGGATTCACGATCCATTGCGTCTGCGTTTCTGTTGTCTTTTCTTTTCCACAACACCCTGGTTTTGGGGGAAGGCAGGGTGCATTTGCGGGCAGGGTTCTCTGTCCTTCCAAGTGGGGCCCTGACACTTTGGTTCCAGTCACCGAGGGGGTTGGGAAGTGAGGGAGAGGGGGCGCAGCTCGCAGGCGTGGAAACTTGACCTTGGGGGGACATTTCATATCCATCCAGTGCTCGGAATCTACAGCGTCCAGCCATTTCCAACAAGAGCGCTTCCCATTCCGGAGACGTTTCAACCCTACAGCGGGAAAGGCTGACTGGGAAATCCACTTTGGGCGGGAGATTTCCTTCAACGAAGCCGGGAGGCGAGAAGCCGCGGCGGGGCCAGCTTGCCTGCCGGTTTTCAGGAATCTAAACTCTCATCTTGTGCAATTTATCAGGTGTGGAACTGTTCTACTGTGCGTGTGGTGTGCTCGTGGTGAATAAGATGAAATGTATATCAGAAAAAAAATCTATCTCTAATTTAGAGTGCGGTGCATAATTATATCCGCAAATAAAGAAGAGACAAAGGCTTGCGCGGCCTGGTGTCGGGTTTGTAAGTTCGTAGCAGCCAGGATCCCCTGGCGCTGGGGGGAGTGGGAACTGGCTCCCGTCGGCTGAAACCGGACATGGGGAGCAGCTGTGGTTAAAGGGTCCGGGCAGGGCTCTAGGGAGCACAAAGATTAGTTGGTGTTGAGGAGGCTCCTTAGGTATGAGGAGAAAGCAGAAGACAGAGAGTGCTGTATCGGCCCCCCTCAGCTGCCAGGAGGAGGTTTGTTCGAATCTCTCCCCCGGGGCGGGTCCGTCTGAGAATTTGGTGGAGGTTCTCAACTTCCAATCTCAAAACAGAGCAGGACAGGGGGAGCTTTTATTTACCAGAACCTTATAAATTTGTTCAACAAATATTTATAAGCAGCCGGTTAGGGCTGGGGCAGTGTTGGAAACCTAGCGAAAGAAACTCAGCCTTGCCCTCCTGGAGCTTACAGTCTAGTGAGGTGGAGACAGGCAATAAACAAGGGCAGGCAGGAATCCACAGCCTGACTTCAGATTGTGAAGAGGGCTATAAGGGAAATCAGAAGTGGGCTGTGCCTTTCGCCAGGCCCCCAGAGCCAGGAGACAATCTGGCCTGGCAAGAGGCATCTCCCACCGGGGAGAAGCCCTCCCTGCAATCCAAGGTGGGGTTTGCAAAGCCACAGCAAAGGGATCTGACTCTAGAATCGACAGCCTCAAGCTGTAGGGCCCCAGTCTCCCCTTATCTTGGGTAGCCTGTCTGATAAAGTGTTTACCTGAATTACCCAAAAGATCTAGTCATTTTTTGTGCTGATCCCACTCCAGGCGCAGCACTTGCACTGTCTCCAGGAGGGCCAGTCCAGGGACTGTTGGGAAAGGTCAGAGTCAGACTTTCTGGGGGGAACTAGGAGAGCAAGTCGGTTGGGTGGATTCCGGTGTCCTCTCTCACCACGGAGGCAGAGGCTTCGTTAGCAAGGACCTCTCCAGGTGCGAATGGTGCACGGGAAAGAAGCCAGGGAGAATGCCTATGTAGGGTATGTGTTCCTCCTCGCCCGCTTGCAAGTGGCGTGTAAGAGGCTAGGTGAAGATATGCGTGTGGAGTTGGGGTGGCTGCATCGTGTGTTGTGAGAACCTTGGTAAGTATGTGCGCGTGTGTGCAGAGCATCCGTGTGGGCGTGCTCCCTAAAGCGCCTGCGACAGAGATGACCGCATCACCCTGGTTCTGCGGCCACAGAACTGGAGTGGGAAGGGAAGGGATAGGACCAGGTGCCCTCAGTCATCACTGTGGCTTTAACGGGCCATCTGAGAGGTCTGCTACCTTCCACCTAATTCCCTGGTGTCACTATTGTTGGTCGTTCAGGATACGGGACTGGCTGAAGGGTCCTCAGTTTCCCGTCTTCCCATGAGCACTGACGTCTCCCAGGCCTGGGGCGGAGGGGTGGGGTGGGGAGCTGATGCTGATTGTTCACCCCCCGCCCCAACTCCCAAGGTTTCTCAGCGGGTCCTGGGGTGCGCTCCGAGTCCGTGTGTCCCCTTCAGAAAAATCCCGGACTTCTATAGTGGAAGGAAAGGTGGGAGCGTCACGCTGCACCAGCTCTGTCCTTCTAGTCTTTTAAAGGTCGAAGGAGACACTAGGCAGGCTCCGGACAGCGGTGCCAACTCTGCGGGCTCGCCTGGATCTGCTCCACGAATTCCGGTTCCAGGTTTTGTGCTCAGCTTGCAGCGTCTCTTGAATCCTAAGGGTGGCCGGGACGGGAGAACTAGCACCCTGTACGCCCAAGGGAAACCTGAAACCCTGGTCGGCAGGACACCGATACCCGGACTCGCATTCAGGCTACTGAGAGAAATGGGGAGGAGGAGTGGATGGGACCCGTCTCTGCACCTCTCATCTCCCCCACCCGTCTACCCCCACCTCCACCATCACTAAAGCGTAAAGGTAAAAGTTTAAAGGAAGAAGTCCCAGCTCTAATCGCAGTGGGCTCGCTGTGCAAGTCCAAGGGAGCAGATAGTTCTGGCAAGGCTCATTCCGGGATCGGATTGAGAAGGAGAGGAGGAATCCGTGTCAGCCCCACAGGGCTTCCATCAGTTCTTATGGGGCACCCTAGCTGGACGTGCTGCACACCCTGTAAGCTGTCCCGACCCGGGTCCGCAGCATAAGTGTGTAGGTGTACATGGCCCCTTGCCTTGGGGCCAGGACCTGGAACCACTAAGACCCACGTGCGCAGGAGGAACCCAGAATCGCGATCGCAGGGTCCCAAGACCGCCCTGCCTGGCCCCCCAGCGGTGAGAAAACAAACTGCCGGCCCGCAAAGAGAGGGTTCTCCACCCTAGTCCTAAATGCTGCTTGTCTCCTCCTACCCCACCTCCCACTTAGTTGATAAGTATTGCTTCTTTCTAGTGCTTTATTTCAGGTCCTCAACATTACAAAAGTTTTTAGTCGTTTTCCCCCAAACATGGATGGATGCTTATTATTGAACATGTTTTGTTATATAACAGGGTCTTATCCCAGGAACTGAGTATTCCCCACTTAAAGATCTCATAGGGAGGGAGCCAAACAGGCTCCATGGGGGCCATCCAGGAAGTAGAGAGGATCCAGGCCTTGCTATTCTAGAGGGGACTTCAGGGACAAGAGCCAGAGAGAGGCTTTGGTCAAGGAGGGGGCAGGTCCCTAGGTGGGCTCCATCCTCGCCATGAGTGAGGGTATGGTGGGGAACTCAGTCCTGGACAGCCAAGGATTCATGCATTGCACTTGTTTGACCTCACAGAGCCAGGCTTGGGTGTCCTTCTCATAGCTCTTTTGTTTTTTCCTTTTCAAGATTATGAAGAATTTCTAATGTATAGAAAAGGTGAAAGAATTCTACACTGAACATACATACACCCACACCCACCACCACCTACACTGGATGATAAACAGTATACAACACTGTACCTACACCACACCTATCCATCTATCCATCCAACAGTCTACCTCAAAAAAAAATTCAAAAGTTGCAGACATCAGTATATTTCCCTCCCAAATAATGATTATCATTTTTGAGACAGGGTCTCGCTCTGTCACCCAGGCTGGAGTGTTGTGGTGAGGACACAGCTCACTGCAGCCTTGACCTCCTGGGCTCAAGTGATCCTACCACCTCAGCCCCCCGAGTAACTGGCACCACAGGCAAGGCATGTGCCACCATTCTCAGCTAATTTTTAAATTTTTTGTAGAGGGAGAGTCTTATCATGTTCCCCAGGCTGGTCTCAAACTCCTGGGCTGAAGCAATCGCCCTGCCTTAGCCTCCCAAAGTGCTGGGATTATAGGCATGAGCCCTTGTGCCCAGCCACCCCTCCAAAATTTTTAAGCGTTCAGGACAAGTAACAGTGACGTTCAGATAGCACAGCATCAGTACAGCACTAATCTGAGCCACATTGGAGACCAAGGCAAATAAAGCAATAGCCCTCCTTTCTTTACCTCAGATATTGTTATTTCGTTCACATTATTTTGAACATTATGGTTCACTTTTGCATTAACTTTGATTTTTAAAAAATATTGCATTAGGCCGGGCGCGGTGGCTCAAGCCTGTAATCCCAGCACTTTGGGAGGCCGAGACGGGCGGATCACGAGGTCAGGAGATCGAGACCATCCTGGCTAATACGGTGAAACCCCGTTTCTACTAAAAAATACAAAAAACTAGCCGGGCGACGAGGCGGGCGCCTGTAGTCCCAGCTACTCGGGAGGCTGAGACAGGAGAATGGCGTGAACCCGGGAGGCGGAGCTTGCAGTGAGCTGAGAGCCGGCCACTGCACTCCAGCCTGGGCGGCAGAGCAAGACTCCGTCTCAAAAAAAAAAAAAAAAAAAAAAAAAAAAAATATTGCATTAAAATATTATTTACATTGCTTTCTGGATTTTTTGTACCATTTTAAATTTTGCTACCAAAGGAAATGCCTCACTTCCCTCATGCCAATCCTGGTCCTGGATGTAACGCCAGGCCTGGGAGGTGAGCTCTGCCCCCCGGAGATTTGGATTGAGTTTTTTCAAGTGCCACAGCGATGCTTTGGGCACCATCTGTGCCAGTTGTGGAGCCCAGGAAGGCACGGTGAGGGCAGGGCCTCTGGCCAGGGACACCCAGCAGCATGGTCCAGCAGAGTCACATGGAAGTGGGGTAGAGGGAGCTTTATGATTCCAGAAGCTTCCAGCAACTTTGGGGATGGGATGGAAATAGAGTGAAAAGACTGAGGATGCTATAGAGGGGTTGGTGATGTCTAGAAGGGAAGGAGGTTGCAGCTAGAAGGGAGAGCACAATTAAAGGAATCGTTAGTGTGATTCATTTCCTGTTTCAAGGTCTGCTAGTCAAACAAGATTTATTTATCAAATATTTGTTAAGCACCCACTCTAGGCCACACACTAGGCTAAGGTCTAATGTGTAGGAATGCAACAGTAAACAAGACAGACATGGCCTCTCTAGTAGTTGTCACTGCCCACCCTATGGTCCCTAGATGCACCTAAGTTTACCTGAAGCTGTGAAACATGAGCCACTGCCAGTGCCTCCATCTCTCCTCATCTCCCTGAGGGCTTTCTAGGCTACCTTGGGAGCATGACTTGGAATTGTTGGGGAGTTAACAGCCCCCAGTGCTCAATCAATTGGCAATAAATGCCTGTCTCCTGTCCTCTGATGGGATCATTTTAGGTCTATTCCACAAGGTATCTTGGAGGATCCCCAACAGGATTGAACCTCAGGTGTCCACAAGCTCATCAAAGCAATCTTTATTTGGCCTTCCCCCCTCCTTTTCTTCCTTTCCCTACTTTCAAGGTTCACCTCCCACATAAATTGACTGCATCTGAATCTTTATCTTAGGGTCTACTTTCAGGGAAAGCTAAACTAAGCTCCTGTATTCACAGTGCTTCTAATCTAATATAGTGGTCCCCAAATACCTTTCCATAGGCAGGTGCCAGGCTGGGTGAATCAGAATCAAATAGGGAGCTTTCTAGAGATTGCTGCTCCCCACAAACCCCTAGATTCAGATTCAGAAAGACCTTTCTCCTCCTCCTCTTCCTCCTCCTCAACCCCCTCCTCCTCTTCTTCCTCCTTCTTTCAAGTCCCCGATGTGCCACTGGCTTGGGATCACTAATATTGAGGTTTGGTCAGTTGGAGGGTGGGTGGATGGATGGGTGAACAGATGGATGGATTAGTAAATGCTTTGAGGTCAAGGGTTGGATGGATGAGCCAATGAATGGATGAATCAGTGAGTGAAAGAAAGAATGGATGATAGAAGAATGGTGGATCAATAAATGGTCCATGGATGAAAGGAAGAAAAGAAGGAAACATAAATAGGTTCATAGCAACAATCTTTAAAGATAGTAAACTCCACAAGGGCAGAGATATTCTCTGTTTGGCACCCTACTGCATCTCCACTATATAACACAGACCTGATATACAGAATGTTCTTAATAAATTGTGTTCAATAAATAAATGAATGGATTAATGTATTTTCACAAAACTTATCAATACATTAATAGTACTAAAGTCACAGAAAGTATGAGGTCACCCAGGAGAGTGGATGAACATTAAAAAGCACTGGGTCAATGACCTTGGGTAACAGCAGTATTTAAAGGTCAGGCAGGCCAGGTGTGGAGGCTCACACCTATAATCCCAGCACTTTGGGAGGCCAAGGAGAGCGGATCACCTGAAGCCATGAGTTTGAGACCAGCCTGCCCAATATGGTGACACCCCGTCTCTACTAAAACTACAAAAATTAGCCGAGCATGGTGACGTGCACCTGTAGTCCCAGCTACTTGGGAGGCTGAAGCAGGAGAATAGCTTGAACCCAGGAGGCGGAGGTTGCAGCGAGCCGAGATCATCATACCACTGCACTCCAGCCTGGGCGACAGAGCAGACTACGTCTCAAAAAAAAAAAAAAAAAAAAAAAAGTCAAGTAAATGAAGAGGAGGAGGAAAAGAATGAGAAGTCGAGATTGATAAAATATAGTCTGACAGGGAGGAGAAGAATATAAAGAGAAGGATATCCTGGAATTGAGGAAGGACAGGGTATAAGATGTAGAAAATGATAAGAATTTATTTTATTTCTCTGGGCAAATATCATCTTGATTTGGGGCAGGCATGGAGATGTGATGATATAGTTTGGATATTTGTTCCCTCTAAATCTCATGTTGAAATGTGATTCCCAGTGTTGGAGGTGGGGCCTTGTGAGAGGTGATTGGATCATGAATGGCTTAGCACCATCCCCTTGGCGATAAGTGAGTTCTCACTTTGAGTTCACGTGAGATCTGACTGTTTTTGTTTAAAAGAGCATGGCCGGTGGTTCAAGCCTGTAATCCCAGCACTTTGGGAGGCCGAAACGGGCGGATCACGAGGTCAGGAGATTGAGACCATCCTGGCTAACATGGTGAAACCCCGTCTCTACTAAAAATACAAAAAACTAGCCGGGCGAGGTGGCGGGCGCCTGTAGTCCCAGCTACTCCGGAGGCTGAGGCAGGAGAATGGCGTAAACCCGGGAGGCGGAGCTTGCAGCGAGCTGAGATCCAGCCACTGCACTCCAGCCAGGGCGACAGAGCAAGACTCCGTCTCAAAAAAAAAAGAAAAAAAAAAAAGAGCATGGCACCCCACCCCCATTCCTCCCTCTTCCTCTTACCATGTGATGTACTTGCTCTTGCTTCGCCTTCTGCCATGATTGAAAGCTTCCTGAAGCCCCATCAGAAGTGGATGCTGGCACTGTGCTTCCTGTACAGCCTGAAGAACTGTAAGCCAATTAAATCTCTTTTCTTTATAAATTACCCAGCCTCAGGTATTCTTTCATAGTAACGCAAATGGACTAATACATGGGGGTACTCTTTGTTTCTAAATTTTGGAGTAGAAAAAACACACCTAGAAGCTTCTCAAAGAAGAGTGAGATCAGACTTGGAAACAATTCTCATGAAATCTTTACTCTGAAGAGGTGTTCAAAGCGGGAGAGTTGAAGAATACAAGTAAGTAAGGCAGACCAAGAGAAGCTGAAGAGACAGGAGGCTCACAAACAAAGATGAGGACTGAAAGGAGGCTGCTTCAGGTTGGATTCCCCCAGCAACAGACCTTGACACTAGAGACATATTTGACTGAAGTAGTTCACATGGGAACTGATGCCAGCAAGCACCAGTAGCACAGTGGAGAAGTGAGATGGGGAAGGAAAGGAAGAATGTCAATTCAGAAAACTTCATGGGCAGGGAAGCACCTGTCAATAATGGGAGCTTAATCCTTCTGAGATGTCTGGGAGGTGAGAGTTTGCCACCAACAGCCTCTCACTGAAATAGCTATCAAAGGATAGACTTCAGCAAGAAAGAAACTCAACCCACAAAGAAGGAAGGACTATGTAGGAAGCAAATCTGCCTGAGCAAAAACTACCCATAGAAAACAATATTAACAACAATCAATTCTTGGGATCTAAGGTGGAACTAAAATTTTGGTAAATAACCTCTAAGACAGGAGGGAATGATTGAAGTCTTATCTTCTATGGCTTTCTAATTCAGATATAGGGAGAAATACTGATTAACTTTAGGCTTAATGATGAGCAAGACTGTTACTTATACACCACCACCATCACAACCATCAGCGACAAGAACGACAACAAATGGACGGAGAATGTGTGTAACTTCCAATTTAGTAGAAGGAAAAGAGCAAATAAAGAAAACTTCCATGGGGCTGGGTGCAGTGGCTCATGCCTATAATCCTAGCACTTGGGGAGGCCGAGGCGGGCGGATCATGAGGTCAGGAGTTCGAGACCAGCCTGGCCAACGTGGTGAAACCCCGTCTCTACTAAAAATATAAAAATTAGCTGGGTGTGGGGTGTGGTGGCTCACGTCTGTAATCCCAGCACTCTGGGAGGCCAAGGCGGGCAGATAATGAGGTCAGGAGATCAAGACTATCCTGGCTAACATGGTGAAACCTGTCTCTACTAAAAATACAAAAAATTAGCCGGGCGTGGTGGCAGGCGCCTGTAGTCCCACCTACTCGGGAGGCTGAGGCAGGAGAATGGTGAGAACCTGGGAGGCAGAGCTTGCATCGAGCCACTGCACTCCAGCCTGGGCGACAGAGTGAGACTCCATCTCAAAACAATTAGCCAGGTGTGTTGGCACTTGTTAGTTGTTCCAGCTGCTTGGGAGGCTGAGGCAGAAGAATCGCTTGAACCCAGGAGGCAGAGGCTGCAGTGAGCCAAGATCATGCCACTGCACTAAGAAAGAAAGGAAAAGAAAATGTGATCAATGTAGAAGTCAGGAAAAAAGAAGGAAATGAAAGAAAAGGAAAAGAAAGAAAAGGAGCAGAATAAAGGCTTTCCAGTCAATACAGGGTAGTAAAAATAAATGATTCAGTGATACAGATAAGTGGACTAAACTAGCCAGTCAGAGGACAATGATTCTCTGATTGAAATTTGAAAGTCCATCTATACACTATTTGCAAGGTATACATCTAAAACAAAAAGATTGAGAAAGATTAAAATAAAAAGATGGAAACATTTGCCAGGCTAATACTAACCAAAAGAAAACTGCTGGCCGGGCACAGTGGCTCACGCCTGCAAATCCGGCACATCGGGAGGCCGAGCCAGGCAGATCAGCTAAGCTTGGGAGTTCGAGACCAGCCTGACCAACATGGAGAAATCCCGTCTCTACTAAAAATACAAAATTAGCCGGGCGTGGTGGCGCATGCCTGCAATCCCAGCTACTCAGTAGGCTGAGGCAAAATAATCACTTGAACCCGGGAGGCAGAGGTTGCAGTGAGCCAAGATCGTGGTTGCAGTGAGCCAAGATTGTGCCATTGTACTCCAGCCTGGGCAACAAGAAAGAAACTCCGTCTCAAAAAAGAAAAACAAAAACAAACAAAAAAAAAAACGACAAAATATGCCAGGGAGATTATTCTAAACTTGGTGTTTCTAATAACACAGATTCCAAATGTAGAATGTAAAGAGAAATGGACTAATTTACAAACATAGTAGGAGAGTTTACTTATTTTTTTATTAAAAACAATTTTTTTTGAGATAGTGTCTCACTCTGTTGCCCAGGCTGGAATGCAGCAGTGTGATCACAGCTCATTGTAGCCTCAAATTCTAGGACTCAAGTGTTCCTCCTGCCTCAGTCTCCTGAGTGGCTAGGACTGCAGGTGTGCACTGCCATGCTTAGCTAATTTTTTTTATTTTTATTTTTGTGGAAATGGGGTCTCACTATGTTGCCCAGGCTGGTCTTAAACTCCTGGCCTCAGGCGATCCTTGTACCTCAACTTCCCAAAGTATGGGATTACAGGCGTGAGCCACCATGCCCAACCAAGGAGAGTTTAATATACTTTCTCTGATATTCAAATTAACTCGCTTTTTTCCCTTTTGTTTGCTTTTGTTTAATATGTCTTTGCCCACACTTCAATTTTTTATTTTTTATTTTTTATTTTTATTTATTTATTTTTTATTTTTGAGATGTAGTCTCACCCTGTCACCCAAGCTGGAGCGCAGTGGTACAATCTCAGCTCACTGCAACCTCCATGTCCGAGATTCAAGCTATTCTCCTGCCTCAGCCTCCCAAGTAGCTGGGATTACAGGCATGTGCCACCACACCCAGCTAATTTTTGTACTTTAATAGAGACGGGGTTTCACCATGCTGGCCAGGCTGGTCTTGAACTCCTGACCTCAGGTGATCCTCCTAATTTGGATTCCCAAAGTGCTGGGATTACAGTCATGAGCCGCTGCACCTCGCCATACTTCAATTTTTTAAGTTTTATTTTTTGCATTACATATATGCATAATTTAAAGAATCAATGAATTCTACAAGTTAACACAAATAGCACTCTGTAGCCCCTTCCTCCAATTTCTCCTTCCCCAGAGGCAACTACTTTCAATTCTTACACTTGATCCTTTTTTTTTTTTTGAGACTGAGTTTTACTCTTGTTGCCCAGGGTAGAGTCCAATGGTGAGATCTCGATTCATCGCAACCTCCACCTCTACGGTTCAAGCGATTCTTCTGCCTCAGCCTCCCGAGTAGCTGGGATTATAGGCATGTGCCACCACGCCCGGCTAATTTTGTATTGTTAATAGAGACGGGATTCTCCATGTTGGTCAGGCTGGTCTTGAACTCCTGGCCTCAGGTGATCCACCCATCTTGGCCTCCCAAAGTGCTGGGATTACACACGTGAGCCACCGCTCCCAGCACTTGATCCTTTTAATATTTATCTCCACGTCTCCAAATAACATGCTTATATTGGGCCAGGTGTGATGGCTTACACCTGTAATCCCAGCACTTTGTGAGGCCGAGGCAAGCAGATCACTTGAGGTCAGGAGTTCAAGACCAGCCTGGCCAACATGGTGAAACCCCATCTTTACTAACAGTACAAAACATTAGCTTGGCGTGGTGGCAGGCACCTGTAGTCCCAGCTACTCAGGAGGCTGAAGCATAAGAACTGCTTGAACCTGGGAAATGGCGGTTGCAGTGAGCTGAGATCTCGCCACTGTACTCCAACCTTGGCAACAGAGCAAGACTCTGTCCTCCCCAACCCCCTGCCAAAAAAAAAAAAAAAAAAAAATGTTTTTATTGCAATTTCTTTATTTTTCATTTTGGACCTTAATTACTGACTCCCACTCAGGAAGGTGAGGTTTTAGTCCTTTTCCTAATTCTTCTCCAGTCTACATCCCCACCCCTTCAGTTTCCCAGTATAGTTACATGATCATTTTAGTTAGCTTAGTACTCAAGATTTATATTGTATGATACGTGTACTAATTAGAGCTGGGGCATATAATAAACTATGATTACATTTCCTTTCCTTTACAACTTTTTATTGTATAAGAAGTTGCCTTTTTGTTTGTTTCAAATTCCATTTTTTTTTTTTTTTTTTTGGAGACAGGGTGTCTCCCTTTGTCTCCCAGCGTTGAAGTGCGGTAGCATGATCATAGTTCACCATAGTCTTGACCTCCTGGGCTCAAGCAATCCTCCCACCTCAGCTTCCTGTGTAGCTGGGACCACAGGCATGCACGCACCAGCATGCCCAGCTAAGTTTTTGATTTTTTTTTTTTTTTTTTTTTTTTTAGACAAGCTCTTGCCCAGGCTGGAGTGCAGTGGTGAGCTCACAGCTCACTACAGCCTTGACCTCCCAGGCTCAAGTGACCCTCCCAGCTCAGTCTCTTGAGTAGGTGGGACCACAGGCACACATCACCATGCTTGGATGATTTTTTTTTTTTTTTTTTTGCATAGACAAAGTGTCACTATGTTGCCTAGCTTAGTCTCAAACTCCTGGGCTCAAGCAATCCTCCTGCCTTGGCCTCTCAAAGTGCTGGGATTACAGGCATGAACCACTGCACCACCTGGCCAATTGTTTTGATTTCTTGTAGAGACGGGGTCTTGCCATGTTGCCCTGGCTGGTGTCAAACTCCTGGGCTCAAGTGATCCTTGGCCTCCAGGCATGAGCCACTGCTCCCAGCCTCAAATACTTTTTAATAACTGAACCCCAAACTCTCCTCCAATTGCCTAAACACCCCTCAATTGTTTCATTCACACAAAACATAGTATCAGTTTCCCTTTCCTGAAGAAGTCTCTCCCAGAGCAGACCCACTCCAACCTGGCCAGCACCCCATGTGCCTGGTAGCACAGCCATCTTCCTGGGATCCGACTTTTCAATCACCTCAGGGTTCTCTTACTTCACTTGTATGTTGCGGCTCCTGTCTCCTGTCTCATGTGATTTCTCTTTCTTGGTTTACTCCCTTGCTTTTTTTTTTTTTTTTTTTTTGAGATGGTGTCTCGCTCTGTCACCCAGGCTGTAGTGCAGTGGTGCGATCTCCACTCACTGCAAACTCCGCCTCCCAGGTTCACCCCGTTCTCCTGCCTCAGCCTCCCGAGTAGCTGGGACTACAGGCACCCGCCACCACGCCTGGCTAACTTTTTGTATTTTTAGTAGAGACAGGGTTTCACCGTGTTAGCCAGAATGGTCTCGATCTCCTGACCTTGTGATCCGCCTGCCTCGGCCTCCCGAAGTGCTGGGATTACAGGCGTGAGTCACTGCACCCAGCCAGTTTTCTCCCTTGTTTTGAAGCAGATTCCACAATAGCTTCTGGAATAAAAGGGAGGTTATGGAAGGTACATTTTTGAGACCTTGAATGTCTTTAAATGTCTTTATTCTACCCCAGTTCTTGATTGAGGGTTTGGCTGAATTCTAGTTTGGAAACCATTTTTCTTCCGACTTGAAAGCACTTCCCATTTTGTTTTCTAGTTTTCAATGTTGCCTAGGAGAAGTTTGAAACTGATCTTTGTTCTTTTGTATGCAAACATTTTCTTTCTCTTTGGAAACTACTGGATGTTCTCTTTGTTTCCAGGGAACTGAAATTTCATGATGTGTGTTCATGTAGATCGTTTCCTTTCACTGTGGCTCCTTCCCAATACAGCAACTAAAGTGCTTCAATTCTAGGAAGTTGCCTCGAATTGCTGATGACCCTCTGTTTTCTGTTCTGTCTTTCGGAACTTCTATTATTTGTAGATTAGAACTGCTCCTTTAAATTTCTTATTTTTCTTTCCTCTTTTTCCCTCTTTCTCTCCACACACACACTTTATTGAAGATTTTCTCAACTTTATCTTCCATCTACGAAGTTTTTCATTTCTGCTGTCTTGTCCCTCACTGCAACCCCCAGAAACCTTTTTTCAGTTCTCTTAACCTCTCTGTTCTATAGCAAACTTTTCTTGTTTCCTGGATACAATATCTTCTCCTATCTCTTTGAAGATATTGTAGTAATAATAAATATTTTAAGGTTTCTCTTTTTCATATAGTCTCTATTGCCTCCTGGTTGATTTTCTTCCCTCTTTGTATGCTTTAATCTCTGGCTTTCATGTTAGAAGCATTCCTCATTTTAAAGACTGGGGTAGTACAGACTGATTGGGCTAGTAAAGGCTGACTGGAGGTGCAGAGTCCATGGGAGATTCCTACTGACTGTGAATTTCATCATAAAATGATCTGGATGGGCTGTTTGAAGGGAGAACATCCAAGACCAATTCACTTAGAGTTTTCCTCTCAGGTTGGATAGAATCTCAGGGAAGATTCTTCCATTCTTTTGCTGAAGGGTAAAGGCTTGGGTACATAGTATCAGGAACCAAGTGGGAGAAGAGACTGGGATCTTAGCATTCATTATGTATATTGACGTCATCATTTTGTTCTCAGTTGATATCCTTGTTTAGAGACTATTTGTTTTACTCTTTGCAAAGAGTCAAACCTCCAGTCTTTTCGGGGAATTCTGGAGGCAGTTAAAAAGAAGAGCACCTATAGACTAGGCAGGCTCCTTCGTAAAACAGTTTTAACATGTTCTCCTTATTTTGGCTATTCCACTTTCGGTCTCTCTTCCAGAAGAACCTTGTGCCACTAATTTCTGAGACTTTTGAACATTGTACAGTGTGAAACAGATTAGTGTTCAGCTTTTCCCAGAGCAGCTGGGAAATCAGGTTTTCTAGGTTTGCTAAACTAGATACTACTTGCATGTATACTTTTCATTCTTGAAATCTCTCACTCCCATTCTCCTATTCTTGTAGGGTTTTGCCTTTTAAAAAATCCCCTTATTGAGGTGTGAACTGTCAGTCCCCTGCTCCCAGCTCCTTCTACTTATCCTGAGGGCTTAGAGGAGGACACAGCACTAACTTACCTAACACATTCTCACCAACCAAGGCTCTCATCACCTGTGATAAAGGGAACCCGCCCCATTGTAAGCACCTTATGGGACACTCTGCTCTATTCCCTAGGGAAGGAAGACCAAAGTGACATCCAAGCTAGTCCTTAATGAGGATTCTAGAGGCAAGTGATGTAGGGCATAGCATCTCAGTCTGCATCAACAATACATATGTGCAAAGGTACAGGCTACTAAAAGGCCATAGCATGCCCTATGTCTGATGATTCCAACCAATGGGTTAGTAGGATCTGGGATGAAGCTGGAGACCCTGTACTAAATCACCTGCCCCCTGTCCTAGTCCGCCACCTGTCTCCTCAGTTACATGGATATCCTTTCTCTTTCCCAGGCAGTTGGCCCAACAAGCTCTGAACCAAGCCTAGCACAAGGCCTTGGTCAGCCATGATGAATTAAGTTTCATTAGCCTAATTTGATACCTGTTCTCATCACATCCTCCCCACCAAGCTGCAGGCAGAATGCATGGCACATGGTTTCCTTGGAACAGTTTTCTGATGGTTTCACCTGTCATGAAGGCTCTCTAAGGAACAAGACTAGATACAATATATGATTACCTGTGTGTGTGTGCTACTTAGGACAGGAGCCAACATGGCCATAACTTAAGCAAAATAGAAGGTGTGTTTAATGTGAGTTCCCATTCACTACATCTGGGATGGGGCTGGAGAACGTGCATTTCTAAGAAGCTTCCAACTGTTACTGAGACTGCTGGCATAAGAACCACATTTGGAGCTGCATGGCCCTAGAGTACTGATTCTGAAACTCTGCTTTCTATTAGATCAATAGATCAATAGAATAATCTGGGGAGATGATAAAACTCCCAATGCCCAGACCCTGTCCCTTACCAATTAAATCAGAATCTCGAGGGGTGAGACCCAGCAGCAGTACTTTAAAAGCTTCCTACAAAGCAATCACTGGTTTCTAACAATGTTCAAATCCCGCTGGGCAGGAATTTATGGATTCTCTGCCCTGCCCTGGCAGTGGAGTGGGTTCTTGGTTAGACCTCTCTCTGCTTCTCCTCTCTGGGAGAACCTCCCTTGTCTGTTGTTTTCAGTAACTTTGGCTTTGCCATCCGAGAAGGTGTTCCTTATCCATCATCCTCCTGAGCATCTTAGAGGGTTACCCTTCCTTGGGACTGAACAGCTTTCACACACAGCTTCCTGCTGGTGCAGGTTTGGGATCCTAGGGTTATGCTAGGGATCAAATACTTACAGGCTTTTGCAGTCCAGGCTTGTGGTTTCTTGGCAATATAATTCCCTCAAAACTTAGTAGATGTTGTGGGTTGAATCGTGTCTCTCAAAAAGGTATGTTGAAGCCCTAACCCCTAGTACCTGTGAATGTGCCCTCATTTAGAAATATAGTTGTTGTGGATACACAGTACAGATGTAATCAGTGAAGATCATACTGAAGTAGGGTGGGGCCTTAATCCAATACGACTGGTGCTCTTAGAAGAAGAGGAAAAGTGGGCTGCATGAGGTGGTTCACGCCTGTAATCTCAAAACTGTGGGAGGCTGAGGCAGGCAGATCATGAGTTCAGGAGTTTGAGACCAGCCTGGCCAATATGGTGAAACCCCGTCTGTACTAAAAATACAAAAAATTAGCTGGGCATGGTGGTGCATGCTGGTAATCCCAGCTACTTGGGAGGCAGAGGTTGCAGTGAGCCAAGATGGCGACACTGCACTCCAGCCTGGGCAGCAGAGTGAGACTCCGTCTCAAAAAAAAAAAAAAAAAGAAGAGGAAAAGAGATAGATACACACAAGGGGAGCACTGCGTGATGACGGCAGCAGAGACTGGAGAGGCCAACACAATTGCAGATGTGTTCGTCACCGAGGATTGCAGGTGTGTTGGTCAGGATTCTCCAGAGAAAGAGAACTAATATTATATATGTATACACACTTACACACATTATATGGAATTGGGTTACTCAGTTACGGAGGTAGGCAAGTTCTAAGATCTGCAGGGTGAGTTGGAAAGCTGGAGGCCCAGGAGAGCCAGTGGTTTAGTTCTAGTCTGAGTCTGTATTAGTCCACTCTCGCACTGCTATAAAGAACTTCCTGAGACTGGGTAACTTACAAAGAAAAGAGATTTAATTGGCTCATGGTTCTGCGGGCTGTACAAGCTTCATTTCCGGGGAGGCCTCAAGAAACTTACAATCGTGGTGGAAGGCGAAGGAGAAGCAAGCATCATCCTCACATGGTGGAGCAGGAGAGAGAGAGCGAAGGGGGAAACAACCAGATCTCATGAGAACTCTAGCACAAGACCAGCCAGGGCCATGGTGCTAAACCATTAGAAACCACTCCATGATCCAGTCACCTCCCACCAGGCCCCACCTCCACCACTGGGAATTATAATTCAACATGAGATCTGGCTGGGGACACAGAACCAAACCATACCAGAGTCCAAGTCCGAAGGCCTAAGAACTAGCCTTGGTAGTGTAGTTCCAGTCTGAAGGTCAGCAGGCTTGAGACCAAGGAAGAGCCTATGTTTCAGTTCAAGTATAAAGGCAGGAAAGGTCAGGCTCATGCCTGTAATTCCAGTACTTTGGGAGGCCAAGGTGGGTGGATCACCTGAGGTCGGGAGTTCAAGAGCAGTCTGACCAACATGGAGAAACCCCATCTCTACTAAAAATACAGGGCATGGTGGCGCATGCCTGTAACCCCAGCTACTCGGGAGGCTGAGGCAGGAGAATTGCTTGAACTGAGGAGGTAGAGGTTTTGGTGAGCCAAGTGTCATTGCACTTCAGCCTGGGCAACAAGAGTGAAACTCCATCTCAAAAAAAAAAAAAAAGGGCAGGAAAAAAGCTGATGTCGCAGTCCAAAGCCATGCAGGCAGGAAGACTTCTCCCTGACTCTGGAAAGAGTCAGCCTCTTTGTTCTATTGAACTGATTGGATGAGGCCCACCCACATTAAGAAGGGAACTGCTTTACTCAGTCTACTGATTGAAACGTTCATCTCATCCTAAAGCACTCCATAGAAAACACCCAGAAAAATGTTTGACCAAATACGTGGGCAGCCAGAAAGGCTGACATAAAACCAACCATCATAGCTAACAGCACCAGAGAAAGCCATGGAACAAATACTCCCCTGGAGCCTTCAAGAAGAGCATGGCCATGCCAAACCCTAATTTTAGCCTTCTAGCCTCCAGAAGTGTAAGAAAATAAAATTCTGTTGATTCAAGTCATCCTAGTTTATGGTACTTTGTTACAGCAGCTAGGAAAATAGTAGGCTTCTAAAGCATTGTTTTTTTTTTTTTGAGACAGAGTCTTGCTCTGTTGCCCAGGCTGGAGTGCAGTGGCACAATCTCAGCTCACTGCAACCTCCACGTCCCAGGTTCAGGTGATTCTTGTGCCTCAGCCTCCTGAGTAGCAGGGACTAAAGGTGTGCACCACCACACCCAGCTAATTTTTTGTATTTTTAGTAAAGACAGGCTTTCGCCATGTTGGCCAGGCTGGTCTCAAACTCCTGACCTCAAGTGATCTGCCTCTCAACCTCCTAAAGTGCTGGGATTACAGGCATGAACTGCTGTACCTAGCCTAATGTATTTTTTTCTAGTCCTTTCCATGGGTAAATCATTACAGCCCTCGATTTTGTCTAGTGCTACAGTCTGCAATAGAGTAGCCACTAGCTACATGACAATTAAAATTTAAACTAAAATTAAGGCTGGGTGCCGTGGTTCACACCTGTAATCCCAGCACTTTAGGAGGCTGAGGTGGGCAGATCACTTGAGGTCAGGAGTTCAAAACCAGCCTGGCCAACATGGTGCAACCCTGTCTAATGAAAATACAAAAATTACCAGGGTGTAGTGATACACGCCTGTAATCCTAGCTACTCAGGAGGCTGAGGCAGGAGAATCACTTGAACCTGGGAGGCAGAGGTTGCAGTGAGCCGAGACTGTGCCACTTCACTCCAGCCTGGATGACAAGAGCGAAACTCCATCTCAAAAAAAAAAAAGAAATCAAAATTAAAATTAAGAACATTAAAAAAATTCAGTTATTCAGTTACACTACTCACATTTCAACTGCTCAACGGCCACATGTGGTTACTGGCCACTGTGTTAGACACAATAGATATTAGATCATCTCCATCAATGTGTACATTTCCAATGTACAAAGTTCTGTTGGACAGCATTGGTCTAGTGTCTTAGTCGGTTTTCTCCTGCAATAATACTGCATAGCAACTCCAGAATTTTAGTGGTTTATAAGAATAAACATTTTTCTTGTTCAGAGGTCCATGGGGCAGCTCAACTTCAGGTTGCAGGTTGGCTGGACTTGGCTTCGGAGGGCAGTTTAGGTTCGGATCTGCTCCACGTGTCTCTTATCCTCTTTGGACTCAGGTATGTTCCTCTCATGACTAAAAGCAGAAGTACAAGAAGGCAGTCTAAACCAATCATATTCAGTTAACAGTCTATTGGCTAAAGCAAGTCACATGACCAAGCCTAATCTCAGTGTCTGCAAGGAAAGGCTCTACAAAGTTACATGGTAAATGGTATGGATCTATCATCCTACTATAAAGGAGTGAAGGAAAAAAAAAAGTAAAGGAGTGAAGAACTGGGAATAATAATCCAATCTACCTCATGTTGTGCCAAACCCTTATCAAGACCAGCCTGGGCAACATGACAAAACTCTGTCTCTATGTGGTGGTGTGCACTTGTAGTCCCAACTACTAGGGAGGCTGAGGCTGGTCTTGAACTTCTGGGTTCAAGCAGTTCTCCCACCTCAGCCTCCCAAAGTGCTGGGATTACAGGCATGATCCACCACACCGACCATCCCCATTGGAATTGCCTCAAATATATATATACATAAAAGGTACATATAATATAAAATGTTATATAAATATATTAAATATAATACATATTATATAAAAATGCTATATAGAAATATAAAAAGCACCAAGGTAAATATATATAATATATAAATATATTATATATTAAATATAATTAATATTATATATTAAATATATATTTTATATTTATATAATATATATATTTACCTTGGTGCTTTTCTTTTTCCTTTTTTATGAGATGAAGTCTCGCTCTTGTTGCTCAGGCTGGAGTGCACTGGTGCGATCTCGGCTTACTGCAGCCTCCACCTCCCAGGTTCAAGCGATTCTCCTGACTCAGCCTCCAGAGTAGCTGGGATTACAGACACCTGCTAACACATCCGGCTAATTTTTGTATTTTTACTAGAGATGGGGTTTCACCATGTTGGCCAGGCTGGTCTCGAACTCCTGACCTCAGGTGATCTGCCAGCCTCGGCCTCCCAAAGTGCTAGGATCAGAGGCATGAACCAATGCACCCAGTCAGTGCTTTTTCATATTAATATACATAGACATAATTCTTAAACTAACATTCACTAACTTACATTTACTGGTTTCTGTGTTCTGCTGGTCCCCCTCTTAATTAACTTAACGATGGGTACTTCAGATAGCTGAACAATGGACCTGTGTTGAAAGACAACACAACCTGATTTTTGGCACTGGGCTGGCTCCCAATCTGTTTTAGGAGTGTTAATATGCTGGGCCCATTGCCTCACGCCTGTAATCCCAGCACTTTGGGAGGCCGAGGCAGGCGGATCACTTGAGACTAGGAGCTTGAGACCAGCCTGGCCAATGTGGCGAAATCCCGTCTGTATTAAAAATAAAAAAATTAGCTGGGTGTTGTGGAGCATGCCTATAATCCCAGCTACTCGGGAGGCGGAGGCAGGTGAATTGCTTGAAGTGGGAAGGTGGAGGTTGCAGTGAGCCAAGATCATGCCACTGTACTCCAGCATGGGTGACAGCCAGACTCTGTCTTAAAAAAACAAACAAACAAACAACAACAAAAACTGTTAATAGAGGTTCTTGAGATAAGTTAGGAGTTTCATTTCTCGCTTACAATGTCTTCTGTAACTAATTTGATTTTATCTCTCAAACTGAAGTCTTATAGACCTGGTAGAGTAGATTCAAGGCAGCTGCTCTATTATTTTTCTTCTTTCAAAATGGTTATAGCCAGCGTGGGCAACATGGCGAAATCCCTTTTCTACTAAAAATATAAAAATTAGCTGGGCATGGTGGTGCACGCCTGTAATCCCAGTTACTCAGGAGACTGAGGCAGGAAAATCATTTGAGTCCTGGAGGTCGAGGCTGCAGTGAGCCGAGATCGCTCCACTGCACAAAAAACGGTTGCAGAGAAATAACTGCTCTAATTCTTACCCCCTTAGCTAGTGAAAAGATGGAAATGGGACAGGATAGAGCGTGACCAGTGCTTTTAGGGCTAAAACTGGGAGTGGGTCACACACATCACCTCCTCTCCCACCCGCTCCTGGCCACAATTTAGTCACACGAGCGCATCTAGATCGCAGCCAGACGGATGGCCACATGGGAGTGGGAGGTGATACCACTAAAAGAGGGAATGCTTGGGGACAATCAGCAGTCTTTTCTCAGTGTTTGAGGTTTTACTGAGAAAACACAGTCTGTGGGAGTTAGTAAAGTGAACAGACCTGCGTAGTCATCTGCGTAGTCAAGAAATTGAACAGTCGGCACCGCAGAGTTTGGAATTTCTTAACGTAAAGGAAGCGTCAAAAGGTAAAGGACCGTTCTAGCCAGGATGCAAGGCTGAGTACGAGACAGCAACGCGTAGGCAGGGCAGCGGGCGGTCAAAGGTGTGCACCCAGCCGATAGTGCGCGCCCGGCGATGGGGCGTGGCCAGGAAGAGAGGCGGGGCTCCACCGAGCCTGGCGCTGAAGCTGACGGCCAGAAAGGGGCGGGGCCTGGCGGCGATACGCATTGGGGCGGGGCTTCCAGACCGGGCATCCCAGCTAGAGCGGAGGGGCGTGGTTACACATAGGCTATTGGGGGCGAGATTAAGCAACGTAGAATTTCGCAGCCAGAATGGACAGGTCTCAGCGATCCTGAAAGCAGCCTGGACGACCAGAGGCGAGTCAGGTGGAAAGGCTGGCCGGGCTTCGAGAAGGGAGGAGGCATCCAGCTACTTGAACGCCTGAACCGCGCTCCGTGACGTCGGAGGCGCGGTTTCGCGGCGTCTGGGCGGACGCTGCGCTGGGGGGCGGGTCTGGGCGCGCGCTCCAAGATGGCGGCGAACGTGTTCCCGTTCCGCGACGCCCGTGCCGCCCCGGACCCGGTGCTGGAGGCTGGCCCGGTGGCACACGGGCTACTGCCGGTACCGCTGGTGCTGGACAACGGGTCGTTCCAAGTCCGCGCTGGCTGGGCGTGTCCCGGGCAGGACCCAGGTCCCGAGCCGCGCCTGCAGTTCCGCGCAGTGTGCGCCCGCGGTCGTGGCGGGGCACGGGGCGGGGCGGGCCCGCAGGTGGGAAACGCCCTGGGCAGCCTGGAGCCTCTGCGCTGGATGCTGCGCTCGCCCTTCGACCGCAACGTGCCGGTCAACTTGGAGCTTCAGGAGTTGCTGCTGGACTACAGCTTCCAGCACCTGGGTGTCTCCTCACAGGTGAAGGGCGAAGTGGGCTGGGCTGGGCTGGGCTTGAGGGGAGGGGTGCGGTCTCGTCTCCTCTCAGTCTGCTTTCGGAGAGGTAACAGTCACTTCAGTAGCTCCGATTGTCTTTTAGTCGATCAGATGCTAGGCGCTGGGGGTATGGCAGCGAATATGGTGCTGCTTGTATCTTGGAGCATGCATTTGGGCATGTATGCTCGTTTGTTAAGAAGTCCATTTATTAACAAGTATGTATTGAGCACTTACTCTGTGTCAGGCACTTTTTAGGCATTTGCAGTACATCTGTGAACACACAAAACCTCCTTGCTTATGGAGCTATTAATACTATGGAAAGATATTCTAGTATGAAAAGTCAGTAAACATAGAATTAAATATAGTAGATTCTATGCCATCATAGGAGAGGAGGGAGTTACATTTTTTTCAATAAGATGGTCAGGGTAGGAATCCTGAAGGTGATGTTTGAACAAGGACTTGAAGGAGGTGATTGAGATAGCAAGCGTGTGAACATCTGAAGGAAAAACAGTCCAGGCAGTGTAAACAGCCAATGAAAAGGCCCCGAGGTAGGAGTGTGCCCTAATCCTAATTGCAAGGCTGCCTGTGTGAGGGGGAGAGTAGTACCTGGAAGAGGATGTCAGAGAGGTAGTGGAGAGGCAGATCACACACCTTATAGGCTTTTACTGAGTGAAATGGGGAGCCATGGCAGGGCGTTGAGCTGAGGAAGGACCTGACTTATGTTCAAAAGGATCACTGTGACTGCTGTATGGAGCATGAATTGTCATGGGTCATAGGGTGGAAACAGGGACGAGTTAGGAGGCTGTTGGAATAACCCAGGTGAGGGATGATAGTGGCTTAGATGAGGCAGGTAGCAGGGAATGTGATTAGAAGCAGTTGGATTTTGGAGATACTTTGAAGATAGAGCCAACACGATTTGCTGACAGTTTGGATGGGACGTTGACTTAGTAACTTAAATTGACTCTACTTTCATATTTTCCAGTAAAGATGAGATGAGAGTCTTACAATCGCCTGTGATCAGGTTTTTGATTAAGAGGCCAAAAGCAAAATCAGCCCTGCAATAAGGATTTTGGGTTCTTCTATGCTTCAAAAAGAGTATTCTGTTACCACTCATCTATTTGCCCTTTCTTTTCAAAGTAGGGCTGCGTTGATCATCCCATAGTTTTGACAGAAGCTGTGTGCAACCCACTATATTCACGGCAAATGATGTCCGAGCTTCTTTTTGAGTGCTATGGGATTCCCAAGGTTGCCTACGGAATAGATAGCCTCTTCAGCTTCTACCACAATAAGCCAAAGAACTCAATGTGCAGTGGACTCATCATTTCATCTGGATACCAGTGTACACATGTTTTACCCATCTTAGAAGGGAGGTGAGTTGCACTTGTGGCATTTGAGTGCTATTTTGAGAAGCATTCGGGAAACTTAGTGCGTGCTTTAAAGGCAGAGTAGAAAGAGCAGTACTAGCCTATGAACTGAGCCCTTGGGCTTAGCTTTGAACTACCTCACTGTGTGACTATGGATAAGTCCCTTTGCCCATAGTTCTGTCCTTTGTGACCTTCTGGAGGGAGTTGGGGTGGATGATCTCTTAGTTCCACATCCATAATTCTACAGTTTTATAATTCTGATTTATGGGGAGATAGCTAACACAGTATCTACAGGTAATAGACATTTAATAGAAATGTTTTGAATACATTTAATTGAGACCATCTTTGTGTTCTGGAGTGGTTTTTTTTTTTTTTTTTTGACAGAGTCTTGCTATGTCATCCAGGCTGGAGTGCAGTGGCACAATCTCGGCTCAGGGCAACCTCCGCCTCCCAGGTTCAATTGATTCTCCTGCCTCAGCCTCCCAAGTAGCTGGGACCACAGGCACCTGCCACCATGCCCGGCTAATTTTTTTTGTATTTTTAGTAGAGACAGGGTTTCACCATGTTGGTCAGGCTAGTCTCAAACTCCTGACCCCAAGTGATCCACCCTCCTTGGCCTCCCAACTTGCTGGGATTACAGGGGTGAGCCACCGTGCCCAGCAAATTTAAAGTTCTTTAATCATTATTGTTTAGACCTTTCAGATACAGTGTCTGGCACATAGTGGACCCATACTAAATATTTTCAAGTTGAATAAAAGGCAAGGGTAGTTTATGTCATATTTAAAAGTCTGTTCCCACTTTATCGTTGAGCTTTCACTGTCTGATAAGAGCCTAGGCCAGCACTGTGTTCTCCTGAGAAGGTTTCTCACATGGCATAAAGAGACTCACACTTTAGAGCTGAATGTCTGGGTTTGCAGCTCTGCTACTTAACTTCCTCACTTCATTTCCTGACATGTAAAATTGGGAACAACTGATTTTCCAGGGTTTCTCTGAGAATGAAATGAGATAAGGTAGGTAATGGCACTTTGTAAACTGTAAAGCAGACTGAACATATAAGACAAATACCATTGAATTTCTTGCGAAGTTTCTGTGAAAATCTGTGAAGAAAAAAGTAATTCTTAGGTGTTACCAAACACTCCTGATGTATGAAGTTCTCTATGTAAAAAGAATATGCAGAGGCCGGGCACGGTGGCTCAAGCCTGTAATCCCAGCACTTTGGGAGGCCGAGACGGGTGGATCACGAGGTCAGGAGATCGAGACCATCCTGGCTAACACGGTGAAACCCCGTCTCTACTAAAAAATACAAAAAACTAGCCGGACGAGGTGGCAGGCGCCTGTAGTCCCAGCTACTCGGGAGGCTGAGGCAGGAGAATGGCGTAAACCCAGGAGGCGGAGCTTGCAGTGAGCTGAGATCCGGCCACTGCACTCCAGCCTGGGCGACAGAGCGAGACTCTGTCTCAAAAAAAAAAAAAAAAAAAAAAGAATATGCAGAAATAAAAGTAACATGTTATGTTATATTGAGAGGAAATTACCTGAAGGCTGCGAAATTATCAGAGTGAATCATACCCTGTTCTATGCTGGCATCTGCTGGTGAGGTACGATACAGCAGTGACATTTTAGTTTTCTACAGCAAGTTCCTAGTGCTCTGCCACTACTTTCACACATTAGGAAAATAAAGTTACTCTGGTTCTTTTATAGTAAACCAGGATGTGTGTGGTTACTTAATGTGTTACTTAATCAGTAGATGTGGAGTGTGCAGGGGAGGACTTCTTAAACTCTGGCCTTCATCAGTCACCTAGGGATCCCATTAAAATGCAGATTCTCAGGCCCTGCCCCAGAGCAGCTGTGTACTGGGAATTGGCATGTTCAACATTTCCTCCAGCTAATTCTGGGATACTTGGTCCCAGGACTACAGTTTGAGAAATATATGATGAGACTCATTAAGATCTGACTTTGGAGTGCATTCCTGTTAGGTGGCCATGTGACTGTATAGGTGAACTAGGAATGCCTGCCTAGATAAGAGGCTATACCAAGGGAACTTTAACGTCCCTTCCAACTGTCAGGTTTTGTGTTTCTTCTGCTGGTCTGTTTCTTCTTTATCTGCCTTAAATTATCTTGTTTTTCCCAAGATGCTCCGTATTTCTGTCCTCCAGAAATTTCAGTGCTGTTTTCTACTGCTTGGTTATAGATTAGATGCTAAAAACTGCAAGCGCATCAATCTTGGAGGAAGCCAAGCAGCTGGTTACCTCCAGCGTCTCCTCCAGCTGAAGTACCCTGGGCATCTGGCAGCCATCACCCTCAGCCGCATGGAGGAGATTCTGCATGAGCACAGCTACATCGCTGAGGATTATGTGGAAGGTATCCAAGAGGATGTTTGCCTGCAGCTTTTGGGTGTTGTCTACCTTGTATTCCTTAAATTACTGCCAGCGTAATTCTTTGTTTGCTCACTTTTTAAGCACCCCCTTCCCCTTTTTGTATTCCCTTTCTTAAACTATTCAGTAACCTGATAACTTACGTTGTATGGGTTCCCTTCACAAATGGTAGCTTTTATAACTTGCCTGTAATACAGATCTTGGAATTGTACAACTTTCAACTTTTTCCAGATACTAAACATTTTTAAGAGCGAGCAGAACATATCAGACTAAAAATATCTTAAGTTAGAAAACAATTGACATTGTTTTATTATACCATTAGAATAGCATCTATGCTGCATAAACACCTCTTATTCTTTTCAAGCTTGTCTTGGACTTTTGGTTGTATTTTACACTTCAAATTAAAGTGTGAGTTTTAGTTACTATTGTCACTTGAATGTGATGAAAATATCTTCCTCCTGAATTTAAATAGTTCGTATTAAAACCAAAGGACTATGGACAATGCCGCTGTGAATACAGCTGTATTCCAATAGTGGATTTGCTTGTTCTCGTTGAGGGTGCTGACCTCAGCTGACCAATAATGAGCTCCTGAAGGGCAAAAACTACATCTGTTTTTTTTTTTTTAATTTTTAATTGTGGAAACCATGTAACATAAATTTGCCGTTTTAACCATTTTTAAGTATATGTTTCATGTGTTAAGGGCTGTGTTTTAATTAACTTTAGAAAGCATTTATTCAGCATCTGTTATTGCTGGGATATAAAGAAGTTGGGGAGACAGATAGGGAAATAAATAATTGATGAGAATACTCAGTCTGGAGAGTTAGAGGCTTGCCAGAAGACACGGCTGAAGCACACAACTCTCCGTGCTCCCACTTCTCTGTTCTCTGGGTGCTCCAGTATTGACTCTTTTTTTTTAGTCAACTTTTTCTTTTACAGTTCTGTGATATGATTATAAAGAGAGAGCATGAGGGAATTTTTTGGGATGATGGAACTGTTCCGTATCCTGATTGTGGTATTGGTTACATATGCTTTCTCTTTATAATCAGACCCTGTCTTTATCCACAATAAACAGGAACAGACTACTGATACACTCAACAACTTGAATGAATCTCAAAGGCATGATGTTGAGTAAAAAAAAAAAAAAGTTTCAAAAAGTACATACTATTTGACTCCATTTACGTGACATTTTGCAAAGATAAAACCATAGTGATAGAGAAGAAGTGAGGGAAAGATTGCCTGGACTTGGGATAGAGGCAAGCTTTTGGGTGAACTCATTTTCATTTCTCCAGAGTAAATAGATTGCTGGGTCATGTGCTTGCATGGTATGTCTTTCCGTCCTTCTACCTTGAATCTACTATATCATTATATTCAAAGTGAGTTTCTTGGTAGTTGGATCATTTTTTAAAAAATATCTATTCAAAGTCAACCTCTATTTAATTGTTAGGCTGAACCATTTATAATTAGTTTAATTATTCATATGCTTGGATTTATGTTCATCATTTTATTATTTTTGTTTCTTCTGTTTATTGTTCTTCTGTTTCTCTCTCCTGCCTCCTTTTAGGTTATTTGAGCTTTTTTTTTTTTTTAAGTATTTTATCTGTTGTGTTTTTTACTGTACCTTTTTACTGTAGTTTTTAGTGGTTGCTCTAGAGATTACAGTCAACACAACTTTTCATAGTCTACTTAGATTCTGTGTTTACCACTTCAAGGGGAATGTGGAAATGTCAGCACTATATTGACTCCTTTATTTTGCCTGGTTTATCTTAAAGTTGTCTTATTTATTTCTTCTGTATACATTGGAAACCCATCAGACAGTGTTGTGATTTTTACTTTCAATTGTCAAATAGGTTTTAAAGAACTCATAAGGAGATGAGTCTGTTATGTTTAACCAGATTTTTATCATTTACATTGCTCTTTCTTCATTCTTGATGCTCCAGGCTTCCTTCTGGTGTTGTTTCTTGCCGAATAACTTTACTTAGCAGTTCTTTTAGAACGGGCCTGCTGGCATTATGTCCAGGTTTGGTAGCTGCTTTTAGTTGATTGAGTAGATTCAGGGATTGGGTGGAGTGTATTTTCTCCATCTGACTTATGTCTGAAATGCTGGTATTGATTTAAAAAAAACAAAAACAAAAAACAGAGTCTTGCTCTGCCGCCCAGGCTGGAGTGCAGTGGTGCAATCTTGGCTCACTGCAACCTCCGCCTCCTGGGTTCACGCCATTCTCCTGCCGCAGCCTCCTGAGTAGCTGGCACTACAGGCGCCCGCCACCACAGCCGGCTAATTTTTTGTATTTTTAGTAGAGATGGGGTTTCACCGTGTTAGCCAGGATGGTCTCAATCTCCTGACCTCCTGATCCGCCCGCCTCGGCCTCCCAAAGTGCTGGGATTATAGGCATGAGCCACCGCGCCTGGCTGGTAATTGACTTTAATTGTTGTGTTAATAGTGTTTCCATTTCATAACTTTCAAAACTGTTTCTTTGAAGAATTACACAAATGGCGGTGTCCTGATTATTATGAGAATAATGTCCACAAGATGCAGCTCCCATTTTCCAGCAAGCTCCTGGGCAGCACCCTGACCTCTGAGGAGAAACAAGAAAGGCGGCAGCAGCAATTGCGGCGGCTGCAGGAGCTCAATGCCCGGCGGCGGGAGGAGAAGCTGCAGCTGGATCAGGAGCGTCTGGACCGACTGCTATACGTGCAGGTAATAACAAACACAGGGACGGGCGCCCTTCTGTGTTAACAAGATGATCTCAGATTTTGTTGTATGTTTTTCCATTGGCCTTAAGATGCTTTGACTGTTTGTCACCTTTGGGGTCAGGAAGGAGTGCAGGGGGATCTTCAGCATAGAATATAGTGTAGAAGCAGCTGTTTTGGAAAGAGCTGTGGACTCCAGCATTGTTTATTTTCACCTTATAAGCTCCTTTATGTTTTTAAACTTTATAAGTGTAGCATACATCATGCAAAGTGCACAAATCTTTGTTTCATCTTGAAGGATTTTCAAAGTGAAACTCGCCCATGTATCTGCTGTCAGGTCAAGAAACAGCATTGTCAGCATCCCCCCCAGAAGGTTCCTTTTATGTCTCCTCTTAGTAACTTTCCCACCTTCCTCCACAACCTTTCTCCCCCCGCCCCAAAAAAAGGGGTAACAACCTTTTAGGTATCTGTCACCATCATTAGTTTTACCTAATCAGTTGTTGCTACAACTGTGATGCAATGCTAGCCTAGAGACAGCTAGAGAGGTGGGCAGCTGTGTGAAACTGGAGGGAGCTGGAGGTGTGGCTCTGGGCAGCGTAGGCCAGGGGAGCTCTGGAAGCCCTCTCCAGCTGTCATTTTCTCCGTTTGACTCTGAAGCTACTTTCCTTCCTGTTTGTGACTGCTCTGTTTTCAGGAACTTCTAGAGGATGGCCAGATGGATCAGTTTCACAAAGCTCTGATAGAGCTGAATATGGACTCCCCAGAAGAGCTGCAGTCCTACATCCAGAAGCTCAGTTCAGCAGTGGAGCAGGCTAAGCAGAAAATCCTCCAAGCAGAAGTCAACCTCGAGGTGGATGTGGTAGACAGCAAGCCAGAGGTAACTGAGGGCCTTGGAAGGAGCAGCCCTTCTTGAGAGGAGGAGTGTCCTCAGAGGGCTGGCATCAAAGGGATTTTGCCCAGAGTCGGGAGGAAAAGAGAGCAGAAGGGACATGGATGGTGGCAGAGACAGCACTGACCTTGTACCAACTGAAATTCTGTGAGAAGGGATTTCACCCTGTAGAGAAAGTGCATTTAACATAGGAAGAACATTCACACAGCAAACCTGTGGTGCTGTCTTGAACCTAAACCAGCTCCACTGATAGTCATTGGCAGTCATATACTTCCTTTAATTTTCTTCTAGTATGTTATTAAATATATTGTGGTTGATTATTCACCTACCTCCTTTCTATCTTGGTATTCTCTAAGGACAAGGATCATGCTTCATACATGATTTATGAATTTTTTACAGCAATTGCTAGTTATGCTCAATAATACATGTATAGGTTGCCTTAAGATCAGCCTTTTATTAGTTGCTAAAGACCCTCTGAATAAGCTCTTTGATTTTCTCTTTTTCTTCTTCCTCTTCTGTTTTCCTCACCCATGCACTGTTAATAAGTGTTTTTGAGGCCGGGCATGCTGGCTCACACTTGTAATCCCAGCACTTTGGAAGGCCCAGGTGGGCAGATCACCTGAGGTCAGGAGTTCGAGACCAGCCTGGCCCACACAGCAAAACCCTGTCTCTACTAAAAATACAAAATTAGCTGAGTGTGGCGGCACATGCCTGTAATCCCAGCTACTTGGGAGGCTGAGGCAGGAGAATCACTTGAACCTGGGAGGTGGAGGTTGCCGTGAGCTGAGATTGCTCCATTGCACTCCAGCCTGGGCAACAAGAGCAAAACTCCATCTCAAAAAAAAAAAAAAACCAAAAAACAAATAAAGTGTGTTTCTGTTCGTTTGAGACAGGGTCTTACTTTGTTGCCCAGTTGGAATGCAGTTACATGATCATAGCTCAATGTAACCTCAGACTCCTGGGCTTAAGTGGATCCTCCCACCTCAGCCTCCTAAGAAGCTAGGACTGCAGGTGAGCGCCACTATGCCCAAGTCATTTTTACAATTTTTTTGTAGAGATGGGGTCTCACCAAGTTGTCCAGGCTGGTGTCAAACTCCTGGCCTCAAGTGAACCTCCCTCCTCAGCCTCCCAAAGCACTAGGATCACAGGCTTGAGCCACCATGCTTGGCTGTTAATAAGTGTCAAAGTAGCCAAAAGAGCTTAGGCCCCAGCATCTTAGTTTCTGTATGGCAAAGGGGCAGCCTGCAGGTCAGTATCACTGGTAGAGTCCCCTGCCTTTAGAACTGGAAGAAAGAGTTAGTAATTGTACATACTATTCCTGGATCTGTCATCCCTAGAATTCCAAAACAAAGTAATTTATTGCCTTGAGACATGTTTTAGGCAGGATAAACCAGACTAGCCTCTTGTTTTTTTTTGTTTTTCTTTTTAAATCAATTTTAATTAAGCTGTTGATTACCTATCCTTTTAGAAAAAAAGATACTTTGGAAAAATGCAAGTCAGTGCCATTTGATGCTGGGTGTATCTTGGTGCTTATCAGTGATGTCAGAGTTGCCTTTGGCTCAGCAGGAAGCTTACTTTTGCAGTGACGGGCTCCCAGCTGGAGGCTCGCTCATAGTTTCTGCTCTCACCGTTGCATTCTCTACATCTCGACAGGCTGTCGATTGTGTGAGGACAGTACATGAGTGTATGCTTTATAGAGCAGATCCTGAGATAGGCTTACTAGATACACCTTACTGGATCACTAAGATCTTGTGTAGAAGGGGCCTTTACCATCTTCCAACGTGGCATCCCAGATCAGCCTCAGCTGAATCAGTGTGCCTTTTCCATTTTGCTTCTCTCGGTTTTCAGTTCTTTGTTTGAGGTTTGACTTGTTGTTTACTGAAATCTGGAACCATGTTGTCTTTGTTATATATTCATCCATATTTCGTTTTTATCATGCTTGACATGTTAGCAGGACATACTCTTCTTTATACCAGAGCAGTGCCACTCAGCCACATGCAGATGAAGGATTTCACATTTCAAAAAGGGAAGAAACCAAACAGCTGTGAAGATGTGATTCTTCAGCAGTTGGGAAACTAGTTTTTCCTTTTCTTTGTTCATTTGTCTGCATTTGTTACGTGCTGTGATTCACCACCCATTCCCCCATTCTTTCAGCAGATACTCAGTAGGTACCTACTTCATTTTATGCTCTGGCACACACATTTAAATCTCCTTGGGTTTAGGGGATTTTGAAATGTTGGACTGCAAAAGATTTTTCTATGTGCAACAAATTTGACGATCAGCTGGGCTGGGGGCAGTGGCTCACGCCTGTAATCCCAGCGCTTTGGGTGGCCGAGGCGGGCAGATCACCTGAGGTCAGGAATTTGAGACCAGCCTGGCCAAAATGGTGAAATCCCATCTCGACTGAAAATAGAAAAATTAGCCAGGCGTGGTGGCAGGTGCCTGTAATCCCAGCTACTCGGGAAGCTGAGGCAGGAGAATCGCTTGAACCCAGGAGGCGGAGGTTACAGTGAGCCGAGATTGCGCCATTGCATTCCAGCCTGGGCAACAGAGCAAGATTCTGTCTCAGAGAAAAAAAAAAGCGATGATCAGTCACTAAACCTTTAATGGTTAGTCAGCATTCAGCATTTTAGGGTAATTCTTAATGATCAGAGTCAATTACAGTCACATTTGTGGGATAAAGTTGACTATGACACTGGCTAGCCAGTTCTACCTTTCAAAAAGTATTTGTAGTATTTTCCAATAATATGATTCATTTAGAATGAATTGAATCGATATATGTGAACCAAAATTCATATTGAAATTACACTTAAGCAGTAATGGCTGAACTGAATACAGCTGGAATTTAACTAATAGTGATCTCAAAAATCTGTTTTCTTATAGACTAATCTATTCTGGCCCTTGCTATTCTGCAGTTATTTCTGTGAGGATGTTGTGGAGGAGCAGGCTTTGTTAGCATGAATTCTAACGAAATATTTAAACCAGAAGATGCTTGATTTTCATGGCTACAAGCACAGCATAAGAGGGTATGAGGGGGGAGAACACAGTTTTTGAGCATCATCATTTGTTGGAAAACACAATGGGCCAGATATAGAAAGTTCTCCCGCTTTACTAGCCAAGATCAAGGTTGGCCTCTGCTGCTTCTTGTGCCGCTCAAGGCTGTTTTAGGGAACCATGCTGCATCTTCTGTGGTATGCCTTGGCAAACTGTCATTCCATGCAGTTCCAAAAGAATAGTCATATTAGTGTTTCTGAACACCACGTAAGACATGTGGAGACCCTGGCAAACTCTAGCAGGAGAGAAGCCAGCCGTGGCAGAGAAAACTGTTCTCTGTTGGATGCCTGTTCTCTGTGTTGAAATTACCAGCTTTGTTCCTCTCTGTGAATCATATGAATTGGGATAAGTAATCTTATCTTCACAAAGATTTTATAATCTTTGTGAAGATAAGAAGTTATCTTAAGATGGTATGCTTTGGAATGAAGCTAGGTGAAGGTGAATGTTGATTTTTTTTTTTTTTTTTTTTTGGCGGCTGAAGAAACCTCTTGAAACCCAAAGCTTTACAATCATCTCTATTCCAGGGGAATTTGAGGGTGTAGCCCAGGGGCCCACCACTCAGTGCCAGGTGCAGTATACCAGGGATGCAGAGGTGATTAAGATACAATGCCTGCCTTCCTGGGTACTTCAAAAACAAAAAGCGAAGGCGATAGCACCATGCTTAGCTGACTGTAATGAAGCATAGCAGGTATGCTGGTAAATGTGTGTGGGAATACACATTTGGTTTTTTGAGAAAGGATTGGATGTTTCAGCTGGTCCTTGAAAGATTATTTGGGCCGGGCACAGTGGCTCACATCTCTAATGCCAACACTGAGAGACTGAGGAGGGAGGATCACTTGCACCCAGGAATTTGTGACCAATCCCTGAACCACGTAGATCCTGTCTCTAAAAAAAATTTTTTTTGGCTGGGCGCGGTGGCTCACGCCTGCAATCCCAGCACTTTGGGAGGCAGAGGCGGGTGGATCACCTGAGGTTAGGAGTTTGAGACCAGCCTGGCCAATGTGGTGAAACTCCGTCTCTACTAAAAGTACAAAAATTAGCCGGGCGTGGTGGCAGGTGCCTGTAGTCCCAGCTACTCGAGAGGCTGAGGCAGGAGAATGGCGTGAACCTGGGAGATGGAGCTTGCAGTGAGTGGAGATCGCACCACTGCACTCCAGCCTGGGCAACAGAGCGAGACTCCATCTCAAAATAAATAAATAAATAAATTTTAAATTAGCTGGGCATGCATCTGTAGTCTCAGTTACTTGAGAGGCTGAGGTGGGAGGATCACTTGAGCTTGGGAGTTCGAGGCTGCAGTGAGCCATGGTTGTGCCACTGCATTCCAGCCTGGGCAACAGAACGAGACCCTCTCTAAAAAAAAAAAAGGAAGATTATTTGATTTCAGTAGGTAGCAGAGGAGGAGGGAAGGACATTTTAGGTGGAAAGAACTACACATGCAGGTATACAGAGTGTGAACAAGAAAGGCTGTGGTAGGTGATGAAGTGGAGATTAAGGTCTTTACCCATTAGGCTTACGAGCCTGCATATTATCCTTCAGACATTCGTAGCCTTCCAAGGATGTTGAGCAAGTGAATGAGACAATGAGATTTTGTTTTGGGAAACTAACTGGTGGCAGTTAGGATGATGGGTTGAAGGGAGGGGTGAGGCTATGGGGGGAAAACAGAACAGATGTAGGATCAGATGTAGGATCCCAAGATCTCACTGCCATTTACAAGCCAAGGTGACGAGAGTAGCAGTGTTGATAATAGAGCGTGTGGCATGTGCCGACCCCTTGCTGAGCACCTACACAGGTGTCCTCCTGGTTCATGTTCACAACTCAGCGCATAGGTACTGTCAGTATCCCTCTTTTACAGACAAAGATTTCTTGTGAGGTCGCATAGCTAGGAGTAGTACTGGTCAAATTCAGACACGAGCAGTTCAATTCCAGATTCCACTCTTGTAACCCTTAGGCTGTATTGAAAGGCAGTGGGTAGATGGTAGTGCCTTTGACCAAGTTTGGGAAGATAATTGGCTTAGTTTTGAGCACCTTTTTTTAAGAGATTGGATCTTACTCTGTTGCGCAGGCTGGAGTACATGGTGTGATGATGGCTCACTGTAACTTCAAACTCCGAGGCTCAATTGATCCTCCCACCTCAGCCTCCCTAGTAGCTAGGACTATAGGTGTGCACCACCACGCCCAGCTAACTTTTTGCTTTTTAATTTTTTGTAGAGATGGGTCTTGCTGTGTTGCCCAGGCTGTTCTTGAACTCCTGGCCTCAAGCAGGCCTCCTACCTTGCCTTTCAGAGTGCAGGGGTTACAGGCATGAGTCACCGCACCTGGCCCTGAGCTCCTTATTTTTAAAATCACTGTAGGACATCAGGTGGAGCTTTTGAGGACTCTGCGGGACATCAGGTGGAGCTAGGGGAGGACAGAATCAAATGGGAAGCAAGAAAAGAAAAATTCCTGGAGAATGCCACCACTTGAGAGTTAGGTGACAGAAGAAAAGCCAGGATGAAGATTGAGCGAGAGCAGTCAGAGATAAGGGAAGCCAAAAGGGTTGATGGGAGAGTTAAGAGCTTGAATGGTCATCTTAACTAGGATGAGAATTATTTTTTGAAACAGGGAAGGCTTGGAAGGATAAGAAAATAGGACGTGAGAGTGATCTGGCTGCGATATCTGTCACCCCATTGATTGCCAGGGTTGATTCGGCTGATCTGGCCGGCTAGGCGGGTGTCTCCTGTCCTCACCACTTCGTGTGTGTCCCTCCTGAATCTGCATGCTTGGTCGAAGAGGACGACCATCCCCAATAGAGGAGGACCGGTCTTCCATCAAGGGTATACGAGTAGCTGCGCTCCTCTGCTAGAACCTCCACACAAGCTCTCAAGGACATGAAAATAGATAAAGAAGTAGAATGAAGAATAAAGAGGGAAGTTCATTTTTTGAAGCAACTAAGGTGATCTTTTAAGATTCCCAGGGTTGAGATTAGAAAGGAGACTGGAGAAGGGTTTTGGGAAAGGGCAGACAGAAGGAAGCTGAGAATTAACCACAGGATTGCCTAAATAGCACCTGGGACTTTCTGCACTCTTGCCCCCCTGGAGCGTATTTAACTTTTCTATTGCTACAAAAACCACTCCAAACTTGGCAGCATAAAACAACAACAATTTTATTGTGTTCATGGGTTTGGTGGGTGAGGAATTTAGAGAGGATACAGCAGGGATCTCTGCTTCAAGGTGCCGGGAGCCACTGCTGGGAAGCATTAAATAGTTGGGGACTGGAATCAGCTGGAGGGTTTTTCACTTCTCTGGTATCTGGGCTGGGAGGACTTAAGGGCTCGGTTCATGGGGGACTCTTGACCCAGGCACCTACACATGGCTTCTTCGTGTGCCCTGGGCTCCCCCAGCATGGCCTCTGGTTTCCAAGAGGGAGCTTCCCAAGAGAGCAGCCAGAGAGTGAATGTGTCAAGAGATGAAAGCATAAGAAAGCTGCATGACCTTTTAGGACCGTACCTCAGAAGTCACCTGACATCATTCGCACCATACTTTGTTGGCTGTAGTCCTCACAGTCCCCCACTGAGACTCAAGGGGAGGAAACAAAGCCCCTCCACCTCTTTATGAGGAGTGTCAGGGTCACATTACAAAAAAGTGTGTGGGATAGAAGTTACTGTTGTGACCTTCTTTTAAAAATATAATTTGCTCCAGAGCCCAAGTGGAAAGAGTACTGGGAGGCATCCTTTAGACTGCAGGCTTATTGGTTGGGTGTAACAGAAGCAGATAGAGTTCATGGAGGGATGGTGGCAAAAGTGATTGGATTCCAGGCTAGGTAGAGAAGGGTGTGTGAATCCACAGGAAGGGTCATCACTTGGATTGAGGGAGGCCAGGATGGAGGTTAGGATGAAGATGAAAAATAGGGTAAAAATGTGGGGTGTAGAGAGGAAGGACTCCAGTGGACCCCAGTGCTTGCTTTCATCTGTTACTTGGGGAATCACAGGTTACAGGTTTTTGTCTGTATTTATCTTAAATACACAGATGATATTTTTGTCTTCAACCCAATAATATGACAGAATTATTTAAGGGACCAAATTAAGTGTGTGTTTAAAAGGGAAGAGGGAAGAGTTGTTCATTTCTCACCCAACGCTGCCCCAAGTTCATGTCCTACTTATACACAGATGGAGAAGCAGCTCAGAGTGTGCTTTTCCAGCTCTGCCTCTGTGGACCTTTCATATACCTTTGATTGCCTTCCAAGCTGGATCAGTGACTACAGAGCCTGGCAGCCTTCTGTTATGTCACACTGCCTCCTGGTTCCTGCTTCCCCCAGATGACAAACCACCAAATGAAAAACAACTTTGATGATCAATTTCCACTCCTCTGCTGGAACCCTTTGGGGTCATTCCTGAAGAACTGGGTTTGGTGCCAAGCCAGAATAGGCACAGACACTCCTGTGGGAGGGCTCGTTTCTTGTGAGGGGAGCTGAGAGTCTTCCAGATCACAAACTGCAGATGGCAAGGGGAATGTTCCTTTACTCCCTCTCTGCTGTCCCTGCTTGGACAGAGGAGCCTGTCATTGTCTCAGCTGGTCTTGCTGCTGCATGTAAAATCTTTCATTGATCTCTTGTATTATCTACTCAGAGCTTAGGCTAGATCGTTTCCATATTCCTAAAGCCCCACTTGTCTTAGCCTCATGATTTGTAGAACTCCAGCTTAAGGCAGAACAAAGACTTCAGAACTGAGTAGTTCTGTCTCTTCCCACGTGTCCACTGCCTGCTAGTGCTATGTGACCTTGGGCAAGTTACTTCACCTCTCTGAGCCACAGTTTTCTCACCCATCAAATACAGCAATATCTGCAGTGAGGACTGTGCAGATAGCAGGTGTCCCTCCCTTCTGTGTCTGCTTCAGTATTGGCAGGGACAGCTTTTGCTTCCTTCCCTGAGAGCAGGGTTCTTAAGATTCGTGTTACCCAACCCATCTTCTTTCCTCCTCAAATTACCTCTATAAACCAGCCCCCTCATCCTGTACACAAGTCTCACATGAAGAAACATTCGCTTTCCTTTCCACAGTTTATCCTCAAGCCTGGAAAATCCCCCTCAAATATTGTAGAGTCATCTATACTGAACAGAATTTAGAGTACATTGTCACCCATTTTGCATGCCATATTTGCCACATGACTTTTGGTGTGTGAATGTGTGTGGAGTATTGAGGGGTATTGCCTTATTTTAATGCCAGTTTACATTTGCAGTATATATGAGTAGGTTCTAGAGAAGTATATTTAAGTTCTCTGAATTATGTTGGTAATTTACATATTTCATAAATTCCGAGAGTAAGGAGAGACTCAGAATGCATGCTCAGTGGCGCAGTCTCCCTCTCAAGCATACTTGGCTATTGGTTACACTCCACTTGAACCCTCCCAAGACACTACCTCATAAGACAGTCCATTCTGCAGCAGCTCTCATTGTTACAGCATTCTTCCCTGGGATGCAACTAAATATTTCCACCCGGAACTTCTCTCCATGGAGTCCAATGACAGATGGCTAAATATGTCTCTCAGAACCCCCACCATCCCCAGCTTACTTTGTACAGATTAGAATTAAAAGTGCCCTAACTTCTCTTTTGGAAATGGTGCTGGCATGTCTAGACCCTGCTCAGGTTCATTGTGGTCATAGAGGAGAACTTGTTCTGCTGGTCATAGAGGAGAACTTGTTCTGCAGGACTCCACAGATAGGAAGCACTCTGCTACCTTGGGGCCTCTAGTCCCGTTCCCAGCCCAGCAGGACCTGCTGTTAAGGGACCGATTGTTAAGATCATTAGTGTTGACACATACATTTATTTAATAATTTATTTCTATCTCTGAGGCAGAGTCTTGCTCTTTCATGCAGGCTGGATTACAGTGGCATGATCATGGCTCACTGTAACCTCCACCTGCCAGGTTCAAGTGATCTTCCCACGTAGCTGGGACTACAGGTGCTCACCACCACACCCAGCTAATGTTTGTACTTTTTGTAGAGATGGGGTTTCACTGTGTTGCCCATGTTGGTCTCGAACTCCTGGACTCAAGCAGCCCGCTTGCCTTTGCCTCTCAAAGTGCTGGGATTACAGGCGTGAGCCACCGCTCCCTGGCCAGCAGATATATTTATTAATTATTAAGAGATTGCTTTAACTTTGCTGGCAGTCTAGCTGTCTTGTAGGATAGCAGCTGTCACACCCTTCCCTCAGAGTTGCGTGTGTGGTGGTGTGACTCATGCAAGCAGCAAGCCTTCCACGGGGCCCAGCCATGAGCTGGCACCATCAGAAGGCTTTAGAGAAGGCGGGGGTTGGTGGGGCTTGTATAAAGTAGGAAAGGTAGGAGATCAAAGCAAAGCCCGTTCCTGGCTTTTTAGTCTTCGTGTTCATGTGTGCTTTTTTAAAAATAGCTTAGAAACATTTTCATAGTTTTTATGTAAGGTTTTAGAACATTGAGCAAGATCCCAGTTCTTTTTTGTGGCACTAAAATGATAGAACTGAGGCCTGCTGAAGGTACAGGTTCCATTTTGCTTCTTCTCCTCTTAGACCCCTGACCTGGAGCAGCTAGAGCCGTCTTTGGAAGATGTGGAAAGCATCAATGATTTTGATCCCTTGTTTTCAGAGGAAACACCTGGAGTGGAGAAGCCGGTCACTACTGTCCAGGTTTGACTCCTACAGCCCAGAACATGCTTATTTTTTGAAGGTGTTGACTTAAATGGCTGGGCTAGTCTGTTTCTTTAGGACTGAAAACAAAACTGTTATATTTTTAGAAAATTGGGTACCAAAACTTAAAACATCTGAAATCAGGGATTTTTTTTCCCCAGTGATTGATGGATTGGTTCCAGCACCAAGATCTGTGAATCTGTGAGAAACAGTCCATCCGGCAGAAACATCTGGGAAAGGGATTGGGAACTTGAGATCTGAAGACTGGCTCCTAATGGTTTCATTTACATTTAAGCCAATGCCAGTACACATAATCCTCTTTGGAGTCTATGTTTCTGTCATTACAATACCAACCAGCTAAACTGTCCTGAGTCTGAGACCCACCTGGGAGAGAGCTTCCTTGCCATACAGGGATGGGGCACTAAGCAAGGCACTGAGCAGGAGACTTGTCCTCTAGGCTGGGCCTTTCCTGCTGCTCTCCACAAAACCTCTCCCTGCAACTCGGGGACCATTTCATGGTGGAAACATGTACATGTTTATAATATACAGGTTGGAAGAAAGTAGGAAGTTAAATTAGCAGGTCAAGAGAGTTGGGAGAGGCTATACTGGCATTAACAAGGGACAGAAACTGTTGGGATAAGAAATGCAGTTTGAGGAAACTAGCCACTGGAATGTTTGTCATTTGGCCTAAAAATATCTTTTAAACCTTGGGTTTTTAAAGCCCGTGTTTAACTTGGCAGCATATCATCAGCTGTTTGTTGGGACAGAAAGAATTCGAGCTCCAGAGATTATTTTCCAGCCATCTCTCATAGGAGAAGAGCAGGCTGGGATTGCAGAGACTCTTCAGTACATTCTGGACAGGTGAGACAGCGAATCTGCTTTTCCTTCTATTTTCCTGAAACATTTCCTTGGATTTTGCATTGAATGGTAGATGTGATGGTCAGGCACTTGAAAATGCATCTCACTCTCTTCTTTTCGTTGACTTGCTGTGCTCAGACAGTATTCCCTTAATCTCTTATCACCAGGCCTGGCACCTACAGGCACCTACAACTACAGAACTGGAGCTTTGTAGTTAGTTGTTTTCTGAACCTATAAATGCTGGGTTGACTTGAGTAGCTTTAAGAGTGTCTTTTTAAGTTTGAACAACCCAATAACACGTACGGTGGTTTCCATGTAAATCTTCACATTATTAAAGACTAGTGATCTTAAATCACCCTAAAATATTGCAGAGCTAATAAAATTTTTTCCCCTCCTTGGAGGCATTTTTCTTACTTAAGAGTTTACATTTCCATAAGAATCGAGGTATTTTACCCATTTATGCGGGCATTTACCTGAAGTGTGAGTTTGATCATTCAAGTTAGTCAAGTAGGGAATCGAATTCTGTAGGACTCTGGCTGCTGTTGGTTATAACGACAGGGAAACGTGTACCTAGCAAGGAAGAAAAAGCTGCTGCTGCTGCTGTTTTGAGTGCCTTTGAGCCTTGTCTTAACCGTGGTTGAAAAGTGATCAAAGATGTCTTAAAGCTGTTATTAAAAAAGATAAGAAGAAAGCACAGGTCGATAGATGGGCCCTCAAAAGGGAGGCATGGCTTTTGGGGATAATGGAAATGTTTTGTCCCTTGATTGTAGTGATCATTACTGGAACGTATAAATTTGTTAGACTTTATCAAAACATATGTAAATTTATTCTCGTTTTTTTTTTAAATGTATTATAAAGGTATAAAAATTCTAATCATGTTAAGGAAATAAGTTGACCATTCAAATTATGGTTTTGTCTGGCTATTGGGAAACATTGGGCTGGCACTCTGTAGGGACACAAATGAAAATTGCAAGTTTTGATTTTTTTTTTTTAGCTTTTTGTGTAGATGTTTTCCTGTTTTGTACTGAGAGCTTACATTTCGGCATCCACATTTCGTTCTGATATTTGAGTTAAGGGACTATCTTAGGAGTTGTTTCTTTCCTAGGTACCCGAAGGACGTTCAGGAAATGCTGGTTCAGAACGTTTTCCTCACTGGCGGGAACACGATGTATCCTGGGATAAAAGCCAGGATGGAGAAGGAACTGTTGGAGATGAGACCCTTCCAGTCTTCTTTTCAGGTACTTGATTGTTTGAGTAGTCAATTATTCTGAAAATAGCATTACCTGTTTTCTGATTGCAAAAGTAATAATCATGCAGAAATATCCACAGTTAACATTTTTGTGGCTTTTCTTCTGATCTTAAGTCCATGTTTAATTTTTAAAGCAAAATGGGAATCGTGTTTTATATACTATTTTGTGGTTTCTTTAAATTGGAAGATGAAGACATGCATAGAATTCTAAGAGTGTGAAAGAGTGTGTACCTCAAGAGCAAGTCATTCTCCTACCCAGTCCTGGCCCTGCAGGCAGAGCTTGTCCGCCATACATTTTCTACACGTGTGAGTGTGTACTGCTTTGTAAGCTGAACTGAACTTGTCATGAACATTTTCCCATGTCATTATTCTGTTAAAATACTATCTTTATGACTGGTGTGAATGCCCCACAATTTACCTACCAAATCCCTGATTACCAAGAAACATGGTCTGAGCTCCCATCATGGCACTGTGGGGATGCTGAGATGTCCTAAACACAGCACCTGGCTGCAAGGACCTCGCTATCTGAGCAGGCAGCAGCCAGGTAAATCAGAGCATAAGGAATATACAGGCATGGGCACCTGGCAGTCTCCATTGGTGTTCAGAAAAGGCTCCATGGATCTGGACCTTCTCAGGTGAATAGGTGTTTGCCATGTAGACAGTGTGGGGCATGGGACACATTGGAGAGAGCATCCCAGACAGAAGGATTAGCATGAGCAAGGGCACACAGGCCAGAAGCTTGTTGAGGGAGTGCGAAGTGGCTGAGTTTTGCTGTAGCACGTGGCTGACAAAGAGGAGAGGAGGTGGGTGAGGTAGAGAGGTCAGCAAAGCCCACACTGTGCAGAGCCTGTGCATCTTGCTAAGAAGCTTGGCCTGGGTCTGCTCTGCTGCATGATGTAGTGTACATTCAGGGTGGCGTCTCTGGGCTTTGGTCCTGACTCCATCGTCACCATTACTGAATTGTGCTAAGCTTTGGCTTTCTCAGTGGTAGGAAGAGGGTAATCGGTATGTGTTGCTGGGATTCGGTGTACTGGTGCACGTCAAGCGCCCAACAATGGGCCTGCGTGTAATAAACTCTCAGACATGAGCTGTTGTTTTGAGGGTCCCTAAGACCATTCCAGGCAGGATGTTTCTCTGGGAGGAGTCACAGGACTCAGCATGTAATCATACTTACAGCTGTGACTTAGTACGGCAACTCAGCAGAGAGACAAGGTGCCTGGGGTGAAACCTGGGAGCAACCAGGTGTAAGTGTCTGAGGCCTCTCCCTGTGGAGTCACACAGGACGTAATTTCCCCAGCAGTGCCTTGTAAGAGCGCATTAAGTGTTGCCAACCAGGGAAGTTGGTAGGAGACGCAGTGCCTGGGGTCGTTATTTGGGGTCTGATCACATACGCACCGCCTGCTTGGAGCATACCCAAATTCGAGGCTCACAGACGGGAAACACGTGTTTGGCATAAACCACATTATTTGTATGAATGGGCTTATTGAGCCACTCTTACCGGGTGGTGGTGGGAACCCTCCCAAAATTCAAGTTCCCAGATGCCTGCCAAGGCCCCACCCTTGGAAGTAGCCTTTCTAAGGTAACAGTAGGGCCGTTCTGTTAACTCTTTTCTGTACAGCTGTTACCTTTAGCCATAGTGATGAACCATGAAGGAGTCTAAGCAGGGAATGTGATCTGATTTACATTTAGTAAGATATATTTGACATTGATGTGCAAAATAGAGTATTAAGAGAAATATTGGAAGCAGACCAGTTAGGAGGCAGCTTTCCAGCCTCTAGGAGGAAGTCCTCACTCCACTCGTCAGGCTTTACAGGGTCTCTTGTTTCTGACCTTGAAGAACTGTCCAGGGTTCTCTCATCATTCCCCCTTCCACCCTGCACTTCAGCCACAGCTAACTGCTATTAGTTTTCCAGAGTTTTCCTGCCTTAGGGCCTTTGCACATGCTGGCTCCCTTTGCCTAGAGTACTCTTTCTAGCTCATCCAACTCTCTCAGTGGCTGGTTTCCTGGAAATCACTTCCTCCAGGAAGCCTTCCCTGTCCTTTCCTATGTTCCTTACGAGATCCACCTCTGTTAGGGAAGAGACAACCACTGTCTTGTGAAATGTGTCCCAAGCCCTTGGCACAGTGTCACTTGGTAGCTCTGCAGGAAATACGAAAGCAGTGGCAGAGGGAGAGGAAGAGAGGAAGTTGATGTAAAAGAGGCTAAGGCAGTCAAATTGTCAGAACTTGTTAGTAAGTTGGATCTGGGGAGGGAAGTGAGACCTAAGATAATTCCTAAGTTCTAGGTGGAGCAACTAGTTTGCTGAATAAGAGATTCACTGGACGAGGAGCCGTGGGAGGAAGGACAGACTTAAGGAAGAGGATAGTGTGTTCCATTTCCAGGGTGGGTTGAGTTTCCAATGGACACACGGAGAGGTGGCCACAGCTAGCTGGATGAGCGCTCGGTGGGGAAGGGGAAAGGTGAGAGGGTAGTTTTACACCCTTCCACCTGCCACAAGCATAAATGTGTTCTGGGCACTCTTTGGGAGGGTAGGTGATGTTAAGGATGAACCCCTAAAGAACACTAGCATTTAAGGGCTGTAGGACACCCATGAGTCTAAGAAGGAGATGGAGAAAGAGGAGGGGGGAGCAGGAGAGAGCAGCAGTGCTGAAGCCAAGGGGTGACAGGAAGGGGCGTGAGCCTGGGGCTGGGTCATGCTGGCAGCAGCGACTTAGGATGAAGTAGTAGAGAAAAAAATCGTAGAGGATTTTCAAGATGTGTTTCTTGGTAATTTCCAAAGTCTCTCATGAATCACTTTGTAAGCATTGGTTGTAGGAATGCTGCTACCAGCCAGATCTTTTCCCAGCCCTGCGTTTGCTGTTATGGTCTCACCTGGCCTTGCCTCAGCTCCCCCCGGCTCCTGTTTCTGCCCCCTTTCACACTGTAATGTCATGAGTGTGTCACACCGTCACTAAGCCCTGATGTTCCAGTTTTAGATTATGTATTCAGCGGTGGCTCAAACACACCAGCCACCTAAGGCCCTCCGTGATCGTTAGAAGGAAGAGAACCCCAAGATGTGCAAATTTACAACTTTAAGCTCCTGTTTTTTCTTAAACAGCAAAACATTTTTAAATATTACAAAAATATCAGACAATTTAAACCAAAATAAAAACCAAGAAAACTAGTCTCGGCCTCTGCGAGCAATGTTCTTTGTATACTCTCCGGTCGTTTTCATCTCATGTATGGTTTTAACCAAAAAGAGATTGTTGACAGCTTATTTTGTAACCTGTAATTTTTTCACTTTCAAATTATTGTGACACTGTTTTTATATCAATAGGTACATTTCCAGAGCATCCTTTTTATGGCTATATAGTCTATTAATCATATATCTTGCTGCATTTTTTATTAGTAATGATGAGAGCTATGCTTTATTGAATACTCTGTACCAGGCAGCATCTATCACGTGCCTTACACTCATGCACTTAAGTCCACTGAAGCCAGGAGGTGGGGCCTCTGGTTATCCTAGTGGCGAGGTCCTGGTTCACAGGCCCCTTGCCCACGTGGCAAGCCCAGCAGCTGGACTCCCGAGCCTGCACTTTCCCACCTCCATTTGCGCATGCTGATTCCACCGTTACGTCCTCTGCCCTTCACTCCCGAAAGTTCTGAAACCACCATTGCAACCTGGAACTCGTGGGATTGGTGGAGTGGGGAGGTGAGAGGGAGGTAGGAAGTGAGGCGGTTAACTCCAGAACACAGGAGGCCCGATGGGAGCTGTAGTGTTACCATAATGATCAGGTCAGCCTAGCCGAGGGCCTTCTCAGAGCTGCTGAACCCCAGCCCAGCTCCGATGAGAAGAAGGGGAAACTAAGTGCCAGCAGCCTCACAGAGAACGTCACCCCTCTCTGCTGCCATTTCTCCTGAGGCTCTTTTGCTACCCTGACTAGAGCTGCCTTGCAGTGGCCCCTGTTTCCCTCTGCTCAGAGTGGGGAGCAGGGCCAGGAAGGCCTTTTCCCCAGGTCACAGGCCAGCCTCCGCTTCACCTCTCCCTGACAGCTTGTGGTTGACAGCATCGTGCAGCAGGAGGCCGAGCCACTGGCCTCTCTCTGACCCCGAGTGTCAGGTCTTGTGTTAGTAAAATGTCTGACAGCTGTGTGTTCTGAAGAATCTGGGCATTCCAGCTCAGCTTTGTTTACAGGGTGTGGAGCTAGCCCCGAACTGTCTTGGAGTGCACTGGGCCCACCTATGTGTATATTTCTGGGGATAAAATATCGGAGGCTGTAGCTAAGCCAGGTGAACTTTCATGCCTGGAGCCCTGGTGGAGGTGTCCTGGTGAATCTTCTTTGTGTTTCAGGTTCAACTTGCCTCGAACCCTGTTCTGGACGCCTGGTACGGTGCTCGTGACTGGGCCTTGGACCACCTAGATGATAATGAAGTTTGGATCACCAGGAAAGAATATGAAGAAAAGGGAGGAGAGTACCTCAAGGAGCACTGTGCTTCCAACATCTGTGTCCCCATCCGCCTGCCGAAGCAGGCCTCCCGCTCCTCAGATGCCCAGGCATCCAGCAAGGGTTCTGCTGCTGGCGGAGGTGGTGCTGGCGAGCAGGCGTAGCAGAGGCCCTCCAGAAAGGCTGCCCTGCACACCATGCCTTGGGCCACGTTGGCAGCATGACGAGACTATGATTGTGCCAAATGTATCCACCCAAGTCTGCTGGTCACATTTGGCAGCAAAATGGATTTCTCCTGGGGAGAACAAAGTTAAGGGACACTGAGACCTGTCCTTCAGAATTAGGTTCACTTGGGGCTTCTGTGGCGAAGAGACTAACTGGCCTTCTGATGTCTTTGTTCAACTGTGACCGGCTGTGGCATCAGCTTCCTGTAGCAGTGTATGAAGACAGAGTGGAGGACACAAATATACAAAATGCACAAGACTGATTTCTTGCCATGTTTTAGTCTTTTTTGTTTTAAAAAAATTCTTTAAAATTTATCTTGTCCGTGTAGATACTTCATTCTTCTGGATGTATTCAGAAATTGCATGAATGCCCAGCAAGGGGAGCTCTTTCATGCCTATGAAAAGGTAATGTTTATTGCCAGGCACAGTGGCACATGCCTGTTAAGGCCCAGCTATGTGGGAGGCTAAAGCATGAGGATCGCTTGAGCTCAGGAGTTGGAGGCTATTGTGTGCTGTGATCGCACCTGTGAATAGCCACTTCACTCCAGCCTGGGCAACACAGGAAGACCTTGTCTCTAAAAAGATACATTTTTCATAAAAGGTAATGTTTGTGCAATAAAAGCAGTTGCCTCAGGAACCAGAAATATTTCCCTCCTCCTATTTTTTCCCCTTACAGATAAGGAGAAAAGGCCCAGAAAGTTACCAACATGGGAGGTCACTCTGCAAGCCAGGGACTTGCTTGGTGCCAGAGCCAGTGGCCCAGCTTTGTTCATACTTTCTCTGCTGGAAACTTTTCCACCATACAAGGCCTACAGATGTTTTATTTCTGTCCCTCTGAGTTTGTTGGCTCCTTAACTTTTACAGACTTTTCAGAAGAAAGAGACTGGAGGAGGTTTATCCTGTATCCTATTCAGTTTTGCCATAACCTCACATTCCCGGTACCTTCCCAGCTCTGTCTTAAGTGGACAGATAACCCCTCCCTTTTACAGAGATTGCTTGGTGAGAATTTTAACTCAAAGACAACCAATTATTGATCCCAGAAGGCCCCTGAGCTAGTATCATTGTCACTGAATTTGTACCTTTAAATCTTATGGAGCCTCTAGCCCACCCCTCTGATGAGGCCACCGCAGAACCTGTTTGCTCATACAGTTTACCTGGATCTCCAGCTCTGGAAGGCTTAGAAACTGCAGACTGGGAGGGAAGGAGCAGCAGTGGTGATGGAGAGAGTGGAAGACCACAGCTGACCCTAGACAAAGGAAAAAGGAAAGGTTATCACAAACCTAAACAGAAGATGCACAGGGGGAAGATACTCCATTGAAAAGAAATAAAGGAAATAAGAAAGTAATAGATACGGAAAAGAGGCAAAGGAAATTAAACTGTAGTTGAAGAAGAAAATTTGACTAATTGAGTTTTGTGGTGCTGGTGGTAAAAACAACGTGACATAAACTTTACCATCTTAACCATTTGTTTTGTTTTGAGACAGAGACACTCTTTCGCCCAGGCTAGAGTGCAGTGGCGCAATCTTGGCTCACTACAGCCTCCTCCTCCCGGGTTGAAGTGATTCTCCTGCCTCAGCCTCCCGAGTAGCTGGGACTACAGGTCCGTGCCACCAAGTCCGACTAATTTTTTGTATTTTTAGTAGAGATGGGGTTTCACTGTGTTAGCCAGAATGGTCTAGATCTCCTGACCTCATGATCGGCCTCCCAAAGTGCTGGGATTACAGGCGTGAGCCACCGCGCCTGGCCCATCTTAACCATTTTTAAGCGTCCAGAACAGGAGTGTTAACTTTGTGCACATTGTTGGTCGAAAGATCTCCAGAACTTTTTCATCTTGTCAAACCATACTCAATACCCATCAAACAACTCCCCCGCCTCGCCTCTGTCCCTCCCCAACCCTTGGCAACCATCATTCTACTTTGTAAGAGTTTTTCTTTAGATACCTCACATAAGGGAAGCCATGCAGTATTTGTTTTTTCGTAACTGGCCTATTTCACTTAGCATAATGTCCTCAGGCTTCCTCCATGTTGTGGCATGTGTCAGAATTTCCTTCCCTTTTAAAGCTGAATAATACTCCATCATATGGATATACCACATTTTCTTTCTTTACCTTTGATGGACATTAAGGCTGCTTCCATTTCTTGGCTATTGCAGATAATGCTGCAGTGAACATGGGAGTGCAGATATCTCTTCAGGATCCTGATTTCAATCCCTTTGGATATATACCTAGAAGTGGGACTGCTGGATCATATGGTAGTTCTATTTTTAATTTTTTGTGGAACACTCGTACTGTTTTCCATAGCAGCTGCACCATTTTCATTCCCACCATCAAGGCATGAGAGTTCCAGTTCCTCCCCATCCTCACCAACTCATTATTTTGTTTGTTTGTTTTTGTTTTTTATAGTTTCCACATTTACTATCTTTCATCTTTTTGATAATAACCATTCTAACTGAGGTGAGGTGACACTTCATTTTGGTTTTGATTTGCATTTCCGTGATGA